>NC_138952.1:29446811-30130978 GCF_965226115.1 Aulonocara stuartgranti
AAGACTTTCAGCTGTCATTATATTATCACATATCACAAGCCTCAAAGCTAATCTCCTCTGTGACCTAAGCAATGTCATGCTATATGTACGCAATGTTATTAATGAAGTAGGATTTTTGGGTTACCAGTCAGGCAGGGGTTGACACAGAAGTCACATATGTCTTTTATGTTTCATGTAAAACCTTTTTTACTCTGTGCCACACTGATCCATTTCCATAAAAGTCATAACACTGTGTAAAAAGGAATTAAAAGCACAGTGCAATGATCTCTTAGTCATTTGATGCAGATTGTTAACTGAACATGTTAAATGCAGAAATGTTGATTTGATTTGATTTGAAAACAGAGGGTACATCCCAGAAATAATTGGAATTGTTGCCAACAGGTGAGTAACACTAGCATCAAAGAGTGTTTCAGAAGTAAGGGTGGGAGGAGGTTAAGCAATGTGTGAGGAACTGTGCAGCCAAATAGTTGTATGTATGATATATAAAATCTAGAAGAATTAAAGGAAAGCTCGTTAAAGGATAATCCAATGAAATCCCCTTGTGAGAAGGGTATGAGGCTGGAAACCAGTACTGAAAGGCTTCAGCACGGCATTAAAATCAGACACACGCTCAGGAACACTTGTGAAAACAAAACGTGTGCGCACAAATGTAAGTTAAAGCTCTGCCATGCATTGCATATAAATGACATTTGTGGCCCATGGACTGATTTGAATGTCACATCCATCGGGCCAGAGATGAGTGACACCATTCACCTTGTGATCCATGGAGCACCAGCATATAAACAGTTTGAAAATGGTCTGCCTGTTTTAATTTTTATCCTAAGATATACTTTAGTGAATAAGTAGCATTTTTGTGCCTTTTTCAAATTGTGAAACCCGGATGAGATCACTAACTCCACTGCCTAAAACGTTTTATACCAGCGGTCCTCAATCCCCGGTAACGGTCCGTGAGTCGTTTGGTACCGGGCCGCGAGAGTTGAGGGTCAGGTGTGAAATTTGTGGTTTTCAGATTTTTCCTCATTAACTCGGTCTCCCTGGGTCTTTTCCCGTGTTGTAGTTGTGTCTTATTTTGAAATAAATGTTTACGCGTTGCCATAGCGACCAGAGAGCATTAAGGGACAGAGAGGACGACGTCACTCTCAGTGTTGTTGGCGCATTTCAGGAGGACGCTGCTAATAAAGTAACACAATTACACAGTGAATTTGCGTTTATTATTATATTTACAAAATACCACAGTTTTTGTCTTGGTCGTATCATTTTATTTTGTTGTATTCATCCGTGACACCTTAAAGGCCGGTCCGTGAAAATATTGTTTGACGTTAAACCGGTCCGTGGCGCAAGAAAGATTGGGGCCGGTGTTTTATACAACAGAATGGGAGTGGAAACAGGAAATAAACAGGGATCTTGTTAAAGCGTTGTGTTTGTCGACACCAACTTCATACTATATGTGTTTATACTAAACCATAAACCTCTGGTCCTGCAGCATAATTCCCACGGCTGCTACAGATGAGCTTTGGGGTTGGCTGAAATGACTCATGTTGTTATTTTTCCTGCTGATTTCTGATTCATCCTTTTCTTACCCTGAAGGTCTTCCAGTTGATGTCCAGTCTTTAAGCCACCTGAGCTTCAATTTATGCAGGTGGTGTGAGGTATCCACACCGGTGTGCGAAGGCAACATATGCTCCAGCAACTGCAACTTGAGCTCTTTCTGCAACACCACTGAAGAGATCTGCATGGCCATATGGTGAGACCCTTTTTGAGTAACTTATATTCCTATAATTTGTTTTGTCTGTCTTCTGTGGGGAAACTTACAGAGCCTATGACCTAACCTGTATATAGGTAACTACATGAGAAAATAGACACATGGTAGTTTTTACCTTTCTCAGTTTGATGTTTTCTAGCTGACTGTTTTGTTATTTGTTTAATACAGCACATCCTGAAGCCTCTAACATCCATAGAAATGCTATAAAATGACCATGCCCACATTGTTATTCTTCAGCACTGTCCCATGAGTCTGCAGATAAGAGAACAGTACAGCCGAGCTGGTTCAATATGGTGTCGATCAGTATTATGAAACATCCTGAAGTGATTTCTCTCAGCGTGCTACTGTTGGACTTAAATGAAAACACACACAGTCTCACACGCACGAACGCAAACAAAACATGTGACCACAGTTTGGCCTTTTTCATAGTTGTTGGTTAATTTTTCTATTAGAGAGAATCTCTGTAGCTTCAAAACTTCACGCCAGCTTTCTGCTGCTGCTTTCTTCATGACTGGAAAGTTTTTGCTGATTGGTAGTTTTGTTTGGATAGCAGTCCTACACTGTGATCCCCTCACTACACCCCCCCCCCCCCTCTCATTTCCTGTGCACGTGAGCCAGCCTGACCCTCCCAGCTCTCTGAAGGAAACCAGCAATAGAGAACTGACAGAAGAAAAGAGGAGAAGAAAATTGGTTTATTCAGGGCAAATATACACAGTCTGTAGACTCTCTGTCAGGAACACGGTGTTTGTGTGAACTCCACTTCACTGGTGTCATCTTTGCATCAGTGGTGCAAAGATTCAAAACTCTGTTTACTCACGTACTGTAGCTCAGTGAAGGTTTGAGGTACTTTTATTTTCTGCTTTACTCTTTGATGTGTTTATTGGATGAAGATGAAAAAATACTACCAAAAATGGTCAAAAGCAACAACAAACAAACAACCCTACAGATTGTTGAACAGCTGGCTTGTGAGCAGACTTTGGGATGAGCTTAGAGATTGCTTTTATTAACATTATTAATAATGCAGTAGCCAGTATTCTATTATTCTCTTGTATTGTAAAAAAGACCCCGGACTCAGGCCTCTTCAAGCGTTAGTTTATAGAAAACTACAAGACATGAGAACATCACCATGTAGCTGTGGTCTTGTACAAGCCCAAATCGGGTGTAATAAACAAATCAGTGATTCTCTGAAATGATTGTTTTTCAAAAGAAAAAAATGTTATAGTATAATAGCTTTAATAAAATTAGCTTAGATGCAAATTAACATTCCAGGAGTTAGTCTGTATGTTCTCCCTGTGCTCATGTAGTTTCCTAGCTTCCTTTCACAGTCCAAAGACATGTATATTAGGTTAACTGGTGATTGTAAGTTGTACATCGATGTTAGTTTGAATATTGTCTGTCTCTCTGAATTAGCCCAGCAGCAAACTCTCAACTCATCCTGGGTGTACTATACCTTTTGCCAGCTGGAAAACGCCCCAGCCCTGGCTGAACTGGATAAGTGGAGGAAGATGGGGTGCATTTTCTTTTTGGACAGTTACACATTAACATATTTAACAGCAGGGGTAATAGAAGGGCTGAACTTCCATCCACTTTCTTCTGCTTGTCCAGTCCATAGTGAGAGGGACTGGGTACATCCTCAACAGGTTGCTGGTCTGCAAGTCTCCTTGCTAGTCTCGTGACTGTCCTCAGTCAGTGCTGTCTTGATGACTGTATAAATGGCTTCAAAGATAAATGTATGAATGTAATAAATGGCAGAGCACAGAGCAGTGTTGACCTTCAGCTTTGTGATGCAATCCGTGGCTGTTCACAAGCCAAGTGGGCATGAAGTCTAAATCTGCTGAGCGTCAGGCTGGAAAGATGATGTCTCATCTCTCTCACATCAGCAGGATGTAAACTCCTCTTTAAGTAAAGCCAGTCACATGCATTACTTTCTAATGTTTCTAATTTTTTTGTCTGCTCTTCCAGGAGGAAGGCAAACAACACAATGACAGTGTACACAATGTGTCACCACCCAAATCTGCCACTGGATGGTATCAGTCCTGACCTGCTGCAGACCTTCACTTCCAGGGAGTGTCGTATGGTCCCACAGGCTGCAAATGACTCCATGATGGTCTGTGGATGTCAGGGTGAACATGAATGTAACGACAAACTTGTCTTCGACAAGGGAGCAAATGGTGAAGAGAAGGAGGAACGAGGGAGTGTGGGAAAGAATAAATGCATGAAAAGATAAATATGTGAATATAATGAAATCCAGCTAGGTGGATGAATAGATAAAACAATGAACAGGTAGCTAAATCAGTGGTTAACTGATAAAATCCTCTGTTCCTGCAGGATTCTTACCGCTCCAAAGTAAGGATGTGATCCCTGTGGTAGTGGTTAGTTTGGTGCCCCCTATTCTGGTGGCCATAGTTGCCATTGCTGCCTTCTATTTCTACCGCATACGTCGTCCTGACAAACCAGCTCCGTCAGTATGCCCTGACTGGCCCACTAAACGCACCCCTGAGCTTTACCAGGCCTTGGATCTACCATGTGGGGGCCTGGGTGCTCAGGGAGAAGGTGGAGGAGGAGGTGTGACTGATGCTGAACAGGATGAGTCGAACACCAAGGTTCAACCTCTTAACAGTGACACTATCAGCGGTATGACCAGTTGGCAGGGCCAGCCAGCTGAACTGCTACCTATCAAACTGGATGTGCTGGTGGGGAAGGGGCGCTTTGCCGAAGTGTGGAGGGGATGGCTGCTCCAGGGCGAGAAAGGTGGAGTTAATAGCTATGAAACTGTGGCGGTGAAGGTGTTTCCGGATGTGGAGTACGCCTCATGGAGAAATGAATGCTCCATCTTTGCTGACCCCAAGCTACAGCACGATAATGTGATTCAGTTCCTAGCAGCTGAGGAAAGGGGCCTGTCGGGCCACACCCCACACACCTACTGGCTGGTTTTAGCCTATCACAGCCTAGGAAATCTGCAGGACTTCCTCACAGCTAACATATTGAGCTGGGAAGAACTTGTTGCCATGGCAGGCAGCATTGCTAAAGGATTAGCTCACCTTCATAGTGACACAACACTCAGTGGGCTACCAAAGGTAAATTTAACCTATCATCTTCTAAGATTTATTATTATTGATGGTCCCAACGAAGAGCTGAAGGGAATCCACCATGAAGTTTAGATTCAGTTCAATTCCATTTGTATAGCACCAAATAATAACAACAGTAGTCTCAAGATGCTTCAAAGGGAAAGGGAATGAGCCAGAATTTTAAACGACTTACTAACAATTAAACTACAATAGTGGTATCAAACACCGAAGCTGAAGACCCTATCTCCCATAGGAACCACAAGTAAGCCCACAGTCTGGGATAATATGTTGCTATAAGGTCTTTAAGATATTATTGAGCATGATTGTTCTAGAAAGAAATATAACTCCTGAAAATAATCAAATTAATTATTAGTCATCAAGTATTAACTTTGATTTTAGTACATTGCATGGATGAATTTTGAGTTGCATGGCTTTGATTAAATAAGTTGCAGTTATTCAAGGATTTGAACGCCAGCAATGAAATGTTTGTATGCTTTGTATGTTTATGAATTACCCCCTTTTTACATTACAAAGGTTTCAGTGCCATTTACTAACTTCTAAAGCAGATTTAATGGAACAAATGCTGGCTGAGAGATTGCATTTACAAAGAAGCTGGTTAAAACTAGACTTGCTTAAGTGAAGCTTTGGCTCTATACGCACACCTACAGTCATTCATGAAATGCCAGATCAGATTTCTAACTTAGTCCTGACCACCGCACAGTACACTTAACCCACACTGGATACATATATGACTCAGGGTGATTATAGTGGTTATTATGCCAAAGGGAAGTGTGGCTAAAATCATTTGTTTACAACTCAGATAAACAACGGTAAAAAGTATACTTCGTCTTGGTTAGCCAAACACAAGGCCTATGCTCTTTAGCTTCTTCTTCTCTTTTTTTCAATCTTTGCTCTACAGCTTCTTCCTAATATCCAAACTTAAGGACACAAGTGTATATTCTTGCATTGCCAGGTAGTAGACTGCTGTATCTATGTCAGTAAATTAACAACACATAATTCACTGAACTCATAGAGGATGATAAGGTGCCCTTGTCAGACCAAGGCCTAAGCATATAATGCAATTTAATTACTGTTTCCTCCAGGTTCACATAGATTTGGACAAAGCCATTTAAATTGACAAATGCTAGCCAAGAAAACTCTACCAGCATATTTTAAATCAGTGCTGCCTATTGTGAATGAAATCATGCATTGTTTGAAACCTCAAAGCCTCATGATTCATTGTATGGATGTGGACCATGATACAGATACCACAGCAGCAATATTTTCACAAAACAGATTTATCTCTATCTGATATGAATATATATGAATCTCTAGGATTGATTTTGGGCACAGTTTTTGGCTCCTTGCTGAAGTTGTTGTTTTGAGCATTGCTTGTTTTTGTAGGTACCAGTGGCCCATCGGGACCTCAAGAGCAGTAACATCCTGGTAAAGAGCAGGAAAGAGTGCGCACTGTGTGACTTTGGTCTGGCTTTAAGACTGGACCTGTCCCTTACAGTTGATGACTATGCCAACAGTGGACAGGTAATCTGTGCATATCTGTGCAGTTTGTGTTTGAATATTTTTATTAAATACACCCATGACCCAAACTATTATGCCTACCTGTCTGATGTGCTGTTTGCATGGCACCAAAAAAAGAGTTTATCATTCTGTCTAGGTGGGGACAGCTCGCTACATGGCTCCTGAGGTCCTTGAGTCCAGGGTGAACCTGGAGGATCTCGAGGCCTTTAAACAGATGGATGTTTATTCCATGGCTCTAGTGTTGTGGGAGATGGCCTCTCGATGCAATGCAATTGGAGGTATGTGTTCTTTTCTGTGTTTCTGTAGATCAAGAGAACAAATCCTTCATAGAGAGGACCTGCCACCCCATGTTTTTCACAGTTTAGGTTAAGGCCCAAGACCATACAAAGATGTGATGCCAGTCATTGTGCAGTCCTATGTTAAAAAAAGAACGAGGTGATCAATCAGAGTCCAAAAGGAGGCTATGACCACAGAAGTAAACTAAATGTGTTCTGCTGTGCTTACCACAAGGAGGGAAAAAAGTAAAAGAAAACAAAACAGATTCAGTATGCAACCTTTGACTTACTGATATCCAACCCATGGAGACTTCCTTTATGAATGAAGAGGTGGAGTTAGTTTAGTTTTTGGAGCCCGTTTGTATGTTTGCTTTGACTGGAAGTGAACCAAAACCAAAGTCTCTGACTTTCTCCAGTTGCTTCACGGCATAGCACCCCCTGGCTGTAATGCTCAGCCTGCTTCCTGCACTTTCTTTGTTTAAAACTGATCTTGCGTGGCCCAAAGTGCTTTCCTTGCCTACAGCTTGTGTGGTTGATATAGTTAGCATATGTAATTTGATACACAAATATAATGACATGTAATCTTTCTAAATCTGTAGGGTAAAAGTGCTTAATTCTGCTTTGCTTTCCACTGTTTTTTTCAAACGGGGAAAGACTAGATCTCTGTCTTATCAAAAAAAAAGGGAAAAAAAGAAAAAAAGAGGTGACGTGGGACAGATGTTCTTAGTTTTTTGCATGTGTCCAAAACCTCTTTGCACTCTTCACTGTTCTTTAGAGCTTAGCACAAAAACGGCGTGTTGACGTGTGCATAAAAGTGAAATGATGGCTACTGTCCCCGGAACTTGATTTAAGCATGACCTCCGGTTGAAGACTGAAATTTCGATCTTGGAAGTTTGCTCCAAAGTGTGGGGGGAGTGGTGCAGCTGAACTAAAGGTAGTCCCTGTGACAACAGCTGCAAGTTCAGTTACAGGTCAGACAACTCCCATTGCAGAAAAAAAAGTTTATGATAAATGTGTGTGTGTGTGTGTGTGCGTGCGTGTGTGTGTGTGTGTGTGTACGTGCATGCGTGTGTGTGTGTATTGCTGCAGAGGTAAAGAGCTATGAGCCAGCATTTGGCTCCAAGGTTTGTGAGCAGCCCTGTGTGGATAGCATGAGAGATCTGGTGTTGAGAGACCGAGGACGTCCGGACATCCCACTAGCATGGACGCAGCACCAGGTCAGTAAAAAAGTAAAAGTGCAGTAAAAATCATGTAGAGACACAGACAAACTGAAAGTTTAGGCTTATGGCCACTGTCAACTGCCCACTCACAATTCAGCCAATCATATACCAGGGAATTCATTTTTTACATGGTTTATTTCAGGGTGTAAAAACTCACAAATCAATTACAAAGATATTCAAAATGTGCCTAATCGTGACCAAATCAGATTGTAAGAGTTGCTTGTTACAAGCTTATAGTCATCACTGTCTTCAAATGAAGCCTTTGGATCTAACGCTGATCTTCTTTAGGGGATGAACATCTTCTGTTCCACCATCACTGAGTGCTGGGATCACGACCCCGAGGCTAGGCTCACGGCTCACTGCGTGGTCGAGCGCTTCAGCGCCCTGGAGCAGGCGGAAGATGACGACAGGGTGGGAGACGAAGAAGACGAGGAAGAAGTAAGTCAGGAGTAAGAAGACGAGGTGAAACTCTGGCAAGAGAATGAAGCAGAGAGAAAAATAGACTTGGAGACGCCTCATGCTCCGTCTCCTCGAGGAGAGGAGATCTCTTTTCTTCCAGATTGAAAGGGAGGACATGCCTGAGGTTCACTGCTTCACACTGGTTTTCCCCCTAACGAGTCTTCATGGTTCGCTGTGTTTGCATTGTCGGAGAAACACGTGTTTTTTTCTGCTAATCTTCAATGAGACACTGATAGAGAATGAATTGTTAAGTCACTAAAACTGACAAGAATCTAAACCACAGTTACAGTTAAAGCAGTTTTTGACTGATAGTTAGGATTATCTAATTTGCCACAATAAGGATATTCAAAAAGTCAATATTAGCAAGAGTGGACCACTTCATAGACATTGCCCCAGTTTGCTCAGATGGAAGTTTAGCTCAGTCTCAACAGATGGGAATGGACCACTGGTGCAGACTGGAACATCTCAACATGGAGAGGGATTTTACACAAACTTTTAAACTCACAGTCGTATAGTCTGGAGAATCTTTAGGTAGTGTTATCTTTCTCAAATAAAATGTGAAGAAAATAAGTTTTCCCACAAGAATATATAAATAAATAGAACAAAATGGTCCAACATATAGTATGACAAACCTTTATATGAACCAAAGAATAATTCATTGTTGTGCAATTTGGTTGAACTTGTGTAAAGCAAAAAATCTATACCAGCAACCCCATGACTGCACTGTTGCCATTTTATATTGACTTCTAGAGAGACAATCATAAAGAAAAGAATGGCCCCAAATTTCATGTTTTTTAGACTGTACATTTTCTGAGATATTTCAAGCACACCCACTCTTGGTGCCATTTTTACCCCTTTGCTTTGTCGTGTAGTGATCTGGCAGTGCGAACACAGCCGTTGTCACCCAACAGAGGGATTTTGTTTATTACGAATTTGTGTGTTTTCTCTTTGTTGCTTCCTGGATGTTTCCAGCAAAAGACCAGAGGAGACAGAAATGAACCAAAGACTGACTGTGCCTTAAACGACAGACCTACTTCTTCGCAAACGTTTGCTGAGGATGTGACACCCGAATCAGTCATAGATCTGCTGGCAGTTGCTGATCGCTGAACAGTTTGAAAAAGATTTGATTTGTTGGAGCTGGTCTCCATTTTGTCACGGTATTATTCTTTTATACTGGCTGTGACATGTGACTTATCATTGCTATACTATAACCTACTACTGTAGGTCATGTGACTATAACCTACATTTATGAATAAACAGGAGAGAAAAATCTTTTTCCTGGTTTTATGTTTGTTTGATAAAAAATTTGACTTTTTTCATCTACACAGTTTCATCCCTTGGTGTATTTTCTTCTTTTCAATTACTTCTCTGAAAGACATTACTATAAATGCTGATAATATAAACTTATCTGCCACTCAATTCTATACATCTTGCTATCACTGGTTTGAACCCCTTTTTTGCTGTTTGAGTGGCCTCATATGGATTTAAAATAAGATTCTCCGAGGTGCTGGAAACATTTCTCTGAGATTTTGGTCCATGTTGACATGACAGCTTAAAAATAACCTACACACCATTACACCACCAGCAGTAGCCTAAACCGTTGATACAAGGGAGGATGGAGCCATGCATTTGCATTAATTACACCAAATTTCACAGCAGAAATTGAGACTCAGACCAGGGAACTTCTTTCCAATCTGGTGCTTGACTTTGGTGAGCCTGTGCAAATTGCAGTCCCAGTTTTCTGTCCTTTGCTGACAGGAGTGGCACCTGGTGTGGTCTTTTGCTGTTAGAACCCATCTGCTTGTGCTTTCAGAGATGCTCTTCTGCATACCTTGGATGTAACAAGCGGTTGCTTGAGTTACTGTTAACTTTCTATCAGTTTGAAGTGGTTTGCCTTTCTCCTCTGACCTCGGGCTTTTTGGCTTAAAGAACTGCCTCACACTGGATATTTTTTATTTTTCAGACCATTCTCTGTGAGCCCTGGAGAGGCTCTGTGGGAATATCCCAGTAGATCACCAGTTTATGAATTACTCAGACCAGCCTGTCTGGCACCACCAAGCATGCCACATTCAAAGTCACCTAAAATCACATTCTGATGCTTGTCTGTATACTTGAAGGCATTGAGTTCCTGCCGTGTGATTGGCTGATTAGATTTAGATTAGATCAGACATTTGCCTTAATGAGCATGTTATATACCCGAGAGTAAGGCTACGGGACGTGGAATAACAATGGTATAACAGGGAAAAGAAAAAGCCAAGCAGAACAAATTGTGAAAAACTAAGTTTAAATTAATAAAGGAGTCAACTCAAAAAGTCGGCAACACCGCTATTTCAACTAAACAAACGACATCCACAAACTAAAACACACCGAGGAAAGACAAAGGAGATGGTTAACCAAATTAAAGGTTCACTTCTGCTACCAGTGGATACCAGCTACTCATTAGCAGCTCAAAGAAAACAAAGTTTCATTAAGACAAGCTGAATACACCACTAATGCTCACTAAGAGGGGTCCACACACTGACTGAGCTGCTCTTTAGTAGCCAGCTGTGCACTGGCTCCTCAGGAGGGATGGATGGCAGCTGAGCTCCTGAATGACAATCTAGTGTCTAAAAACCTATATGTTGAAAAACAATATAGTATTGTTCATTATAAAAAATAAAGTTTTAAAACTTTTAAAACCATTTTTATGGTGGATACAAAGCTAAGTAACAATGTTTCTAGCTTGTTTCTATCTGACAAAAGATATTCCACCTAAAGATAATGCACCATATATAATAAAAATGATTATTTGTTTGAATTATCTATGTTCTGTTTTAGCCTACATTTGTTTACACTGAAAAAAAATATGCCCATTAGCCAGCAGAAGTTGTTGTGTACCTGTGAATGTAAAGATGAAATCCATTTTACTACTGGCTAAAAAACAAAAATTTAATGTGATGATTCAGAAGTAAGTTCTTCCACTTTCTGATCATTTCTGAACCTTTTTTTTAAAAATAAATAAATGTTTGTTCAAATTTAGGAATGAACACTTCATACGCTATTTCATCCTAGTTTGTTTATAAAAGAATAAAAATCTGTTGATTCTGTTTGTTGTGGGAGACAAGAGACAAAGATCGAATAGGTTAGATTGCTTTCAAAAAGGAAAGGGAGAGTAAGTGTCGCAGGATTGTTAGGGATAAACTAACACAGACATTGATCAACAAACGTATAAAATATAAAATGTCAGAAAATATTGAAAATATACAGTGTGTATATCATCATATCCTTACCAAGCAATCCTTTTGAAGCCGGTGCTTCTGTAGATTTATGTTTTCTTATTTTTTCTTTTTTAACCATAATGAAAATGCAAATCTCCAACATCACAGAAGAAACAAATGAAAGGGAAGCTGAAAACCACAAAAACTTTACAGCAGCATTTTATGGGTTGGGCTGGGCACTGAGATGGTTTTGGAGCCGGCTAAGCAAAACAGAATTTTTCATTAAAGCCTGAAAAATACAATAACCATAACACATGAGAAATAAATACCTATTACAATGAAAGAAATGATCACTTAACATAAAAAAACGCACCAAATATGCATGTTTTTGGTGCTACAATTTGACTTAAAATGTTCCGTTAAAATGAAAATTTTAAGTCATTACCATGTAACACTGGAGTTTTCCACCTTCCTAACAGAGTGAAACAAGAGCTAATACAATCAAACAGACACAGGGTGGATTCTCATTAGCTACAGCGATCAGAGATGGTCTAAGTGTAAGCCATGATGGGCATTCAGATGTAATCACATTTACCTCATGTGTCTGATGTTTTGGTGCCACAGAGCGTGGGAACACAGCATCACATGGTGGAAAAAGTGAAAAGCTTTACAGACCTGCCTTAAGAAAAGAGGCAGGCATTAACTTTGAAGTGAAGGGAACCATAATGAACCTAACCCATTTTCTTCAAATTTTTGGTTAAGCATGATGTCTTCACAATTCACAAGAATAATACCCAAAAGTTTTTCTTAATTTTTTTTTCTCCCATGTCCCTTGCGGGGCTCCGTAAAATTATGTCTCAAGTACATTTTTTAGACGGATTCTAACTTTTTATGGATTTGTGAATCTGTATCGCTGCTATAAATAATTAAACTTATGAAAAATATTGTATATAATAAAAAAATATTATACAAGCTTTTAAAGCAAATGCCTTTCTAAACTCCGCACTAAAAAAAGATAAAACGTTGTTATTTATTTCCTTTGCCCCTTTGAGAGAGGAAAAAGATGTACCATATCTGTTGAATATACCTCATCCTACTAAAATATGATCTTTGGAGCGCTGTCTTCCTTCATTTGGGGGAGTGAATCATCTTGACAACAGACGATCTTCGGAGTGCACCCTCAGCTGACATAAGCTACAAACCAGGACCGCCGCAGCTGTCAGGCGTATATTTATCCCCTCACCGGCCGGCGTTACTGCTTTTACTGCTCTTTTCACTTCGGGTATAACTTATTTGAATTTGTTCGCTTGTTTTTCATTTATTTTTTGCGGGATGTTAACATGTTTTGATTCACCGCGCAAGCGATGAACGAAACGAAAGTAGAAGGGACCGGACCGACACCGGCGAAGATTCTGTTGACTTCGGGCTGCCAAGCCCCTTTTGTCGGGCAGGTTGGAGGATGGAGCTGAGGTTAAGCCGGGATGGCAAGCCGTCCGTGTCCTGGCTCCTCCTCAGCCCAGCCCTTTTCTTCTCCCTTCTGGCCGTGCTAGTGAGCTGTCACGGTTCCTGCAAACACCGAGTCCCTTCTCCCAACGAGGTGAGCCTCCGCTGTCTCTGCCACAGCTTAGCTAAGCTAGATCTGTAACAGCAGAGGCTAAGCTAGCACGTTAGCTGCGTCGGCTATTTAAGATGGTATTAAATATTATACAGTGTAATAAGACTTTATCGCCTCGGTACGTGGAAAATGAATAGTTGACAATCCCCAGCACGATGTGAAGGACGTGTTTTTGTGATAAATACAACGAAAGCGTGTTGTTCAGTTGGTTCCTCACTAAGACTTGATGTGCAGTTTGATAGCAAGCTTACAGGCTAACAGTGATGCCACTGTGGTATACAAAGCTTGTACTGTGTTCACTGTACAGCTTCTGTCATGCACATTTAGACTATGAAAGCAGCTTTCAGATCACATGCCACTGTCTATAAATCAGTTTCAGCTGTTCAGCTTCAGCCTTTTCCCCTTTAAACAGCCAAAATGACATCTGGCTAGATTAATTATTTCTTAATTTATTAATTCAAAATACAGCTGCACTCTGTACCCCAAACATTGTATTCACAGAAGACAGGTATTTTTAACTAAATGTACACAAAACCCATTCACAGTAAAATGGACAGATTAGGTTTTTAATAACTAACTAAAAGGCGAGTTTGTGACTCTCAGTTTTTAGCCATTAAAAAAATAAACAGAAAAGCTTATTGGACGTCGTTTGTAAGGTGGAGCGCTTTACCTATTCTGAAGGTATTTCCAGAATCCTTAAAGGCTCTGATCACCAGCATCAAATATAATACTTGCTTCTGATTGAGAGGAAGTTGAACTGTGTTTTGAGCATTTCAGTTTCTCAGTTATCATAAACACATTTTTGTACTGCAATTTCTACTCTTGATAGTTGGCATATGTTCCAATACTATACCAATAATAGTTTTGTAAAACACTAAACACATCTATTGTTAGTAGTATTGGTTGATTTAGTTCTCCTCTTATAAATTGCAATTCTCATTTTCTGCTATCCTGTTTCAGATTGTCCACCATGTTTACTTGAAGCCTGAGCGTTTGACTAAGAGAAGCTCTCCAGAAGACCTTCAGCTGAAAATAAAGATCATCTATGACAGCAGTGTTGACCAGTAAGTGCTACAGCAACTCAAAGGATTAAAAAACAAAACAAAAAGCCAAACAGAGCAACTGTCACCATTTTTCTAGCATCCATATGCCAGGTTTGTGTGTGTAACAAGTATGCTCTCCATCCACAGACTTACTGCAGACAAAAGGAGACTTGTGAAGGTGAGGACACACCTGAGCACTTTATACAATAAATGTTTTGTAATAGTTAAAGTCTAACTATAACCTTGTAAAATAACACATCTCAACCACAGAGAAATTGGTATAAATAAAAGTGGAAATTAAGAGTCAACTTGTTGTGGTTTTCCCGATTTTGATTTTTAAGCAGTAAATAGGGTTTTCTGTTAAATCTTACATTCAAAGTCCAGTATCCACAAGAACTGCAACATGAGGACATCATCAGTGGTTTTAACATTCAGCCGTGCCTTCTGCTGTTTGTTTTGGTTCTCAGCTGTGAGGTTCAAGTGCAGCACTCGTGAAAAACATTAGCAGTAGTTGAAGTGATGTCGGATTGGGCTTTGCAGCATTGTTGGCTGTGATCAGAGGTGTAACAGATTGAAAATGTGTTACTCCATGTGTCCCTCTCTAGGATAAGCTCTTTCCTCAGGCCATCGCTTACCTGCAGAGGGCTTTCAGTGTCAGGCGCAGAGTGGGGCCTGTACTGCTCAGCAGGTATGTAGTCCCTGCCGTCACTATTTTAGCTACACATGTGCACAAATTTTCAGTTCAGTAATCTAAAAGAAAGTATAAAACAATAGTCTAGAGTAATTTAGATTTTTAAATATGTTCCACATACTGTCATAAGAGGTTTAAAGGTATTTTATTTAAGTAAAAGCATTAATATCAAAGTGTGTGCATATGTATTTTATTTTATTTTTTAAAGAAAGAATGAAACTACAATGACATCACCCAGTGGTTTTGGGATTCTGCCTTTTGAAGACACAACGTTAGCATTTTGTTGCTTGCCATGTAGATTCTTTGGCTCTGTGATCAAATTTGGATCAGAGTGCAAAGTGCTAAGCAGTCAGCTAACAAACACTTGGTCAGAAACCTGCATCCACAAGTTGTGCGGGTGCAATGGGCAAACACAGATAGCTGACAACTGGTGGTAAGTGACAGATTAATAAATACTACAGTGTCACTCACCAAAAACTGTAGCACAAACCTCTTTAATTGGGCTGTTTCATGGATTAAGTCGTGTTATTTGTGTGATGATTTGAAGAAGAGTCACCAAACACACCAAGACCAGTTGACTGAGGCCTAGCAGGTGTCAATTAGCTCCAGTGTAAGCACTCCTATAAATCAAAGCACCCCCTTAATAAAATCCAGATGAGTAATTTAATCAAGTGCTGTGTGTTTATGTTATACTATTTAATTGCCAGAAAGTTGTTTAAATGTTTGTTTCTCTTGGATTTCTGGGAACCACATCTGTGGTTATATTTAATTAACTGTTTCTGTTATCTCAGACAATGTGCAACCAACCAGTACATGAGGAAGAGAGATGACCCTCATCGCTACTGCCAGGACGCCTGTGCAAACCTTACGCGATGTGGGCCCGTCATTGTACCACAGCACCACCTGCAGGTCAGAGCGTGCATAGATAGATTACTGATCACACACGACAAGGACTCTAGCCTTGTTAGCAGCTGTTTTCTGTTTTTATTTGGAACATATGAAGTGTTAATTCATTGCTAATTAACATTAAAATATTGACCAAGCATGCATTGACCAAAATGTATATAATGTTACTGCTGTAGTTGAATTCTACAGATAACACATAACCAGACAGTGCTGTTGACCATTTTCCCCATGATTTAAAAAAAATTCTGACCAACTTTTAACCGACAGTGTTTTTATGCTAAGATGTGAACACTGTTGTCCATCCTCACTGGTTCAGTGTGCTCTCTGCTCACTCCAATGTCGTGTTTCTCTTCTAGCAATGCAAGGTGTGCAGTGAGTCTGGGAAGTCATGTGGCCCTACAGGGCCCCCAGATGGGCCTGGAGTCGAAGGGTCCGATTTTGTGCTGTACGTCAGCGGTGTCACCACAGAACGCTGTGGGCAGGAGAACATAGTGGCCTATGCTGCTTACTGCCAGCTGGAGGCGGAGCTGGATAGGTGGGAGGATAAAAACCTTACTTAGTGTTAATTTAAAAAATAAACTAAAAATACAATCCAGTCTTTAAATAAAGTCTCATTTTTTTGCTTAATAAGCAATGAACTGTCATCTTGGTTACAGAAATAAATCAAACTGTCAGAATATCACAGTATAAACTAATGTTTGTCAGGGTGTTTTTCCTTTTAGACCTATAGCAGGCTACGCCAACCTGTGCCCTGCTATGATCTCCTCTCAACCTCAGGAGTTTGAAGGGATGCTGTCCACAGTCAAACATGAAATCATCCACGCTCTGGTCAGTACCACTTGTCACTGCTGTTGAGCTTCCCGTGGGTGAATTAGGTTCACACAGATTGCTCAAAAGACATTTTTGAACCATATTTTCGTAGGCAGATTTTTAACATTTGAATACATTTGGAGATGCTTTACTGTTGACCAACAACAGTTTGCCAAAGCTGAACTTAAAAGCTAAAAATTGATGTGGGTTTATTTTTACCTCGTGAGCATATTAATAAAAAATGCAAGATTTTGCCCAGAAGATGTGCTGCTATAAATATTCTTGTAATTTGGTGCTAAATAGACTCTTGTTGAGTAATTTGTGCATGTGTGAAATCTGTCACTGACTGGAGTTTCTCCTTACGTCCTCTAGGGGTTTTCAGCCGGTCTGTTTGCTTTCTACCACGATGATGAGGGCAAACCTCTGACTCCTCGTTTTGCAAGCGGCCTGCCCGCCTTCAACGAGAGGTGATTACACTATATGTAATGGTCATCTATGATTTCTAGTGTTCAAGCTCTAACTTCTAATCCTATACCTGTGCATCAGTCTGGGTCTGTACCAGTGGAGCGATGCCGTTATCAGAAGAGTTACCAGACTGTGGGACATCAGAGGAGGCGTGATGGTCCGACACCAAGTGCATGTCCTTGTCACTCCTCGTGTTGTGGTAAGAAGCTTCAATATTAAGAAAACTGGTTAGTTTCGTAACTCTTCTTCTGTTTATGTGAGTCTAGAAAAAGATCATGTACTGTCATTTTGCACCTCTTAGCTGTAGTTTTGACTGTGCTTATAAAAACAATTGTTTTACAAAGATTTATACACACCAGGAGTTGTTGAAGGAATGTAATATATAGGTCTGATTAGAAAGAGTGGACAAACTTGAACCTATGAGATTGTTATTGGAGGCCAGTTTAGGTGTTATAGTTGATGTCAAGTAATAACTAAGTAGTATGTGTCTTCCTTTCTGTTTCCAGGAGGAGGCGAGGAAACATTTTAATTGCCCCATCCTGGAGGGGATGGAGCTGGAGAACCAAGGAGGGACAGGAACCGAACTAAACCATTGGGAAAAGAGACTCTTAGAGGTCAGCACATGTTTTCTCGTGGCTTTTTGGTAGCCAGTAGTTTGGGCTTCTCCGTTGTGTTCATCCATTTTTTTTTTTCTCATTCATCCCAGAATGAGGCAATGACGGGCTCCCACACTCAGAACCGAGTATTTTCTCGGCTGACGCTGGCTATCATGGAGGACAGCGGATGGTACCGCGCCAACTACAGCCTGGCTCAGAGGCTGGACTGGGGCCGTGGTCTCGGCTGCGACTTTGTCATGAAGAGCTGCAAATTCTGGATGGACAAGCAGAGACAGAGGTCACAGAAACACAAACTCTGTGTCAAACAGAGTTGAAGTTTTTTTTTTTTGCTATTTTTTTCCCTCATGATCACAAAGCTCATGGTTTTAGTTTGAAGCTGGCACCAATGGTTGAAAAAATGACCAAGTTTAACACACTGAAAAAGGGGCATATGTATATGTTGCAGATAAATTCTGTACTGTACCAGGTACCCACAGTAATGGCATATCTAACTAGCAGCATTTATCATGTACTTGTTGTTGCAGAAGACACGCTGTAACTCCGTACTGTGACACAGTGCGAGCCTCTCCTCTGCAGCTCACCTGCAGACAGGATCAGCTGGCTGTGGCTGTGTGCAACTTGCAAAAATACCCACAAGAACTGCCACTTAAGTACCAGGTATGCAAGCCCCCCACCACTACCAATATTGATATGTTTGTGATTGTTCTGCTGAAACTAGTGGATGTGTTATTTTTTTTTCTTATATAAAATGCCTGACAAGGTTATTTATAGCTACTACACAGTGCTGTATGTGCATGTTACAGTAAGCTCTGCTGTGTTCAGTGAGTGTGCTGTGGGTAACTATATGTGCTGTGTCAGTATTTCGAGCGGATCCCTGACGTGGCTGCTGATCAGCTGTCGTTCTTTGGGGGTGCTGTGGAGATCGCGGACTACTGTCCATTTAGTCAGGAGTTCAGCTGGCACCTCAGTGGAGAATACCAGAGAAACTCCTACTGCAGAGTGTCTGAGAACCAGCCAGGTACTGCTTATACTGCTGTTTCTACTGCTGCCTTTAGTCTAGTGCTGTTTTAAATCAAACTCTGTGAACAGCTGTAGTACAGGGAGGGAGGTTAGAATAGTTTCCTAATATATTTCTTATTCTTCTGTGCCTTAAACGCAGGTCACACACACACACCCGATTATTTAAAAAAATAAAAAAATAAAAAAATAAAAATATGCAAAGAAACCACTCACTAGACTAATTACAGCAATTACCTTTACTCTTTCAAGTATTGAATTTCAAAAAGCGACTTCATATAAAGATGCATAAGATGATCCTAAAGCTCCTTAGGACTAGAACTAATCCTGGTTTGGACACCTTAAGGCCCTTTCACATAGGACACGGCACGTGCAGCAAGGAGTACTCACAGTCAAGTTCAACTTTGAACTGTGACCACTGTTTTCAGTGGCCAGATCAGACAGATGCATGGTGTTCATTTTTAAGTAATTTTATTTTTATTATAATTTTCAATAATTTTTAAATAATTTGTTAAAATCAAAAAGAGCTTGACAGAGAAGTAGCTCACCACCATTTAGCATAAATCCATAAGAACACATGTCTGCCCAGTTTCACTGTCAGGAACGTGAAACCTATTCTGTCATAGGTGTGACTGAGAGCTCATCAGTAAAGATGGTGGTCCCCACCCTTTTTTGCTCCATGGACCGGTTTAATGTCAGACAATATTTTCATGGACAGCCTTTAAGGTGTCTCTGATAAATACAACAAAATAAAATGATACGACCAAGACAAAAACTGTGGTATTTTGTAAATATAATAATAAACGCCAACTCACTGTGTAATTGTGTTACTTTATTAGCAGCGTCTTCCTGAAATGTGCCAACAACATGGAGAGTAACATCCTCCTCTCTGCCACTTAATGCTCTCTGGTCGCTATGGTAATGCGTAAATATTTCTTTCAAAATAAGATGCACAACTATAATACGGAAAATGACCCAGGGAAACCGAATTAACGATAAAAACCCCGAAAACCATAAATTTCACACCCGAGCCTCAACTCTCGTGGTCCGGTACCAAACGACTCACAGACCAGTACCGGTCCATGGCCCGGGGGTTGGGGACCACTGAGTAAAGACATTTGGAGGAATCCTTGTATAAAATCTGTTTTGATCTGCTGTTGTTGATGCTGTTTCTATGACATATGTGAGCTTTCTATCTGTGGTTTTCTCTGTTTGTTCAGACTGGTGGAGAAATTATGGAGCAGAGCAGTATGGACCAGACTCTGTGTGTCTGTACCAGAAATCAGCCTTTGTGATGGAGCAGTGCACTCGGAAGATGACCTACCCTGACTGGGGCTCCGGATGCTACAAGGTGCTGACATGTACATATACTTATTTATGTTTCTGTGAATTTTTAAGATCCCCTTTACAGCTCAGTGGAGAAGGTGACATCTGTAGGTTGAGACTTTTACCTTCTAGAAATCTGTAGATAGGGCTGTTCAATATAACGATATATATCGGATGATGATATAAAAACATCTATAGTTTCATTTTACACTATCGTTTGTTTCGTGGTGTCTTAAATAAACAGTTTACAGCAATATTTTTTTTCATCGTTTTGATGGTCACGGTAGTGGCTATATTAATTTCTTAAATTATTTCTTAATTTCTTTCTCTTATATTTAATGTAACCACACTACAGACAGACAAGGGGCTGTTTTTACGTGCTGTTATTTACAACGACGGTAAAACCATCCCGTGGCTCTGCGTGTTTGTTTTCCATGTACACCTTTCACAATAAAGCTCAAGATCCTGTTGAGACTTTTCAAAATAAACTGATTCACAGGAAAAAGTATGCAGAGAGTTTACGGATGAGAAGGGGAAAAAAAAAAAAAAAAAAGAGCCGTCAGGTGCTAAAAAATAAACCTTAGACTCAAACTTTGAAAGAAAATGGTGGCCGTTACAACTTATGTCTTATGTCATGCATCGGTTAAAACACTCGAATCCAGCTACAAGACGCCCAGCTGGAAAAACTTCATGCAAGTCGAGTTGCCAGAGATTCACAGAATTTACAGAAAATATTACATTTTTGTGATTTATATCCTTGTCAGGACGATAAATGTCTCATATCGGGATATGAGATTTTTGTCATATCGCACTGCCCCATCTGTAGATTTTAATTTTATTTATGTATGACAAACAGATTAATAGTTCAGGTTAAATAAATTAAATCCCTTTTTGTTGTCCCAAACTGCTTTAGTGGGCTCTCAAAAGGTTTTTATACAAAGGGAAAAAAAATCCCTAATAAACTTAGAGAAATGAGAGGAAAGTGCATGTCGCTGTGTGTTTTGGGTCTGTGTCACACCCTCTCTGTGCTGCAGGTGTCGTGCTCAGCTCAGGGCCTCATGGTGTTCGTTCAGGATCGTTCCTTCCTCTGTGTCCGTAAAGGTCAGCTGCTGAGCATCAGCGTACGCGTTAACGAGTGGGTTTACAACGGTGTCCTCATCTGCCCCGCCTGCACCGACTTCTGTGATGACTGCCCCCTACCCTACCATCTCCCACCCATCAACACCTCCAGGAGCAACCCAATTGGTCAGTCAGTGGACCAGCTGATTTAAATGCTTCTCTTCCTGTCCCATGGTGAAGCTGTCTGCCTTTTAGATTTCAACTGATGGTTGAATGAAGTTGTTTAATGAGTGAAGAAATGGGAAAAGATATAAATGAGAACAAAGTAAAGAAATCTGTGAGGAAAGCACTGAAAGGGAAAGATAAAACTTAAGATGTATGTATAATTAAATACTCAATGTGTGTAGAATATAATTCTGTTATGTAAAACAAACATGATTTGATAGATGTTATTTTCTGTCTTTCTTTTAGATCCATGCTCCAGTTCTCCAGGTTTGGCCACCACTCTGTGGCTCCTGCTGCTCAACCTGTTTCCTCTAGTGGCTGGACTGCTGCTCTGCCACTGCAGCTGATAAAACACACACACACCAAACACACCAAGGTAGCTGAACAGTCCTCTATACCATAGTCACTTGAGGACTTGGACTGCAGATGTTTTTCCTCTTTGTTTTACTCATTACCTCCTCCTTCCTTCCCTTCCGCACTTGCGTTCCTTTCTTTGCCATTCTCAGCCTGTTTTCTCATTTTGTTCTGTGTCTGCATCCTCATGCATCTCTCAGCACAGTCAGGTATCCTTTTGCTGAAGGTCCATTCAGTTGTCCCTCACCAGATTTACATGCACTTAAGTAATCAGGTTATAGCCAGCTTTCATTTGAACAGGATTTATCTGACTGACACACACAGCCAAAACTCTGTCAGTTATCAACATGGAAAGCAGCTAAATGGCAGCTAATACTGTTATTTGTGGGCGAATTATTGGCAAAAAGAGCAAGTTGGATCGACAGGGACCATTTTTATGGCAGAGCAATGGAACATGAAAAATAAGCAGTGTAATTTGTCCTTTTCAGTGAGGCAGGGATTACTCACATTACATATACTCAGAATGCACTAACACCACTTTTTTATTATCAAGACCATGATACATATATGTACTTACAATACACCTATTATTGTTGTTGTTAATATTGTTATTATTATTATTATTATTATTATTATTATTATCAACAACAACAACCTCTTCAAAACAAAAGTCTAGCATGATAGAAATAAGTTTTTGTATGTAAAAATAATGAATAAAAAGCCAAATATTTGCAAATTTTAGCATCTTGTATTCAAAGATCTGCTTATTTCTCATGTTTTCACACACAGGGTTTAGTGCAAAACGAGACATTGATCAGTATGTTTCATATGCTAATCGATTAATGAACAGTAATTTAAGGTTATTTTAGGATTAAGAATTTTAAAGTGATTTTATAATGAATCATTTATGTAATTTGAAATGAAATTTGTCAGCCCTTTTATAATAATTGACCAGTTGTTACTACAGCTTGCTTTTCAGATGGTCAGCTAACATATCCAAAGTTGTAATAGTGTAATATTGTTTTGTGTACACTTGAAATTGTATTCACAGATATTTTTAAGGACGTCATTGAATGTTTAACCAGGTTACTGTATATATGTTTAATATGTTTCTGATTTCTGCTGGAACCAGGTTGCTTGCGGTGATTTGGTTACTTAAGTGCATGAAAATGGTTAATTCAATTCAGCATGTAGAGTGTCTGCAGCATCATTATTCCCTAAAAAAACACATTTTAGTTCTGGACACTTGTTTATTTTCAATTTTTTTGTTCTTTTTTTTTTTTTTTTTTTTTTTACTGTGAGCTGTGGAAACCTGATAGATTCACATTGGTTTCTGCCTAAATTTCACAACTTTACTTCAGCTTTGGGATCATCGTACTTCGTCAGATTCCTTTTTCTTACAGTGTAGTGATGGAAGCGGGATGTCTGTATTTTTTAGCTGATCTCTTCAAACTAATTTCAAGATTGTGACAAACTGACTGTCGATCGACAATACCACAATGGTGCAAACTACCTGCAAACTTCTTCCTCTTAACTGAAACAACACGAGGCTCTGTGCAGTTTGCTGAACTCTGGTGGCAGCAGAAGGTAACTGTTCAAAGTTTTTTAAGCTTACAGGATCTTTTATGCTGAAAACTCTTTCTGTAAATATAAATATGAGACCGGACAGGAATATGGTGGAAGGACTTCCCCTGCCACCTCCTGACAGGTCACTTGAGCTTAAATTCATTACCTCATTTTCTTCTAAGAGTCATTTTATCCTTATTTAAGATATGTAGCTGTTCAGATGTAGGTATGGATCTTCTTTGGAGTACAGATTGATAATGTTGATGATCGTTTCTCTCTACATGATGAGCTCAAGCGTTTGCATTCAAGGCCTTTGCTTTTTGCAAGTAGAAGTTTTGCTGATGACGATGCTGTACATTCACTTTACTATAATTATTTTCCAACCTCACAAATATATAGGAATTTATTTGTTGTAAAAAGCAAATGAATTTTCTGTTGTGGTTTTTTTTTTTGTTTTTTTTTTTTTTTTTTTTGGATAATCAGTCAACACAGATTAACACCTTAACAACTCAGATTGCCAAGCCTGCTGCTGCTGGCGGCTTGGTGGAAGGTCTTTACTGAGGAGTAATATCTAAAAAATGTTTCCCATAGGTTTCATTTCATTGTGTCCTCAGCAGGGCCAAAACCCAGCAACGTTTCCGCAAATGAGTCCACTGACATTTCAAAAGCACAAAGCTCTCAAATTTCCTCCTGAGTTCAAAACCAAGACTGGATTTGTCCTCGTTCCATTGGTCTTAAAATTACGTGACTGCTTATTTCTGTTAATTATTGGCCAAAAATTACAAACCAAATGGCCTGTTTACAGTTAGCTTAGGTGGTGATGCAATGAGCTAAACTAAGATTTGGCAGGAATCCAGTGGTGCTTAAAATCATAAACCTGCTATGGAAACACTTTTACTGTTTAAATACAGATTATGTTTGGCTCTTTGTTTCTGTAATGACGGGCACTCTTTCTCTCAGCAGTTCATACATTTGTTGGATTAGCGATTGTTTTCAGTTTATGGCCCAGAGTGAGAAGGGCTCCTACATTTGTGGTTCATTAAACTCTTTTGCATGAGCCAATTGAGAACAGCCTCTGAAGCCACAATGGCAATGCTTTAGGATAAAAGTGCAAATTTCTGTTTGTTTGTTTTTTGTGGTGGAGAGTGGTGTGGAGAATGAATGTCTGAAATAATGATTCGCTCCTTTTTTCCAATGAATCTGCAATGTTTTGCTCTTATTTATGCAAAAACAAACAAAGACACAAAACAAACTCAAAATGACACAAAATTATTAACAAACTTATTATTAACAAATTTTTGATTACCTTAAAAAGTACGTTGAGACACAATTCTACCAGTTCAGTGAGGAGAGAAGAACAATAAAGACACAAAAATGACCTTCCATAGAGAACAAAAACCTATAAAATCACCACACAGATGCAAAATAAGCACATGAGCATGCTAAATGTCTCCAATAGTGGAAACGTGACCATGAAAGCCCTGAAAATGTTTTGAAATGAGATGCAAATTAAAATTGCAAAGAAACTGTGTGACTTGCACATAAATTTAAGTTAGTAGCGTGGGTACAAAATAATTTTCGGACCGTAATGAAAAGAAAATAATTCAGCACTCAAAGAAAATATAATCTAACATTAAACAACTTGGTTTAGTGATTGATGTTAATAATCTGGCTCATTTCCTCGACTAATGGAGCTCATTACATTCATTTAAGACTGACTTTGCATTTCTGTGTTTGCACTAAAAGAACTGGCCTTAATGTGCGGGGATGTCTCTGTTTGAAAGCTGATGCCAGGAGAGGTTTTATTATTATCTGAAGCCCACAAATGACGTTTGCCACCAGGTCGGTCATGCATGTGTGTCTGTGTTGTGTAAGAATGTTTTAATTGATAACACTGTCAGTAATGTGTCCGGGAACATGATTTATATGATGTAAGTGTTTCGAGTCATGCGCTGTAGAGTTTGTGTCGTTGGTGTTAGTCCTGTGCAGACCTGACCTCAGTTTACTTTGATCATGTTAAAAGTGAATTTCAGCTAAAACTGACTGAACTGTAAGAGTTTGTGATTTACTTTTACTTGTTTGAAATTACTGTTCAATGTGATGACTGAACTTGCACTAAGTTGAGGGGGGAAGAAAAAAATCAGATCCCACGTCAGTGTTGGTGAAACACGCAGAAATGTGATGCTTCTGTTTCCAGTTAATTTTATGCAGAAATGAGGCTGTTGAGAAAACAGCCGATCTTTTCAGTGAGACACTTTGTGTTACTAAAATGATCTTTGTTATATTTATTTTATTTTTTAGGAAAAGGGCTGCTTTGTAAGACAAATCAAGACTTTTGTCTCAGAATAAAAACTGTCTGTATCCCTGAAGATGTCGGTGTCTGTCATGCTTAATAAAATTACATTTATTCATTATATTAAACCAAACAACAGAAAGTTTAATGCTCCTAAAAGTTTGGAACTGAAACTGATATGTAAAACCAACCAGTGTCTCCACCTAACAGCCACAGAATTAAACAGGATTGTAGATTACTGGAAAATTATTTTTGACAGAGAAGGAATTAAGGCTATAGTGGGAATATCAAACACTAGGTTTAAAAAAAACAAACAAATTTCCTATTTGGTATAACTTGTTCTGGCTTATCTCACATGGTGATGAAATCCTTTAAAAGTTGGACTCAAAAGTTTTTTTTTTTTCCCCCACAGAATAATCAGATAACAGATCAAACTAATGGTTGTTTCTGTTCCTCTCCATCAGAAACATTAAACTGGTGCAGTTGGTTGGTTTTCATGGAATGACCCATCTATCGCCTGGATATTCTACTGTAAAATGTGACAGATTTGAACTCTGATGAACCCAACTGCTATCTGTCATTCAGTTTATTAATAAAACCCACGTAGCCGGTCATTGGACTGAAAGTTTATTGAACACAAAAATTACCATGCTTTACAATCCAGGAAGAGAAATATCAACGTAAAATATGCTGTACAGATTTCTACAGTCATTCACCAAGAGAAATTGAATGGCCTCACCGCTTAGAGCCTCACTCCTTTAAGGTATTATGTGTGTTCTGTCTTAAATCTTATATCACTGAGTAATATTATACTGTACGTCTCTTACTAAAGTTAAATGCCATTTAAAAACCATCTCTCAAGATTTTCAGTACAAGAATAAAAAGAAAAAGGTCTATTTGGTCCGCGTGTTATCCAAGTATTTAAACCCACCAATTCATTCTCTAAATAATTCTGTTGGCTCAGGTTGGAATTAAGAGAGACAGATTAGAGCCGCTAGGTGAATGCTTACTGGCTAGTGGGTAGTTTGCTTGGTACATTGGACCCACAACTGTCCAAATGTACGTGTTTGGTTAAAAACGGTATCAGTCCAGTATTCCTATGCCGTTTCCAAAAACATAGAAATAATTCCCTGCAAATTAGATTTGGGGGGGGAAATATCTTATGAGTTATAAAACATGTTTGTTCAACTGAGAAATCCCTGAAAGTTAGCGAAATTTTAAATAATAAAATAGTAATAATTTAGCCTAGAGAAATTTTAATTTGTGTCTGCACTTACAGACTTAAGACAGGAAGGTTCATACTGTGGAGATCAGGGGAATTATTTTGCTGCTATTGTTAATAATCATCATCATTACCATTGCATTAATAATACAGTTTACAGTATTGATATTGTATTCAGATGTTTAAACATATTGGTACCCAATTAGCCTTTATTACAGGTGCAGTTATAACCACTTTAAACTGTTGAGTTAAATCAATAATCTTAAATGCTTTTGAATGCTTGTTATAATCTTAAATGTGTATGTGCTGATTCTGATAAAAGAAAGGCCTAACTCTGAGTACACTCTGTGCCAAAGTAGACAGGAAGCGCAGGCTTTTGCAGAGCGTGCTTGTGAAAGTGAAAGTTACTTTGAGGAGCTGATTGAATGATGCTATTTGAATAACCAGGTTATTCAAATTGTCTTTTATACTTTTATATTCTTTGATTAAGCTTTTAGTAGAGGTTCTTGCAGGATGTGGGCCTTATGTTTCAGACGATAAGCGTGCGTCCGGCAGCGACAGAAAGACAACTGGCAGGGAGACGAGGCGATGTTCTTTTCAAACTGTGTTAAAAGTCATTGTGGTTTTGATTTGATGTAAGCATGTATTGTATCTGATGACGCATGAGGGGGCGTTAACCCTGATGAATCAAAAGCAATCTGAAGTGTCTTTTGGGTGGAGATCTACAGCTGATGTTTTGCAGTGTACATCTCACCACGCTGCGTGTGTTCATTAAAATCATCGTTTGACTCCACCCGGCCAGATCATTGTTGTTATTGGATTACCTCCTGTATCCCTCCTTAATATTTGAACCCTTAACAATACCCATGTTTTATCATCTGGTTTACTTCACTAAAGAAGCAAAAATGTGAGGGAAGGCGATAACTGGATAAAATGTCATCCTCTTTCTCCTCAGCTTAATCTACTGAACTGAAGTCAGAGCTCTAACACATGAAATGTGTAAAACATGTTCATTTTTTCCTGTTTTCATCACAATTACTTATTGTTAGCAGATTAAACATGCGACCCTACTACCTACAGACAGCTGACACCGAGCTGGCTAAAACACAGCAGCAATAAGCTAATGCTTTATTACCTAATGTTAGACTCAAGTGTCCTAAAAATCACATTTTCCCTCCAATAAACAATTTGATTACACTCTCACATTGTATGAGAGTTTATTCGCTAAGAGTCTGAATTTAACAAAGTTAGCTCCACTTCAAAGTGTCACTAACAAGGGCAGCACTTATTGACAGAGAAGTTCAGGATATCTTGAACAACACTGCAGTATAATTTTCAGACAGAAATGAGCTTCAGTGACTCATCGACTCATATTGGACTCAACCACAAAGTTTTGCGTTTTCCTCCATAGATGTCGATACATATTGCTACTGCTGAGCTAAACAGCGGACTGACAGCACACACTCACTACAGATAAATGGAAACCACCTTAGTTGGGATTGTGTATTTGAACTGGGAGGGGTACGAAAACAGAAATAGGTTGAATGCAGTCTGCTATGTACTGACATCTAGTGTTGAGATTTTGCACACTGTAACTTTAATCTTGATTAATATTCACAATAAAAATATTAATCAAACATTTTGAAGTCTGTATGTGTTTCATAGTGTCTAACTGTTCTGGTACATTTAAACCTAACAATTACTACATGATGGAAACACGTCATGTTATCTCTTTTAATAAAGTTTGTCTATGTATACACAGGTCATGCTGATATTGAACAAAAAACACAAAGATCAGATGTTAATCAGATTTATTTGCTCTCTTTCCTTCTTAAACATGTTTTTAATGTTAGTTATGATTCAGAATTGGTGACTGACCCTTTCTCACTGTCCCTCTTCCCTTCTGTTTTTCTTTTCCTTCATCTTTCTTTCTCCCTTTCCTATCCCTCAGTCATGTCTGTCCCGTCTGTAACAACTGAAAATAAAATAAAATAAACAATAACAACAAAGGACGATCAAATGGACCAATACGGCAAGGCAGTGATGATCCATATGGCAAAGTAATTCTGACAGCTAAAGAACTAAATGGAACAGGCAAAAAAAGAATTGGTGACTGAAACAAGTATGACACATACGGACATCAGGAAATAAAGACACAATAGATATAACCTCGGTAAATGAAATTGGTGTACACTAGGCCAAAGCAATGGTTTTGACTGGAACAGTGTTAACCCCCTGGGTTTGATGTCATTAATCAAATAAAATTTAAAATAAGTAATTTATTAAATGTTTGAACAGAAATATTTAAATCTTTATTTAGTTCACTAATTCCAATTTTAAATAACTGACACATTTAATTATTTAATGGTGTATTTAATTCATTTATGTATTTAATTTTGTCACTCCTTGCCCCCTAATATTAATATTAGTTGTAAATAAGAAAACACACGAAGACAAAAAAGTACCCCAAATTGGATTAAAGTCATATTTCACCAATATCTTTTCCTTGGGACCCAGTTTTTAAACACCTGAAACCTTTGACTCAGATATAATGTGTTGTGAGACACGTGTGGCTCCTGAGCCACTGTCTGTGAATCACAGCATTCGGTAATGTCCATGACCCACACATTGGATTCCAACTCACTGTTCCTCTAAGACCTGAAGTCAGGATAGCTGTCATAATTTATTGACAGCTCCATTACATGTGTGTGTCACAGGTCGTCTCTAGAAACCCGACATAACCACAGTTAATGCCTTTTATGCATTCATCATTTGCTAGAAGGCATTGAAAACTGAATAACCTGGCGCAAATTTGTTCACGTTTGCTACCTCACGGTCCGATTTTGAGTGCGCATGCATTGGCACCATCTCCTTCCAGGTAACAAGGAAATTAAATCATTCAGATGGGTTCCTGATTGGCAGAGCTAACTCGAAAAAAAAATTACTCTTTTTTTTTTTTTTTTTTTTTTGCCTGTCCCGTTTGGCTCTTTTGCCATCAGAATTGTTGTCTAAAGGCAAACAAAGATGCCCAACGGATTTACTTTACCAAATTGACCATCCCAGCCTTGCCGTAATGGTCCATTTGATTCACCTTTTATTGTTTATTTTATTTTCACTTACTGAATACGGGACAGACTTGACTGGGGGAAAGAAGGGGAGAAAGAAAGAGGGAAAGAGAAACAGCTGAGAAGAGGGACAGGGGAGAAGGGCAAAAAACAAAAACCAACAGAATGAGCAGAAAAAAAAGAAAAAAAAGGCATATATCAATCACCTGGATCACCTGCTGAGAAAGAAAAAAGAAAACAAGCAGAAGAGAACAAGAGTAATAGAATAAACAACATCACAATGATATATGGGAATATGACAGTAAATACTAAATATTAAACATTATTGTGCAGCACATAAGATCAACAGAACACAGTGTGCTTTGAGGTAGGAGCCAAAAAGGGTGTAGTTTGTGGGTGTGATCACCCGTGTGTACACCTGTGAGCAAAAAAAATTACTCTAAATTTTGCGTTATGGATAGCTTTTTTTCTCTAAAGAGTGATACATGTGCCAGAAATGACTGCCCCTGCTTCCTCCTCTGGATGCTTCTGAATTGAAGATTCACTTGTCCTCCTCCAAAAGGTCCAGGTGGTGGTACCAAATGAGAAGGAGGGGAAGAGGGACTGTAGGAGAGTCCATATCGTGGCTCAAGAGTTGGGCGTTCGCCTTGTAATCGGAAGGTTGCCGGTTCGAGCCCCGGCTTGGACAGTCTTGGTCGTTGTGTCCTTGGGCAAGACACTTCACCCGTTGCCTACTGGTGGTGGTCAGAGGGCCCGGTGGCGCCAGTGTCCGGCAGCCTCGCCTCTGTCAGTGCGCCCCAGGGTGGCTGTGGCTACAATGTAGCTTGCCATCACCAGTGTGTGAATGTGTGTGTGAATGGGTGGATGACTGGATATGTAAAGCGCTTTGGGGTCCTTAGGGACTAGTAAAGCGCTATATAAATACAGGCCATTTACCATTTTTACCATATCAATAAAAGCTGAGCAGGAGCTAAGAGCATGAACTATGAGAGGCTGAAAACAGAGCAGGAACTATGAACTAGGGGATTCAGAGCTAAGAGGGAAGTGGCAAATAACATGAACTGTGAGGGGACACTACACAGCAAATCCAGCATGTCCAAATTAACACTGTCGGATTTGATTTCAACACTATTAAAGTGTCTATATGGGTCCACACCAGAGAGTGTTAATTTAACTCTTTTTGGAGAGTTGGTACGTTAACTCTGATTTAGTGTTAAACACCAAATCTGTCTGGAGTTGATCATTTAACACTTGGTGTTAAGAGTTTATATATTAACCCTCAAAGAGTATTTTAGTTTAACTACGTGAGTTATCTTCTAATTCATTCTAAAAAGCGGGAATTTTACTGTTCTGAACTTCTAGAAATTTCTTTTGGAAATAAACATTTACTAAAAAGATGCAATGGTTTTTGAAAAACATTTATTCTGAACTGTGCACCACAATTTCAAAACATTTTCTGAAAGATGTAACAGTATACATGTTCTCACTTTCATTAGAATTTTGTTTATCAAAAGGTCTGACATGGTAAATGCAAATAACAGCGTTCTCATCACTTATTTCTTCAATACAATATGCATGTCCTTCATTCATCCCTTTGTGGAACTTCAACGCACTTCTGCTCTCCCCCATATTCCATCTTCACAAGCATATCCTGTGCGGAGTTCGAATAAAAATTAGTTGACACTAATTAATGGCACAAATAATCCAGTAAACAATTGCAGCACAGTAAAAAAAAAAAGGAATCCTCTTTGAGCCATTACTTGTGTAAAGTATTTTCCCAAAAGACAAAGACACAGGCAACAGGTAATACTGAACTAAATGTAAAACCTCAACCTTTTTAATTTTTACCTAAACCGTGTGCACAAAACTCTGGAGGGATCTATGCTAACGTAGAACCCAGTCAGGACGTCAGCTACTGCTGTTTGCTCGTTTTTTTTTTTATGGGCGATCGTTTTCAGGCTTCAAGTAGCACCATTATACCAACATTTCACATTCTAGACATTGTTTTAGGTGTATTTGACCAAACGTTTGATTGAAAATTCACATGCAAGCTTTTTTTCAAGGCTGTGCTATTTGCCCGCAAACAATACCTTTCAGCTAGCTAAAACAGAATATTATGCTATCACCGAGCAACATAGCTAATGCCTTTCACACAGCTTTGTCTCAACTCCAAAGAGCCACAGAAGTAAAAGCTCATAATAATAATTGAAACAATCTTTGAAAAAATGACTTACCAAGCATGGCAAACAACTCAAATATGTAGAGCAAAATGTTCTGAAACGGCTTCACTTCAGCTTCGATTGGAGCCGTGCTGGGGGCGGAGTCTGTGAATTCACTCTATTGGTGTCATAGCCCCTCTAGGAGTTCAGAGTTAAGAGGTCAAGAGTTAATGTTTCCATTGTAACACCTCCAGATTTGACAGAGAAACACTCATTTTTAACACTCGATTTTAACTACTATCATTTTACACCTCAGAGTTACATTAAAAGAATGTGACTCTGCTTAGAGTAAAATTAACTCTACTTTTGCAAGAAGACTATTAACACCAAAACATTTAACACTTTTGAATTTGCTGTGTATGAAGGCAGAGTGCGGGAACTTGATGGGGGAAACTGTGGCAGGTCATGGGCACTGTAACAAAAGGAGAGGAGAGTCAGGGGATTCAGAAGCACAGAGAATCGTTTGTCCAATTAATTAGCCATGATGCCTTACTTAGTTGCAGGTGGAGAGAAGTTGGAATTTTGGACTCCCCCAGACCTCTGTCTCACACCTTACCCTTCAAGCAGTAGTACAGGGAGGCAGACAGATCAACTTTTACTGATATTTTTTTTAAACAAAGACAGCTATACACAGTGTCACTGACCTGTGAGTGCAGCTCTTCAGTCTCCTTTGTTATTTGATCCCGTTTCCAGACTAGACCATCAACTTGCATGATTATTTTGCACATTTTTGTCAGCACTCGGATTGGCCTTGGTATCAGAGGCTGCTATTAAATTCTCTTTGTCCTCGCATTCCGAGGACACTTGGTGCATTCCGGAACTTTGGCGCATTCCGGAATTCCAAACATTCCGGAACTTTGGCGCATTCCGGAATTCCGAACATTCCGGAACTTTGGCGCATTCCGGAATTCCGAACATTCCGGAATTCCGAACATTCCGGAACTTTGGCGCATTCCGGAATTCCAAACATTCAGGAACTTTGGCGCATTCCGGAATGCTGAACATTCCGGAATTCCGAACATTCCGGAACTTTGGTGCATTCCGGAATTCCAAACATTCCGGAACTTTGACGCATTCCGGAACTTTGGTGCATTCCGGAATTCCGAACATTCCGGAATTCCGAACATTCCGGAACTTTGGCGCATTCCGGAATTCCAAACATTCAGGAACTTTGGCGCATTCCGGAATGCTGAACATTCCGGAATTCCGAACATTCCGGAACTTTGGTGCATTCCGGAATTCCAAACATTCCGGAACTTTGACGCATTCCGGAACTTTGGTGCATTCCGGAATTCCGAACATTCCGGAATTCCGAACATTCCGGAACTTTGGCGCATTCCGGAATTCCGAACATTCCGGAACTTTTGCGCATTCCGGAATTCCGAACATTCCGGAACTTTGGCGCATTCCGGAATTCCGAACATTCCGGAATTCCGAACATTCCAGAACTTTGGTGCATTCCGGAATTCCAAACATTCCGGAACTTTGGCGCATTCCGGAATTCCGAACATTCCGGAACTTTGGCGCATTCCGGAATTCCGAACATTCCGGAACTTTGGCGCATTCCGGAATTCCGAACATTCCGGAACTTTGGCGCATTCCGGAATTCCGAACATTCCGGAATTCCGAACATTCCGGAATTCCGAACATTCCGGAACTTTGGCGCATTCCGGAATTCCGAACATTCCGGAACTTTGGCGCATTCCGGAATTCCGAACATTCCGGAATTCCGAACATTCCGGAACTTTGGCGCATTCCGGAATTCCGAACATTCCGGAACTTTGGCGCATTCCGGAATTCCGAACATTCCGGAACTTTGGCGCATTCCGGAATTCCGAACATTCCGGAATTCCGAACATTCCGGAACTTTGGTGCATTCCGGAATTCCAAACATTCCGGAACTTTGGCGCATTCCGGAATTCCGAACATTCCGGAATTCCGAACATTCCGGAACTTTGGCGCATTCCGGAATTCCGAACATTCCGGAACTTTGGCGCATTCCGGAATTCCGAACATTCCGGAACTTTGGCGCATTCCGGAATTCCGAACATTCCGGAATTCCAAACATTCCGGAACTTTGGCGCATTCCGGAACTCCGAACATTCCGGAACCATGGCGCATTCCGGAATTCCCAACATTCCAAAACTATGGCGCATTCCGGGAATTAATTTTTTCGTATCGAAGCTGGACAGTCGTATTCCAATTGACTCCAGGAAGTCAGTAATGTGTTGCCGGCAGGCAATGTTGTGCCGGGGGAGTCTGGGCGGGCGACTCCGGAACTTTGGTGCATTCCGGAATTCCAAACATTCTGGAACTTTGGCGCATTCCGGAATTCCGAACATTCCGGAATTCCGAACATTCCGGAACTTTGGCGCATTCCGGAATTCCGAACATTCCGGAACTTTGGCGCATTCCGGAATTCCGAACATTCCGGAATTCCGAACATTCCGGAACTTTGGTGCATTCCGGAATTCCAAACATTCCGGAACTTTGGCGCATTCCGGAATTCCGAACATTCCGGAACTTTGGCGCATTCCGGAATTCCGAACATTCCGGAACTTTGGCGCATTCCGGAATTCCGAACATTCCGGAACTTTGGCGCATTCCGGAATTCCGAACATTCCGGAACTTTGGCGCATTCCGGAATTCCGAACATTCCGGAACTTTGGCGCATTCGGGAATTCCGAACATTCCGGAACTATGGCGCATTCCGGAATTCCGAACATTCCGGAACCATGGCGCATTCCGGAATTCCCAACATTCCAAAACTATGGCGCATTCCGGGAATTAATTTTCTCGTATCGAAGCTGGACAGTCGTATTCCAATTGACTCCAGGAAGTCAGTAATGTGTTGCCGGCAGGCAATGTTGTGCCGGGGGAGTCTGCCGGGCGACTCCTTTTTGATAACGGGGTCTCATTTTTTGCCGGGGAAGATGCGCTCTTGACCTTCTTCATAACTACACCCACGCTCGGAGCACTGGTCGATGTAATCTTGGAGAGCGTTTAAACTCTCCCCACTCTTCTTTGGCTCTCGGAGGAGGTGGGTGCATGTCTTCCCTGCTGCTGCTTCTATGTCTGTGTCTAGTCTCCTCTAACTCTAACCCTCAAAGAGTCTCAGTCTTGTTCTGTAAAACCGGAAAAAGTTGTGGATTTGATCAACTGGCCCCGTAACAAAATTGAAACCCTCCTGGGCCTGGGAGAGTCAGATTGTCCTGCTGAGACGTTTACTGTCCAATACTCGATGGTTGGTTGCGTCCTGTGTCTGGCGACACTCTCAAGTGAGGACATTGAATGACATCTACCAATTCAGAAACATGATAACAGAGTTCTGGATGATTGGAGCTGGCTTGGACCTGGCTTATCGAAGAACAAGAACCGGCTACAGCTGTTCAAATTTCCACAAGGATGGTCGACATGATAGACCAAGGGTGTTGTACTCCAGGCCTTGAGGGCCGGTGTCCTGCAGGTTTTAGATGTGTCCTTATTGGGTGTTTTATTGTGTTATGGTGTGATGATATCTGTGCATTCCTGGATTATCCCTTTGTGTTACACATTTCACTGTTTTTTCCTTTGCTACCTAACCTGGCCTGTCTCCCCAATGTGATGTTTGTGTATTTTATGTATGGTCAGCAAGGTCTGTCGTCTCAGTTGTGGGCAATTCATCTCATCTCATCTCATCTCATCTCATCTCATCATTATCTGTCCTCCAGGGAGTTAATTATGGTTAATTAGGTTAATTATGATAAGATATGGTTAATTATATGACAGTTGATTGGTACATTTGGAACAATGGGACCTTGAAAAAAAACCTTTTGTTAAATTCTAAGCTACCATTTGCTCTTCTTTCTGCCTCATCTCCTGCGTCTGATGTCACCTGCAGCATGAGTCACTTACCTTTCCCGTCACCAGTGAAGCTAGTTTTTTTTACTTTTGTATTGGCAGCATTCTGGCTCTGTTTTACTCTTCTGTACCACCTTTAGGAGTCAGTCCAGCAACAGGTAAACACGAGCAAGACCAGGTACTTTTCTTTCAAAAAATATGTTTAATGAAAATTTTAATTACGGCAAGACTGTCAAAAAACTGTCTTATCCTGGCTTATCTGACTCCCCCATTACATAAGAACATAATTACAGTGCGCCAGAAGCACAAAATACCAAAAAGTGCACTCTTATCCTCAAGAGCCTGAGTCTGCGCCTGAATCCGTTCTGTTTGACATGGAAAGAGTGGAAAACACACACAATCACACACACACAAGACAACACAGGCTGGCAGTGGGTCAGAACGACTTCTGCGTGCAGCAGAGAAACGCTAAGACCATGGAAGGGTTCATATGTTCTATTTGAAATCATCAACGATGAGTATGGGCAAAACAAAAACAATCTTTATAAATGTCTTGCTTTTCTTTTAGCTTGTTCTCGAGGTGTTGTTTTTCTTTGATACGATGCTGAAAATGCTCTTGTGAGAATTTTAAATGTTAATTGCTTATATTTAATTATTTTTAACAGTTCTAAATTCAACCAAGTATAAAGTCCCTGCTCTTTATTAATATAAATCATGCAAGCTATGCACCAGCCACGCCCAAGTCATACAAACTTCATATTTGAAAAACAGCTCTACAAAGTCAAATAGCTTAAATTCATCATTCATTCCTCAACATTTTCTTCCATATGAGATAGTTCAACTTATGAATTTCTTATTTCTTGTTTTAACTTGATTTGAGTCATAGGGGCTATAACCTTATTGAAGTCTCCAATAAACCGTCTATAAAAAATTGGCCAATCTTAGGAACCGTTGCAGCTCCTTCTGAGTCTGGGGCTTGGGCCATTCCACCACAGCCTTTTTCTGGGCCAGAGTTGCCCCTGCTCCACTATGATTCCAAGAAATGACACTTGTATGTGAAACTCGCATTTCTCACCTTTGACGAAGAAATGGTTGTCCAGGAGATTTTGCAGGATGAGACCTAGTGATGGGATTTCCGGCTCGTTTTAGAGAACCGGCTCTTTCGGCTCCCAACCGGCTCTTCAGGTTGTTTTGTTGCTTTAATTAATTTATTATTAACAACAATATAAAATTATGCACAAAAGGAATTACTAATGTAAAAAAAACTCATGGTTTTATTTATATATGTTTATATATAAATATATATGGGGGCCCCTAGAGACAAAGCACGTACAAACTCCAAAACAAATTTCTAGCGTTAACTGAACTTCCAAAACAGCTACCTAGATCACTTAAATTACAAAATTGAAAGCATATGTGTATTGTTTGTGTATTTATACACAAGCACTCATATATATTCAGATAATTAAAAAAAATGTTCATTTACCTGTTACTACCACACACCAAATCCGGTCGTTAGTACTTCCTGGCTTGTGTAGCCACAAGATAACAAAGGCTCAACACTGCGCCCAGCATCCTGGAGCACTTCTGTTGTGTTTTGTAGGTGTTTTGGAGTTTGTACATGTTTTGTCTCTAGGGGCCACCGTAAATATACTTCACTCGACATAAAATGTAATAAATAAATCATATAATAGAAAAACAACTATTTACATTTCAACTTTTAACTATTTAAATTTTCAGCTTTTTCCTTTTAAACAAATTTAAAGTGAAACAACACAAAACACTGCAAACCACAACACAATTAAATATAAATGAAAATATGAAAACAAAAAGAAGATGCATATTCTCTGTCATATGGGCCTTTATCATCTGCAACTGAAAACAGTTGTGGATGATTACTATACCTTTCTAATGTGACGTTGTTGTCCCTCGATCTCTTTCTCTCTCTCTCCCTCCCGCTCTGTTCCTGTGCTACTGCAAGTGTAACTACCGCCCCTCCCCTCTTTTCCAGGCGCAAAGCACAAGGCTCGCATGCGGAGTGAAGCGGGAAAAAAAAGTGCAAGAGAGAGGGTGAGAGAAAGAAGGAAAAAACCACGGCTCCCAATAAGGAGCCGGCTCGCGTCGTTCACGTCAAAGATCCGGCTCTAAGAGCCGTTTCGTTCGTGACCAACACATCACTAATGAGACCGACATGCTTCATGTGGTCAGAGAGATTCTTAGGAAAATTAAGAATATCATCCAGAGAGAGGAAGACAAAGTGGATAATGAAATCTCTCAGAATTTCATTTTCCAGTCCTTGGAATACGGCAGGAGCATTGGTGAATCAGTGAATTTGTGAACGACAAGGCGAGATACTCGTCTGATACCTCAGATACACAAAGTGGTCTCCTTTGCATATCCTGACTAGGTGGTGGTTACACAGGTCCAGGTTAGGGAAAACAGTGCCCCCCTGCAATAACTCAAAAGCGGAGGACAACAGCGTGGTACTTGTTCTTCACCCTTCACACGAGTGAATGTGGATGGCTGAATGATCTCTGCAGCTAGTGAGTCAGTGATGTAGCACTCCTTTGCCTTCCTATCAGGTTTTAAAAGACTATATAGCCAACTGGTGGGCAATGGAGTGCCAGGGAAGAAATCTATAGGCACAGGTATCTTCAGGCAAAACATAAAGGTCAGGCTTATCTGTAAACTCCGAAGGCTCAATAGCAAAAACACTTTACAATAAAGAAGTCAGGTCTTATAGAGTTATTGCCCAGGTGCATTTGATACACACTGGCATATGAGAGGTCATTGTATGTATACTTTTCAGCAAAAGGGTTTTTGATACAATACTGCTGGCACAGTGATCTGGGTTTCCCCCCCCCTCCACATACATTTTACCAAGACCGTTGAATAGAACTTCCTTCATATAGAAAAAAGATTCTATATGATCATAAGAAATGCCGCATTTCTGCTGTAGTCAATCTCAAAATCTTCTGGATTGTGCAAAAATCCTGATCCACCCCTGAAAGTAAAATACAGCAAAAAATAAGAAAAATCTAAGATTCAGTGGCACTAAGTCCTGTCATTCTTAAAACTATTTTCACCTGTTTAGCAGGATGGATGTTTGCCCAGTGCTGCAGCAGTCATGTCAATGGGGGATCCGGTGGTTTCTCTGTGAATTTCACATTCCCGTGACGCAAATGTATTTGTCACTTTTTAGGGAATCATACTCAAAGTAATGTCAGTAATTCCAAGTTTTAAACACTGCATGGTCATACTCTCTCCCCCACTCCATATTATCCATTGTTGATCTACACATGTCTGTTGCTGCCACAGACATCGCAGGCTCATACGTTATTGTCATGAGACACTTTCACAAACAAAATCCCTGTTTAGTAACGCAGTAACGCAAGTAACAGTAATCTAATTCCTTTTATTGCAAAAGTAATCCCTTACTTAACTTGTTACTTGAAAAAATTTATCAGATCACAGTAATGCGTTACCTTTAACATGTTACTGCCAATCTCTAGTTATCACTATATTCACGTCTTTTTTCAGTTTTCATTTTTAGGTTTAAGTTTTTGTTGTGTGCATGTATCCAAGCGTATGCAACATTGGTATCACACATGAGGCTGGGGGCCCAGAATCGGTCTGGCAAAGACGCCATTCCGGCCTACTGGATGATTTTAGAAAATGTGAAAGGGGGCAAGGCATTCATATTACCCCAAAGTATTGAAGTAATAAATAAAAGATTTTTCAATTTTTGGCATTTTACTGGCTTAATTAGTGCAGTGAAGAGAGACAGGAAAGCAGGGGAAGAGAGTTGCCTGTTCATCCCAGTGATCCATAAATAAACAATTTAATGAGGAAAAAAACTTCATGTTCTTTCACCTACTATTTAATCTACTCTAAAAAAATGCCATTCCTTTTTGTTTCAGTTTTGTTTTGTTTTGTTGTTGGTTTTTGGAAGTAGCCTGGATAGAAACAGTAACTTCCACATCTACAGCCAGTTTAAGATTTTAAGCAAAATCTGGGACTCTCCACTGAACTGAAGAAGTAAAATGTCTTCAAGGAACTTAAAGAAGTCCAGTTTTCCAAGCTCCTTAGATTGGTTTTGCAGATGATCACAAAATAGCATTTTACAGTCAGGAAATCCCCCAAATCTTAATCCAGTTGAGACAGTCAATCCTAATAATGCAAGTGAACAAACAAAGAGCCACAAACTGTGATCACCTTGGAGCTCTGATAAGGCAGGAATAGATGGCCATCAATCATCATTTGGCCACAGAGAATTTCAGAAGTTATGAAGAAGAATCATCACTGTACACACTGCATAAATTTGATTTCTTTCCCAATTAAACTCTTTAATCTCATGAAATGCTTGTGATTGTTCTTCATTATACTGAAGCAGAAATCAAGTGAACATCATGCTGTATAAGAAAAATTCAAAAGGAACAAGTTAAATAAGTCAATCATAAGACATCACCAGAATAACAGCAGCAGAAACTTATTTTAATAGTTTTGCTGCCCGCTAGAGGTAAAGTAGGAACCAATTTTCTTTTGTGCACTGTCCACTTTCTGCTGTGACATAACAAATTTCCCACGTGTGGGACTAATAAAGGTTATCTTAGGTTTGGAGGTCTGGAGTGATTGACCCAAAATTGGTGCAAATTTCACTAGTCTGTATAGGTGCTTGATGTTAGGCACCTGTGGCCATGTAAATGAATGGAACACCTGTAGTCAATGATTTTTATGGGTTAATATGTTAAAAGTATTCACTTAATGTGTGACTGAGGATGGACCTTACCGAGACAATTTCAAGAAATAAATGACAAACCTTTGTTAAGGTGCAGCAAATGGCAGCACAAACATGAGCACAAAGAAAAGTACTGGAAACACACAGGGAAGATAAGACTGTTTCAGTGAAGGCAAGAAGGCAAGCGCTATTATAATTTGCTGCATATGGAGTGGATGTTAGCGAGGAGGATAGTAGGAAGAGGGAGCCAATGCTGGCCCAGTCTTTTCAGGCTGTGATGAATACTGCCATGACTGCCCTATTTCCATGGCTTGGAATCCTGATTTAGGTGTGATATATGAAAGCACATGACATACCAGAGGATATATGGAATGTTAATTTCACTGGTGATATTTCTCTGGTTACCTATCAATGATAAATCATGCATTTAAACAAGGCAAAGTTTTACTAATATTACATGAGTTGTAACAAGTTGTAACACCTGTAAACTGTAACTTTATGGCAGTCCAAAATACCACTAAGTTGGACACCAAATCTACTCATAGCAATATTTAAAAATGAAGGCTACAAAGACAGTTCTCTGTCTCATACACACAGTTTTGCGCACAAATGACACGTAACTCTATAAAGTAATGTTATATATATTTGATTTCTGACTGAATAAAATATGTCTTGTAATAATATCAGTCTTGATACATTAGTTTTTTTTGACAGCGCAGAACAACCTTTTGAGGTGTTTAGAAATCTCCTTCATTTTTAGTCCATATATAATTGGATTGAAAAGGGGAGGATACATTACAATTTGCAAAGTCAATATGGAGTGTACAATTGTTGACTTTAGGAGGACACGAGGCGACCACTCACCGCTGAGCATCAACGGCTCCTCTGTGGAGATCGTTGACAGCACCAAATTCCTGGGCGTACACCTGGAGAAGGACCTCGGCTGGTCCCTCAACACCAGCTCCCTGCACAAGAAAGCCCAACAGCGTCTCTTCTTTCTGAGAAGACTGAGAAAGGCCCGGCTTCCACCACCGATCCTGACCACCTTCTATAGAGGAACTATTGAGAGCATCCTGAGCGGCTGCATCACTGTCTGGTTTGGGAGCTGTGCCATATCAGACCGCAAGACCCTACAGCGGATAGTGGGAACAGCAGAGAAGATCATCGGGGTCTCTCTACCCTCTATTGAGGACATCTACACCACACGCTGCATTCGCAAAGCCACCAGCATTGTGGCTGATCGGACACACCCCTCTCACACACTCTTTACACTCCTGCCATCTGGAAAAAGGTACCGAAGCATTCGGGCACGCACATCCAGACTGTGCAACAGCTTTTTTCCACAAGCCATCCGTCTCCTCAGCAAAAAGGGACTGACTGATAAACACGCACACACACACACACACACACACACACATACACTAACATTATCACTCAGCTTAACTCAAATACCTCAAAACATTGAGACTGGACTGACTAACCAACACAAGCGCAAACACACTGACCTACACCACCAAACCATCGCACACACCAACCTGTAAATGCTCTTTTGCACAATATTATTACTAGATATATTATATATTATTATTATTTTTTGCACTAACTTGTCTTGTAGCACCTTGGTTCCTGGAGGAACGTTGTTTCGCCTCACTGTGTATTTTTAAACTGTATATGGTTGAAGTGACAATAAAGTTGAACTTGAACTTGAACTTGAACTTGAACAATCTTTGGAAAATTAGACTCCAGACCAGAAACAATGACATCAAATGCACACAAACACAAATAGCTGATCAAAACTATCAAGTGGGGCAAACAGGTCTGTGCAGCTTTTCTCCTGACTTCTTTACAGCTTTGATAGGATATCACAAGGATCCTGGTGTAAGTGAAGAATATGAAAACCGCAGGGAGAATTGCAACATTAGATAGTACAACCATATCATATACAGTTTGTGCTTTTGAATACACACATAGAAGCTTGTAAATTGTATTGTTGCAAAAAATTCCAGTGAAAGTAAAGTTACAGATCTTTTTATTGGCCATTAATACAGCTACCACTGCAACCTGAGAAGAGGGCACAATCCAAGCTAAGGTTAAAAAAATGCTGATAGTATTTTTTGTCATGATCATTGGATATTGCAGAGGTTTGCATATAGACACATATCTGTCATAGGCCATGGCAAACAAGAGTAAAAATTCTGAACCACCCAAAGAGTAAAACATAAAAAACTGAAAGAGACAGATAGAATAAGATATGATCTGTCTTTTAGATAAAAAGTCAGTCAAAAGCTTTGGATAAATAACAGTGCTTAACATAACAGAGTTCAATAGCAAAGCTGCAATAAAAATGTACATCGGCTCATGGAGACTTTTCTCAACCACAATGAGGAATACAATGGCGAAATTACAGCAGAATATCAGAATGTATAAAGTAAACATGATCATAAAATAAAGATATCTGTATTTGTTCACTTGGAAAAACCCATCAAGAGTTATGTATGACACATTTAATGCCAGCTCCATTAAAATGATGAACCAAAATTTTAATAAATAAAAAGAGATATGACAACAAGTGAGAGAAAACAGAAAGTGAACACCTACCTTATCCTGATCGGCATATGAGTGGACTTAAGAAAGTGAATGTTTTGACTTCTACTTGGACTGTGTTCATAAACCTGCTTCACCCTCTATGGACTTCATCCCTAACTCTCCAGTACAGTCCTGTGTTGAACTGTTTTCTCAGTACTACCCCCACTGTTTTTGGACTATTAAAACATTTAAGGAATTTCTTGTTTCCTGATTACAAACAGTTTATTGTGACTATTTGTAAAATTGTATTTATTTTGTAAGAATTTTTCGATTCATCTAAAAAAATACTTTTTGTCCTTTGTAGTATTATAGTAAAAATGCATACATGTCCTCACTGTAAAAAAAATCTTATCACAAGACTGCAAGTAGTGTGAAAAACTAAGTACACACTGGTTGCTTCTATAGTAATTAAGTAACAAGGTGCTAATATTTAAATGCACCTCATTAATTGATCATGAACAAGTATGAACATATAGGTTCTATGTAAAAAATTATTATATATATGAAAAAGGTTATTAGAAAAAAAATACCTAAGCAAATATAAGCAAAAACCTGCTGAATGTAATGACAGTACAATTACAAAAAGACTGAGGTATGGCTTATTTAGAAAGCCATTTAGAAAGGTTTGTGAGGTTACATCTAAACAAACCACAAGAATTCTGAAACAATGTCCTTTGTAGAGATGAGACCAAAGGGGGGATGCATACCCAAAATATCTATCCATCCATTTTCTTCCACTTATCTGGGGTGGCGACTCCATCCCTTCTCAGCTGTGGACAATGGGCTTAAACTTGGAGGTGCTGATTCCCTTTCCTGACGCTTCACACTTGGCTGCTAAGTACTCCAGTGTGAGCTGGAGGCCACCACCTGATGAAGCCAACAGAACCTCATCATCTGCAAAGTGCAGAGACAAGTTTCTGAGACCACCCAAGTGGAAGCCTTCCGCCGCTTGGTTAGAAATTCTGTCCATAAAATTTATGAACAGAATTGTGACAAAAAACAACCCCGGTGGAGTCTAACATCCACCAGCGACAACTTCGACTTGCAATGGCTGTATAAAGACCGAATGGCTCTTAGCAACGGGCCAAACAGCCCATACTCCTGAAGTTCCTCCCACAAAATACTCTGAAGAACATGGCCGAATGCCTCATTCAAGTCCAGAAAACTCATGTAGACTGGTTGGGCAAACTTCCACACATCCTCAAATATCCTCAAGAGGATAAAGGGCTGGTCCAGTGTTCCACAACCATGATGAAAACAGCATTGTTCCTCGTGTATCCGAGGTTCAACTAACACACTCTCCTGTGCAGCACCCTGGCATAGACATTTCAGAGAGGCTGAGAAGTGTGATCCCCCTGTAGTTTGAGTACACCCTCTGGTCCCCCTTCTTAAAGATCCACTATCCCAGCCTGCCATTCCAGACGTACCACCCCAGATCTCCATGCAGCACTTTAGAAGAGTACCAACCAGGACAGTCCTCCAACATCCAGAGCCTTCAGGAACTCAGGGTGAACCTCATTCACCCCAAGGGCTCTGCTACTAAGGAGTGGTTTTACTTCCTCAGTGACCTCACCTCCAGTGATGGATGAGTCGTCAACTTTGACAAAGTCAAACCCTTCTCCAGTAAACTGGTTCTGAATCCCAAGCAGTACTTTGAGGTGAGGCTGACTATAACTAGATGTTACTTATCAACCTTATACACCAGCTCAGGGTCCTTCCCCACCAGCAAGGTGACATTTCATGTCCCAGTCTTCAGCCTTGGTAGCTGGGTATCAGTCTGCCAGGGTCTCCACCCTTGGTTGCTGCCCAGCAGACATTACACTGGACCCCTTCCTGTGGGTGTAGGACCTACAGAAGGGTGGGCCCATGCCCCTTCTTTGGGCACCCTCCCTCCCCAGGACTGGCTCCTGGACGAGGCAAACAAATGCCTGCAAACTTCAATGAACTGAAGCAACACTGTTAAGAACAGTGAGCCAAAATTCCTCCACAATGATGTGAAAGATTTAAAGAATGACGATAGTCATACAGAAACTGATTAATCCCTATCCTCTCTGTTCAATTAATTAATAGCATTGTGTTAGGCATACAAAATCTGCAGTATCATTCATTTTATTAAATATTCAGTTAGAGCTGACATGTTTCTTTACACTGCCACTGACATCCTTCTTGGTTAAGTCTGTTTTTTGAAGTATGTGACAGTTATCTCAAAAAGTTGACTCTGTTCATCTGGACAGAATGTCTCAGTGGGAGCAACATTTTGTCACTCATCCAAGTGACTTCGTGGATGAAATGTTTGTCCCACTGAAAACGTTACGTCCAGATGAACAGAATCAACTTTTTGGGATTTCCTTACCTGGATGATTGAGCATGCATCAATATATGTAACAGTTTGTGTTGTGTTTTTTTTGTATTGTTTGAGCCAGTGTGCCAATTGAAGGACCCTTTGGTTTCATATGTCCCAAAATGATGATTGATTGATTTATTTGTTTTATTGTTTCATGATCTAAAACACCATTACTGTGAAAACCATTTTTTATTTTTTAGAAATATATAACATTTAGACCAACAATATATGTGAAACAGTACTCTGTGAATTTAAACATTGACATTTTAAAAATGTTCATTATCTACAATCTTTTTCTCCATAGATATTAGTTACTTACATCAGGAACACTGAGCACAAAAAAACAAGGGAATAAACACCAGACAAGACAAACCCTGGGAGAGGAAATTAACATTTGTTATTGTATTGTTTCCCTAAAGAGTTGTCTTATGGTTCTTGAGAGTTGCCTGATGTGCATGTGTGAGTGAGGGGTGGAGAAAACATTATAAGAGAAACATTAATATGAAATTACTATTAAATTTAGACTTATTTTTGTACAGTGTTATTAAAATATCCCCCTTTCATACATTTTTAATCACAGTGAAAGGAGAAAGCCATCAATATTTGTTACCAGATTGCATGAGTTAAACAAAACCTCCGGGATAAACAGGTCTATACAGCTTTAAAAAAAATCTCTAAAATTTCAATATCAGAATAAAACAACATAAAAATCATACATAAAGAGTAGTATTCCACCAGTGACTGATGACTAATAATGGTGTCAGGAATGTCACACTCAGAAATGCAAGTTTGTAAACTGTTGACCGTCCGAATGGGGTCTGGAATGTGGGGCCTCCCTGCTGCTGCGGAGTTGGGGCGGTCTGCTTCTCCCCACCGCAGGGAAAAGGCAGCTGCCCCTCTGTTGGTCTTCCTTGGTCTCTTGTGTTCTGGGGGCCTCTGAATGTCTGGAGTTTTGATCTCCTCCATACCTGCTTCATGCCCTGGAGGACGAAGCTGTGGCTCCCCACACCTTCTAGCAGATCATTACATGAAGGAACCTTTTAAAAACAAGCGCGCTCATGCTCACAGGTGTACACACGGGTGCTCACACACACAAACTACACCCTTTTTGGCTCCTACCTCAAAGCACACTGTGGGCTGTCGATCTTACGTGCTGCACAATAATGTTTAATATTTAGTATTTACTGTTATATTCCCATAGATCATCGTGATGTTGTTTATTATGTTACTCTCGTTTTCTTCTGCTTGTTTTCTTTTTTCTTTCTCAACAGTTGATCCAGGTGATTGATATATGTATTTTTTTGTCTGCTTATTTAGTTGGTTTTTGTTTTTTTGCCCATTATCCCCGTCCCTCTTCTCCGTTGTTTTTTCCCACTCTTCCTTTCTCCCTTTTCTTTTCCTCATTCAAGTCTGTCCCGTATCTAGCAAGTGAAATAAAAAATAAATAAAATAAACAATAAAAGGCGAATCAAATAGACCATTTCGGCAAGGCTGGGATGGTCAATTTGGTAAAGTAAATCCGTTGGGCATCTTTCTTCGCCTTTAGACAATAATTCTGATGGCAAAAGAACCAAACGGGACAGGAAAAAAAAAAGAAAAAAGGAAAGAAGCAAAGCTAAACCAAGGGAATTGTGGAGGACTATAAATATCTTGGAGTATACACAGACAAACTGGATGGGTTAAAAACACCACTCCACTTTAAAGGAACCCATATGGAAAAGAAATAGTAAAAACTTATATGATTTACTCATGAAAGTGGCCACTTTCTCATTACTTTCACATATAGTTTTAGTAAGTATCCAAAACATACACATTTCATTATATAATTTTTCAAGGGATCTTATATCTGTTTTCACTCTTGTATGCTTTTCATACAAGTTTCACACAAGACAGATACAAACTTTATAAGATTTATATCTTTTCCATATGGGAAAGGTCAGTATCATCTCTATTTTCTGAGGAGGCTGAGGTCCTTCAACATTAGTGATGTGTCGAACGAAACGGCTCTTAGAGCCGGATCTTTGAAGTGAACGACGCGAGCCGTGAGTTTTTTTTTCTTTCTCTCGCCCTCTCTCTCGCCCTTTTTTAAAATATATGTTGATATAGATATATATATATATATATATATATATATATATATATATATATATATATATATATATATATATATATATATATATATATCAACATATATAAATAAAACCACATTGTTTTTACATTAGTAATTCCTTTTGTGCATAATTCCATATTGTTGTTAATAATAAATTAATTAAAGCAACAAAACAACCTGAAGAGCCTGTTGGGAGCCGAAAGAGCCGACTCCTTTTAGTGAGCTGAGCCGAAAGAGCCGGTTCTCTAAAAAGAGTCGGAAATCCCATCACTATTTAAAATCTGTCGGACAATGCTCAGAATTTTTTACGAGTTGGTTGTGACCAGTGCTATCCTCTATGCTGTTGTATGCTGGGGCAGCAGGTTGCCAACAGATTAAATAAACTGATCCGCAAGGCCAGTAATGTTGTGGGGATGGAACTGGACTCCCTTAGGGTGGTGTCTGAAAGGTGGATGTTGTCCAAGATAAAGACAATGCTGGATAATATCTCCCACCCACTCCAGGACGTGCTAGCTACTCACAGGAGCACGTTCAGTGAGAGACTGAGATTACCAAAAAGCACCACTGAACGACACAGGAAATCATTCCCGCTTGTGGCCATCTCCCTGTACAACTCCTCCATCTAATACACTGTAAACACTTTATATTTATTGTTAATTTTTGATATTTATAATTGAATGATTTGTATATCCACTTTTCTTGTTTTTTACTTATTTTTTGCTCTGGTTTACATCCCGAAATCCTCTAGTCTTATAGTTTACGACAGCGGATCACTTGTAAACATCGGTGCCAAGGTTGCACATCTAATCTTGGACACTTTTAAACCCGACCCTTCCTGGCCACCAGAGATTCTACGCGGTGCGGAGAACAACAAAAGACGGGCCGCTCATCCGCGCGGACAGAACGGCAGAGTCGAACAAAACCAAAGGTGGAGGAGTGTGTTTCATGGTAAACAGAAAGTGGTGTGATGCCAGGAGCATTTCTACTCTTTCCAGCGGCTGCTCGCCACATCTGGAGTTCCTGAGCATTAAGTGCCACCCTTTCTATCTGCCCCGTGAGTTCACTTCGGTCATCGCCACGGTGGTCTACATCCCACCCCAAGGGGACACAGGTATGGCTTTGTCCGAATTACATGATGTGCTGAGCTCGCTTCAAAACAAGGACCCGGGCGCAGCCCTCATTGTAGCAGGAGACTTTAATAAAGCGAACCTCAGACAAGTCATGCCAAACTTTTACCAGCATGTCTCGTGTACAAACGAGAGGGGATCGAATTTTGGATCACTGCTACACGCCATACAAGCAGGGCTACAAAGCTGTCTCACACCCGGCTTTTGGGAAGTCTGACCACAACGCCATCTTTCTCATCCCCCAGTATAAACAAAGCATACGGAGGGAGGACGTGACCACGAGGGAGGTAAAACGGTGGACTGCCCAATCAGAAGCTAAGCTACAGGACGCACTCAACGACGTCGACCGGGACATGTTCAGAGCATGCGCAGTCGACATCAACGAGTTTACGGAAGTAGCAGTATGCCTCGTCAATATGCTAGTGGAGGAGATTATCCCCACTGCGAGAGTCACCACATTCCCAAACCAGAAACTGTGGATGGACAGATCGATCCGCACTGCAGTAAACGCCAGGACCGCCTCCTACAACGCGGGTCTTGCCACTGGCGATATAAGCGCCTACAAAGCGGTCTTATACGGCGTGTGGTGCGCGGTGAGAGATGCCAAACGCCGGTACCGGGAACGTGTGGAGTCCCGCTTCCACCAGGGCAACACACGAAGTATGTGGCACGGACTACGCACCATTACGGACTACAAAGTCAGGGACACTGCGTCGATCAACGCCGACTCTGCATTCACCAATGAGCTGAATCAGTTCTACGCCCGTTTCGAGGTTAGCCAGGCGGCTAATGCTATCTACCGCCTGACTACCGAGGACAGTGACGTCATCAGCGAGAGACCGGTGACCAGCATCGCGGAGCATGACGTCCGAGCGGCACTGAGGAGAGTGAACACAAGGAAAGCGGCGGGGCCAGAAGGCATCACCGGCCGTCTGCTGTGCTGACCAGCTAGCAGGTGTGTTCACTTACATCTTCAACAAGTCCCTGGCGAAGTCTGTGATCCCCACATGCTTCAAAAGATCCACCATCATCCCTGTGCCCAAGAACAGCAAACCCTCATCCCTGAACGATTACCGGCCAGTTGCACTGACCTCGGTAGTAATGAAGGTGTTTGAGAGGCTGCTGAAGAACATCATCTCCTCCTCCATCCCAGACACCACAGATCCGCTGCAGTTCGCCTACAGATCCAACAGATCCACAGAGGATGCCATCGCCCACGTCCTACACACCACTCTCAGCCACGTGGACAAGAAACAGGGTAACTATGTGCGAATGCTGTTTGTTGATTACAGTTCAGCGCTTAACACAATAGTGCCCTGCAGACTGTTCACAAAGCTGAGGGATCTGGGACTTAACAGCCGTCTGTGTGCATGGGTGTTGGACTTCCTCACTGGCAGAACTCAGGTGGTGAGGGTGGGTAGATGCGTCTCTAACAGCATCACCATCAACACAGGAGCACCTCAGGGATGTGTCCTCTCGCCACTGCTCTACTCCCTCTACACTTCAGACTGTGTGGCCACCCATGGCTCCAACACCATTGTGAAGTTTGCTGACGACACAGTGGTGTTGGGTGCCATCTCCAACAACAATGAGGCGGCCTGCATGGATGAAGTGAAGAATCTGGCATCATGGTGCCAGGACAACCACCTCCAGCTGAACGTCGGCAAGACCAAGGAGCTGGTGGTGGACTTCAGAAGGGGTCAGCACAGAGACTACAAGCCCATTATCATCAATGGAGCTCCAGTGGAGAGGGTGCAGTCCCTCAAGTATCTTGGTGTCCACATCTCCTCAGACCTGACATGGACTGCCCACATTCAGGTCCAGACCAAAAAGGCTAGGCAGCACCTGTATCACCTACGACAACTGAGGAGGTTCCGGGTCTCTCCAAAGATGCTCAGGATTTTCTATACATCCTCACACAGAACATGACATCGTGGTTTGGGAATAGCTGTGTGAAGGACCAAAAAGCTCTCCAGAGAGTGATCTGCAGGATTGCTCTCCCCCCGCTTCAGGACACCTACACCAGGAGATGCCGAACTAGAGCAGCGCAGATACTGAAGGACTCATCCCATCCTGGCTACAAACTGTTCCAACTTCTGCAATCTGGTAGAAGGTTCCGCATCATCCGGGCAAGGACAGAGAGACTCAAGAGGAGCTTCTATCCCCAAGCCATCCAGGCCCTAAACACACACACCCGCCCTCTCACATCATCTATAATTGACTGAGACAGGACTCTCTTCCAGACACTCTAAACCAAGGCACAATGTACATTCCAAATTCCTTTATTTTTAAATATGTTTATATTGTCTATCCTGTAAAATAGTCAGATGTCTATTCATATTAATGTACAGAATTCACCTGCTTGCTGCTACTACTGCACATTCACCCAATGTATATAATATATATATATATATATATATATATATATATATATATATATATATATATATGTTCTTCCTCTATCCCCCCCCCATTTTTGCACATGTCGAGGAGCGTGTCAGGCTACATTTCACTGTGTGTTATACTTGTATAACTATGCATGTGACAAATAAAGAACCTTGAACCTTGATATATTAGTGCTATTTCTTAAATTTGTATAATCTGTAACTTATTGTATTGTTTAAAGAGTTTGGTCTGTTATTGTTACTGTAACCCACATAATTTCCTTAGGGATTAATAAAGTATTTCAGATTCTGATTCTGAAACCACAACATGTTGTGGATATAATGTACAGGTAAACAGAACCTTTTTAACATTATTATATCCCCAGAAAATAGTCTGCTGTGTTTTGACGATTGTTTTTTTTCTACTTCCTCATTTTATTCAACTTCAGTTGTGTGCTTTTTGTAGCATTTTTTTTTCTATTTGCAGGTGTTTTCTTAAGTTGTATTCCATTTGACCTCTCTGGGCCACCATACATAAAGTGTTGTGACAAAGAGTATGGGCTGTGATGGACAGCTTTGTTATGCTTAAGTTCAATCGTGAAATTCCATCACAACGAAATATTTTACTGTCAACTGTTAGTGGTATTACAACAAGTGATAGGCCACGTAAAATCACAGAGTGGGGTCAACGGATGCTGATGTGCATAGTGTGCAGAGGTTGCCAACTTTCTGCAGAGTTAATGGCTAAAGATCTCCAAACTTCTGGTCGTCAGATTAGCTCAGGAATATATTCCATTAAACCTCATTCACGATTTATGATCACTGTTACTATTAAGAATTTATTTTTCTTTTCATTGTTATTTCAATTTCTGATTAATCAATTAGTTATGTCCTCCAATGATGCACCAAGCATCTCTTCTCCACTTCTTTCATACCCAGTGTTTTCATATACCACTACTGCATCCCATTAACATTTGTCTTTGTGCGTTTTTTTTATATCTTTCTATGCTCTCGTATTTTTTATTTTCTCTTTCTCCTCACCCTCAACCAGCTGTAGCAGATGGCCGCCCCTCCCTGAGTGTTGGGCAGGGAGGTGATTTATTTTTGAGCTTCTAACAAAGCTCATGCTATCTTATGTCCTTGAGACCTCCCCTCATCTCCAGAACCAAAAACTTTGCTTGGTTCTTTACCATCTGCAAGTTTCCAAGTATAGTCCTAAATGTTCCAGGCATAACTTGTCCTATATCTAGACTACTTGCTTGGCATGTACTGTTTGAAAGTATATGGTATGGTCTTCTCTTGTACAGAGAAGGTTGTGTGCATGTATGTGGATACGTGCATGCATGCTTACCTGTGTGTGTGTGTGTCCATCTGACAAAAGGGCATGTACCTGAACTCAGTTATTTATACTAACTCGTCTATTCCACATACATTTCTAATGACAGATCATTTCTGGCCAGGAAAACCAAGAGTGTGCAAATGTTGAATAAACCACAGAAAATTGTATGCAGATTAAGAGAGTTTATTTTGTGTGTTGAAATGCTCTTTGTGGAATCATAGGTCAGTCTGATCACTAACGTTTTCAGGGAGAAAACTTTTAAATCAGTCAAATTTGACTGGAACACAACATTGTCAGGGTTCCTGGGTCGGTGACCCAGTGTTTTCAGTTTTGTCACGTTTAGGTTATGTTGCCACATCAATGTTCTCACTTCCTGCTTTTCCTGTGTCAGCTCGTCTCTTGTGTTATTAGCCAGATAATGTTCAGCTGTGTACTCACCGGTCTCTCATTATCATCCTCATCAGTCTGTGTATTTAAGTCCTCTGTTTCCACTCGTTCACTGTCGTGTCATTGATGTTATGTTGTCGTTCCCGTTAGTGCTCAGTTATTCAGCCAGCCACTCAGTCTTTCTGTCAGCTAGTCAGTTCTGCCGTTCCTGCTTTGTTCATTCACCCGCTCCAATAAATCCTCATCATTTCTGCACCGTGAGTCCTGCGTTTGGGTCATCTCTTCCACGCCTCCACACACAACCCCTGACAAACATGAGGCATAATCATTCTCATTATATTTCCACACTGTAACCACAACAATTCATGTCCATGAAAAATAAAAACATTATGTCACAAACTGCACTGAAACTGCCAAATGCTGCCAAACCTATCATCTTTATTCAAAATTACTGGATTATTTTTTTACTATGATGGTTCCTTTTACAGGATGTTCCGGTTGCCTTTTTTACTCTCTTGATCAATGACTGCAGAAAACATTATGCCTTATAATCAGTGTTGGGTAAGTTACTTTAAAATAGTAACTCAGTTACATTACTAGTTACTTCTCTCAAAAGTAACTCAGTTACTTCAAGTTACTCGTTACTTTCGAAGTAACTAGTTACTAGGGAAAGTAACTTTGGTTTTACCCAGAATTCTCTTATTAATGTGTTGCTTCCCTAACTGGATACCCAGCAAGGATGCCAGTCTTCTAGCTTGCTTACATGTTAGCACTATCCAGCCACAAGTACACTGTGCCACCTAATGGCCTGAACCTAAAATAGTTAAAATGGCAGTGTAGTAGTGTGAGTGCAAGTCAATGATGAAATGAATGAAACTAAATTAGAAATTAACAAAGTTTGTTTTATGTGTCACTTTTTTTATCTGTGTGTTTTAATCTATTTCTAATGTTTCAACCCTCTACAAATGCAAACTCATCATTCTCGGGTTGTTACAGCAGTGTCTAATCATTGTACGTAGTATCACTAGGAAGAAGCAGTGGATCACAAAACACAACATACAGTGTGTTGAAACTTTTGAAAGATATTTATTTTTGCCATTTAAATGGACAGAAAGTATGCTTTTAGCAGTGCCAACATTAAACTGTACCTCAGACAATTTAGGACCTGTAGGTATCAAAGTAGGTATCAAAGTGCAAAAACATGTAGTGCAAAAAATGATTTAACATAAACACGGTGAGGTTTGTCCATTCTTTGTAAAGTTAACTGAACTTAACTTTGTAAACTTAACTGCTGAATTCCACCAACTGGAGACCTCATGTTCAGTAATAAAAGTATTTTCAGAGAAAGAGAAGAGAAATAAAATTAATTACAAGTATGTTCAGCCCCACAAACAGAAATAAAATAAATAATAACTATTTTCAGCTTCATAAACAGTCAAACCAAAATAATATTGCCTCCATACAGGCCATGTAGATAAATAAAATATAATGGTATTTTAAGTGCTTCAGAAGCCCAAGTTTCACTTGGAAATAACCATACTTTACCTTGTAGATCACCACTGAAGGCAACACATCATCATCATATGAGCACTACTCAACTTTGGTTTCCATCAAACCAACGATTGTACCTCAAGAGGAGAAGCTTCTCAAACAGACAACTTGTTCCTCTTTGGAGTGAGAATCAGGTTTCCCAGGCTGAAAAGCCTTTCAACTGGGGCACTTGAAGGAGTAGCTGCATTAAGTTTAAGAGAGAGTTTCTTTATCATTGGGAAATGATTCAGAGAGTCTAACCCTGTTGCTCCTGATTTGAGGTACTCGGCTACCTCACCTTCAGCAGTGGCATATATGTCCTCATTCTCTTCAAAGGAGAAGAACTCATCCTCTTTGCTAGAACCCGCGTGCTGTGTTGTGTTGGTGGCGCTGGTACCTGGTTGTAGCTGATCTTGCTCAGGGAGAAGTTTTCGACACTCTACCAGCAGACGTGCCTTTGCGAGGTCCTTCCGCGCCTGGTCATGTAGCCAACGAAGCTTAAATTTTGGTAGTGTCACAGCAGCCAGCAAAGCATCTTCACTTCCAAGGACATGTGCAAACCTTGTTTTGACTGCCTGTAATAACGACACAGTAAAAGTGCAAAAAACATTTTTGCATGAGAAAGTATGCATTGTTTCAACATTAAATTAATTAAATATTAACAGCATGCTGTAGTTTTATATAGAATGTATTTTAATTTGTAAATAGTGTGTATTTTACTACGTTGTATTTATTTTATTTATTTATTGGGGTTAAGTATCTGTAACTGTAACAGCATTCACTTGCATGTGAACAGCACAGCACAATATAAAAAGCAATTGAGTAAAACATTTCATTAAAGATAAACACAAATGAAAATATCATCTCTTACCTGGACAACTGTATCTGGTAGCCCAACAAGAATTTGCAGACCATTTTTTATAGCCAGAGTCTTGGTCATTAGCGATTCCAGTGTGGGTAGGAGTGTGCCATAAAAACAATGGTCTTCTCCTTGAAGAATGTCCAGTGCCACAGTAAGTGGTTTCATGACTGCACAGTACTCTCTGATACACTGATGCTCCCTCTCATTGAAACATTTCAACTGTAATGTGGATGAGATTGTGTTCAGCTCCACCACAGGTATCTTTGAAATTCTCTCCAGAGCATAATAGAACGAGTTCCACCTTGTTGTGCAAGGTACTAGTAGCTTCTTTGCAATAATGTCGTCCACAATCTCAGCAGCCACTGTGGAACGACTGGCCTTGTTCCACAGCCCTGCACATTTTGTGGTGGCACTTCTGTAGATGGTTTTTGTTGCAGCTTCAGACAATAGCCACTTCTCCACATCAGTGCAAGAGATAAGATTCATTGTGTGCGATGCACATCTCTGATGTGGCGGTAAAGAAATTGCATCATCAGCATCATCAGCAGCATTCTGCAGCACATCCCCAATTGAAACAAAAGTCACCTCATCCTCCTCAGATTCAGAGTCATCTGACTCAGGTGCTGGCCGGTACACTTTAAAAGCCTTGACAAAATTGGAGCCATTATCCGTTACAGTTGATGTGATTTTAAACGATAGGACATGAGATGAGTTAATGTTGTCCAGCTCAGATGCAATACTGTCATACGTATGTCGACCCATAAATCGCCTGCATGCCAGCGCTGCTTTCTCACGTTTCATGTTTTGTGCATTTATCCAATGCGCGGTCACACCAAGAAAACTTTTATTATGCACAGTCCAAATGTCTGCTGTTGTGGAGATGTATTCTACCATGTCAAGTGTATTTTTGAGCTCTGACTCCATGTTGGCATATTCTTGGTCTAGGAAACTGGAAAATGTCTTTCTGGATGGTGCCTTCCCAGCTCTCCCTCGCACAGGTATATGACTAATCAGTTGTCTGAAAGCATGGGACTCAACCGTTGAGATGGGTTTCATGTCTTCCACAACATACCTGGCAATCAGCCTGTGTAGCTGGGGCTGGGTGATGGACTGTGCAGCAGGCTGTCCGAAATCAAGCTTTCGTTGTTTTGCTGGAATAGCATCAACGGAGCTAGAGTCACCGACGTTGCCTTCAGGTTCTTTTTCAACTAAGTTGGTAGATGCATGCTGTTTCTGAAGATGTTTCATCAGATTAGAATTGCTAGTCTTTGATGTCGAAAGAGTTTTAGAACCTCCACAGAGAGTACAGTTCACGACAATATTCCTGTCTTTTTCCAACACAAAGGAGAAATAATGTGAATATTTCCAGGAGAGAAAACACATGCCTGGACCATCTTCGACTGCCACCATGATTGTAGCTTACGTCACAGTGTCACGTGCCCTTTTTACGTCCAGCACGGAAACTGCAGTCGTGGTGCTTTCCTTTGTACTCGGGACTCAGAAATTCGGGACTGCAGATGAGCTGCATATGTGTAGTAGTAATTTGTTTTTGTAGAGAGCTAGCAAAACAAGCGTTTTCGAGGGCGTCGCCATATTGGAATCCAGACTTCTCCAACGAGGCTAACCAGAACACCGTTTACTCGAGTGTGACATTATTCCCAGGTTCGTGTTCCGATTTCCGAGGTAAGTTAAACGCAACACACGAAGTAACGAGTAACGACCCTATCTAAATCCCAGTAACGAGTAACGCGTTCCTGATTTTGGCATAATAACTAGTTACCGTGCTCGTTACCGCAATAATAACGTAGTTACTGTAACGCGTTACTTAATAACGCGTTAGTCCCAACACTGCTTATAATGCACCATAAACCTACTTCTTTTACCAGTGTGTTGCACAATAAATAAATTACTAATAAATTAGTAAATAAATGTACAATGACACTACATTATTTCATGTGTCTAAGCAACCTTTTAAGGTGATTAGAAATTTCTTTCATTTTCAGTCCATATATGATTGGATTGCAGAGAGGATTATAAGTTATTATTTGGAGTGTCATTACGAAACGTGCAGTTTTGGGAAAATCTGATTCCAGTTTAACAATGACAACATCATAGGTAATCAAAACAGAATAGTTAATCAAAACTAGCAGATGAGGTAAACAGGTCTGAACAGCTTTTCTTCTGATATCTCCACAACTCTGAAAAGCAATTATGATTATCTTTGTGTATGTGAAAAGTATAAAAAGCATGGGGAAAAGTCCGAGATTCAACAGAACAATTACACCGTATATTGATAATTCATTTGAAGTCACACAGAAAAGCTTGTTAAGTGAATTATTACAAAAAATTCCTTTCAAAGTAAAGCTACACAGTTTGCTATTAATATTTAGTGCAACTGGCACTACAATATAACAAGCAGGTACCAGCCATGCAAAACACAGCAGTAAACTGACAGTAGTTGTTCTCATGATGGCTGGATATTGCAGGGTAGGGATGGGTATCGAAAACCGGTTCTTGTTGAGAACCGGTTCCCACTGTTTCAATTCCTTGGAATCGTTTGCCACTTTTAAAAACGATTCCCTTATCGATTCCAGTCGCCCCGAATGACGTCATCACGTTGAGTAGCGTCTTTTACCCAGTAGGAAACACGGCGCCTGAGCGGCACAAACGCTCAAAAGTTTGGTTACACTTTATGAGAAAGGATGACAACAGGGCAACGTGCAATACTTGCAAAGTAGAGATTTCATCAAAGGGAGGAAACACTACGAATATGCAAAAGCATTTGCTCAAAAAACACGCGATTGCTTTCAACGAATGTCGTGTTTTTGATCCGCTCCGGACTAGCGAAGCTCAACCCAGCAGCAGCGGTAGCGTTTCCACGTCCTCTCCCGTTAATACTGCAGGTAACTAATCAATTAGCATTGCATATTATGTTAGCGCGATTTACCTTATTACAAAACCTGCTATTACTGTGTGTTGCATTTAGATAACCATGATGAGAGAGACAGAGTCTGGCTGGCTCAGATGCTGGCAGTTCTCGCTGCAGTCTACCGGTAGCGTCTCCTTTCAGGCCAGGATAGACGAATGTCACCCAGCAGTGTCTAAGTTTGTGGTCAAAGGCTTGCACCCATTTGCCACAGCAGATGCCCCCGATTTCTCTTTGGTAAGTGAATGTGTTTAATTGTAGGCAGGGACATTACTGGATATTCTTGTGTAATTGCTACAGAATAATTTATGTTAAACTTTGTTATTGCTACAGGAGAATAGTTATTTTATTATTTTACATATACATTTTTTTTCCTGGGGACCCTGTGACACCCCATTGAAGAGCCGTAGGCTGTGAATCTCTTAAGATCTCACTGTTGGGTTTGTAAGGCCATGTTACCCCTAAATTTCTATCTTGTTCAAAGAGAAGATATAAAACACAGTTCTAAGCTAATCGACTTTAGTGTTCTCCTTTTAAAAAAAAAAGAATCGATAAGAGAATCGATAAGGAATCGAATCGTTAAACAGAATCGAAAATGGAATCGGAATCGTTAAAATCTTATCAATACCCATCCCTATTGCAGGGGTTTACAAATAGACACATATCTGTCATAGGCCATAGCTGACAATAGTAAGAACTCTGAAGAGCTTAAAAAGTAAAACATAAAAACCTGAAAAAGACAAGCTTGGTAAGATACGATCTGTTTCTCAGATAAGAAGTCAACCAAGAGCTTTGGGTGGATATTACTGCTGAAAAGAATAGAGTTCAATAACAAAGCTGCAATAAAAATATACATTGGCTCATGAAGATTTTTGTGTATAACAATAAGACATATGATAGAAACATTAAAGCATATTAACAGAATATAAGCTGTAAGCATGATCACAAAATAAAGATATCTGTATCTGTGAATTTCCACATGCCCACCAAGTGTTACATATGTCGTATTTAAATCAGCATTCATTAAAATGGTTAAAGAATAGCTATAACTACTCAGCTTCCTACACTGTGCACTGAAATGCAAACTGTGTAACTGTCCTTAGAATTCAGAAAGTCAATCATTCAGTGCTAGTGGCATGGTTTTATCCAACACAGGCACCCTCCATGGATCTCATTAACCTTGTCATAAAAGATTTCATCAACATTACGAAACTGGTGGCTAAAAGACTTTTACGATAATTGCTGACAGGTAGGAGCAATTATGAATGTTTCGGTGGGTCTAAAACAGCAGTCGGGCTAAAATTGTAACAAATATTTGGTGTTGTCAAGTGAGGCAGGATGTTTGAAAAAAAATTGAAGTGCCTCCTGGTTTATCTCTCATTACATGTGAAAGAGGGTAAAATGACTTAACATGCAGCCTTTTGTCTCACTCACCTTCCAGGGCATTGTTATGACTATGATGTGTCAATGGCATCTGTGTGTTTGACGTGCATGATTTTATTAAATAAGTTGTGACTGACAAACACAAAGACATGAAAAGGAAATGTCACAAAAATGTACTCCTGTGTAATTGAGTTAAAAAGAACATATTTGAATCATAAAGAATCATGACATTCATGTGACTGAGCTGATGATAAATCCTGTTGATGTATAATTGCATAAAGTGAATGCAACATAAAGGAAAATATATTGATATGTGATTTTATAGTTTGAATTATGTTCATGTTGATGTGTAAGGTCACAGAGAGACAGAGAGAGAGGATCGGGTGTGGTTGGACATCGGGTGATTGGATGCCAAACGGAGAATGGGAGTGGGGGGGTAGCATTTTTGTGTGGACAGATAAGTTGCTCATCCCTTTGTATCCTGCAAGATGAGCAGTACAGAAGATTGGCTTGAAGAGTTCACAGTCGGAAATTTCAGCAGAAACGGAGAGGTATCAACCTCTCTTCTTGATGCATTCTCAATCATCCAGGAAAATAAATCTCCAAAAGTTGATTCTGTTCATCTGGACATAGCGTTTTCTGGGAGAAACGTTTCGTCACTCATCCAAGTGACTTCTTCAGTCTCAGTCTCAGACTTCTGAGACTGAAGAAGTCACTTGGATGAGTGACAAAATGTTTCTCCCAGAAAACGCTATGTCCAGATGAACAGAATCAACTTTTGGAGATATCAACCTCTCTGCACATTTTTGCTGCGGTCAATTTTAAATTCGAGCTCTGCTTTGCCTTCTGCATAATACTCATGGACCTTTTTGAAATGTGTCAATCAAGACTTCCTGTACAGGAGTAACAGTTCTGCCAGTCCACAGTCTACAACCTCAAAACAGATGCATTTAGAAGGTCTGAATGTCTCCAGGTGCCTATAGTGCTCAATTGCAGAGACTTTTTAAAAAATTCATATTGTGCTTTAAGAACTGTTCTAATAGGCAAAAGCTTACAAAGCTCTGTACTTAAGAACTTTTGTTATCACACTAAAACAATGGAAAAAAAAATCACAGTGTCACTGTCAGTGGCAATGTAAAAGTGCAGGGAAATATCCCTCTTGGCCATGGGGTGAAATCGTGACATCCATGCAGATAGCCATGGGGATGCATGTTCCCTCCACAAGCTTAAGGGTCAGCTTCCAGTAATTCTGCATCAGGGAGGGTGAACCTGTCCCTTCCTTTTTTTCCACAGTGTCATGGTTTGTGGGGCAAGCTGTGTGGTGTTTGTGAATAAAGGACCCAAAATGCAGGCAAAGGCTGTGATGTGCATGAGCGTTTATTTACAGGAGTGACAAAGTGGCAAGAACAGGAAATGCGGGACGGGGAGCTACCAAAACCTAGACTGGGGAAAACCAATGAACTAACCTAAAACCATAAAAATGCAGGATGATGAGGAGAGATGACACGGAGAATGTAGAGCAGAGAGATGCGGCGATACACCAAGTAACACAGACGGACGGACAACGAGCAAAGGCAAACACACACTATATATACACACACGGAGGGAAACAAGGAATGGCAAACAGGAGAGAGGCACAGCTGATCCTATTTAACATGACGAGACAAGAGACATAGACCTTTGAAGTAAAACAGGAAATCCATAGACTGAACTCAGAGACATACTCAGGGACACGAAACAGAGCACAGAGAGAACACATGGACAGGGATAACTAGACACTAAACAGAGGAGGCACAGGAAGAAAATCTAAGACCTAGAAACCCTGAGAATGAAGCCTAAACACTAATAGAGATAACAATGAAGAAATCAAACATCAAATCAGAACAAAACTCAAAACACTGAGTAACCGACCCAGCACCATGACACACAGGGTGATAGGTTCGTCTAGGCACAAACCTATTGCTGGAACAGCTGAGACAATCCACTACAATGGCAAAAACAACACACCAGACACCTCTTTGTGTGATCTCGTACACAAGGGAGATGACTGAGACGAACGCTGTTCCTGCCGCTCAAACCCCAGTCACTCTCAGTCAGCTCCCCCCCAGCACTGCTCTTTATTGTGGTTACATGAATATGCATAGTTTCATTAACATATGACATTTTACACAGGCATACATGTGAACAAGGAGTACCTGTCTGTATGTGCTGGTGTGTGTGTGTGTGTGTCAAAATATGACCCTGTGAACGACTCCCTAAAGCTGGTGCCAGGTGTCCAGCGGTCCATCTAAACAAAGGGCTCTTATACTCAAACAGATACAGAGTAAGTGTCCTCCCATACCATATATCAGAAAGAGAAGGTACGACCTCTCTCATGACCTTAGGATGTGTGTGTATGCCAGAACACTCTGGAATGCCCACAGAGTCTTTGCAGATATCTATCTATCTATCTATCTATCTATCTATCTATCTATATATATATATATATATATATATATATATATATATAGAGCAGCTGGATAGCGTAGTGGTTAGACTACACGCCTTTGGACCCTCAAGCTCCCAGGCCTCTGGTAGAGGATCCGAGCTTGAAGGATAAACCGCCCGCAGGGGCGTGCTGGGTGTTTTATATTAAAATATAACAGATCACATATCTGATTCCTTTGATAATAATCTGTCATCTTCATCTCTTGTCCCAGCTTTCTTTCATTTTTTGTAATGTTATGGCAAATTAAATTTTTTTTCCTCTTTGGGAAATACAGCATCTATATTTAGTTATCAGACCCGTTATGTGCAGAACTATTTGTTTACTTAGCACTCTGAACACATCAGAGGAATGAAAAGGAACAAAGGATGTGTTGAAGGTGTAAGCATTTCTTTCAGTATTATAATTTTCTTATTACTGAGCAAATAATAAACTCCATACTGTTAGCTGGAAACAATGCAAGGCTAAAACAGCTAAGGCCATAACAATATTTTGGATGATCAGATTTAATTGCTTGTTACGGTACAGGATGTTGATCTGGATTGCTCATGCTCATTTACACTCCTGTGTACATTGAAATATGAACACTGAAAATATCAGTTAGTTGAAAATATAATTATACTGCAAAAGCAAAGTTCTAAAAACTTTCAAACCATGTTGGGCTTATTGATTTAACTTTAACACAAAGAAATTTTTTTTTCTATTGATTAGGTGACCTCAAATACCTCTGAACTATTTTTGAGGTCACAGATTTATTAATTATTTATTAGAAATGGCATATGTTCATTTTGCAACAACATTACTTTATGTCTTTGTCAGGGCTCTGTGTGTGGGCAGGTGGAAATGTGGATCCAAATGCAGGACTCCGAGACGAAATGTAACTAAAACCACAGCTTTTATTGCTGGCATGAAACAAAAACAGAAACCAAACCATGAAACCAAGCAGGAACACACAGGCAGGGTCTGCGGGTACGACGCGACACTGAGCACAGGAAAACACAGGGCTAATATACACAGGGTGGTAATCAGCGAATGGGCAACAGGAAGGAGACACAGCTCGGAGAGATCAGGGTTAACGAGACGGGGGAAACAAGCTGCACACACTAACATAAGACAAAGACTTTCACAATAAAACAGGAAACATGAATTACTAAACATGCATGCAGACTTTACATTGAGAGACAGACAGAGAATGACACATGGAACCTGAACTGAACTAAACGTGAGATATAACTGAGAACAAATCCTTAAGCACGGATAAACAGAAACAAGAAATAATAATCATCATCACTACGAGAATAAGAAAACAATCCATGAAGCAGAATTAAACCGAAATATAATAAACTCAAAATACTGGGTCCAACGGACCCAGAACCGTGACAGTCTTTAATGGTATAGTGACAGACATTAAAATGGTCAGTGCCAAATTGATGCCATGAAGGAATACACAGGGCGCATCAAAAATTAAAGTCAATAACCCATAAAATCATTACATTAAACAGAGATAGTGTCAGGGTTTCTGGGTCGTTGACCCAGTATTTTCAGTTCACGTTCACTGTTTATCTACTGCCTGCTCCACTTCCTGTTTTATTGTGTTAGCCTTGGTCTGTGTGCATTATGTTCAGTCCTCTTCCCATTTATCATTAGTTCATTAGGTTCAGCTGTTCACTCACCTGTCTCCAATCGTTGTCATTGTTAGTTGTGTATTTAAGCCCCCTCTTCCCTTCAGCCCTGGTCGTGTCATTGATGTTATGTTGTCGTTTCCGCCTGCGTTCAGCCAGCCATTCAGTCAGTCCTTCAGTCAGTCGTCCAGCCAGCCAGCCAGCCAGCCAGCCCTTTTCTACCTCTGTTCTGTTCATCCACTCCTTATAATAAACCTTCACCAGTCTTCACCTACCTGTGAGTCCTGCGTTTGGGTTCCTTCTTCCTCGCCTCCACACAACGCCTGACAGTGTCTGCTTATAGTATATTCTAATCATATATCATATCATATTTTAGATACCATCAGTGTATCTAGAAAGTTACTGAAACAGAACAAAATCAGAAACTAAATATGATCACAGCTGCTAGGAAAATGCAGTTGTGGTGAAAAGGGCAAAGCCATTGCATCATTTACATCATGTGTTCAGCAAGCAGGATAAGTAGGTTAATCAGTTTAAGTATTATATACTATTGATATACTAACTATCATAGTCTATTTGTACAGTATACAGTAGACACACAAGTATATAAAATAATACAGACGTATATAAATGCAATGCAAATTAATAAATGTACATCAGTACTTTACAGTATAATATTATAGTCAGTGTTGGGAAGGTTACTTTTAAAATGTATTCCATTACAGAATACAGAATACATGCCCTAAAATGTATTCTGTAACGTATTCAGTTACGTTACTCAATGACAGTAACGTATTCTGAATACTTTGGATTACTTAATATATTATCATGCTTTTTACAACAACGTGAATGTACTATTGCTGTGTGATTTATTACTATTACTCAAGGTCCGCGACTCCGAACTGTAGTAAAGGGACCTCTGACTAATACGGCGGGGTCCCTGTCGGCTCGTAGCCGAAAAATAGCTTTACTTTGTTGTCTGGGTCAACTTTTCTTGCGAGAGACAGAGAGAGGCGTTGAAAGGCTGCTCCAACGGAACTTATTGTTTTCGGAGGAAAACACGAATACGGTGTACAGACGAGTCTTAATAGCTTACTTACAACTGGGCTCGTCAGGCACTCTTCTTGGCTGCAGTGGTTATTATTATATTTACATGCTTCCAGCTCCCGTTTTTCCTCGATGACAACTCATACCTTTCCACTCCCCTTTTTCTCCCTCCTCGCGCTCACAGACACATAACGTGTATGGCAGTCCATTCTCCCTGCAGCACGGACTACACTGCCCATGATGCTACATTCTTTAGAGCTATGCTTGTAGCATTCTGCCTGTTAGCTTAGCACAACAACAACGACGAAAAGGCGCTCTCTCACCCAGGAAACACACAGTCGCAGAGAGAGAGAGCGTCGCCCTGTAACCATGGCAAACGTAATGCTGCCGCCTGGAACAACAGAACGTAGCTGTCAAACAAAACCCAAACAGTCCTGACCCGCGACAAAATGAAACAGGAAAGTACCGCCGTGTAATCCATTTATTTCAACAAAGTAACTGTATTCTGAATACCACCTTTTTAAACGGTAACTGTAACGGAATACAGTTACTCATATTTTGTATTTTAAATACGTAACGGCGGTACATGTATTCCGTTACTCCCCAACACTGATTATAGTGTAATACTTATATAAACAATAATGCTAATAATAAAAACAACAGGTGTAATGTCTATCACCTGTAAAAACAAACAACTGCACTAAAGAGAAGTCAGATCTTTAAACTTAGATTAACAAACTTAGATTACAAAGGAAATTAGCAGTTCTATGTTGTTTAGTAGCAGTTCTATCAAAAACCGCTACTGTGCAACAAACTGTGCATAATGACTTCATGGAGATCCCTTGACTGCAGGATGTGGCAGACAGCAGTCTTGGTGTGTAGCTGTAATTTAATAAGTTGAAAAAAAGGGGGTGCATAACTCAGCTTTGCTGTAAAGGCTGAATATACTCAGTGTACTGAGAAACGAAACAGAAAACAAGGAGCATGAGTCCAGATCAGTCCATAGACTAGAAAACAGTTCAACACCAAACTCGGGGTCGACCCGAAGGTAGACAAAATGGGGCCAAAAACAGTTCAGGGGGCCGGCCGCGCGGACAGCAGCAGCGGCAGCGACGCAGGCAAAGCAAATTACGACCAAATTACGACCTGTTTGGTCGCCGTGGCTGCGACCAAACAGGTCCGGAGGCCGGCCACGCGGAAGGCAGTGGCGGCGAGAGAGCAGGTCTGGAGGCCACCCTCGACACCCAACTAGAGGCCTGGAAGGTGGCGGGCAAAGGCGAGGTGGTACAAGCCAAGCTGGATCTGATGATGGTGTAGCAATCGCAGAACCAGACGTGGATGAAGCCGACGTGACACCGACGTGGAGGACGCCGATGTGGATGACGCCGAAGTGGATGACGCCGACGAGGCGGGACCAGGCGAGGATGAAGCCACACAGGCTCGACCGGACGGCAGCGTGGCGGCTGCGGAACCTGACGGCAGCGTGGCGGCTGCGGAACCTGACGCTGCAAGTGACGGTGTGCAGGTTGCAGGCGGGGATGCTGCAGGTGACGATGTGGAAGTAGCTGATGATGATGCTGCAGGTGACGGTGTGGAAGTAGCTGATGATGATGATGCTGCAGGCGACGGTGTGGAAGTCGCAGGGGATGATACAGCAGGCGGTGGCTGAACGGACTTCCCCGGACCGTCAGCAGACATGAGGATGTGCTGGCTGGGTTCTCCCAAACCCCCAGCTGATGAGGCGTGGTGCTGGACGGGCTTCTCGGGCCCTCCAGCTGACGAGGCATGAGGCTGGACGGGCCCCTCGGGCCCTCCAGCTGACGAGGCATGAGGCTGGACGGGCCCCTCGGGCCCTCCAGCTGGAGCAGATGCAGGGCCAGAGGCAATTGGGACCCCTGGCTGAGGGTGAAGATGAGTGGCTGACTGAATGGGTGAAAGCACTGGAGCCTGAACTCATGACAAAGTTAATGATTCCTCTACCAACTGAGCTTCTGACTGGGCTATGGACTGTAACAAAGTTTGTGTGGTTGTGTTAATGACTGAGCTATGGGTAGCGGGGCTGAAGACTGAGCAGAGGGCGACTGAAATTGAGCTGAAGGTGGCAGCTGGGCAGCCGACTGAGCTGAAGGTGGCAGCTGGGCAGCCGACTGAGCTGAAGGTGGCAGCTGGGCAGCCGACTGAGCTGAAGGTGGCAGCTGGGCAGCCGACTGAGCTGAAGGTGGCAGCTGGGCAGCCGACTGAGCTGAAGGTGGCAGCTGGGCAGCCGACTGAGCTGAAGGTGGCAGCTGGGCAGCTGACCTAGCCGGCTGTTCAGACAAAATCCCAGACTCCTGCTGGGACTGTGAATGTTGGCGGCGCATCTGCCGCTTCCCTGTTGAAATGGGATCAGGGCTGGCAAAAGGTGACGTGGAGAAACTCTGCTGCGGCCGCTCCTGCTGTGGTGTGGAAATGACAACCGCTCCAGTCCGTACCACAGGAGAGAATGGAAGGGTGATGATGGCGAGGGTTGCATTTCTTCTTTAAGGGTGGATCGAATGATTTGGCGATAAACCTTGACAAAAAATGCTGCTGACGCCGAGAACACCAAGTAGCGAGGGCCTCCAGGAGGACAGTTGAATTTTCCTTCCCTGGACTGCCCATGCTAAACAGTTCAAAACTGAGCTTCGCTCTCAGATTTATTATTATTTGTTTTAGTCCTTTGATATTTAGGAAACTGACAGTGGAAGCAGTGGATGACAAAAAATTATCAAAAAAAGACTTCCTCCAGCTGCCTCTTGTAGGGGTTCACAGCGTGGATTACCATCCAACAGTAATCCCATAGGTGCACGAGATACTCCCCCTCAGAGGCGAAACGTGAGTCCACTGGATCCATACTGGTCGCGTTGTTCTGTCAGGGCTCTGTGTGCGGGCAGGCGGAGATGAGGATCCAACTGCAGGCCTCGAAGACAGAATGCAACTCAAAACCACAGCTTTATTGCTGGCATGAAAACAAAACATGACGTGAACACGGAATGCAGAGAAAAAACCACACAGGCATAATCTGAGGGTATGACACGACACTGAGCACAGGAAAACACAGGGCTAATATACACAGGGTGGTAATCAGGGAATGGGCAACAGGAGGGAGACACAGCTGGGAGAAATTGGACTAACGAGACAAGGGAGCAGTAGAACTGAACACACACACAGAATCAAAATACAATACAAAATACAAAATTAAACCAAGACACGAGAAACCCAAAATACTGGGTCAAAACTGACCCAGAACCGTGACAGAAATGTCTAGAGTGTAGAGAAGTCAGGCCTTTGAACTTGAATCGGAAAGGAAATGACCGCACTTCCAACATCAGTTTTGACACATAAGATGCAATGACAAAACAACCTCCTGAGGTGTTGAGAGATTTCTTTCATTTTCAGTCCATATACAATTGGTGTCACAATGTTTGAAATGGACTCACGGGCAGATCAGGTATCCTTGGCAAAAGAGAAAGTGCGTTTATTTACAGTGAGACAACAGGTGAGAATATATATACAGTGTGGCAGGGGAAAGGGTCCGGGGCTCCAGGGTCCAGGGGGAGACAGGGATTAATCCAATACACGCTCTCAGTGGGTTCCAAACACACACACGCTCGCTCGGGTCCAGGGCAGATCTATATACACACAGAGAAAGAAGTCCAGGTCAGGGATAGTCTCAAACTCTCAGGTTCAGGTTCAGAATAGACTCAATACTTGAAATGTGCAATTCACTTGTATTTTTATTTTTTATTCCTATTTATTCTATTTATCCCCTTTGTATATTTTATTTATATTTGTCTCTGTATTTATATGTGTGTGTGTGTGTGTGTGTGTGTGTGTGTGTGTGTGTGTGTGTGTGTATATATATAACAATTCTGTAACTGTAACTTCGGTCGTTGCTGTGCTTTTTTTTGGAAGTCGAATTTCCCAGAGGAACCCACCCGAGGGATTAATAAAGTTCTATCTTAACTTATCTTATCTTATCTTAGAATGCTGCAAGTCGACTCTTAACAGGCATCAACAGAAGATCTCATATCACTCCACTTTTGGCCTCCTTTCACTGGTTGCCTGTAATTTTAGGTTTTATTTTGAAATTTTAGTTTTAACCTTTCGGCCCTACATGGTCCTAAAGGTTAGAGCTTTTTTTAAACTTTGTGGCTTGTTTGCAAGGACTATTGAATGCTCTGAGACACGGCCTTATTATATTCTGTACAGATTCTTTATTTAACACAACGAGGATGATGCTCTTGAGTTCTGTGCTTGAGTACAGTTATTAATCACAGAGGCATACTGTGCATGGGTGCAACTGAACTTTGCCTGAGCTCTAATACAGATCACTTACAGTAAATCAACAAACCATTGTCATCAGTAAGGAAAATCGCTATCGGCTGTCCTAAAAGTCGCTAGAAGTCACTAAATGACGTCATCGCCTAATTTGGATAATTGATCATGCTAATGTAATTGTAACCTACGCTGTTGAAGAGAGAAATAACATCGTGGAAGAGACATAAAGTCAGTAAAAATGTCTTAAATGCATTTATAATTTATTTCTTTTAGCAATTATTGTTTTTTAATGTCACAATTCCAACCCTGCTCCTTTAACCGTGCTTGGACCGGAAAAAGTGATAGGTTTGAATGTCTCCTGCCCTGATAGCAGCTGGGGGAGGATTATCCTCCGCCTGTGAGCGCTTTGCCATGGGCGAGGTGCCCACCAGAAAAAGTTGCCAGATTTGTCGCTAGTCGCTTTTTAGGAAAAAAGTCGCTAACAGGGTCTGAAAACTCGCTAAATATAGCGACAAAGTCGCTAAGTTGGCAACACTGATTGTCATGTATTTCTAAGAGTTCACTGTATGTTTTCTCTCGCTTGCTCTCTCTCTCTGGCTCCTCGCTTTCTCTATTGCTCTAAAGCACCTTGTGTTTTGGGCTTTCTAGAAGATGTGGTCAATGGCTGTAGCGGATGGCTTGCTGCACACCTGTTCTCAATCTTCTCATCTAACTCAGTAATTAAGCACCAGCTTGTTATGAGAACCCTGCTTCCGAGATATCCTCTGTTCTGTTTATCTTAGCTGTATAGGATGCCTTTTAGAGTGACCTCTTTTGTTGGTCCTTCTTTTGGGCCATTCACTTCAACTCCTTTTCCACAGTATTTCTGCTGCTACATCAAAAAACATTTTCTGTACAAACTGAAAGACAAATACAAAACCAAATTAACATCTATTAGGCGACCTTAGAGGTCTCTATCTCCATTCCAGTTTTTTGTTTCTATGCTAATGCCCTTATCTTTACATAATTAATGCTTCTTTGGAAAACACTAAATGTGTTCTTGTGTTGATTCTTTCTGAAATGACAACTCTTTGCTAAGATGCTAATATTCTTTATTATTGACACAAAACAGACATGAAAACTAATAACTTGAATTTATAGCCTTGCAGCAACACAGTTTTAAGTTAAGAATAAATAACAACAGCAAACAAACAAATGAAAAATGCATTTAAGAAAACAGAAAAACAATGATCCCTTGAGGTGTTTTTATATTACAAGGTAAAGAGAGTCCATGTGGATGATTTGCAAGTTACTGCTTGTTTTTTGTGGACACCAAATATAACATTGGAAACAAATCCCTTAGAGTGCCTAAATAAAAGAGCAACTCATGTAGCCATATGAGTATCGTATACAAATATGGAAATAGCAGTATATTTATAGAGAATATTTAAATAAATCTGAGTAACAAATACACTAATAACAATATCAAGCAAAAAAAAAATACAACAATCTTAAATATATAGTATACATATGCTATACAAAAATAGATCTCAGACAGAGAAAAGAAAACTTCTATACTGTGAAACATAATACACACATGAACGCAACAATTGAACCAAACGACATAAAAAACACACACATTTAAATTACATACTTTCAACATGAGCTTTGCCAGATGTTGAGCTTTCCTTCACCGAACAATTTTTTGAGGTGTTTAGAGATTTCTTTCATTTTGAGTCCATAAACAATTGGATTAAAGAGAGGATGATATGAGCCATATAACCACTTGCAAGATCAATATAAAACGTGCAACATTAGGCAAATTCATTTCTAGATGAGCTATAATATAAGCTGCATTCAGCTTTTATGCTCCTTATATCTGGAACAAACTCCCAGAAAGCCTCAGATCAGCTGAAACACTCAGTTTATTTAAATCCAGGTTGAAGACTCACCTATTCTCAGCTGCATTTGAATAAAGCACCAAATCCACACTTTTAAGCTTAAATTTCAAAACTAACATTTTAACTACTGATTTTATCTATTTCTGATTTTATCTGTTTTGATTTTATATACTGTTTTGTTTGTTTGTTAATTAGTTAGTTAGTTAGTTTGATTGTTTTAATCAATTTTAAATCATGCTTTTTACTTGTTTTTGTTTCTAATGTCTCTGTAAAGCACTTTGAATCACCTTGTTGTTCAATTGTGCTATACAAATAAACTTGCCTTGCCTATAATTATATAATATGAACACAAACATGAAAAGCTGACTAAAACGAGCAAGTGAGGTAAACAGGTCTGTGCAGCTTTTGTCCTGACCTCCCTGCAGCTGTCACGGCACTGTTTTAATTGATATTCAGATAAACAAACAGGCAGGAGTACAAATTTGAAAAGACTATGAACCATCAAACCAACATAGTTAGTTAATCATTAGCTCTCTGCATTGTTAAATTAGTCTCTAAAGGGTTACAAATGTGTATCCACAAGCATAAACAAAGATTTACAAATGTGTAGTGATTTATATTCAATTTTGAGTACTTACAAATTAATGCTTAAATGCAAATGCAAATACTTTCAAGGGCCCGAGAGGCCTTTTTCTTTAAAGCAAAGATTTTATTAAAAGATCTGATTAAACTCACAAGTCTTAGTGGGCAGGAGTGTCACACAGGAATGGAGTTCACTGAGCGGTGACTATTGGTTCAGGAGCGAAGGAAACTGGAGGTGGAAGGATTAGCGCTAACACAAGAAGTAAACAAAGCATAAGCAAAACATAGAAGCCAATTTACCACCTTGAGGTAGCAGATAATTCAACAGAGAGTACAAATCTGAGCTGACAGTGATTGGCTAGTGATTGCTGCTTATGACCTGCAGGTAAGGTGAGGTACAAGCAGGTAACCAGAACTCTGCCCAGAAGGGGTTGGGGGGTTGGAGTCAGGGTCCACAATACAACTGGCACTCAGTTTGGACCAGATTAGAGATTAGATTAGATGAAACTTTATTAATCCCTCGGTTGGGTTCCTCCGGGAAATTCAGTACCATTCAGACCATGACAAATACATGGTCCAAATGCAAATACAAAGTAATTTTAACAAACATGAAACAATTTTACAAATGTGTGTATAAAAACCTGCATAAACAGTAGTAGCATCACTTGTGGAATGTTCTGAATTCCATTATGGCCATTCTGGTAGAGCAGTTATGATTTTTATTATTCTTGCTCAAGTGTCTTGGCCATTAATTGCTATGCTATTATGTGTTATGTTTTTATGTTCAAACTTCAAAAGAAAAAGATGATTAAAATTTACATTCTTATTCCCTGGTTCTGTTCCGAACACCATATCATGATTCAGAAAAATAGCTCAGAAACCTGGTTTTATGAAGGACTGCATGGCTGAGTACAATATTTCATTTCATTATGTTCCTGTACTACAGATGTTCAAAATTCATGCATAATAATTACACCCTCCAGTGTGCACTCTAATTAATTAAACAGACAAATCTTTATTTAGATTTTCATGATATATTCCATGAAGAAATAACTTTCAAGAATTTATATTGTTGAAACTCCAAAACTTAATTGAAACTCCAGTAACCCAACCCCCCCACCAACAGTTGTTTAAAAAAAAAAAAAAAAATCTCTCCACTGTAGCTGTACAGTAGTTTCCTGGAGAGAAACTACTGTAGTTATAATCATTGTTATCAGCAGAGTACTACCAAATGTTGATAGAATACAGAATGGAGAAATTGAAAAGTCCCTTTTTTACTGTCACACATGAGAAATTATTTTTATTTAACTACACCTGACATGACAAAACAACCTTTTTAGGTGTTTAGAGATTTCTTTCATTTTCAGACCATATATAAACGGATTAAAGAGAGGGTTATACAAAACCACTTGTAAAGTCATTATTAACTGTGCAGTTTTTGGAAAATCAAATTCTAATTGACCTATAATGACATCATATGCACAAAAAGTAGTAAAAATGCTTAAAACAAACAGGTGAGGTAAGCAAGTCTCTGCTGCTTTTTTCTGGATATCTCTACTGCTTCTGTAGGTTATTAGAAAAATCTTTGCATAGGTGAAAAGTATGAACAACACAGGAAAAATAGCAACATTTAGCAACACAATTAAACCGTAAATGAATGCTGCTCGTGGGCTCTCACAGTAAAGTTTCCACAATAAATTATTGCAAAAAATCCCTTTCAAAGTGAAATTACAGAGTTTATTATTAAGAACTAATGCATGCGACACTGCAACTTGAAGGCCAGGCAAAAACCAAGCTAAAAATAGCAAAATATTGATGGTTGTTTGTCTCATAATGACTGGATACTTTAAAGGCTTACATATAGACACATATCTGTCAAATGCCATTGCTGATAACAGTAAGAAATCAGAGCCACCTATTGAGTAATACATAAAATGCTGAAATTGACATGCTGAAAAAGAAATCACCTGTTTTTCGGATAAAACATCAACAAAGAGTTTTGGGTAGATCGCAGTGCTGAAGACAACTGAGTTCACTGACAAAGCTGCAATGAAAATGTACATAGGCTCATGGAGATTTCGATGAATGCAGATCAGGAACACAATGGTTGAATTACTTATAATTATTAAAACATAAAGTGCAACCATAATTAAAAAATATAGATATCCGCATCGCTTAAGTTCGACATAACCATCAAGGGTTAGATATGTTACATTTAATTCATCATCCATTGCTATATTCAAAAAATTTTTAATCAGTAATGAATACAACAGACTGTATAAACAGGCTTAGAAACCAAGAGAAGACTATCTTGATTTTATACAAGCATGAGATACCAGACAGTAAAATCCTGTTTCTCAGTCCACATCTATGAATGTAAATGGTTGTGTCTGGAGCACCGCAAAGAGGAGAGGTACACAAAAATTACACAAACATAAAAATGCATTAATCGTACTAACACATACACACATGCAATTACGTTTATGAAGACCAGACAGCATGTAAGCATGTAACTTCCCTAAACCCAACACCCCCTAGAATTACTGGGTTTTTTATTTTCTGGTGCAAGTCCCGAGGTGTTAAGCACCTCTGAGATTTTCACAGGTCGTCAGCTCGTTTCTCCTCCAGCTTTTGTTGTGCAAACCACCCATTATCCTTGAGGCCTGGCACATTTGCATTTGCTCACTCAGAGTTGCTCAGATCCAAGTCAAGCCAAACCTCTGTGTTACAACTTTCAGAAATGCCTGCCGTACCTATACAAAATATCCCACACATTGACTGACCTGCAAATATAAAAGACGCACATTCACACATTCCTTGACTCTCAGCACAGATCTTCCATTGTTCCATTGTCACTGTGTATGTGAGGAAGTGGCATTGCTTGGGTGTGGTCTCTTCTGCTTGGCAAAATTGTACATTCACAATATGCTACAGTATGTAACAAAGTATGCACTTTGTCTAGCACTTTGAATTAATCCACTCTACTGATTAAACGTCTTCATTTTTTAGTTTCATTTAGCCTGCGTTATGTTGTGCTCCCATGTATTTCCACTTCCCTGAACACCCCTCAATCCAAATATTGTCTCCGTTTACCCTGGTCCTTTGTCAGAGCATCTGTTTAGTCACCTCTTTGTTGCCATGTTCCAAGTATTGCAGGTTTCTAGTCTTTAGTTTGTATCAGTCCAACGTAGTGCATTACTATAAATTTTTACCATAATATTGCGAACTAACCACTTTTGTCTCCACCAAACTGAACTAAACTGCTTAGTGTTTTCATGCAAACTTTTAGTAGGGCTAATTATTTAACCTATTTATCAGGTCTTTCACAATATGAACAAAACATAACTTCAGCAACAGATCACATATCTGATTCCTTTGACAATAACCTATCATCTTCCTCTCTTGTCCCAGCTTTCTTTCATTTTTTGTAATGTTACAAAAACAATTACCCTTTTTTGTTCTCTGGGAAATAAAGCATCTATATTTAGTTATCAAAAGCATTATGTGCAGAACTATTTGTGTGTTTAGCACTCTGAACACATCAGAGAAATGAGAAGAAACAAAGGATGTGTTGAAGGTGTAAGAAGTTCATTCAATATTATAATTTTCTTATTACTGAGCAAATAATAAACTCCATACTGTTGGCTGGAAACAAAACAAGACTAAAACAGACAAGGCCACAACAATATTTTGGATTAAACTGCCAATCAGATGTAATTGCTTATTCTGTTACCAGGATGTTGATCTGGATTGCCCATGCTCACTTCAACTCCTGTGTACATTGAAAATATGAATACTGAAAATATCAATTAGTTTAAATTATAATTATACTGCAAATATAAAGTTCTAAAAACTCTCAACGCATGTCGTGCTTATTGATTTAACTTTAACACAAAGAAAGAAATCTTTTCTATTCATCAGGTGACCTCAAATGCCTCTGAACCTTTTTTGAGGTCACAGATTTATTAATTATTTATTGAGTGTAGGAAATGGTATATGTTCATTTTGCAACAACATTACTTTATGACACTTTCAGTGACCAGTGTGTTAGGATGCCTGGGTCGTTGACCCATGGTTTTTGAGTTTATTATATTATTTATAATTTCTAGTCTTTGGTTTCTTTGAGTTCTGTCTTATGGTTTATGTCTGTCTTTTCTAGTTGCTCTGTCTCCCCTGTCAGCTGTATTCCCTTGTCTAGTTCGCGTCTCTGTGTATCCTTAGTTGCTATATCCCCGTGTCCAGTCAGTGTCAGCCCTAGTCCCACGTCTCTGTTCCCTCTGTTGCAGTGCGTGCGAGTCTGTGTCTTTAGTTCAGTCTGTGTCATGTTTCCTGTTTTATTTTGAAAGTCCATGTCTGATGTTAATGTATCTGGTTTCGCTTCCCCTTGATGAGCCAACAAAAAACAGCTACTGTTTATTTTGCTTTGTGTTTTGTCCCACCTCCTTTGTCCCACACGCCATCAAACTGTTTAACTCCTCTCTGGAGGGGAGAGGGAGGGGAAACAGGAGGACAAAGGAGGGGGGAACAACTAAGCTGTAGTGCCTCTTCACCTCACTGTACAATACCTTGTGCAATACTTTTTGTAAATAGTCAACAGTGCAATAGACTCAATACTTGAAATGTGCAATTCACTTGTATTTTTATTTTTTATTCCTATTTATTCTATTTATCCCCTTTGTATATTTTATTTATATTTGTCTCTGTATTTATGTGTGTGTGTGTGTGTGTGTGTGTGTGTGTGTGTGTGTGTGTGTGTGTGTGTGTGTGTGTGTGTGTGTGTGTATATATATATATATATAACAATTCTGTAACTTCGGTCGTTGCTGTGCTTTTTTTTTTTTGGAAGTCGAATTTCCCAGAGGAACCCACCCGAGGGATTAATAAAGTTCTATCTTATCTTATCTTGTCAGTCCGCCGGTGTTAGTTTATTTTGATTTTTTTCCAGTTATGTTATGTTTGAGTTCAGCATTAAAGCTGTTTCGGTTTAAGTTTGTCTCTGGAGTCTGCACCTTGGGTCCTATTTCTGTCTGCACACAGCCGTCACTTAACACAGTGTTGGTCAAGTTACTTGAAAAAAGTAATCAGTAACTAATTACTTACTACTTCCCCCAAAAAGTAATCCTGTTACTTTACTGATTACTTATTTTCAAAAGTAATTAATTACTTAGTTACTTTTTAAAAACACGATTTACAACCTGAATAGGTGATAAAGCAATAGATCTTTCTGCCCAATTCTACTTTCTCTACATAATCCATCATACAAAATGTAATCAAATGGAAAAGTCTCTTTTTAAAACTTGTTTTTATTAGTTTTAATCTTTTAACTTTACAGGGAGTGCAGAATTATTAGGCGCCAGCAAGGTGGAGGTGGAGTACTGGTTTGGGCTGGTATCATCAAAGATGAGCTTGTGGGGCCTTTTCGGGTTGAGGATGGAGTCAAGCTCAACTCCCAGTCCTACTGCCAGTTTCTGGAAGACACCTTCTTCAAGCAGTGGTACAGGAAGAAGTCTGCATCCTTCAAGAAAAACATGATTTTCATGCAGGACAATGCTCCAGCACACGCGTCCAAGTACTCCACAACGTGGCTGGCAAGAAAGGGTATAAAAGAAGAAAAACTAATGACATGGCCACCTTGTTCACCTGATCTGAACCCCATTGAGAACCTGTGTGTTACACCCCAGCCCAGGGAACCGGCGTGCGACATAAGGAAAATAAAAATAAGGAAAAAATGCCCCCCACACTCCCTGCTCTCAAGGAGGACGAACCAACAAAAAACAGCTACCACGGATTTCACAACAGCCAGTCAGTTTATTGAGTCCCAAAAGGTAGCAGGCATCAGGGTGAGCATGGCCAAAACAAACAAAAACTCTAGAAATGAAATGCAGCTGGCTTACCTTCACAGAAAACCCCAAATGAAAATTACAGGTGTCTTACCTGCCTCCCTAACCAAAAACAGGAGAAAAGGTTCCCAAAGAAAAATGGCTTCTAACGCCTACAGCTAACGAGTTAAAAAAGTATCGACAACTATTTACATCTATATACAATAAACTATTTACAACACGGGGGGAGATCACGACCATGACAAACTGAAACACAGGGCTTAAATACATAGAGGGAGCAATCAGGGAATGGATAACAGGAGGGAAACACAGCTGGGGCAAATCAGAACTGACGAGACAAGGAAGCGTAAACTGAACACACTGAGATAAGACAGACCTTCAAAGTAAAACAGAAAACACATAACAGTCACGCCTAAAACAAAACACTGACAACATCGAATCGTAACATGTGGTCCATCATCAAATGTGAGATTTACAAGGAGGGAAAACAGTACACCTCTCTGAACAGTGTCTGGGAGGCTGTGGTTGCTGCTGCACGCAATGTTGATGGTGAACAGATCAAAACACTGACAGAATCCATGGATGGCAGGCTTTTGAGTGTCCTTGCAAAGAAAGGTGGCTATATTGGTCGCTGATTTGTTTTTGTTTTGTTTTTGAATGTCAGAAATGTATATTTGTGAATGTGGAGATGTTATATTGGTGTCACTGGTGAAACTAAATAATTGAAATGGGTATATATTTGTTTTTTGTTAAGTTGCCTAATAATTATGCACAGTAATAGTCACCTGCACACACAGATATCCCCCTAAAATAGCTAAAACTAAAAACTACTTCCAAAAACATTCAGCTTTGATGTTAATGAGTTTTTTGGGTTCATTGAGAACATGGTTGTTGTTCAATAATAAAATTATTCCTCAAAAATACAACTTGCCTAATAATTCTGCACTCCCTGTATGCATCAAGCAAAGATTTTATTATATGCAACATTCTCTGACTGGAAGAAATTTGTTTAACATTTAAACCTATTTTCTGCACATTCCAGCACATAAAATAAAATATTTTTTGTGTTTACACTCACTCTTTCAAATAGATGCAAGTAAAACACAACAGGAAATAAATAAAATCAAAGACTAGCGGTCCTGTTGCTCTATTCTCACCGAGTAGGGTAGGCGGAGGTTTACCCTGGTGCAGGTGTGCCGCGGCGGTCAGTTGAAGAATCCGCAAGTGATTCTTCAACTGAATTACTGTGAATTTCCCATTACGTCGTAGCACACTCGGTGCTTGCTTGGAAGTTTAGGAGTTTTTTTCGCTGTAAAGAGAAGTTTTCTTCCCACGCACAATGGACACTAATGTTTTTGTCACTTTTTATGGAATCAAACTCAAAGTAAGGTCAGTACTTCCACGCTTTAAACGCTCCACGCTCATACTCTCTCCCGCACTCGATATATGATCCATTGTTGATCTGCACACAGCTGTTGTCACGAATGTCGCACTCGCTTATGTCACTGTCATGAGACATTCTCGCACAAAAATCACAGTTTTAGTAACACAGCGTTACTAAAACCGTTTTTGCAATAGTAATATCTTACTTTACTTGTTACTTGAAAAAAGTAACCAGATTACAGTAACGCGTTACTGCCCATCTCTGATGGTGACAGACATTAAAAATGGTCAGTGCCAATAAGATTTGATGGTACGAAAGACTACACAGGGTGCAGAAAAAATTTAAGTGAATAACCTATAAAATCATGACAACAGAGATAGTGTCTGTTTATAGTATATTATAATCATATATAATATCATATTTTAGATATCATCTGTGTATCTAGAAATTACTGAAAAAGAACAAAATCAGAAACTAAATATGATCACAGCTGCTAGGAATAGCTATTGTTGTGAAAAGGGTAAAGCTATTGCATTATTTTAATGCATATCATATGTTCAGCAAGCAGGATAAGTAGGTTAATCAGTTTAAGTATTATGTACTATTGGTATACTAACTATAACCCTCTCTTTGTACAGTATACAGTAGACACACAAGTATATAAAAGAATACAGACATATATAAATGCAATGCAAATTAATAAAGGTACATCAGTACTCTACAGTATAATATTATAGTGTAATATTTATATAAACAATAATGATAATAATAAAAACAACAACAACAGGTGTAATGTATATCACCTGTAAAAACAAAAAACTGCACTGAAGAGAAGTCAGATCTTTAAACTTAGATTGCAAAGGAAATTATTGCACTTCCAGCATCAGCTCTGACAGATAATTTAAATTTGCTCTGACAAAACAACCTCCTGAGGTGTTGAGAGATTTCTTTCATTTTCAGTCCATATACAATTGGATTAAAGAGAGGATGATACAAAACCACTTGTAAAGTCATTATGAAACGTGCAGTTTGGGATAAATTAATTTCCACTCGAGTTATAATTATATCATATGAACACAAACATGAGAAGCTGATCAAAACGAGCAGGTGAGGTAAACAGGTCTGTGCAGCTTTTTTCCTGACCTCTCTGCAGCTTCGATAGCATATTATAAATATTTTTGTGTAAGTAAAAAGTATGAAAAGCAAAGGAAGAAATACAGTGTTAAGTAGTATAAAAACACCATATATTAAATATGATATTTTCGGGGTTGCACAGTAAAGCTTGGAAATTGCATTGTTACAAAAAATTCCATTTAAAGTGAAACTGCAGATTTGTGAAGTGTTTATAATTACAGCTGATGGCACAAGCTGACAAGCAGGCAGAAGCCAAGTTAAAACCAGCAAAACTGTGACTGTTGTTTTTCTCATAATAGTATGATATTGCAAAGGTTTAGATATGGACACATACCTGTCATAAGCCATGGATGCCAAGAGAAAGAACTCTGAACCAGTTAAAGAGTAATAAATAAATCCTTGAAAACTGCACTGTGAATGAGTTGTAATCTGCTTCTCAGATAAAAAGTCCATCAAAAGTTTGGGGTAGATATTTGTACTGAACATAACAGAGTTGAACAACAAAGCTGCAATGAAAATATACATAGGCTCATGGAGGCTTTTCTTAATCCTGATGAGGCAAACTATGGTTGAATTACTGCAGAGTATTAGAATATAAGCAGTAAACATGATAGCAAAATACAGAAATTTGTATTTTTCCAATTCAATGTGCCCACCAAAAGTTATATATGTCACATTAAATTCATTATCAATTGCCATGAAGTTAAATGGTTTGTAAGCAGACTGAAATCTAAATGTAAGCAACACACACAATCCAGTGAAAGAAATTATGTACCACTTGTTTACCCTTTTGCATAACCATCAAGTGTTATATTTGTTAAATTCAGTTCATCATTGACTAATAAAACCAAATGTCTAACATTAGTACATCAGTCAGACTATATTACAGGCAGAAAGAACAAGATGAGATCAGAATTTCATAGAAACACAAGACACCAGGTGTGTCTTCAATGATCCACCGTCATCTTGACATGTGAAAACATGACAGTGAAATGTAGTGGAAGTTAGTGGAAGGACCTTATGAATCATTTTTCTCTCTCTCTGTGGATCTCATTACGTCAAGAGAGTGACTGCAATGTGACCAGTTCCTCCAAGCCCTAGAGGCCCTGACCTGTAGGCCTTATTAATGTTTGTGCAAATGTTGTCTTGAAAATTTTCTTCCTCCAATTCAATTTTTGATATGTTGCTATATATGTTACATTTAAATCAATATTTTGGTTATGACTGAAATAGTACCGTCAGCTGCACAACCAACAAACTCTGCATAATGACTTCATGGAGATCCTTTGTGACTGCAGGATGTGGCAGACAACAGTCTTGGTGTCTAGCTGTAATTTAATAAGTTGAAAAAGGGGGTGCATAACTCAGCTTTGCTGGAAAGGCTGAAGTTAACAATCAGTCAAATAGTTGATACACTCAGTGTACTCAGTTTTTCTGTTAGTCTACCAATGCTCTAAATCTGGTTCATTTCTTTTTTATTTAGATAATTGTAGCTTTCACTCTATAACAGTGGTATTTAGTGGCTTAATGAAAACTTGATGAACAAGATCTGCTGTTACCAGTAGTTTCATTTGTCAGTGATTTTGAGAGCTGAAAATGAAAGTCAGTTTTTGATTTACTTTTGTTTTTAGATTGTTTCCATGTGCAGCTAAAAATCTGATGGTTGGAGTAACAGGATGGAAGGTGGATGTGAAGTTTTATAGTCCCACTTGGGATAAAAAAAAATACTACTTACTGATACTAGTTGTCCTCATAATTCCTATCACAGCAATAATGGTCTACTCGGTTTCTCTGCAGAGAAATGTGAAAACTTGCTTTTCCATATTCTTTCTCCTTTACTTCCACCTACTCAATCCAACTACTGCCCATGGCTTCCAATTTTTTACGCTTTGCCTCCCCAAAGCATGACATGGACACACAAGTTGCATTAAGTTGCACTAAGCTGCAGTAACAGCAGGGGGAGATTTTTTATTTCAAGCCAACATGAAAATAATCAAAGGAACATGTTTAAACAGACATCACTAACACATTTACATGCAAATACATATGAGCCATCTTGCTTAAATGCTTCTGCCATAGAAGGACCCTGGAATGTATTTTACACCTTCATTTTTGAGTAGTGACTTTATGGATTTAATTATGTATATATTATCTCACCATGGTGGTATTGCAACTTCTGCATGCGTGCTCATTGCACGCTTTGTTTATCCAAAGCAGGAAATGGACATGGTGGGCTGGAGTGTTGGTTACACGCTAATGTTGTGGAAAGAGTTATTTATTAAACCAGGAGAACATCGATTCTCTATTCATCTATTCTCAGATCTCATAAATAAAACTGAGATAATTCACAAAATTAACGATATAGGCTATTTCACTTCAAGAAAAATTACCAGCAACATAGAACTGCTGTAAGTTTTGTTATCACAGTTGGCTGGCTCGCTTTTAATCTTTCGTACCTCATTACAATCTAACACTTTATTTTTTCAAGAGTGCACTGTTGAAAAGCAGATAAAAGTCTGATTTGATCAACTCTGGAGATTATTTTCAGTGGCTTTAGTAATGAATAAGTTAACTGTCTGTTATATAAGTTGATTATTTAAGGCAGTGACTTTCAGTTGTGCTGCACAAAGGCGGCTGTCATTGAGGATGCTATTAAATTTAAGATTGATCATAGTCTGAGATTACCAAAAAGCACCTCTGAATGACACAGGAAATCATTTCTGCCTGTAGCAATCTCCCTGTACAACTCATCCTAAAATACTGTATACGCCAATAGCTACACGCTTTTTGCACATGCTCTTTTTTCTTATTCAGATATTTATTAGTAAGTGACTTATATGTATATATATATTGTATATATTGTGCTATTTCTTACTTCTTGTATTGTCTTTTTTTGTTACTGTTTGTACTGGAGCACTGTAACCAACATAATTTCCCCTACGCATCAATAAAGTATTCTGATTCTGATTCTGATAGTCGGCATAGTCACATCAGAAGTATATTGTTCTGAGTTCAGTGAAATTGCTGTGAAGCTCAGTTTTTCAAATATGCAGGGCACTGTATTCTTAATGGGCTGCTTGGTGGTGTACTGTTTGTTTAGCACTTTTGCCTCACAGTAAGATATTTCTTTGTTTTGTGTAGAGTGCACGCATGTTCTTTCTGTGCCTGTACAGTATGTGTCTTCTTGGGGTACTCTTTCATATCACAGGCCTAAAGTCATGCATGGTGATTCTAAGGTAGTCATGCAGGTGAGGTAAAAAAAAAAAGTAGTTTAAATGTAAACTTCTGCATGGTTACCTAGAAAAGCGCTATATAAAATTGAATAGCTTCCATTTACCATAGTTGAGTATGGAAAGCAGTAATCACACTGGACTTTTGGGGTAAAAAATGTCCTGTTCAAACATGGTACAGAAGAGATTGTATATGTTACAAACAAGCCTCCATGTTGACTTATGAGGCCTGTATGACAGCCATACAGATAATATTGTATCTGTACAGCAGTGGGGGGTGTGATAGCTTTGACAAGGTCCCAGAAAAAAAAGATCTGTTGATGGGTGTGGTGACCTATTTCTGACTGAATGTTTCTTCCATTGAAAACGCTTTGTTCTTGATCCTATCTACAATGAAGGGAGGATATCAGTGTGTACTGTTAGGGAAAATATTCTAAAACACTTCTTCAGTAAAGACTCAGAGAAGAGAAAGGCACAGAATTCTTGCTAGCAAGGGCAGTCTCAGAGACTCGCCCTGAGCTTTGCCCTGGTCTTTATTTATACTTCAGTGGTGCGTGTGTGTGTGTGTGTGTGTGTGTGTGTGTGTGTGTGTGTGATCAAAGGGTCAGAGTGTGACCCCATAAACAACTTCCCTTAACCTGCTGGTCTGGAAAATCCAACAGTTCATCTATATGTAAAGAAGCACTTAAACTAAAACAGACATAGCTACGTTAATCCTACCGTAAAACAATAAGACAAGGTACGAACTCTCTCATGCTCCCAGGGTGTGGGGGTGCATTCCTGGAGTGTCCATCTTCTCTGCCTTCCTCCTGGTTCAGCTGTTTCCGGCACCAGCTGGGGTCCTGTAAAAGTGAGCGTCGTTGTCAAGGTAACCAAGAGGGTCCACCTTCCCATGGTTGCACACAGGTCCGTCACACCTCGCACTTGGTTGCCCTAGAGTTGATCAGAGGCTGGAGGTTGAAGTGCGAGCTTACCCTACGGGGGCTCAATCAGCACCCCCCCCTCACCACTGAAACAACCAAGTGTGAGATTTCTCTATTGTGCTGTCTTGAGGGTGCCGGGGTTTCCTGGGACCTCGACCTCTTTGCAGTGGCTCTGATAAATCCAGGAGGGTCTCTCCGCTATTTTGCAGGCAGTTGAAATGGTCAGAAGCACTTGAATTGGCCTCTATCAACCCCCCATCGCCTCACTTCAGGCCTTTATCCTGCGGTAGGAAATACTTATGACTCTTCTACTGTCCATCCTCTGCAGAAAAACCCCTCTGTGGAAAAGGTGCAGGGTCCAGTTATCTTACTGGCGTTATGATCCCAGCAGTCTTCAATGTGCCAGCGTATGCACAGTATAGTGACACAGCATTAGGTGATGTTCATAGGAAACTGCTGTCATCACCACCATAGCTTCTGGTTCCTGTGCTTTCACAGAATCATGATGCCATCCTTAGACTCCCTCTGCGCTGTCGATGGAGCTTGGCACGCTCCCCTCATCCTTCAGGTGCCGTCTGTTGTCCACAATCTCCTCTGTTGGCCTCTGGAAAACCCCATGGCACAGCTCTCATTCCAACTCAGTTTCATGGTCCTTGCTGTGGCTCCAAAGTCTGATCTCATGATGGGCCCCAACCAGCTTGACCTTTGACCTCAACCACTGCCTGGGCTGTCAGCTATGCCTGGAATGGTTCTCGCTTCTCACTGGGCCTCTGAAGATTTCTCAGGAGATTACTGCTGCACCTTTATTGCCTTGCTAGGAAGAAAAACTTCTATTTGGAGAGCATGTCAACAATCATCAAACCACATTCTTTAGTTCAGTGAACTTCACTTATAGGCCATCAAAGCCTCATCTGAACATGGATGCACCATTTGCATAGGTTTAATACCTGTAAATAAACTGTTAATCACACAAATCGTTGCAAAAATCATATAAAACAAAATTTAATGTTAATTCATTGTTTCATATTAATCCTGGATCCCTACTTTTGACACATGGACACTCCCATGAGTCAACTCATCAAAATCAAATTCCTGTCTTGAAGAAAAAGGTCAGCTAGATCATATCCCAGGCAACATCAGGGTATCTCCTCCCCTGGAGCAGCACCACCCTGGACCTATAATCTTGCAACAAAAATGTTAGTGTGTTTTGCATATTAAATTTGCTTTAAAACTGGCTCCGCCTGCATACACACCATCATGGTCTGGAAAGCAAAATCTGGAAGTGAAGTCAAACTTCACACCTATAAACAATTATATCATAAAAGTAATAAGCATTCAGCACTAGCAAGACAAGTGTCATGTGCAGGTTTTCTCAAATCAGTAAACTACAATTATTACCATAATTTGCCTCAAACATGGATCATCCCATGTGCTCAGTTAACATTAATGTAATCAGTGACTTCTCTTAAGCAAAGTCACTCAACTCATCAATCACTATGAGCTCAATAGCCCATCTTCAACTATTTGTTTTTCTCATGTCACTTGTCCACTTCTGCTGAATCTTCCACATGCACTTTTAGAAAAACAAACATTAGCAACACACATGGATTATCCTGGTGGGCAGGCGTCGGCCATCCACATTCCAGAGGTGCCATAAAAACACCATAAAGTTAGCCATCCCTAGCTGTGGAAAAAATGTCATTCACATATAAACCCAGGAATCCTATAGTAGAAAAACATTAACTAATCCTCTTATAAATCACATGATCAAACACATGATTAACCATCTGCTGTAAAAAGAAATGTTAGTGCTGCGGAGGTGTATACACTCTTTCTCACAGTAATCGCTGTGAGCAACATAAGGTAGTGAATGACACACACATGGTAAATTCACAGACAGAGAAAATGGCATTTAAAAGGTTAAATCGTCATGCAACCTCGAATGTTGCTGTCATCTTTCTGCTCCTGTAACAAAAAACACATAAATTCATCCACCCTTTTGTCCTGTCTAGGTGGAGGTTAACCTTGAGTCGTGGTCAAGTCCTGTCAGCTTTTACCAGTCAGTCAGTTTGTTTTTTATTTCCATTCATTCATTCATTCTTTCTTTGCTGATAGTGGAACCTGTCGTCGCATTTAGTTTCCACTTTCAGCAAAATGACGTCATTTCAAAAGAAAAAGAAAAACTTTAGATCGGATTACCTCGCTGAATCCTTTTTAGGCAGGGATGCTCATTTTAATAATTGTCCCAAATAAGTGGCTTTCTCCTGAGCCCATTTTAATGTGGAGAAACTCACTTGCAACAATTTTCTTGACGACGTGTGGCGCTTTTAATTCCCGACGTGCAGATCTGCTTAAAGAAAAAAACAGAATCAGTGGCTGTTCAAAAAATGAAAAATGAAAAAATAACAGAGGTTATCAAACAAAACTTTTAGTTCACTGTGAAAGTATCAAAATAAAAAGGCCTTGTTAAGTCATGACACAAGATCCTCATCTCAGGAGGGTAAATACCATTAGCATGGTTCATCATACCATCATACTAAGTGGCAGGCTCAACTTCACAACAAAACAATCATCAGCTAGATTCACTCCAAACCAACCATCAGCTGCACAACACACAACATAAGCCTAATGTCTTATTAGCTATGAGTTTAAACACCAGGTCTGTGCTCTTCACTCATTTAGGCCACAGATCTATTCAGTTTTCCTTTTTCCCTTCATCATAAAACATGTGACATGTGTCATGCACTTCACAAAAAAAGTTTGTTCTGACGTATTCAGAGTTGTGTATCTAGGTACAGGATTCACTTGCACATCAAAACAGGAAACTCAGTGTTTTAGAGTCTCCACTCAACACACAACAAACTCCAACACACCTCATTCACTCGTGCTAGAATTCAGTCACCTTTCATTAATCTAAAACCGATCAACTAATTTGCATATCAGCTATTAACCCACTAAGATGACAGGACAACAGAAAAGCATGTTCAAAATAGTATCACAAAAGACAATTTCCCTCATACAGTAAATTACTTGTGCTGCATCAATCAAGCAGGAAGCTTCTCCCAATTTACTATATTAACAACTAAATTTATTATCTGATCACTGGTCGGTCAAACCAGGATCTTTTTTCCCACAAAAGTTAAACTGTTGTCCTGCAACCTAGAGAGTCAATTTTTTGCATTGGATAAATTCAGTATTTGATAACAAGTGTCTGCTAAATTGACACTATTTTAACACTGATGAAAGCTAACAAGCTAATCTTCATTGCATGTGTGTTTGTGTTATTAGGCAGGTTTAATGCATGTCTGTGGAGCTGCATCTCCAGCAGGGCATGTTCTTAAAGCTGCCTTTCCTACACACTTCTCTGCTATTATTTGATCATTTCTTAACTAATGTGCTATGAGTCCACTGGTCTTTGCATCACACTAAGAGACTTGGACAAGATGATAAACAGACTCACACGCTTAAGATGTTGTCTAATCTTCATAAGCTCTCTTGTGTTTGTGTTAGTAGGGTTAATACATTTTCTGTTTTTATGTATCCTTTCATGTACCTTCCCCCCCCTTTTTCTTTCTGAAACAAAACTCCGTTCACTCCAAATTTTTGTTTCAGAAACATCTAAATGAAAAACTCTGTCATAGTCAGGCACAGCTAAACCCCAAAATGCTTGCAGGTTACCATCGGCAACCACACTGTGTGTTGTTAATCCCTTCTACAAATGCCCTCTTTTAATGTGTAACACTTTGTGTATGATTTTTTATCTCTGGTGCATATTATCTGTATGTGTCGTGTCACTTTCCATTTTTCTAACAGTACACTTGCATACCTCAGTGCTTGTCTTCCTCCCCCTTTTGTGGTGGTCTGGACACTGTGTCAATCCTCCACTTCCAGGCAGTCGCTTGTCTCCCCGAATTCCTTAACCTAATTTGATTCCCCACACTAAAACAGCAGCCTCAGCCCTCTTCTGCTCCTTTCCTTCTCTCCCACTTTTCAGTCCAATGGCAGTCAGTTTTTTTCAGCTTTGTCCCGTGTCTCTCTTATTGCCATCTCACTCCAAACATGGCAAATGTCAAACTCAGACAGTCTTCTCAAAAGTCCTTCACACACAGTGAGGTTGCAGCTGGCTGGAAACGCATCTCCATCCATCCAATCTAGATGGTGGTTCTTCTCTTTCTGATGCCGTTTGCCCACAGCGCTGCTGGACCTCTCTGCTCAGAACTCTGGTATTGTCTCTTGGACTCCTGTCCACAGTTGATGTTCATGCTCGTGCTTCTGAAACTGCACTCGGTGTCTTCAGGGAGAGATTAGTTTCCTTGGAGCTTGCTTGTTCAGGATGAGGATGGGAAGCTGCAAAACAATTCAGCCAAAAAATTCTGGCTGGGTGTTTCTAATTTTTTCTAATGATTTCAACCTATAATTTTCTTCCGACTGCTGCCCGTGGAGAATTGATCCAGGTCCGTTCCCCACCTGTAAACGACAGACTGAGAGACTTTCATTATTATCATCACTGCTTAATCAACACACATCTCTCTCTCTCTCTCTGTTTTTGTGAACCGTCCTTTCTTAAAAGCAGAAAATAAGATTGTAGTTGCTCTTGGTTGATCAACACAAAACCTTTTTCCTATAATTATTTTTCATCTACAATGTAAATTTTGTCTCTTTTTCACTCTTTTTTTGTTTGTATTTTTTTTTTTAAATAGCTGGTGACCTGCAGAATCACCGCTCTCACAATCAAAAACAATTATTTTTACACAGCGCACAAAAACACTGTGACGTCAGACACATTCACACTCACTTTTTCATCTGCGTAAATAAATCACATGGCTGATGATATGTACCATGGTGATCCATAAATATGATCACCAGTTTATTTAACTATTTTTCAACCCAACAAAACAAATAAACAAAACATAATGCTGATGTTATGAACACTCTACACACAAGTCAAGATGCAGGAAAACTGCTCACGGAAACGCAGCACACTCCAGTTATCACAGTTATCATAGTTCTGTTTGTGTGAATTATCTGCTTTCATTATTAATACCAGTTTATAGGTTGTTATCCTTTTTATTATTAGTTTGAATGCATTAAAATGAAGTTGTAATTTAGCTTTTTGTTTATTTCACTTTATTCCTCTTGCATTTATATCTATTCGGTTCCAACCCTTTTTTAAACTACTTCAAACTACTGTGATCTCTAATCTTCACTGGGTGAGGGATTATTATGTTCTTCCTAGTCTGAACTGCTCTCTTCAGCTGAGCTGCTATCCTATTCTGAGTTACTGTCTTCTTTGTTTCTTACAGTCACGTACAAAATGTCCCTCTTTTCCACACCTCCAGCATGTAGTGTTAAAGTCACTGTTTGGTGTGTGTGTAGCTCTGCCTCTACCTCTTGCTCTTCCACTATGCATTCCTCTCTCTTTCTTTTGGATTAGTCCTGCTCCGGCTTGCTGTTTTTCTAGACATTTCTCATCAGGTGTTAATTTTACTTGTTTATCACCCATTTTCAAAGATTTTGCTGGGCCGTCGCTGGCACGCTTGACTTCAGAGTGGTTTACTGATACGGCCTTCGACTTCACCCTAACGGTGACGCGGTATCAGTTTTATGAGATGAAACTCAACCGTTCTCCTTTGTCACCAGCACATGAGCCTCAGCAAAGAAAACAAAAATGGAAGTAGTTCAGCAGCGTATTGTGCTATAAAATCAACTTACTTCCAGACACATACACACACATAGACATTTGCGCGCCAATTTGTCCCGAGATAATTTCAGCTATCTCTAAAACTCAAGTCTAATTCAGCTCTTTCCGTCGAACCCAACATATTTTAATTCCTCTGTCTCAACGTGTTTTCATTTGAATTTGTCACGAAGTAATTTCGGCTGCCTCTAAAACCTAAGTCTAATTCAGCTCCTTTCGGCGAACCCAACCTAATTTATCACGTTTCTTTAAACCTTTGCGGCCGTCTTATATACCAAAATAGTGTTTCTCACTCTCCGACGTCTCACTGGTGATTCGGATCATCGGACTGAATCCCACCACCGTGGACCAGATTATAACACCGGCCCAGACCCGAATTTAACGTCCTGGGGCTCTCTCCTCGTCCAAGAGGGCTGTGCACAGGCTTCGGTGCTGGCTCCCCACGGCGTCAGGAATCAGTGCTGGATCTTGGAACAGAGTAACAGATAACAATTCTGATATTTTCTGATCCAGCTACGAAGGACCAAATAAATGTTAGGGAAAATATTCTAAAACACTTCTTCAGTAAAGACTCAGAGAAGAGAAAGACACAGAATTCTTGCTAGCAAGGGCAGTCTCAGAGACTCGCCCTGAGCTTTGCCCTGGTCTTTATTTATACTTCAGGCGTGCGTGCGTGTGTGCGTGTGTGCGTGTGTGTGTGCGTGTGTGTGTGTGTGTGTGTGTGTGTGTGTGTGTGTGTGAGATCAAAGGGTCAGAGTGTGACCCCATAAACAACTTCCCTTAACCTGCTGGTCTGGAAAATCCAACAGTTCATCTATATACTTACAAAGCCCTGAATGGACAGGCTCCCGGGTATTTGTCTGACCTCTTGCAGACTTATACCCCCCTTAGATCTCTTAGATCAAGTGATCTTTTGCTTTTAGCTGTACCAAGGTCGAGGCTGGTTCATAGAGGTGATCGAGCATTTGCAGTCGTAGCGCCTAAGCTGTGGAATAATTTACCCCTACACATCAGACAGGCTCCTACTGTCAATCTTTTTAAATCTTATCTTAAAACGCATTTTTATTTACTGGCTTTTAATACAGCATGAGAGTTATTTGTTATTTGTTAATTCATATTTGGTGTTTGCTTTTAATACTCTAAGTTGTTTTATTATGTATGTTGTATTCTTGTACAGCACTTTGGTCAACGCTCCTGTTGTAATTAAATGTGCTATATAAATAATTAAACTATTAAACTATTATTAAACTATATGTAAAGAAGCACTTAAACTGAAACAGACATAGCTACGTTAATCCTACAATAAGACAAGGTACGAACTCTCTCATGCTCCCAGGGTGTGGGGGTGCATTCCTGGAATGCACCCCAAGCCTGCAGCCTGTTAGTGTCACGGGTCTGGGTCCGTTGGACCCAGTATGTGGAGTTTCATGTTTTTGTTATTCCATGTTTGAGGTTATTATGTTTTAGTTTGCATCGGGGATTGTTTTCTTGTTCTCTTGTTGTGTTTATGATGATGATTATGATGTTTATTATTTGAGTTTCATGTTTAAGGATTTGTTCTCGGTTGTATCTCACGTTTAGTTTAGTTCAGGTTCCATGTGTCATTCTGTCTGTCTCTCAGTGTCAGGTCTGCGTCTTGGTGTGGTGTTCTCATTTCCTGTTTTATTGTGAAGGTCTGGGTCTCATGTGAGTGTGTTCAGTTTTACCTCTGTCTCGTCTTGTTGATCATTCCCAGCTGTGTCCACCACCTGTGTGTAATTCCCCTGTGTTTCTCTGGGTGTATTTAAGTCATGTCCTCCGTTATTGTAGTTGCTGGTCCGTCTGTGTATTCCACCCTGCCTCATCTGCGTTTCTACCATGTCTCACCTGTGTGTTCTCCCTGCTGTCCGCCGTTAGTCTCTTCTGGTCGTTCTCGTTAAGGTTTGTGCTCTGTAGTTTAGTTGATCCCAGTATAGTTTAGTTCTAGCTCCATTTGCCGTTTGTATTTACTTTCATATTCAATAAACCACCTTTACACCTTCACGACTGCCTGCATTTGGATCCTCCTTCATTTCCTCCACACGGCTCACCTCACTCGCCGTGACAGTACGGACCAGCCAGATATGGATACAGCGGCATTCACCCCACCCACGGAGCTTCGGGACCTCATCACGAACTCCGCTTCAAAAATAATCAACCTGTGGCTAGAGCATGAGGGAGAAGCATTCCTCCACGTTCTGGAAGCCAGACTGCAACAGCTGCTCACGGATTATCCCTGGCTATTGGACCCACTACACCCACTCGTGCAAGACTTCATCCTTCACGAACTTCACCTACACCCACCAGCCGCTACCGCTTCCCAACCCAGCCGGACGCCGGAGGTTTTGCCCGGCCCGCCGGAGGTTTTGCCCGGGAGGAAGCGACGATCGCGCCGTCGGCGCGTCGCCCCACAGCCGGAGATTAGGACTTCGGAACTGCCAGCTGTGGTGAGTGGAAAAGACGCTCCGTCTGTTTCACCAGTTCATATGACTGTTTATACCGGGGCTGTGTTCGTTGAGTCAGCTGCTCAGCCGGTAGCTCGGTTAGCTGCCCAGCAGTCGCTAACTCAGTCAGCTGCTCAATCATCACCTCCATTACAGTCACAGTCAGACCCAGTAGACACCATGTTACAGTCCATAGCCCAGTCAATAGCTCAGTTGGCAAGAGATTCATCAGCCTTATTATCAGTTCAGCCAGCCACTCCACCACCTGTTACTACTTCGCTACCTGTAGCTCAGTTGCCACCAGTTCAGCAGCCTGTCCACTCATTTACCCAGCCTTTATCCTCACAGCCTCATTACAAGCAGGGAACACACTCCACACAAACTTTTGCTGGTTCATTTAAGCTGGCCATCTCAGAGACAGTTGCTCCCTCTAGGGCCTCCCCAGAGGCTGGGTGTCAGTCACCAGCCAACTCTGGACCCCTAGAGGTCAAGACGCCAGCACCAGCAGCCTCACCGGAGAACTCACCAGAACAGTCTCGGCTCTCAGCACCCCCTGAGAGTTCAAGTGAGTTCACCCGTCCGCCTCAGTCCTCTGCTGAGTGTATTGGGGAACACTTTCAGCCCTCTGAGGACTGTATCCCACTGTTGCTGCCTGAGTCTAGCCACTGTGCTGCTCAGTCCCAGCCAGTGTCCACACTGGCAGAGGTCTCCGTACCTGCTGCTTCAGAGACTGGTTCCACTGGAGGGCCTGAGGAGCCCGTCCAGTCTCACGTCATGTTAGCTGGGGGTTCAGGTGAACCCAGCCAGCGTCCTGCCTCGTCGGCTGGAGGGCCTGAGGAGCCCGGCCAGCCTCAAGTGTCGTCTGCTGGGGGTTTAGGAGAACCCAGCCAGCCTCAAGTGTCGTCTGCTGGGGGTTTAGGAGAACCCAGCCAGCCTCAAGTGTCGGCTGCTGGAGGGCCCGTGGAGCTCGTCCAGCCTCAAGCCACATCTGCTGGAGGGCCCGAGGAGCCCGTCCAGCCTCATGCCACGTCTGCTGGAGGGTCCGAGGAGCCCACCCAGCACCACGCCTCGTTAGCTGAGGGTCCTGGAGGACACAGCCAGCACATCCTCACATCTGCTGGTGGTCCTGGAGGACCCAGCCAGCACATCCTCACATCTGCTGATGGTCCAGGAGGACCTAGCCAGCACGTCCTCACATCTGCTGAGGGTCCTGGAGGACCCAGCCAGCACGTCCTCACACCTGCTGACGGTCCTGGAGGACCCAGCCAGCACATCTCCACTTCACCTGCTGCAGCATCACCGCCGTTGGGTTCCGCAGCCGTCCCGCTGCCGTCGTCCGCGCCTGGTCCAGCCTCTGTGTCTTCATCCGCGCCTGGTCCAGCCTCCGTGTCTTCATCCACGTCTGGTCCGGCTTCAGCTCCGCCCTCGTCTGGTCCTGCCTCGTCTGGTCCTGCCTCGTCTGGTCCGGCCTCGTCTGGTCCTGTGGTTGCCACGCCGCCGTCAGTGCCAGCTCGACCCGTTCCGCCTCGCCTCTGCCGGCCGTTTTCCGGGCCTCTAAGATGGCATCATGGCCTTCGGGGACGGCCTCCGGAAAGAGTTCGTAGCCGCCGCTGGCATCGCGGCCGTCCTCCGGACCTGCTCAGTGGCCGCCACTACCTTCCAAGAGGTCGGCCTCCAGAACTGTTTGCCCGTTGCCGCTGTTGCTGTGTGCACGGTCGGCCTCCTGAACTGTTTGCCCGTCGCCGCCGTTGCCGTGTGCACGGTCGGTCCCCAGAACTGTTTGCCCATTGCCGCCGTTGCCGTGTGCACGGTCGGCCCCCAGAACTGTTTGCCCGTTGCCGCCGTTGCTGTGTGCGTGGTCGGCCCCCTGACTGTGTTATGGACTAGTGAACAGTCATGTTTTGGTTCTGGACTCTCGTGCTCCTGGTTTTTTGTGTTTCGGGCCCTCCTTCCTGGGCCCCCTCCGCCCGCCCTGGCTTGGTGCTTGTGCTTTTTGTTTGGGGCTGTCGGGAGCCAGCCCTTTGAGGGGTGGGTACTGTCACGGGTCTGGGTCCGTTGGACCCAGTATGTGGAGTTTCATGTTTTTGTTATTCCATGTTTGAGGTTATTATGTTTTAGTTTGCATCAGGGATTGTTTTCTTGTTCTCTTGTTGTGTTTATGATGATGATTATGATGTTTATTATTTGAGTTTCATGTTTAAGGATTTGTTCTCGGTTGTATCTCACGTTTAGTTTAGTTCAGGTTCCATGTGTCATTCTGTCTGTCTCTCAGTGTCAGGTCTGCGTCTTGGTGTGGTGTTCTCATTTCCTGTTTTATTGTGAAGGTCTGGGTCTCATGTGAGTGTGTTCAGTTTTACCTCTGTCTCGTCTTGTTGATCATTCCCAGCTGTGTCCACCACCTGTGTGTAATTCCCCTGTGTTTCTCTGGGTGTATTTAAGTCATGTCCTCCGTTATTGTAGTTGCTGGTCCGTCTGTGTATTCCACCCTGTCTCATCTGCGTTTCTACCATGTCTCACCCGTGTGTTCTCCCTGCTGTCCGCCGTTAGTCTCTTCTGGTCGTTCTCGTTAAGGTTTGTGCTCTGTAGTTTAGTTGGGTCCTCTACCAGAGGCCTGGGAGCTATTTCTGCAGAGCACAATATACATAAATACCAGAAATTTATATGAATTTTACATAAATACAGAAACATATCTGCAAAGTACCTCAGTTCCACACAGACACATGTTATTATTTATTAGACTATTTAACTCAAAAATTTGCTAATGATAATCTTTTATATGTACAGTATCTGCTCTACAAAGAAATCTCTACTCTGGAGAGAAGTCAGGCCTTTGAACTTGAATCACAAAGGAAATGACCGCACTTCCAACATTCGTTTTGACACATAAGACGCAATGACAAAACAACCTCCTGAGGTGTTGAAAGATTTCTTTCATTTTCAGTCCATATACAATTGGATTAAAGAGAGGATGACACAAAACCGCTTGTAAAGTAATTATGAAACGTGCAGTTTGGGATAAATCAATTTCCACTCAAGTTATAATTCTATCATATGAACACAAACATGAGAAGCTGATCAAAACGAGCAGGTGAGGTAAACAGGTCTGTGCAGCTTTTTTCCTGACCTCTCTGCAGCTTCGATAGCATATTATAAATATTTTTGTGTAAGTAAAAAGTATGAAAAATAAAGGAAGGAATAGAGTGTTAAGTAGAATTAATACACCATACATTAAATATGGTGTTTCCACAGTTACGCAGTAAAGCTTGGAAATTGCATTGTTACAAAAAATTCAATTTAAAGTGAAACTGCAGATTTGTGAAGTGTTTATAATTACAGCTGATGGCACAAGCTGACAAGCAGGCAGAAGCTAAAACCAATAAAATTTTGACAGCTGCTTTTATAATACTATATAATATAGTATTATATTGCAAAGGTTTAGATATGGACACATACCTGTCATAAGCCATGGATGCCAAGAGAAAGAACTCTGAACCAGTTAAAGAGTAATAAATAAATCCTTGAAAGCTACAAAGTAAATGAGTTGTAATCTGCCTCTCAGATAAAAAGTCCATCAAAAGTTTGGGGTAGATATTTGTACTGAACATAACAGAGTTGAACAACAAAGCTGCAATGAAAATATACATAGGCTCATGGAGGCTTTTCTTAATCCAGATGAGTCAAACTATGGTTGAATTACTGCAGAGTATTAGAATATAAGCAGTAAACATGATAGCAAAATACAGAAATTTGTATTTTTCCAATTCTATATGCCCACCAAAAGTTATATCTGTCACATTAAATTTAATGCATTTGCTCCATCGAAGTAAAAGGTAAATTAATGACACTAATTAAAGATGTATAAATGTGAGCTTTGCACCAAACTTTACTTTGTACCAAAATTTGGCCAGGGACATTTATGACACTTGGTTACCCTCTGCAAATTCTTCTGAACTTCTACATAACCATTAAGCTTCACATTTTAAGTCATCATTCAACAATAGAAATAAAAATCCAGCACCATTGACTACAACAGCCAGAATGTACAACAGGGAGAAAAACAGATGCAAGATACCAGACTGATATTGTCTCAGCAGTGAAAGGACCTTATGTATCTTTCTTTTTCCCCTGTGGATCTCATTATAGCAACTGAGACATGTGACCACTACAATCCAGCTCTAGAGTTCATGACTTGTATGCCTTGTTAGTGTCACAGTTCTGGGTCAGTATTGACCCAGCATTCTGAGTTCTGGTCTATTTTTGTATGAACGTTTTGTTTCTCTGGTGTTTTGTTGATGATGATGATTATTATTGTTTGAGTTCTATGTGTTATATTCGGTATGCCTGCTTATGAGTCTGCGTCTGTGTCTCTGTCTGTCGTGTGCTTCCTGTTTTATTTTGTAGGTCTGTGTCCTATGTCAGTGCCTTCAGCTTTGTGCTCTCCCTGTCTCATCAGTGTAATCAGCGTCAGCCGTGTCTCCCAGCTGTTTCCTCTTCGCTCCGTTCACCTCTTGTGTCTGTGTCTTCCCCTACTCGGTGTCGCGTCATTAATGTCTTCTGCCCTCACTCCCTGTGTGTTCTGTTTGCCTTCATGCCAGTCTAGTCGTTTTCCAGTATAGTTCGTTTTCTGTTCGGTAACCCCTGCAATAAAGCTGTTTATTCAGAATTCACTTTCGCTTCCGTGAGTCCTGCATTTTGGGTCCTTCCTCTCTGCCTGCCTGCACACAGCCGAAACATGACAGAACGACGCGACCACAACCTGGACCCAGCGGGCTCGTCCCGGGAGCGTGATATCTCCCGCATTCAATGTCTGGTTAAGCGGATTTCCCACACAATGGACGCTAAGGTGATGGCGATCAGGATTAACACCATCAAGGCGATCCTGGAGGGGAATCCTCATCTGCATCAGCTCAGAGGATATACATGGGCTTGATGGACCAGCTGCATGAAGCTCATGAGGTGTTACAAGCTCGGGAGCTTGCAGCCTTTGCCCGCGCCTAGTATTCTTCGCCGAAGCCGAACACTGGATACACCGCCTTTATGTCAAAGCAGAAAAATGTGAATTTCGCTCATCATCTATTACCTTCCTAGGTTACATTCTCACCCCTCTGTGAGAATGTAACCTAGGAAGTGGAGACTGAAAAGGTAAAGATTAAGATAGTGGTGGAATGGCCAACCCCCTCCTCCCACCACCTTCTCGGGTTCATCTGAAACTGCAGCCAGTTAACAACACCCCTTAAAAAAGTAATCTCCACAAAAACTCCCTTCCTCTGATCTTCAGAACCTGAAGCCACATTTTCCAACCTTAAAGAAGTTTTTACTTCAGCGACAATCCTTGTCTATCCAAATACCAAGTTGCAGTTCATTTTGGGGGTGGTTGTATGTTATCCGGGGCTGGGGGCAGTCCTCCTGCAATGCTCTGGTCTTCAAGGTAAGCTGCAACCCTGCGCCGCCTTCTCTCACCATGTAACCCTGATGAAGCAGTCAGTGACTTTTTTGCATTCAGCCCGAAGATAAACAAATTGTGGCATACCTTTTATCCTTCCAAGTAGCCGAAAGTAGGGTTTCTGTGTTGATCAGCTAGGCGTTTATTCTGTTCCTAAGTATGCAGGAGAGCTGCTCGTGTTGACCTCTATACTTGACGACACCTACGTGAGAGGAGGTGAGAATGTTATGATCGTACTCTATCCAAGGTAGTTGCTCACTCCAGATGACCTGATTGGAGGCTGAGAGTGGCCTTTAGTTCTGGGTTGGCGTGCTCAGTTTGTCCAAACTATGGATGAAAACTGCATGTGGTGAGTGGTTGAGCCATCTCTAGATCTGTGAGGAGTTTGGATAAGGCTAGAAAGTGGGCAGCTTTTGAGAAACAATCTATGATTGTTGGTATGACTGTGTTACCTGCCGATGGAGGAAGTCCTGTAATGAAGTCAAGGGCGCCAGGGATTGATAAATGTTGGAGCAGACCAGAAGGTGACTTATTCACCAGTTTGTTTTTGGTGCAGGTGGAGCAGGTGGTCACATACTCCCCAGTGTCCTTAGGCAGAGGGGGCCACCAGAAGAAATGTTGGAGGAAGGTTTTGGTGTGATGGACCCCGGGGTGACAGATAAGCTTGGCAGTGTGCGCCCAATTCACCACCTGGGAATGGATGGAAGTGGGAACAAAGAGGTGTTGGGCGGCCTGGTCCCGGGATCTGCTTCCATTCACTGTCCTTCACGGACCACCAAGATCTAGAAACTGGAGAGGAGGAATAGCCGAATGATGCTGGCAGCCCCGTTATATATTTTTCCATGGCCTCCCTTTCGGGTTGCGACAAATTGCATGATCTGCTGGATAGAAGCAGCCCCCCGTAGAGGAGGTCGTAAGGTCTGAGCGGAGGTAGCGACAGCACTCTACCTTTTCTAAATACCTCTGCCATGTCATGGTAGACTGCAGGTACTATGTAACAGATCAGGCTTTTTGGGGAGTGAGACTTATTTACGGCAGTGAGACTTGGCTGTGGGACTTGGCAGACTTAAGGCATCTCAAGTGACATTCCCCTCCCGGACGATCTGATATCCTCGTGTTGGTGTTGTTCATCATCATAAATAATGTTGTTCCAGGTTCAACATTGCAAGTGACCAATCACCTTCTCCTGACGTCATCCGCGACCTCGAAAAAAATAAACGCCTTCAAAAAATTTACTTCACTTGCGAGAAGAGAAACCACCTCTGCAAGGACAGTATGTATAATGCTTACCGTTTATTAAAGAAAAGTATCCTGAAATGCAAAGATTTCAAGTTCCTAGATCGGTGGACAGAAGCGGTTTCTCTTCTGTGTGCGTGGCCTGGATTGATTACAAGAAGGCCTATGACTCAATGCCCCACAGCTGGATACTGGAATGCCTAGAATTGTACAAGATCAACGGGACCCTAAGAGCCTTCATCAGGAACTCAATGGGGATGTGGCGTACAACACTAGAGCCCAACTCCAAGCCCATAGCACAAGTTACCATCAAGTGCGGGATCTACCAAGGAGATGCTCTGTCCCCACTGCTGTTCTGCGTAGGCCTGAACCCCCTCAGTGAGATCATTAACAAGACTGGCTACTGTGAGATTATTCTGTTATTATATGTTACCTTATATATGTAATCAAAGTAATTGAATTAGAATACTGCTGTAGATCATATTATACCCTTTAATATAGAGTGTGTGATCTGTATGTAGTTTAGTTCTCATTATACTTTTGAGTTAAAAGAACATATTCACTTATTAGTTTATTAGATAAGTGTGCATCACTCTGTATCCTTGATCTTCTGTGAATGTCTCATACTGTGTTCTTGACATGTTTTATTGCTGAATCATAAACAGAAGGAGACTTTGTGTCTAGAGCAGAGGAGCAATGAGCCGAGGTCATAACTTAGGCGCCGTAAGGGAGAAAGAATGTGAATGTTTGGGCTTTTACGACTAGGTGGGGGCCACTAGCGGCTATAAGAAGCTGAGTAACACGTCACCATTTCGAGACTGCTGTGACCCTCTTCATGCATGTCTCCCCATCATGATGGTTCTAAATGCTCTTTGTGTTGAATTGTATGGAAATAAATGATTGTTGATTGAGCATTTATACACCGAGTATTGTCCTTCCTTCAGCCCAAAGATCAAAAGAATTGGGAGATTTCAACACTACGGATACCGACTACGGAACGGAGCAGTTGTCAGCCACCTCCTGTACATGGATGACATCAAGCTGTATGCCAAGAGTGAACGAGACATCGATTCACTGATCCACACTACCAGGCTATACAGCAATGACATTGGAATGTCGTTCGGACTGGAGAAGTGTAGTCGGATGGTAACAAAGAGAGGGAAGGTAGTCAGAACTGAGGGGATTGAACTACCAGAAGGCAACATTGCAGACATAGAGGACAGTTACAAGTACCTGGGGATCCCGCAGGCGAATGGGAACCATGAAGAGGCCGCTAGAAAAGCTGCAACCACCAAGTACCTGCAGAGGGTCAGGCAAGTCCTGAGGAGTCAGCTGAATGGTAAGAACAAGATCCGGGCCATCAACACGTACGCCCTGCCCGTGATCAGGTACCCTGCTGGGGTAATAGGCTGGCCAAAGGAGGAGATAGAAGCCACTGACATAAAGACAAGAAAGCTCCTTACCATGCATGGAGGGTTTCACCCCAAGTCCAGTACCCTGAGGGTGTATGCTAAGCGGAAGGAAGGGGGCCGGGGACTGGTGAGTGTCAGCACCACAGTCCAGGATGAGACAACGAACATCCAAGAATACATTGGGAAGATGGCCCCAACTGACCGAGTGCTCAGTTAATACCTCAGGCAGCAGAAACCCAAGAAAGAGGAGGGAGACGAGGAACCATCATGGAAGGACAGGCCCCTGCACGGTATGTACCACCGGCAGATAGAGGAGGTGGCTGATATCCAGAAAACCTACCAGTGGCTGGACAAAGCTGGACTGAAAGACAGCACAGAGGCACTAATCATGGCAGCACAAGAACAAGTTCTGAGTACAAGATCCATAGAGGCTGGGGTCTATCACATCAGGCAAGACCCCAGGTGCAGGCTGTGTAAAGATGCCCCAGAGACAATCCAGCACATAACAGCAGGGTGCAAGATGCTAGCAGGCAAGGCATACATGGAACGCCATAACCAAGTGGCCGGCATAGTGTACAGGAACATCTGTGCCGAGTATAACCTGGAAGTCCCGAGGTCAAAATGGGAGATGCCCCCAAGGGTGGTGGAGAATGACCGAGCTAAGATCCTGTGGGACTTCCAGATACAGACGGACAAAATGGTGGTGGCTAACCAACCGGACATAGTGGTGGTAGACAAACAGAAGAAGACGGCCGTAGTGACAGCAATATCAGGAAGAAGGAACACGAGAAGCTGGAGAAATACCAAGGGCTCAGAGAAGAGCTCGAGAGGATGTGGAGGGTGAAGGTAACGGTGGTCCCAGTGGTAATTGGAGCACTAGGTGCGGTGACTCCCAAGCTAGGCGAGTGGCTCCAGCAGATCCCGGGAATAACATCGGAGATCTCTGTCCAGAAGAGCGCAGTCCTGGGAACAGCTAAGATACTGCGCAGGACCCTCAAGCTCCCAGGCCTCTGGTAGAGGACCCGAGCTTAAAGGATAAACCACCCGCAGGGGTGTGCTGGGTGTTTTTTTTTTTTTTTCTATTACATATTGTCATGATCCAAGCAGCCAGGAACACACAGACACAAATGTAATCTTCAAAAATGGGTTTATTATACCCCCAAAAAGGACAAGATGATTACAAAAATTCAAAATAACAAAAAATAAAGTTTTTAAGAACCAAGTGGGCCCATAAAAGAGGTTAACTTAACAGACCGCTACTCAAAAATCACTTAACAAAAACATAACTCAACAAACTGACCTGCCCAAATGAGAAACAGCTCCAGTTATATAGCAAATGAATAAACCATTATATACACCAAAGGTGAAAACTAAAGAGATAACAGATAACCATCATTCAAGAAGAACCCCATTCCCCCTGCATGATCACAATAGATGGTCCAGTCCACTTTATTGGCTTCTGCATTTAAACCAGCTCCACCCTCAGCCTCCTCTTTCAGCCAAACCAGGAAGGACTGGAGCGGAGGTCAGGTAACTCAGAAAGAGCAGAAATATAATCAATATAACATACCTATATAAAATAACAAACAATGCAAAGCAAAGTCTATGCCACCATTTGGGCTATAGCTTAGTGCTGTCACGCATTACAGGTAAACTCAAAATATCAAATTAGTTAACTTATGATCACAGAAACTTTAGAGCATAACGTAAACATAAGACAAAAGACCAAATGAATATTACCTAAGTATCTCAGTTGTGTGGTTGCATGCATCCATCACACACTCCCCCCCTTCAGCAGTGAGCTGGAACAGCGAGAAAGATAGTCCGCTGTGCAGTTGTTCTTGCCTGCGATATGCTGAATGGTAAAACGGAATGGCTGCATCGCAAGGTACCATCTGGTGATTCGTCCATTCGTATCCTTCATTTTCTCCAACCACTGGAGCGCCTTGTGGTCAGTTTCCAGTGTAAATTCCCGGCCTAGGAGGTAATACTTGAGGGAATCAAGTGCCCACTTGATTGCTAAAGCCTCTTTTTCCACCGTTGAGTATCTCATCTCTCTTGGGAACATTTTACGGCTAATGAAAGCCACTGGGTGTCACTCATTGGGCGGTCCCTGTAGAAGAACAGCCCCCAGACCCCTGTCAGAAGCATCAGTTTGAAGAATAAAAGGTTTCTCAAAATCTGGGGTATACAAGACTGGAGTCTTACTGAGGGATGCATCCATCACACATATATTACATGCTGTTGAAATCTCCCAATTCTTTGAATCTTTGGGCTGAAGGAAGGACAATACTCGGTGTATTTATGCTCAATCAACAACCATTTATTTCCATACAATTCAACACTTAAGAGCATAAGGACCATCATGATGGGGAGACCTGCCTGCAGAGGGTCACAGCAAGTCTCAAAATGGTGACGGGTTACACAGCCTTTTATAGCTCCTAGCGGCCCCCATCTAGTCGTAAAAGCCAAAACATCACATTCTTTCTCTGTTACAGCGCCTAAGTTATGACCTCGGCAGTTGTTTCTCTGCTTTCTGTAAGGTGGGGGTGTGGAATGTGGTCTGTCTATCTCCCCTGTCTTAGACACAGAGTCTCCTGCTTACAACCTTCTCTTCATGATTCAACAATTAAGCATGTAATACATTCACAGCAGATCAAGGATACAGAGTGATGCACACTTATCTAATAAACTAATAAGTGAATATGTTCTTTTAACTCAAAAGTATAATGAGAACTAAACTACATACAGATCACACACTCTATATTAAAGGGTATAATATGATCTACAGCAGTATCATACTTCAACTACTTTGATTACATATATAAGGTAACATATGATAACAGAATAATATCACAATTCCCCCTTTGATCTCTTTTCTTCAAAGAGATCACTTACAACATACACTCCAGCCTTGCAAGGTCCAGTTCTTCTTGGTCCTGAGGCCCTCTGTCCCCCTTTAACGGGTGGACCATATGTGGGATGACCTCTGTGTTCACGCAGTTCAGATGCAAGCAAAGTTAGACTTACGACCATAACAGCAGTTACAGATGACACTCCCATCACTCCCCAATTCTCCCACAGCTTTATTTTGGTGCTCCAGTTTTCCACCCCCTTTTTAATGCCACCTTATACCTTTCAAACGTACTTAGACTAGAACCTCTGTCTAAGGAGCTTTTAACCTTTATTTTTATTGCTGCAGCTACCAGTGTCTTCCAGTTGGGTGATTCTCAGCTTCTTTCTTCGACCTCCGGGGTTAGACCACCCTTTAGTCATTGCACAGTTCTGGGGATTATTCTGCCCCAATTTCAAACAAGGATCTGTGTGTTTTGGGGTCACCTCCGTGTCCCCCTTTTTGCCAAGAGCCTCTTGAACCTCGTTGGTCTGATGTTCCTGGTTTTCGCCAACCCCTTCATGGTTATTGCTGTGTTTGTGGGATCCATGTTCTCCAGGAGCCCAAACGCCATGACACTTGACCTCAGTTGCTGTCTCGGCAGTCCCTACATCTGCCTCTGCTGTGAAGGGTCCTCACATCTCCGTGTCCCCGTCTGGTGTCTGTTCCTTTCTCTGCAAGAGACAGAAAACCAAAACACCTCTCTCCCTAGCCTTGATAATCTAATATTGTTATCCATTGTTCTTCTAATGATTCAAATTTGGTTTAAAATATTATGTTCAGGACTCTTTGACCAGGGACTTATTCTAATCATAATCTATGTGTGTGTAAAAGAAATCAAAAATTAATGAACCATTTCTAAGTCTAACACATTATATGCTTAAGTTTTGCCATACCTATATTATTAAACACACAAATAAAGTCATCAGATGTTCATAAAACCATTGTTTGATGTTCGGACTCAACTTCCCCCTTTTTGACACACTCCCATGTGTCAATTCGTCGGAGCTAGACACTTAAAAGAGAAGGTTAGTGACATCATATCTCATCATATTTTGAAATGTATATACAACAAGCCAAACCACACCTTGGTCACACCAACCCTTTTCTGCCCTGAAGATGTCCAACGCCATCTTAGTCTGGACCAGGGTTGTAATAGTTTTGCAATTTTCATTAGTTTTTATTTTTATTTAGCTTCGACTTCAGATTTTCAATTTTATATCAGTTTTAATCAGTTTTTACCAATTGTTTGCTAGTTTAGTTTAGTTTTGATTAGTTTCAGTTATAGTTTTAGTTGTGTCTGCAATAATTAAGTGTAGCAAAATCCCAGTCCCATCATATCAGTCATGCTCTTGTGCTTATCCTTGGGTATTGTGACTATTAACTCTTCCAGCACCGGGTGCTCCTAATTTTGGTTCAAGTGAATTTATAAACTTTGTGAAGGGAATTGACTCCTCTGCACACTGGAATAAACATAATCAACGTGATCCACATTTTACTGCGTGTTATTTCACCATCTTATTGATTCAAATGCTCCATCCTTATGTGGTTTGCGACATTATGTTTATCCACTCTGTCTCTAAATGTTTGAACAATTTTCAAGTTTGGGGTCAAAATTTAAGAATTTGACCATAAGTGAAAGTTATGGTGTCATCACCCCCTTCGGGGCTTACCTTTCCCAGTTTTGATGATATTCCTCCCTATTCTTTGCAAATACCCCCTGTTGGTGGCGAGAAACTGTTGGTGTGGTCAAGTGGGTGCTATAGAAACAAAAACTCAGGACAGAACAGTTATCAGTAATGTACTTCATACAAATTTGCATATGTTTTATTTCATATTGATCCTCTGAGTGTAATGGTACATTTTAATTTGATTTTATCCAAACTAAACACAATATTTTTCTTTCTTTACTTTGCTCTTGTTCTTTTTCAGTACCACATCCTATCAAATATTCTACATTTAATAACTTACTATCTCAAGCCAGAACCTATATCACGTGGACCAATGTTTATTATTGCATATCTCTATTCTGAATGTGGCAAGTCATTCATAGATATTGTTAAAGTTTTGACGATTTTCCTCTATAAAATTTAATTGACTTTTTTACAGTGGCCTGCTATGGTTAATAGTAACATATTCCAGTCATGAGTGATATCAATAGTTTTCTCCACTGTAGCATTTGGCATTCCCAATAATATAACATGATACCTTAATCAAAACACAGCTAATATAGCACAGTTTTCTTAATGCAAACATCAGTAACTCAGACTCAGCAACCAAAGTGTTAAGTCTGCAGTTCATACTTATGTGAAGCTACAGTCTCCTCCTCCAGTCTCTCTTATCCTCCTGCTCCTGCAAAAACAAAACAAAACAAAGCGAAGCATCCACCCTTCTCTTGCCGGCTGGGTGAATTGTTTATTGGCATTTACTTATCCGAAAGTGGGTGCAGTCATTGTCTCAGTATCAAGTCAGTCAAAACTTTTAGTCTTCAGTCCATCACAGTCCAGTCACATGCATACCTCCACACACATTCATACCAGATGTTGCTGATAATGGAGTCTCCCGCGCGACCTATTCGAGCCTCCATCACCAGCAAGATGACGTCATCATTTTAAAAGGAAACAATTCTTTGTTCTTTTGTTCTGGATTGACTCGCTGCAATCCTTCTAGACTCAGGACTTCTCATATGATCAGTGTCCCATATAAGTCAATTTCTCCCAAGCCAATTACAATCATGGAGAGACACACTTTGCAACTGTTTTTGTAAGAATATTTCATAGCGCTTTAAATTTCAATCTTTCAGGCCTGGTTTAAAGAGCTGATTGTTAAATCATGGACTCACAAAATATCAACATATCACCACCGGTGGATCACACCTCTCAGATTTTCTTATCTCAGTGCACTGTAACAAAAACGAAAACAGACATAACCAACAAAATACTACTAAAATAACACAAACTAGGGCCCGTTGCAAACATGTCCAAGCATAAAACTATCCCTCTCTCGCTTACGAGAAAGAACACAAGCCAAAGCTCACTGATAACATCAAGCTAGCGCTAAGCAAAACCAAAAAATCAACCAGAAATTCACAGGAACGTTTTGCTTCCTGCCAGGACAATATTGTGTGGGAATGAGAAACTCAGGTGCCGTAACACCTTTTGTTCCTCCTTGAATTAAAACTCAATCACAGAAAATGCCGTACTCCAACCTAAACTTACACTATTAATTCATCATTTTTCACTCTGTGCCACTGTTCCTCATCAGGGCTGTGTGAAGCACAGCAAAGAATTCAGTCAAGGCCTTGAGCCATAAACAGACATCACGCACAGACATTGTTTTCATAACCAAACCGTTTTAGAGCTTATTCCTAAAATCTACATAAATGCCCTCTGGGTGACATATAACACATTCTACGTAATCAATGGTAATCAATGGCTCCTCATAAAAATTATGCATTGGGATGTTTGTGTGCCGCATTTTGCATATCAGCATAAGCAAAGCATTCTTCATTGCATCAGCGTGTGTGTGTGTGTGGATCACTTCTCAGTGGATCAGCATTCCAATGTGTGTGTGTGTGTATCATTTCTCACTCACTCAACGAGTGCACGTGTTCATGTGTGTATTTCACTTCATTCTGAATCTGTGTGTTTGTAGACGTGTGTGTGTGTGTGTGTGTGTGTGTGTGTGTGTGTGTGTGTGTGTGTGTGTGTGTCCATTCTGAGGTGCCTTCTGACCTCAGTTACTCCTCCTGTCCCGGTCACGCCCTTTTTGCTGCCCGATCATCCGTGTTGGTCCATCACTGTCCTGCACAGTGTAAATGCAGCGTTATCAAGGTCAGCATTCTTTTGCTCAGCCTTACTTTTCCTTCGGGCTTGGCGGGCGTCTCGTCACAGCTCTGTCAGCTGACACAGTCTGGGAATTTTCCCCCGTGTAGTGAAACGGGCCTTAGGTTTAGTGCTCTCCGTCTCTGCTGCATGAGATCACATTCCTGCAGCACTGTTGACATTTTCAGGTTGTTGTTGTGGGTCCAGCTGTTACAGCATTTGGTCAGTGTCACGTATAGGGGAGAGCAGGAGTCCAGTCAGCCTCGGCTTTCAGGGCCGGCAAAGCAGCCTGTAATTAAATATATAGAGAAAAACAAAAAACAAAAACAGACAAAAACAAAAGCAAACGAACAGGAAAATGATGTTGTGTTGGCTGTATTACAACAAGAGGGGAGAAACACCGGGACCAGGCCCTGTGTCAGCCTTCTCTCCCCCTTTTTTTTGTTTTTTTCTCACCCTATAATCAACTCATGACCCGCCAAGCTGACAGGACAACACAGGTACATATTAAAATTCTTAAGATCATGTTTAAAAGCCCAAAAATGGACTTTTCTTTCATTCAGTAATCACTTGTATTAATCAATCAGCAGAAAACATGTCACAATTTGAATCTTTTAACCCCTAAATTTGTCAAGTCTTCACTGGTTGGTCAGACCAGTGTCTTTTTCTTTGAAGTTAAATTGTTGTCCTGCAACCCAGAGAGTTTATTTGTCAGTAATGTATTTATCCTTTAACAACAGGTGTATGTTAAGTTTCGCTGCTTTAGCCTTGCTGGAAAATCTTCACGTGTTCATGAGTGTAAGCTGTTTCTTCATTGCGTGTGTGTGCATTTGTAGGCAGGCAGGTTAATTTTATCTTTTTCTCAAACTAGGCGTTACCTTAAAAGGAGCCTTTCTCTCAGATTTCTCTGCTTGTGTGTGTTTTTGTTTCACCTTTTTGTTGTGATGCTCCGGACGCCTTCCCAACCTCCACAAGTCCGTTGGCCCCAATTTTATGTGTTAAAACTTCTCTTAATTTCTCCTCTAATTCTCTCCTCGCTGCTGTCTTTTTCACAGCTGCTGATTCTTACTGGGTGTGGCTCCCATTACTTATAATTTTGCTTCGGCCGCTGTGGGAAGTTGGTCCAGGTCCGCAGCTTCCTGTATTAACACACTAAGAGATTTACTTAATTTCATTTTCATCCCTGTTAAACAGATAAGCAGGCAACACGCCTACCTTGACAGCGTAAACTGCACGCCAGTCTCCCAACACATTCCTCTCTCTACTCCTCCATAATTCTCCACTACACACCTCTTACTATCTCTCTTTTTTATTTTTTATTTTTTTATTACACCACAGAGTAATACACCCAATTATGCCCGTCTATCTCTATGTGGCTCCAAATTCCCTCTTTATTTAATTTCACACTCGTCAGGGGACAGGCACACAACAATTTCAACCACTGAAACGAGGAATTCAACCTTTTTTATTTCTTTACTAATCTAGACTCAACCTTTGTTCGCAAAATGTGTCTTGTTCTAGTCCGGAATAAATGTGAACCCGTGATTACGCTGCGGTTCCAGTGTTATTCCGTAGCTAAGCGGGAGTCCTCAGTTCCCAAGTCGCCACCTCGGCACTTAACCTGCCTGCACGTCTACAGACAGGGGGGTTGCCAAACCATGAACAAAATTAGTTTCCACAGGTACACTAGGCATCAACCTTTGATCCTAAAATGTGTCTTTGCTCTAATGTCCTCCTATTCAAACACATCAACCGTCACTGTCACTGTGTTCACAGTTCACACTCACAAAAAACACACTCAGAGCGCGCCTCACACACTCAAAACAGTGAGACCCACAGAGAGCGCTTTTCATCAGCAGAAATTTGCACAGAAACCTCTGAGCTCAACTGTTAAAATTCTTCTGAAGCACAATCAAAGCCCAAATACCCCTGTCTCTGCGTTTATGACCGCCACAACGGGGCAAAATCGCATCATAAAAGTGATGCCTGCGTCCCCTGAAGTTATACCCGACACCATAAACCAGGTTTTGCTCTATGTACTTCTTGGCAAGTAAAATTTTACTTTGTTTTATGACCGCAGCCCTTAAGACTCGACTGACGCCATAAACCACCGTCAAACCTCTATTCAATGTACTGAAACCAGCACCCACCACTACTACACTTCACGGCCGCACCACCGGAACATGGCCGTATCATAAACCAAACCTACGGACGTGTTTCGCTTTCACACGTTGCCAGTGTTTAACCGCACCGTGAGCCAGCATCTGCTTTTCCTTAAATCAACTTCTATTTCATAGCCGGCATGAGCAAGGACGTAACCGACACCATAAACAAACTTCAAAACCTCGACTTCAATGTACTGAACTAATGGCCGCGTCTCCAGAAGAAATTCTAATGTATTATTGCTACAGAAGCCAGTATTAGACAAAATTAAATGTGGAAGGTAAAGTGGCTGCAACTAGTCCAACGTAGTATGTTATTAGTATCTCGGTAGAAGCAGTTTACTGCAACTAGTCCAACGTAGTATGTTATTAGTATCTCGGTAGAAGCAGTTTACTGCAACTAGTCCAACGTAGTATGTTATTAGTATCTCGGTAGAAGCAGTTTACTGCAACTAGCTCAACGTAGTGTCTTATTAGTTTCTCGGTAGAAGGAGTTAATTTAACACACTGGAATTCAGCCTCAACTTATGTTGTTAGTATCTTGCGCCAAAAACCAGACACCGACAAATTTAATGTGAAAATACATGTAACTCAGCGAACAGATTAATTTGGAAAGCCCAATATGCACATTTGGTATTTATAATACAACAGGCTGTGCTTACCTTTCTGCTTTAGGCCGGCCTTCTGTTCACCTTGCCCCACGATCTCACCAAAGGCCAAATCTGCACCTCCTCAGCACACCAAAGATCCGGGTCACACGGCACCAAGTTGTTGAAATCTCCCAATTCTTTGAATCTTTGGGCTGAAGGAAGGACAATACTCGGTGTATTTATGCTCAATCAACAATCATTTATTTCCATACAATTCAACACTTAAGAGCATAAGGACCATCATGATGGGGAGACCTGCCTGCAGAGGGTCACAGCAAGTCTCAAAATGGTGACGGGTTACACAGCCTTTTATAGCTCCTAGCGGCCCCCATCTAGTCGTAAAAGCCAAAACATCACATTCTTTCTCTGTTACAGCGCCTAAGTTATGACCTCGGCAGTTGTTTCTCTGCTTTCTGTAAGGTGGGGGTGTGGAATGTGGTCTGTCTATCTCCCCTGTCTTAGACACAGAGTCTCCTGCTTACAACCTTCTCTTCATGATTCAACAATTAAGCATGTAATACATTCACAGCAGATCAAGGATACAGAGTGATGCACACTTATCTAATAAACTAATAAGTGAATATGTTCTTTTAACTCAAAAGTATAATGAGAACTAAACTACATACAGATCACACACTCTATATTAAAGGGTATAATATGATCTACAGCAGTATCATACTTCAACTACTTTGATTACATATATAAGGTAACATATGATAACAGAATAATATCACAATGCATAGGTTATTACAGCTTAGTATGAGTAAGGAAATATGATGTCCATATACAGGAAAAAGGGTTATATAAAACATCTTGTTTGAACAGTACATGGTATACACTTAAAAACACACAATAACAGAACTTTATCTGAATGTAATATAGATATAAGAAACTACTTATATACTGTTTAAGATTTAGATGATTTTTAATTATGGTAATAATAAAATAGTAATATTACTATTACAATACAATACAATAACTAATCTATAAAATTTGCATTAGTCAGTAACCAAAGTCAAATAAGATTATAATACACATTTTTAGTATGGCTACGATAACTTGAAAATTAGCTAATTATAATTTTTAACATGTAAATTATCTGCTGTACAAGGAAATGTCTAGACTGTAGAGAAGTCAGGCCTTTGAACTTGAATCACAAAGGAAATGACCGCACTTCCAACATCCGTTTTGACACATAAGACGCGATGACAAAACAACCTTCTGAGGTGTTGAGAGATTTCTTTCATTTTCAGTCCATATACAATTGGATTAAAGAGAGGATGATACAAAACCACTTGTAAAGTCATTATGAAACGTGTATTTTGAGATAAATCAATTTCCAGTCGAGCTATAATTATATCATACGAACATAAACATGTGAAGCTGATCAAAACGAGCAGGTGAGGTAAACAGGTCTGTGCAGCTTTTTTCCTGACCTCTCTGCAGCTTCGATAGCATATTATAAATATTTTTGTGTATGTAAACATTATGAAAAGCAAAGGAAGAAATACAGTGTTAAACAGAATAAAAACACCATATATTAAATATGATATTTTGGGGGTTGCACAGTAAAGCTTGGAAATTGCATTATTACAAAAAATTCCATTCAAAGTGAAATTGCAGATTTGTGAGTTGTTGCTGAATACAGCAGATGGCACAAGCTGACAAGCAGGCAGAAGCCAAGCTAAAACTAACAAAACTGTGACAGTTGTTTTTCTCATAATAGTATGATATTGCAAAGGTTTAGATATGGACACATACCTGTCATATGCCATGGATGCCAAGAGAAAGAACTCTGAACCAGTTAAAGAGTAATAAATAATTCCCTGAAACCTGCATAGTGAGTGAGTTGTAATCTGCCTCTCAGATAAAAAGTCCATTAATAGTTTGGGGTAGATATTTGTACTGAACACAACAGAGTTGAGCAACAAAGCTGCAATGAAAACATACATAGGCTCATGGAGGCTTTTCTTAATCCAGATGAGGCAAACTATGGTTGAATTACTGCAGAGTATTAGAATATAAGCAGTAAACATAATAGCAAAATACAGAAATTTGTATTTTTCCAATTCAACGTGCCCACCAAAAGTTATATATGTCACATTAAATTCATCATGCATTTGCTCCATGAAACTAAATGTCAAATAAAGCAAACTAAATAAAAAAGTCAAAATATCACCTCCCCACCCAAAAACAGAGCCAGTGAAAACCTTTTACGACTTCAACAATTGAGATTGTTATATTTTACATTTGACTAACTTCAATCATTCAGTGATAGAATTAAAAATGCAACAGTCAGACTGTACAACAGGGAGAACAAATGAGATGAAATCAGCATTTCATACAAATGTAAGATACCAGACTATGAGAACCACTGTTGTTTCAGGACTGAGAAAGTGAATTATTACAGTAAGTGGAACGACCTTATGATTTCTTTTTTTTCTCTGTGGATCTCATTACATCAACTGAGCTACTAGCTCATGTGACCATTTCCATGCAACCCTAGAGGCCATAACCTGAAGGCCTTGTTAGTACAAATGTTCTCTTAACATTTTACTTTCTTAGTTGGCCTAGCATTTGGATCTATTAGAGCTTCAACTCTTGTAGGTTTTCCACAAGTGTTTATGGGAATTATTTGCCCTTCATGCAGAAGCCTATTGTTGAGGTCAGACACTAATGTTGGACAAGAAGGCCTTGCAGAAATGGCAAATTTGGATAGCATAAAATTGTCCAAATGTCTTAGTATTCTGAAAAAGTAAGAGTTCCTTTCAATTAAACTATGTGTTTGCTGAAACCCTGCAAAGTATTACAGAATTCTTTTCTTCATAACGGAGTCGCAATACTTTTAGTAATATTATTTTAATAAATACGTCTTTCTATATCTAACAGGTTAGATTGCACACAATATGTGGATTTATATGGTGGACATATTTGGAATAAATCAGCAATTCTCTGGATAAATTCCATGACCTCCTGAATTTATGAACATTATGCTATGTTTCTGTTCTGTGTGCTTTGTAAATTCACATTTTTTTCTTGCAATTGTATTACTATTCTTTCATATACTGTACATAGTAAGATATAATACAAAGCGATATGTATAATTATGTTTATATTCATACTTTTTTCTTTGTCTTTATGTTATTTTTAATAGTTGTGCTTTATTAGGCTGTTTTTATAATATTTTATTTTGGCCTCACACTACCTGCTCTATTTCATATTTCTGGCCCTTTTGTTTTTCTATTTCGGAAGCACTTGTGGTTACACTTCCCTTCAGTGTTTTATTTATCTTTCAGTTATTAACAATACAATTCTTGACCCCTGACTTTTGTTTTTGTTCTTCATGTAATTAAGAGCAGGCACAGTGTTATGGTCCGGGGTCGCTGATCCAGCGTTTTGAATTTATTGTTATTACTTTCTGGTTTCTTCTGATTTTGTATTAGTTCCTAGGGTTTGGTTCTTGTGTTTTATTATTCCTACCTGTGTCTCCCCGCCCTTTGCTCTGTGTTAGGATGCCTGGGTCGTTGACCCAGGGTTTTGAGTTTATTATATTATTTATCATTTCTAGTCTTTGGCTTCTTTGTTAGAGTTCTGTCTTATTGTTTATGTCTCTGTGTTCTCTAGTTGCTCTGTCTCCCCTGTCAGCTGTATCCCCTTGTCAGGTTTGCGTCTCTGTGTTATGTTTCCTGTTTTACTTTGAAAGTCCGTGTCTCATGTAAATGTGTCTGGTTTTGCTTTCTTTGTCTCGTTAGGCCTGATTTTCCCCAGCTGTGTTTCCCTCCTGTTACCCTTTCCCTGATTGCTCCCTCTGTGTATTTAAGCCCTGTGTTTCTCTGTGTCCGTGTCGCGATCTACTCTTAGCTACCCTCACGCATGCTGTGGTTTTTGTTTTTCTGCCTGCGTTAATGTTTGTGCTTTGAAAGTTTGTTACTTTGAGTTCAGCGTTAAAGCTGTTTTTTGAGTTCACGTCTGTCTCCCGAGTCTGCACTTTGGGTCCTTTTCCTGCCTGCACACAGCCGTTTCATAACAGAAGATCACGACCAGAACATGGACCCAGCAGATTCCGTGTGGTATCGGCGACCCGCAGTTTCTGCCTTCCTAAAGGAGAACGTGAGTCACAGGGCTAAGCATGCCCAGGAGCTCCAGTCACCCTCCTATGGGTCACGTTTGGCTTGGGGAGGCCCCTGCAGCCTCCAAACTGCCATGGCTACGGCCGAGCCGGCGCCTATGCCTTGGACGATCAGATTGAGCATGTGCTCATTCTCTCCGGTCGCTACACCTCCACCTCCACCCCCGAATTACCAGTCCAACAAGAGGCTGAAGCTGTGGAGGAAGAAGGATTATGCAATGGCAGACACTGGACTTACTCCGCTGCAGTCTTTTGCTCTCTTTATGGGACTGCAGCGTTCTGAGCTTCATAAACTCTCTGATTCCTCATTGCAGTCCGGTCCGTTGGAGGATTTGCAGCCCAGTTTGTCACCCCCCACTTCCCGGAGGAGGCGGCGCTCACACCGTCACCACTCTTTCTCTGCGGAGCAACTCCCAGTGGTGAGTTATAATGACTGCTTTTGTTCCTCTGAGCTGGAAAAAGACAATCATATGCTAAAACTGAGACTGTTAAGACTGTTAGACGTGGTGGTGGTAGGAAGCTAAAAAACATTTTAGAGGAGTTTGTGTTTCCTGAGCCTGCTCCTTCGCCCCGTTGTGTTCCTGCTCCCAGGGCAGATCGGGCCCAGCATTCCCCTGCACCTGTTTCAGTGCTTCAGGTGAGGGAGGCTGAGGTCCAGCCAGGTTCAGCCTTCTGTCTCCGCTGGAGGGCCCAAGGAGCCTGTCCAGCCACCTGTTCCTGCTGGAGAATCCGAGGGGCCCGTCCGGCCTTTGTCTGTTGTTCCTGCTGGGGGTTCTGGAGAACCGCTCCAGCCGTCTCCTGGCCCGAGGGGCCCGTTCAGCCTTCTGTCTCCGCTGGAGGGTCTGAGAGGCCTGTCCAGTCTTCATCGCCTGCAGCGCCACCATCTGCGGCTCCCACGCCGTCGCTTGCAGCACCACCACCGCTCCTCCATCTGTGGCTCCCACGCCATTGCCTTGCCCGGAGGTGTCCGCACCGTCTTGTCCTGCCTCACCTGTTCCTGTCCGGCCTGCTCGTCCTCGTCCTGTCCGGCCACTTTCCAGGTCGTTGGCTGGACATCATTGCTGTCGTGGCCGGCCTCATGACCTGCTCCTTCGCCGCCGCTGCCTCCCGCGCGGCCGACCTCCTGACCTGCTCCGTCACCGCCACTGGCTCCGCGGTCAGCCTCCAGAACTGTTCTTTGGACTTTTGTGTTATCGACCTCCAGGCCGGCCCCCTGAACTTTTTTGCGAGTGTTTTCCTGGACGCCTGCGCCTTTTGTGGGCCTTTTTTTTTTGTTTGGTTATTTTCTGGGCTCCAGTGTTTTCTGTTTTTTGGAAAACAGTTGGAAAACATCGCGGAACGGATCACTGCAGTTGTGAGGTCTCAGAATCAAAAGAACGATAACACCATGGAACAGAAGTTTGATACCATCATGGGGAGGCTCGCGACTCTCCAACGGGAGATCAGGAGGCCAGTGTCGGAGTGTTAAAGAGCAGCCTGAAAAATTCTCCTGGGCTGCTCGCATGGAAATTAACAAAACCAACATAAACATTGCGGATCCCCATCACGGCGCCAGCTGCAGGCCCAAGGCTGGAGCCGAACAATCACTCCCTGATAATGACTGTGTTACGGCTATTCTTCCCATCCCATGCAAGGACACCTGGATTGGCTGGAGGACTGTTTACTTAGCCTGATAGGCCGAAGGACACTGTCTCAGCTAAACTATGGACACGCACACACACACACACACACTTACACTGATAAGCACTCACTCATCCCCCCTCCCTTTCCAACGCCTTCGATGCTTGTGCCCGACCGGGGAAGATAGCAGTCAACTGGACCAGCACAGATGCTGCAGGACCGGATGCGCTGTCTACACCGGCTCTCTCTTACCCTTTACCCGCCCCTGTTGCTTGTCTTGTGTTTCTATGGTGTATTGATAGTCATGTGCTTTTGTGCTGAGGTGTTTTTTCTGTTATCAAACTGTTCTCCCACTAGGAGCTCAGTCTGAGTGTTTTTTTTCTCCTCCTCTTACCTCATGTAGTGTATTTTCGTTGTTTTTTTTCCTATCAGCCTACCTTTCTGACATGTCTGCCCAATGTGATGTTTGTGTAAAGTTGGTCAGAAGGTTCCTTTGTAAGTGCGCATGCGCCATTAGCGTGCTGCCTGCTGTAACCCTAATTTCCCTCGGGATGAATAAAGTATTCTGATTCTGATTTTGATCTCTAGGTTGTGTTTGGTCTGCACTTTGAGTTCACGTCTGTCTCCCGAGTCTGCACTTTGGGTCCTTTTCCTGCCTGCAAACAGCCGTTTCATAATACTTTGTTTGTGTCCCTGAGTTTGTGTTGTAAAATAGTCTGTGAGTTTTCTGTTTTACTTTGAAGGTTTGTGTCTCGTTGTGTCTAACTAGGTTCAGCTGTGTTCCCCTCTGGTGTGTCATTCCCTCGTTACCTTGCGTGTATTTGTCGTGTGTGTCTTCCTGTGTTCCTTGATGGTTTGTGTGATATCATAAGACTAAGGAACCACGGAGACCATGTTTAGCTCACGGTTACTTCTTTATTAATAAGAGAACCGGGACATGCGCCCCACAGACTGAAAGCTCTCCAACAACTGTTGCCCCCTGGTGGACAAATCCCTGCCACAACATAACATTCCTCCCCCCTTAAACTGGAACTACTCTGTAGTTTTAATCACTACAGAAAATACCCATAAACAAAAACTTCACCTTTATAAAAATGCAACAACCCCGTCCCCAGCCTTTATTGAAATTTCACTCCGTAATAATGAACCTTTAGTCCAACAGTCTTAGGTCAACCTATAACAGTTCACCGTAATCACGGCACAAAGTCTCTCAGGTGCTCCGGCAGTCTCTTGGTTCTTTGCGATCGCCGTAACCCAGTGGCAGGTGATTCCAGTGAATCACTACTCTCCATATGTGGCTTCACCACTGGTGTAACTTGCACCTCCATGTGTCTCTCATCTTCGTCTCCTGTCTCAGCGCTGATGTTTGGGGCTGCTTTTGGGGGCTCGCCTGGGTGGCCTTCAGGCATTCCTGCTGCCAGGCACAGCTCCAGGCGGGCAAACAGCTGATTGACGTGACGCCTCACCACTGTCCCATTGCCCAGCATCACCAAGAAGGAAACAGGCCCCGTCATCTCCTGTATAAGTCCTGGTATCCATTTGGGTCCTCTGCCATAGTTTTTGGTATATACTGTGTCTCCAATAACAAACATGCGCACCTTGGCATGTCTATCATGATACAATCTTTGGCTATCTTGTTTTGCTGTCACTTTCTGTTTCAAGTCAGGGTGTATGAGATCAAGAGTACACCTCAACTTCCGGCCCATCATCAACTTAGCGGGAGACTTCCCTGTTGTGGACTGTGGTGTGATTCTGTAACTAAACAGAGCCCTGTTTAACTTGGTTGTCAGTGTGTCTCCAGTACTCTTTTTCATGAGTTCTTTGAACGTTTGCACTGCTCTTTCTGCTAACCCATTGGATGCTGGGTGATATGGAGCGGAGGTGACGTGAGTGATTCCGTTCTTTGCCATGAACTCTTTAGTTTGTGCACTTACAAAACACTGGGCATTATCTGAGACCACCATCTCAGGAAGGCCGTGCGTGCTGAAACAGTTTCTCAGGCAGTCTATGGTTGCAGCTGCTGTAGCGGATGGAACTGGATACACATTTAACCATTTGGAGTGGGTGTCCACTATTACTAAGAACATTTTACCCAAAAACGGGCCTGCATAATCGATATGTATCCTTCTCCAGGGCTTTTCTGGCCACTCCCAGGGGTGTAGTGGTGCCTCTTCCGGCCTGTGTCTATGTTCTTGACATGTACTGCAGGACCTCACCTTGTCTTCAATGTCATTCTCCATATGCGGCCACCACATGTAGCTTCTGGCCAGGCCCTTCATGCGGCTCATTCCTGGGTGTGACTGATGTAGCTGTTCCAAAAGGGGGCGTCGACCTCGTTCTGGTATCACCACCCTCGCCCCCCACAGCACACACCCATCCTGCACACTCAGCTCCTGTTGTCTCTGTTTGTAGGGCAGAAAATTAGGATGCTGCGTAGTGGGCCATCCTCTCAAAGCATACTCACGCACTCTGGAGAGTATGGGATCTTTGGTTGTCCATCTTTGCAGCTGCTCAGATGTCATCACGCCCTCATGGTCCTGATCTACCATCAACACTTGGTCCTCAGCTGCCACCTCTTTAGGGAGGTTCTCTGGAAGAGGGAGACGACTCAGACCATCAGCATTACTGTTATTTTTGCCTTCTCTGTATTTAATGACATACTCATAGGCTCTTAATAACACCGCCCATTGCATGATCCTCTGTGACGCCATCTGAGGGACAGCCTTCAGCTCATGGATCAAACTTATCAATGGCTTATGATCTGTGATAATCATGAACTTCCTGCCGTACACGTACTTATGAAAATACTGTACACCAAATATTACAGCCAATCCTTCTTTATCCAGCTGTGAGTAGTTCTTTTCTGCTGCATTCAGGGTACGCGATGCAAACCCAATGGGTTTTTCCTGACCATCTGGCATGCAGTGAGCTAGTACTGCTCCCACTCCATAGGGGGACGCATCGCAAGAAAGAATTAAATCCTTTTGCTCATCATAGTGTACCAATACACTGCTTGACTGCAACAGTTCCTTTGATTTGCAGAAAACCTTCTCCTGTGCTGGTCCCCAACACCATGGTTCCCCCTTTCTCAGAAGCTTGTGCAGTGGGGCCAACAGTGTGGACAAATTTGGCAAGAACTTATTATAGAAGTTCAACAACCCCAAATAAGCTTTGAGCTCTGTCACTGATTTTGGGGGTGGCGCCTCCTGCACTGCTTTCACTTTTGCTGGCACTGGATGTAAACCGGTCTTATCCACCCGATGTCCTAAAAATGTCACTTCCTTCTCCATGAATTGACATTTGCTCCTTTTTAAGCGCAGGCCCGCCTCCTCCAAGCGCTGCAGCACTCCATCCAGTGTTTGAAGATGTTCTTTGTCATTCTTTCCCATCAGGATGATGCCATCCAGATACACTGCGACATTGGTCAGACCTTGCAACACACTCTCCATGGTGCGCTGAAAAATGGCAGGACTTGAACTCACACCAAATGGCAACCTGGTGTATGTAAACAAACCCCTGTGTGTGTTCACTGTGACATACTTTCTAGATTCCTTATCAAGTACAACCTGTTGATATGCGTGACTCATATCTTACTTGGTGTATTTTTCTCCTCCCGCCAGCCCCGCTATGGGGTATTGTTCTACAGGCGACACCTTGTTAACAGTCAGTTTGTAGTCACCACAAATTCTGGCGCTGGAGTCTGGGTAAAATGGGTGCGGCCCTCTCTGAGAATTTCACTGGTGGGATGATCTTCTCCTCCAACAGTCTCTCCAGTTCCTGCTCCACTTTCTTTTTCATAGCAAACGGAACTGATCGGGGCTTATAGAAGCACGGTTTGGCATCACTGGCTACATGTATCTTTGCTGCAAACCCCTTCAGCGTTCCCAACTCATCCTTAAACACTGTTTCATGTCTGGCCAGTATCCGCTGTAAGGCATCATCTCTGCCTTCTATCTTATGTACAGGTTGCCAGTCTAATTGGAAGGCCTTAATCCATCCCCGACCCATCAAACTAGTTCCAGCCCCTTCAACCACCACCACATCCAGTTTTTTTTTTACATTCTCTGAATTCCACCTGCACTTGGGCTGCTCCCCACACGGGTACCTTGTGGCCTCCATACGTTCTCAGTTTGATTCCACACTTGCTTACTTTGGGCGCATTACTGCCTTCAAAAAGTTTTTTAAATGACTCCTTCGACATGATAGTGTAACCACAGCCTGTGTCTACTTCAAATGTCACATTCTGTCCATTTACTTTTAGCTTCTGTCTGATGGGTTCTTCCCTTGGGATGCTAATCTCCTCATGCACATTATACATAGTCACACTTGCCTTTATGTGGTGCATTTCAGCTCCTTCTTCCTCACTCTCCACATTCTCCTCTTCCAAGAAATGGGCTTGTTTACCTTGTCTGCCACGCCCTCCTTTTTGTTGCATTTTCATTCGGCAGACCCTTTTTATGTGTCCCACCTTTCCACAGTTGTGGCATTTTTCTGAAACAAACCTGCAGTCCTTGGCCACATGATTTAGCCCTCCACATCTAGCACTTCCTGACAACCTGTTGTGACGTCGAGCCGCCGTCCTCCATCTTGTTCACCGCTCCTAATCCTTTAGTGAATCGCGACTGTTCCGTCATGCTTTTCAAATCCACAATGTCTCTGTTAGCAGCCTCCATTGCTTGAGCAAACTTCAGCGCCTTTTCAAATGTTAGCGAATCCTCTGCTAACAATCTGCGCTGTATTCTGTCATCGCTTATTCCACATACTAAACGATCCCGCAGCATCACCGTCAGGGAGTCTCCAAAGTTACAGTCCTGTGCGAGCTTCCTCAGCTCCGCTACATAATCGCCCACACTTTCCTCCGGCCTTCTATTTCATGTGTTAAACTTCCACCGCTGCACAATTTCACTCGGCTTAGGGTGAAAATGATTGTTCAACAATCCCACCAACTCAGCATAAGAACGATCCCCTGGCTTGACCGGACTGAGTAGGTTCCTAATTAGGGCATAGGTCTGTGCGCCCACGCAACTCAACAGTACCGCTCGCTTCTTCTCCTCCTCCTTAATATCATTCGCCACAACGAAGTAATCCAAAATCTCACAATATTCCTCCCATGATTGCAGCTCGCTGTCGAACGGTACCACTTGCCAACCTCAGTTCATAAGTCACTTATCACGGTGTAACTTCACAGCAAAACCTGGCTTTTACCCTCTCCAACAACTGTTGCCCCCTGGTGGACAAATTCCTGCCACAACATAACAGTTTGTCTGTGTAACTCTGTGTCTCTCTGCTCTACACTCTCCGTGACGTTTTCCCGTGTTTGTACGATTTCAGGTTTGTTCTCTAGTTTTACAAAATTTAGGTTCTCACTTAGTTTTGTCCTTACTTCTGTTCATTTTCACTCACTGTAAATAAACTCACTCGCTTCACTGCCATTGTCTGCAACTTTGATCCTCCTTCACAACACCACATGACTGCTGCCCCAGCTGTGACACACAGGCTTAATCTGTGCATTCTGAGTTAAAAGATTAACTAAATATTATCTATAAAATGACACATTAGCAATTAGTTGGAACAAGATAACACATTTATTATGCCAGCCTATTTTCATATTAAAGCTATGTCAGGAAGATTGATCTGTAATTTTAAATAACGTGTGAATAACATTAAATTAGATTTTTGTACAGTTATAACCACATTACTTCAAACATAATTATTTGAATCTCCAGCACTACAAATAAAACAGTGAAACACAGTACTATATTATATGTGTATTATAAATACGTAGAAAATAGAAATGAATACCTCAATACTGCAAATATGAACACAATAACAAATTATTATTTTATGGTAAAAGTAACACAATAATATATTACACTATAACTGTAAGAATAATTTAACACAAGATTTTGAGTAAGATTTTTAGTATTAATGCAATCATTAATGACAACACAAGGCTTAAATCTGTGTTAGTTGTATACACATAATTTCACAATTTCAGATTTTTGAATTACATGAATCAAAACAGTGGTTTTGACACACTAGTTGAGTTTGCTTTGACACAACAACCTTTGGAGGTGTTTAGAAATTTCTTTCATCTTTAGTCCATAAATAATTGGATTGAAGAGAGGATTATATGTTATTATTTGGAGTGTCATTAAAAAACGCGCAGTTTTAGAAAAATCTGATTCCAGTCTAGCTATAATCATGTCATAAGTTATCAAACAGGAATAGTTGATTAAAACAAACAGGTGTGGTAAACAGGTCTGTGCAGCTTTTTTCTTGACTTCTCCAGAGCTCCGATAAACAGTTAAAATTATCTTGGTGTATGTAAAAATTATGAATAGCATTGGAAAAAGTCCGGTATTCAATAAAACAAATGCACCATATACAGAGAGAGCTCTTGACATCACACAGTAAAGCTGGATGAGTGAATTATTACAAAAAATGCCTTTCAAAGTAAAGTTACAGAGTTTGTTATTAATATTTAGTATGATCACAACTGCAACTTGACAAGCAGGCAAAAGCCAAGCTAATACAAGCAGAAAAACGACAGTTATTTTTCTCATTATTGTTGGATATTGCAGAGGTTTACATATAGACACATATCTGTCATAGGCCATGGCTGACAACAATAAGAACTCTGAGCAGCTTAAAGAGTAAAATATAAAAACTTGAAAGAGACAGACTTGATAAGATATGATCTGTTTTTCAGATAAGAAATCAGCCAAAAGCTTTGGATAAATATTAGTGCTGAAAAAAAGGGAATTTAATAACAAAGCTGCAATGAAAATATACATGGGCTCATGCAAGCTTTTATGAATAACAATGAGGTATATGATAGAGGTATTACAGCAAATTATTAGAATATATGCTGTGAACAGTATCATAAAATAGAGATATCTGTATTTCTGCACTTCCACATGTCCACCAAGAATTAGATATGTCATATTTAATCCAGGGTTCATTAAAAAAGTTATTTAAAAAATGTAACTAGGTAAGTATATAGTTTTATATAGTCAAACTGTATGAAAATAAATCTCCCTCAGAAGTTGCAAATAGCGAAAGTTAACAAGAACAGATCTTAATCATTCCTCTTTCCCTTCCTCTGAAATGCACTCGGTATGTATTCATCAGAATTCAGAAAGTGAAGTGTTAAACATTTTTACCATGGTTTTATGAGACTGCATAATCCTCAATGGAGCTTGTTAATAATTCATGACACTCCTAAAAACTCTGGAGGCTTCAAATCACAGGAAGGTTATTAGTATCGCAATGGGCCCAAAACGATATACAGCGGGGATGCAAAAGTTTGTGCAACCTTGTTAATAGTCATTATTTTCCTGTATAAATTGTTGGTTGTTACAATAAAATGTCAGTTAAATATATCATATAAGAGACACACAGTGTTATTTGAGAAGTGAAATGAAGTTTATTGGATTTACAGAAAGTGTGCAATAATTATTTGAACAAAATCAGGCAAGTGCATAAATTTGGGCACAACAAAAAAATAAATGAAATCAATATTTAGTAGATCCTCCTTTTACAGAAATTACAGCCTCTAAATGCTTCCTGTAGGTTCCAATGGATTGTGGTTGAAGGTATTTTGGATCATTCCTCTTTACAAAACATCTCTAGTTCATTCAGGTTTGATGGCCTCCGAGCATGGACAGCTCTCTTTAACTCACACCACAGATTTTCAATAATATTCAGGTCTGGGGACTGAGATGGCCATTCCAGAACGTTGTACTTGTTCCTCTGCATGAATGCCTTAGTGGATTTTGAGCAGTGTTTCGGGTCGTTGTCTTGTTGAAAGATCCAGCCCCGGCGCAGCTTCAGCTTTGTCACTGATTCCTGGACATTGGTCTCCAGAATCTGCTGAGTGGAATCTATATATCCCTCAATTTTGACAAGATTCCCAGTCCCTTCACTTGCCCCACAGCCCCACAGCATGATGGAACCACCACTATATTTTACTGTAGGTAGCAGGTGTTTTTCTTGGAATGCTGTGTTCTTTTTCCTCCATGCATAACGCCTCTTGTTATGCCCAAATAACTCAATTTTAGTTTCATCAGTCCACAGCATCCTATTCCAGAATGAAGCTGGCTTGTCCAAATGTTCTTTAGCAAACCTCAAGCGGCTCTGTTTGTGCTGTGGGCAGAGAAAACTGAGCCTGTGGTCTTCCATTTTTTCAATATGTTCCTAACTGTGGATACAGACAGCTTAAATCTCTGAGACAGCTTCCTTTATCCTTACCCTAAACCATGATGGTGAACAATCTTTGTCTTCAGGTCATTTGAGAGTTGTTTTGAGACCCCCATGTTGCTACTCTTCAGAGAAAATTAAAAGAGGAGGGAAACTTACAATTAACCCCCTTAAATACTCACCAGTGTATGGGGTCAGGTGTCACTGAGCTCACCAAGCCAATTTGAGTTCCAATAATTAGTTCTAAAGGTTTTGAAATCAATAAAATGACAACAGTGGCCAAATTTATGCACCTGCCTGATTTTGTTTAAACAATTATTGCACACTTTCTGTAAATCCAATAAACTTCATTTCACTTCTCATATATCACTGTGTGTTTCTCCTATATGATATATTTAACTGACATTTTTTATTGTAACAACCGATGATTTATACAGGAAAATAATGACTATTAACAAGGTTGCCCAAACTTAGTGGAGGTAGATGTTTTCCCATAACTGTCAAAACATCTACAGAGGAGATGTTTTGATCTTGGGAAGGGGGGTGTTACGGCCCGTGGCCATAAGAAATCTGTGTCAGCTGCTGTGTTGTGTTCCTTTACTGTGTCACACAACTTGATTCTAACATTCCCCCCTACTGCAAATCATCAAACAAAATGTCAGCACATTGATTCTCCCTAGTTCCCAAGAATGGCGTCATGTTGGCTGCCCAAGTATCAGATCCACCAACAGCCTGATTAATCAACCTGACCAATAATGCTGTGGTACAAGGCACACAACAACAACCGCAAGTTACCAGAATAGCTGTAAAAGTAGATAAAAGAAACGATAATAGACACAATAAAACCCTTCCATTGCCCAAAGACAGAGATCATCCACTCCCCCAACAGATTATTGACTCCTGAGAGCTCATATAAGTTCTTCAGGCCTTCCATCGCTCTACACAGATCCATCAGGGGCTGTATTATTAGGAATAAAAGTACAGCACATATCATCAAACTTCGCACCCACCCCCACCCCCTTTTCTGCCAACAACATGTCTAATGCCATTCGATTCTGCACAGCCATAAGAGAAATGTGTCCTAATTGCTCCGCAAATCCTCCTACAGTGTCACGGATTAAATTTGTCAATCTAAGCATATTGTAGTGGACATAATGAATACGGTCCACATTCTTATTTGGAGTAATTGGGATAAGCCCTGCAATCAAATGCAAATTCTCAAATCCAATTGGGTCAGCCAGCTTCTAGTCGTCTGGCACTCCTCTAGGCACGCCAATACAGTTTATATACGTTGGTGACCCCACAGAAAGGTCAAACAAGCTTGTCGAACGCTTCCTCAAAACATGACGTCTCGACATAGGTTGGGCAGTGCCGGGTTTACCCAGTCACACCCCCATTTCACCCACTAGAATTAATGGAGCCCCCAACCGCATTAGTGCACACAGGCCGGAGGTTCCCCTTGGAATTCTCACAAACAAGCGATATCCTCCACAGTAATAATACAAACCAGATCATGCACATGGACCAATATATGTGTCCTGATCCCGTGAGGCGGTCCCCCTGACTGGATAAACCTCCACACACCAATCAACTGGAATTTCAACGGCATCGAGCTTATAGCTGGAAGGTTCAGAAACAGTAAAGTTAAAACAGGTATAATTTGCTTTTCTCGGTGTGAATGGCCCTATTACAGTTTTATTATCAATTGGGGGAAACAGACTGGCTAATGTGGTGCAGATGCCCTTCGAAACCGCCTCCATAATTAATCTGAGCATACACTTAAATCCCCAACGGTCCTCCAGATAATGGGGTGCCGGTTCAGTAAACAAATGTGGTCTGGCCGCCGCACAGGCCACACAATCAGACACATCTAACCACAAATTACTATCCCTATAGCCAGTAGCCATAGAGATCAGCTGTCTAAGTTTCATTTTGGTGTAATCCCTGTAAAATTCTCTACTAATTTTCTTACTTGGGTTGAGGACAAATTTTTTGGTGAACTTCTAAAATTCACCTTGACCACCCCATATGGACAATCCCCGATAACATCTACTCCTAACTAAAGTAAACCAGCCTATTGGCGATCCCCGTGGGTGGCGGAGCCATCCAGTTCCCCAACAACAAAGTCACTAAATTCTGTGGGGTCCTAAAATCTCGCTGTATATAAAACCTGTCCCCCCAGCTCCCTTGATTTTGGTGTACCCACAACCTGCGACCGGGCACATCTCCCGCTCAACCGTGTCCACCCCTGTTGACAGAAATGATTGAATGAGATTTAATAAGACCCAAATATCATGTGTCCTGTAACTTCGGCCACCATAATGTATGGCTGCACAGAGATGGAACATGGACGAAGTCATAGACCCTGCCACGTAGTCCAACTCGGCCACCGTAATAATTTAAACAGGTGTCGGTTTTATCTGATGTGCTGCGATTGGTTCGTCTCACCATGGACTGGCGTAATCTGAAGTCTGTCTCCGGGCAACTCACATGCAAGAAAAATCACAGTTACAGTAACGACAATAATGACCCCTAAAACTCCCACTACTCTCCAATTTCCCCGCAACCCAATTTTGATCACTTCTCCAATCCCTTACATTGTACTTAGACTAGAACCTCTGTCTAAGGAGATTCATTATCTTAGAAATGACCTTTATCTTCTGGGTCGGGTGATTCTCTGCTCGTCTTCTTTCTTCAACTTCAGGAGTTGACCACCCTTCAGTTCGTTGAATAGATCAGGGGATTATTTTGACCTGGGCGAGGATATATGTTTTTGGGGGTCTCAGCCGAGTCCCCCTTTTTTATCCAGAGCCTTTCGGACCTCCTAGGCTCTTTTGCCACCTTTCCCTCTCAACTGGACGGCATGTGAGGTCCTGGTCACCCATTCAAATGGACCTGTCCATCGCGGCTTATTCCACTTCCAATTATACACCTTCCCCCACACCCACTTCACCTCCGGCACCATCTGCTCCTGTCCTTGATCTGCATGGTAAATGGACTGATTCTTATATAGCGCTTAATAGCACTTATATAGTACTCAAAGCGCTGTATACAACATGCCTCATTCACCCATTTACACCCACACATTACAAGCACACAACCACCAACCTTCCAATCAGTAGCTGATCTGCTCTACCGCCTGAGCCACAGCCACCCCAACAACATCTGCAGTCACCTGTGATGTAAAACTTGAGACAAGAGCCTTGAGTGCTTTAAATTGCCTAACATGTTCTAACCCAGGTACCTCCTCCCTCAAAGTTGGGACCCCTGCGTGTGGCCCAGGAAATTGAACAACTCAGTGTTTTCTTTGAGCTTTGTACTTATCCACCTCTACCTGTCTACAGACCTCCTGGATTCTTCCTTGTGTGATTCCCGAGTGATGAGTGTTGGAGAGAGAGCCTGCTGTCGTGTGTGTGGATTGTTTGGAGAGCGGGTGCCTTCTCCCTGGAATTCCCTGGAGCCCGGTCCTTCACCCTGTTGTATATAGCACTTTCCCTGCAACTTTTTGTATATACACCTGGTGGACTTGCAAATAGAACTCTCTTTTGTGATCCTGGAGTCTTGCTATTGTGTCCTCCACGCCAAAATTGTAACAGTAACGATGCAACCATACAATGGACTCAGCGGACTCAGCCCCCACTCAGCAGTGCGTCCTCACTGGAACACCATGAACAAATGCTGCAGCTCATTATTATTATCATTATTATTCCACAGTTGGCCACACTAAGTTGGCCCTCGCTCTGCACATACCTCTGGTAAGCCCAGCAGAGTCTCCTCCATCTGTCTCTCCACAGTTACCGGCGCCCGAGCTTCCAGCTCCTTCTCTACCCACTCCTGCCTAACCCCCGGAGCGATCCTTACCGGCACCAGAGCCCTTCTCGGGTGAGTTACACAGCTTGCGGGATTTCTGACCTAGGTGACAATTCCAATTTAGACAGTTGCGGAGGACATATGAAACTTATGGGGCTAAAATTGCTTTCGTGTTTACATGGACAGGCATTAAACTGGGCTCAAGCTGTTCTTAGAACCGATGCCGAAATTTAAAAGTGTGTTTGAAAGAGGTGAGCCCATACAGCTGCTCACCGTTTATTGAATCTCAATACTCCGTCGAGTTTTGGACTCGGATGGGCGCACCTGGCATTGATAAGTACTTTATTGAACAATTTTTGTGATTAACTGGTGATAAGAGATTTACCTGAAACCCTGTCTTACATGATTACATTATGTGTGAAGGTGGACGAGCATGCCGCAGAAGCCTCTTGGGTGCGTGGAAGTGACGTCGGGTAGAGGCGCAACTGTTGGCGAAAGTTATCTGGAGTCGAGCAGTGTGGAGGAGGGTTAGCACTAAAAAACACTAATATTCAGTCTCGCTGAAATTCAGTCGCCATCTAGTAGGATGCTCGTCCTCCTGCAATGCAGCCGTCACCCAGCCGCCCCACGAATCATCATCCCACTCTTTATCATTTGTTTTCATTTTCCACTCCACCGGTGAGGTAGACCCCTTATGATTTTTTCCCTGACTCCCTTGCTCCAGATCTCCCTCTAATTTCTTTGCCGGTTTCTTAGGGGCCGGGATTGATTGATTGATTGATCGATCATACTTTATTCATCCCGAGGGAAATTGGGTTAAGCCTGCCAGCCATGCCAGCACCATCTTACCCTTCCGACCATACATACATTACACAAACATCACATGGGGAAGACAGGCCAGAGAGGTATAACAATGGAAAATACACAACATGAGGAAAGATGAGGAGAAAAAAGAATTCCCCCCAGACTGAGCTCCAACAGGGAGAACAGAAGAACAGAAAAAAAACACGTCAGCGCATACAAAAAGCACATGACTATCAATACACCATAGAAACACAAGACGAGCAACAGGGGCGGGTAAAGGGTAGCCGGTGTAGACAGCACATCCGGTCCTGCAGCATGTCTGCGCTGGTCCATTCGACTGCCATCTTCCCCGAGAGGGGTCAAGCATCGAATGGTAAATGGCAAATGGCAAATGGCCTGTATTTGTATAGCGCTTTACTAGTCCCTAAGGACCCCAAAAGCCAGGCTCGAACTGGCAACCTTCCGATTACAAGACGAACTGCCAACTCTTGAGCCACGATCTCCCTGAAGGCATTTGGAAAGGGAGGGGCGATCAGTGTGTGCATATCAGTGTATGTGTTCTGTTTTCAATATGTTCATATGCTAATGACACAAATAAGTGTAAAGTGTTTTTCTATTGTTATACATCGGAAAATTGTGAATCTTTTATTTTGACATCTGGATAGACAAGAAGGCTTTTATTTTGACATGTGCATAGACAGGAAGCAGGAAATGCAGAGAACAGTGGGAAAAGCATGGCTACACCTTTGTTATAATTCATGTGCAATCCAAAGCAATCCTTCAAAGGAGTCCTTCAGAAAGTAATAGTTGTAAGTTTTGTCAGTTCTTTGTATATTAAGCAATTAATAATAGGGTGTTTTGAGACATTATTTTGTACCTTCTTTGAAGTGCAGTTATAGGGTGTAGCTTCTGAGCTAATGATACAAGTGTACGCTCACCCACTACCTGCTTGTTTTTCTTTGTAGTAATATCAGTTTGCATATCTACAGTATACTTATTTCATGGTCTCCTGCGTAAGTGCCTGAATATATTTACCTGCTGATTATATGTCAATCGATTAAGAGTTTTGTATTATATGTTTTTCTAGTTTCACTCCAGTTCTATGATGTCAGTGCAAGATGATTGCCATGTTTGGAGTCATTAAAGGAGCAAGTACGCTCACCTTCCTGGCTCTTGAAAAGGAGTTTGGCTGGCTGTTTATCTATGTTCACACTCAGGGAGTTTAACACATAGAGAGAACAGTACAGTATGTGTGTGTGTGTCCAGATTTCAGCTGAGACAGTGTCATTCGCCCTGCCAGGCTAAGTAAACCGTCTTCCAGCCAACCCAGGTGGCCTTGCATAGAATGGGAAGGAGCAGTCTAAACACAGTCGTTATCAGGGTGCTTTTTTTTGTTCAGCTCCAGCCTTGAGATCACAGCTGATGCCAAAGTGGTAGCCGCATGAAGTGATGGTGGTTTTTACTTTTAATGCGAACAACTCTTGTGAATGTCAAAGCTGTTCTAACAGTCCGACACATGTCTCTCAATCTCCTGTTGGAGAGACGTGAGCTTCTCCATGATGTTATCAAACTTACGCTCCGTGATCAAATCAAATCAAATGACTTTTTTATTGACACATCACATGTGCAGATACACTGGTACAGTACATGCGAGTGAAATTCTTGTGTGCGAGCTTCACAAGCAACAGAGGTGTGCAAAAAAAAAAAAAAAATACAATAACATAAAACAAGCAAAATATATGACTAAATCTGAGAGTAATAAATATATGTACAATATAAGAGTATATGCATTACTGGATGTGTATACTAAATGTGTTTTTCTACGTGTGTGTGTGTATATACATATTTTACAAATTAAATAGAGTAAACAATAAAATAAAATATATAAAATATACAGAGGTTGGTAGTTGAACATGTGCAAAACAAGTGGTATTTATATACAGTATGGAGTGCATAATGTTGAAGTTCCAGTAGTAAGGGTGAGGTGTCTATGAAGTGTTCAGCAGTCTGATGGCCTGGTGGAAAAAGCTGTCTCTCAGTCTGCTGGTTCGGGACCGGATGCTGCAGAACCTCCTTCCTGATGGAAGTAGTCTGAACAGTTTCTGGCTGGGGTGACTGGAGTCCTTGATGATCCTTCCCGCTTTCCTCAGGCACCGCTTCCTGTAGATGTCTTGGAGGGAGGGAAGCTCACCTCCAATTATCCGTTCAGAGCACCGCACTACTCTCTGGAGAGCTTTGCGGTTGTAAGCGGTGCTGTTGCCATACCAGGTGGTGATGATTCCAGTGAGGATGCTCTCAATGGCACAGCGATAGAAGGTCCTGAGGATGCGGGGGCTTATGCTAAGTCTTTTCAGTCTCCTGAGAAAGAAGAGGCGCTGCTGCGCCTTCTTCACTGTTTTATTTATGTGTATTGACCACGTAAGATCCTCAGCCAGATGTACACCAAGGAAGCAGAAGCTGCTCACTCTCTCCACAGCAGCGCCGTAGATGGTGATGGGGGTGTGTACTTCTATGCACCTCCAGAAGTCCACTATCAACTCCTTTGTCTTTGCGACGTTGAGGGTGAGATGGTTGTCTTGACACCAGTGGGTCAGGGCGCTGACCTCCTCCCTGTAAGCCATCTGTCGTCCGCAAACTTCACAATGATGTTGGAGTTGTTAGTGGCCGTGCAGTCATAGGTGTAGAGTGAGTACAGGAGAGGGCTCACTACACACCCCTGTGTAGCACCAGTGTTCAGTGTGATGGGGGATGAGGTGATGCTGCCCAGTCTGACGACTTACGTGTCAGACATACGTGTCTCTCTTCTCCAGGTGTGACAAATTCAAATTCAAATTCAAATTTTATTTGTCACGTACACAGTCATACACAGTACGATATGTAGTGAAATGCTTGGACAACTGCTCGTGACCTAAAGAAAACAAAAAAAGGAAAGGCTATGAATAAGATAGGAAATAAATATGAAAAATTAAAAAGGGTAAATTTAACAAGGAAAAAATAAAATATAAATTAAGGTTAACCCTTTACAGCCGATCGGAGCGGGCACGCTCCATTTTGCGTAACTATTTTTAAATCCCGGTAGCTCTGCAACCACGTAAGCTAGCGCAATAATTTTTTTTGCATATGAAACCGGAGGAGTTGTACTTACATCTTATGCCATCAGCTTGTCCTAGGTCACAGTTTCCTTCCACATATAGCTTTGCAAAAACTGCATAAAAATCACTTGCAGCAACAAAAACATGATATTCCAGAAACACGCTTCGCCGATCCGATCAGCTGTTTGTAACACTTCCTACGTCCATCAGCGCGAACTATCACATGACCGCATGACCTGCCCGAAACCGGAAGTGACGTCATTTTGCGGAAATGTAGTTTTTTTACGATCGGGGCCTTATGAGCCTATACTTGTGTTTTAAAAAGTTATGTTTGAGTTTATGACTTTCTGTGTCGTTTCTGGGATGCTTAGGACTCATATTGCACTGCTGGAAATAGTTTATTTTGATGCATATGCTGTTATTTTGCAAATTTGCACTATAATATTTATTTTCGTTTTTCCTGCAGTGTATAAAAATTGGTGTATTTCAAAAATAAAACTATGAAGACACTCAAAATAAATTTCCTGTGGTGGGAAACTAGTTTGTGCAACTTTTTTGTATTTACAGTTTTGAGGGATGAGCCTCTTAAATTTCTCTAACTAGAAATATATGTTAAAAAAACAAAAACGATTTTCAATTTTTTTGTAGTTTATTGCACTTTTTTGCAATTTATGTAATTACTATGCACCTAATGCAGACATATTATTAAAGTTTGGGCTATAATGGTTGTATTGATGTATAGCAACTTGAAATGCTCCCAAAAATGGCTCCACAGCATGTAAAAATATAATATAAGCTCTGGCGGACTTGGTTCTATGGTAGGTCTTAAAGGGTTAAAAATGAAATAACTGTACAACACAAATTAGAATGAAGGGTAAATTTAACTGGGAAGAATAAGATAAAATATATAAATTAAAGTTGAAAATAAAATAACTGTACAACAAAATACACAATACACAATATATAGAACTATATAAGAATGTATGAAGAAATCTAAATATAAATAAATATATACACAATAACAGCAGCTGTACAAGTATTAACTGGAAATGAAGAATATAGTGACCAGTGTTGTGCAAAAACAATGTCCAGAAAGTCCAGTGTGTGTGTAAGAACTGTATGTGTGGGTCAGTACTGTGTGGTGGTGTGATTGAGAGACCGTATCGCCTGCGGGAAGAAGCTCCTCCTCAGTCTCTCTGTGTTGGTCTTCAGGGAGCGGAATCGCTTTCCTGACTTCAACAGAGAGAACAGTCTGTTGTTGGGATGGCTGAGGTCCTTCACGATCTTCCTGGCCTTAGTCCAGCACCGCCTGCTGTAGATTGAGTGCAGGTCAGGGAGCTCGGAGCGGATGGTGCGCTCAGCTGACCGCACAACCCTCTGTAGAGCTTGTCTGTCCTGCATGGTGCTGTTCCCGAACCAGGTTAAGATGTTTCCCGCCAGGATGCTCTCTATGGTGCACGAGTAAAAGTTCCTGAGCACCTTGGAGGGCAGTTGGAAGTCTCTCAAGCGTCTGAGGTGGTAGAGACGCTGTCGGGCCTTTTTCACCACGGTGTTGATGTGACAGGACCATGACAGGTCCTGCGTGATGTGAACTCCGAGGTATTTGAAGCTGTCCACTCTCTCCACTGGGCACTCGTTGATGACGGGGGTCTGGTAGTTCCTCTCCTGCTTAGTGCTGAAGTCCACTATCAGCTCCTTTGTCTTACTGACGTTTAGAAGGAGGTTGTTCCTCTGGCACCAGTTCTCCAGATTCCTAATCTCCTTCACGTAGGCCGTCTCGTTGTTATCAGAGATCAGGCCCACCACGACGGTGTCGTCAGCAAACTTGATGATGGTGGTGGAGCTGGTAGTGGCCACACAGTCATATGTGTACAAAGAGTACAGCAGGGGGCTCAGAACACACCCCTGGGGGGCTCCAGTGCTGAGAGTGGTGGAGGCTGAGACATGTCCGCCCATCCTTACTGCCTGTGGTCTGCCAGTTAGGAAGTTGGAGATCCACTGACACATAGATGAGCTGAGTCCCAGATGCTCCAGCTTGGTGGTGAGTGTGGAGGGAATTATGGTATTAAATGCAGAGCTGTAGTCTATGAAGAGCATTTTAACATAATTCCCCCTTCTAGTGTCCAAGTGAGTGAGTGATGTGTGGAGGAGATGAGAGATGGCATTGTCTGTGGAACGATTTGGACGGTAAGCGAACTGTAGTGGGTCCAGTGTGTCTGGTAGTGAAGAAATGATGAAGTCTCTGACCAGGCGTTCAAAGCACTTCATCACTACTGAGGTGAGGGCTACAGGGCGATAGTCATTGAGAGAAGCAGGGTGGGGTTTCTTCGGGACAGGAACAATGATGGACTCTTTGAAGCATGTGGGGATCACCGACTGAGATAAAGAGATGTTGAATATCTCAGTGAACACAGGAGCTAGCTGTTATGCGCAGTCTCTTAGGATACGACCTGGGATGCCGTCTGGTCCTGCTGCTTTCCTGGTGTTCACTCTCTTGAAGGCTCTCCTTACTTCATGCTCGGAGATGACGAGCACGTTTCCGGTGCTGGCAGTATCTTCCTGTCTGCAGCCGTTAGCGCCGCTAACACTAGCATTGTTGGAGACCTTAGCTGCAGCCTCGAAGCGAGCATAGAAAGTGTTCAGCTCGTCTGCCAGAGTCACGGCCGCGTTCGTCATACCGGTTGTTGGTGCTTTATAGTCCGTTATTGTCCTTAGTCCCCGCCACAGGCTCCTAGAGTCACTCTGTTGGAGTTGTGACTCTAGTTTCCTCCCGTAGCGCTGCTTCGCCTCTTTCACCGCCCTCCGCACGTTATATGACGCGGCTTTGTACGGGTCCATGTCCCCCGTCATGAGTCCCGTGTTGTAGGCAGCGGTGCGGGATCTCAGAGCGTCGCGGATGGTTTTATCCACCCACGGCTTCTGGTTGGGAAACGTTGTGATAGTCTTTGTCTCCACGGTATCATCCGCTAGTTTCCCGATGAATCCCACAACCGCTTCCGTAAACACGTTGACGTCATCGTCGGAGCTGTTTCTGAACATGCCCCAGTCTGCGTCATCGAGTGCGTCCTGTAACGCGGCCACCGATTGATCCGTCCAGGGCAGGGCAGTATGTAGTGTCAGGGCTATGGCATCATCAGTGGACCTGTTGTGGCGGTATGCGAATTGTAGAGGGTCCAGTGAGTCGGGTAGTGAAGAGCAAACGAAGTCCCTGACCAGCTTCTCGAAGCATTTGCTCACGATGGGGGTCAGGGCTACAGGTCGCCAATCGTTCAATGAGGAGATGGTGGAGGATTTGGGTACAGGGACGATGGTGGCCATTTTGAAGCAGGCTGGGACTACAGACAGAGAGAGGGAAAGGTTGAAGATGTGTGTAAACACTCCAGCCAGCTGAGCTGCGCATGACTTGAGGACGCAGTCGGGAATCCCATCCGGACCAGTAGCTTTGCGTGCGTTCACCTTCCTGAAGCACTTCCGCACATCCTCCTCAGACACAGTGTGCGCGCTGACGTCATCTGCGGTGCGCACACTGTCCAGTCTCATGGTGTTCGCTGGGTCAAATCTAGCAAAGAATACTTTAGATCCTCACACAGAGAGGCCATGGTGTGCGATGTGCTGGTTTTCCACTAAAGTCTGCGATTGTGTTTAGTCCCTGCCACATACTCTGAGGGTTGTCAAACTGTTGCTCCACCCTGTCCCTGTACTTACGTTTGGCTGCTTTGATCGTCTTCCGGAGTTGGTAATGTGCATGTTTGTAGTCGGATGTGTTCGGCAAAAGCGGTGCTCCGTGCCGCCAGTGCCGTCCGAACATCTCTCTTATTCCAGGGTTTTTGATTTGGGAAGGATTTAACTGTTCTGGATGGGACGACATTTTCCATGCATTTCCTGATGAATCCGCAGACTGAGTCTGTGTACTCATTAATGTCATTAGCAGCCACGTGAAACATTTCCCAGTCCGCGCGATCAAAACAGTCCCGCAGCATAGACTCCGATTGGTCCGACCAACTTTGCACCGCCCTCAGGGTTGGAGCTTCCTGTTTCAATTCAATTCAATTCAATTCAATTTTATTTATATAGCGCCAAATCACAACAAAAGTTGCCTCAAGGCGCTTCATAGATACAGAGAAAAACCCAACAATCATATGACCCCTTATGAGCAAGCACTTTGGCGACAGTGGGAAGGAAAACTCCCTTTTAACCCTCCTGCCATCCTTTAAAAAACTCACACCCATCACCCTAGGGACCATTCTCAGCCACGCCATAAAAAGACCATATATCCATATTTTATTCCACTTTAAATTAGCCAACCTTGTAAAACTACTTCTCCCTGAAATATTCATGTAAAGTTTTAATTATATTTTCGTTGTTTTAACCCTTCAAATCCCAGTGTTATTACATGAGCGCCCTGTGTTATAAGCCCCAAAAACCAAAAAACGAAACTAAATATTTCCACAAAAAACCAGTTGAAGTAATATGTGATTGTCATTATAAGTAGGCCTTTAGATGGACCAAAGATTGGCACCAACATACATTTTGACCTGCCATTATTTTTTTTGCATTTTTTTTGCAATTTAAAAATTAAAACTTCAAGGCCCTGAGTCTTCATTGACATCCAAGAAAAGAAGAAAAAATAAAATCATATGATGATAATTTGGGGTTGAAAAATAGCGTTTATAATGGAAGTCAATGGGCAGAAAATGGTCCCCAGGGTGATGGGTGTGGGGATTTCTGCTGCTCAGCCATTTTAGGCTGATTTAAGGAATTCACACTGGAATATTAACATTGACAGGTAAAAACTATCCTGTGGCAAGTTTGGTTATATTCCACTGAACACAGTGGAAATGGCAGCCATTTAACACATAGCAGTGGCACAAAAAGGTCCCAAGAAGGCAGGAAGGTTAACAGGAAGGAACCTCCGGCAGAACCAGGCCTGAAAACTGAAGGCTCTCCCTCCCATTCTACTTTTAAATACTCTAGGAACAACAAGTAGGCCTGCAGAGCGAGAGCGAAGTGCTCTAATAGGGTGATATGGTACTACAAGGTCATTAAGATAAGATGGGGCCTGATTATTTAAGACCTTGCATGTGAGCAGGATTTTGAATTCAATTCTGGATTTAACAGGAAGCCAATGAAGGGAAGCCAAAACAGGAGAAATATGCTCTCTCTTTCTAGTCCCTGTCAGTACTCTTGCTGCAGCATTTTGGATTAGCTGAAGGCTTTTCAGTGAGTTTTTTGGACATCCTGATAATAACGAATTACAGTAGTCCAGCCTGGAAGTAATAAATGCATGAACTAGTTTTTCAGCGTCACTCTGAGACAGGATATTTCTAATTTTAGAGATGTTGCGCAAATGGAAGAACGCAGTCTTACATACTTGTTTAATATGTGCGTTGAGGGACATGTCCTGGTCAAAAATGACTCCAAGGTGTCACGGCCGCCGAGGCGAGCCGTGTGGAGTTGGAAGAAGGACCCAAGATGCAGGCAGTGGATGAAACGCTGGTGAGGTTTATTAACAAAGGTGTAGTGGCAAACAAGCAGTGGGGCATGACAAATAACTGAAGACACCTAAACTGGGAGAACTAAAAATAACAGACCTGGGAGCATACGACAAAGGGGATGAGAAGCAGAGAGACGCAGGCGAGGAACAGGACACTGTGGAACACAGGGTAACGCAGACTGACACGAAGTAACACAGACGAACCGGCAACAGGCAGGAGAACACACAGGGCTTAAATACACACACCAGTAATCAGGGGATGAGAGACAGGAGGGCAACACAGCTGGGAGAAATCAGAGCTGACGGGACAGGGGAAATGTAAACTGAACACACTCACATCAGACAGAGACCTTCATAATAAAACAGGAAACTCAGACACGGGGAACCAAACAAGACACAGATCTAAACAGACAGCTTCACAAACAGATGGGGTGACACCACAGACAGACAGAGACACAGACTCAAAGGCAGACCGAATATAACACATAGAACTCAAACCATAATAATAATCATCATCATAATAAACCAGAAAATGATAACTAAAAGCGCTAGGTCACCGACCCAGGACCATGACACAAGGTTCCTCACAGCGTTACTGGAGGCCAAGGTAATGCCATCCAGAGTAAGAATCTGGTTAGATACAATATTTCTAAGCTTTTCAGGGCCGAGTACAATAACCTCAGTTTTATCTGAATTAAGAAGCAGAAAGTTAGCAGCCATCCAGGTCTTTATGTCTTTAAGACATTCCTGCAGTTTAACTCATTGGTGTGTGTTATCTGGCTTCATGGACAGATAGAGCTGGATGTCATCTGCATAGCAGTGACAATGTATGCTATGTCTTCTAAAGATACTGCCTAAGAGAAGCATGTATAATGTAAACAGAATTGGTCCTAGCACTGAACCCTGTGGAACTCCATAATTAACCTCAGTGTGTGAAGAGGACTCTCCATTTACATGAACAAACTGGAGTCTATTAGATAGATATGATACAAACCACTGCAGTGCAGTATCTGTAATACCTACAGCATGTTCTAATCGCTCTAATAGGATATTATGGTCGACAGTTTCGAATGCTGCACTAAGGTCTAGCAGAACAAGCACAGAGATGAGTCCACTGTCAGAGGCCACAAGAAGATCATTTGTAACCTTCACTAAAGCTGTTTCTGTGCTGTGATGAGCTCTGAAACCTGACTGAAACTCTTCAAATAAACCATTCCTCTGCAGATGATCTGTTAGCTGTTTGACAACTACTCTTTCAAGGATTTTTGATATGAAAGGAAGGTTGGGGATTGGCCTATAATTAGCTAAGACTGCTGGGTCTAGAGATGGCTTTTTGAGTAAAGGTTTAACTACAGCCAGCTTGAAGGCCTGTGGTACATAGCTGATTATTAGAGATAGGTTGATCATATTTAAGATCAAAGAATTAATTAATGGCAGGACTTCTTTGAGCAGTTTTGTAGGAATGGGGTCTAAAAGACACGTTGATTCGTTGTTTCGAGGAAGTAATTATTGAAGTTAACTCAGAAAGATCAATTGGAGAAAAAGAGTCTAACTTAACATCAATGGTACTAAGAGTAGCTGTAGATAATATTACATCTGTGGGATGATTATTGGTAATTTTTTCTCTAATGATAAAAATGTTATTTGTGAAGAAGTTCATGAAGTCATTACTAGTTAGCGTTAAAGGGATGGTTGGCTCAACAGAGCTCTGGCTTTTTGTCAGCCTGGCTACAGTGCTGAAGAGAAACCTGGGGTTGTTCTTATTTTCTTCAATCAGTGACGAATAGTAAGATGTTCTGGCTTTGCGGAGGGCTTTCTTATAAAGCAGCAAACTATTTCTCCAGGCTAAATGATGATCCTCTAAATTTGTGACACGCCATTTCCTCTCCAGATTACGAGTCATCTGCTTTAGGGTACGTGTTTGAGAATTATACCACGGAGTCAGGTACTTCTGATTAGAGACCTTAGTTTTCACTGGAGCTACAGTATCCAGAGTCGTACGTAGTGAGGAGGTGAAATTATTAACAAGATAATCGTCCTCTGTTGGGGTAGCGTTCAGATAGCTGCTCTGCTCTGTGTTGGTAGAGGGCATTGAAGATGTTTCAGCTTCTGCCTGTAGGCGGGCAGGAGTAGGATGGAGCGGTGATCCGAATGGCCGAATGGAGCGCTGGGGAGGGCTTTGTACGCATCCCGGAAAGAGGTGTAGCAGTGGTCAAGTAGCCGGTCTTCACGAGTGTTGAAATGGATGTGTTGGTGGAGTTTTGGTAAAACTTTCTTCAGGTTTCCCTTATTAATGTCCCCGGTCGTGATAAATGCCACCTCTGGGTGTGCGGTTTCCTCGTGCTGTACAGTTCCCTGAGTACTTGGTCAGTTTTGGCTTGTGGGGGAATGTAAACAGCCGTAATAATCACGACTGTAAATTCCCTCGGTGGCCAGAATGACCGGCACTTAATCATCAGGTACTCCAGGTCCGGTGAGCAGAAGGATTTGACCGGGTGCACGTTCGCATAATCACACCAGCTGTTGTTGATCATGAAACACACACCACCGCCTCTGCTTTTCCCAGTAAGATCCTGTGACCTGTCCGCGCGGTGCACAGAGAACCCCGGTAGTTGTATTGCGGAGTCCGGTACCTTATCCGATAGCCAGGTTTCTGTGAGGCAGATCACGCAGCAGTCCCACATCTCTCGCTGGAATGAGATCCGTGCCCAAAGCTCGCACAGCTTGTTCTCCAGACACTGCACATTAGCCAGTAATAAACTGGGTAATGGTGGTCTGTTAGTGCGCCGTCTCAGTCGAACTAGAACGCCAGATCTTCTCCCTCTGCGTCGGCATTTGCGGCCTCCAGGGTCAGAGAACAGGTGTCTCAGGTGTGTAGAATGGGGGGTCTGCAAACGGAGGGTCCGTGTTGCAAAACTTGAACTCCGAAAAGTGATGAGAAAGTCCGTCTTTTATTTCCAGTAAGGTTTGTCAGTCGTACACAAGGAGACATGTGCTACTTGTGTAAAAATAAAGGAAAAGTAAAATTAAACACAAAAAACAGCTGTTGCTTGGGGGAGCTCGCGACGAGGCTGCCATACTCGGCGCCATCTTACGTTTAATTTTATGTGATGTTGTCTTTCTTGTGCTCAAAGAGCAGATTCTGAGAACTCACGACTGCAGTGAGCTTCTCCAAGATGTAATCTATTTTCGCTCAGAGGTCTCATTCTGAGTATTCACGGCAGCTGTAAGCTTCTCCAAGATCTTATCCATGCTGCGCTCAACCATCAGAATCAGAATCAGAATACTTTATTGTTCCCTAGGGGATTTAGAGTCCAGCTCTATCCCCACAACATTACTGGCCTTATGAATCAGTTTATCGAGTCTGTTAGCATCTGCGACCCTCAGCCTGCTCCCCCAGCATGCAACAGCATAGAGGATCGCACTGGCCATAACAGACTCGTAGAAAATCCTGAGCATTTTCTGGCAGATGTTGAAGGACCTCAGTCTTCTCAAAAAATAGAGACGACTCTGGCCTTCCTGTTAAGTGCTGTAGTGTTCTTAGCCCAGTCCAGTTTATTGTCAATGTGTACTCCAAGGTATTTATAGTCCTCCACAATGTCAACACTAACACCCTGGATTGAAACAGAGGTCAAGTGTTTCCTGGTCTTCCTGAAGTCCACTATCAATTCCTTGGCCTTTGCCACGTTGAGCTGCAGATGATTCTGCTCACACCATGTGACAAAAGAGTCAACCACAGCCCGGTACTCTGTCTCATCATCCCTGCTGATACATACAACCACCGCAGAGTCATCAGAAAACCTCTGAAGATGGCAGGTCTCTGTGAAGTGCCTGAAGTCTGTGATGTAGAGGGTGAAGAGGAAGGGGGAGAGGACAGTCCCCTGTGGTGCCCCTGTGTTGCCGATTACCTTGTCAGACACACACTGTGGGAGACGTACATATTGTGGTCTTCCTGTCAGGTAATCAACAATCCAGGACACCAGAGAAGCATCCACCTGCATCGCTATTAACTTATCACCTAGGAGGGTCGGTCTGATGGTGTTGAAAGCACTGGAAAAGTCAAAAAACATGACCCTCACAGTGCTTGCCGGCTGGTCCAGATAGGGGTAGACACGATTGAGCAGGTAGATGATGGCGTCCTCTGTTCCGAGACGAGGCTGATAAACAAATTGAAGGGGATCCAGATGTGGTCTGACAATGGGTCGCAGCTGGTCCAGGATGAGCCTTTCCAGGGTCTTCATGATGTGGGAAGTCAGTGCCACGGGCCTGTAATCCTGGGGGCCACTGGGACGTGGCATCTTTGGAATAGGGACGAGGCATGATGTCTTTCACATCACTGGTACCCTCTGCAGACACAGACTCAGCATAAACAGTTTATGAAAGATTTCACACAGCTGGGGGGGCACAGGCCTTGAGGACGCCTGGTCCAGCAGACTTGCCTGAGTGAAGTCTCCTCATTTGCATCTCAACCTGGTATTGAGTGAAGGTGATGGGTGGGGGAGGGATGTCAGTAATCTCACAGGAGGCAACAGCGCCATGTGAAGAGAGAGGCTGGCACAGTGGTGTGGCTCTGGATTCCAGGCTGACTACAGGTGAGGTTGTGGGGGTGTGGTGTCGAATCTATTGAAAAACAGATTCAACTCGTTAGCTCTATCCTCACCTCCCACAGCTCCCCTGAATCCAGTGATGGTCTTCGTGCCCCTTCACACCTCTCTCATGCTGTTCTGCTGGAGTTTCCACTCCAGCTTCCTCCTGTAATTATCCTTAGCCTCTCTGATCTTGTCCTTTAGTAATACCTGGACCTTCCACACCTCCTCTTTATTGCCCCCTCTGAAAGCCCTCTTCTTGTTGTTGAGGAGGGCTTTGATGTCCTTAGTCACCCACGGCTTGTTATTTGGGTAACAATGAACAGTCTGAGCTGGAACAATGGAGTCGGTGCAGAAAGTTATGTAGTCTGTGATACACTCAGTAAGCCCATTGATGTCCTCGGCGTGAGGCTCACGGAGTGTTTCCCAGTCAGTCACCTCGAAACAGCCCTGTATGAGCCCATTTTGAGAACTCACCATTCGTCCCATCGATTCAATCCCAGCTGGCAGCCTTGTGGGTTTTTGAAGAGTCAATTCCGCTTTCTATAATCTTCAAATAAGCCAGGGCCAAGCCGGCTCCCATCAGCAAGAACCCTGTTATCATGGTTCCAAATAGGTAGATATCTTCAATACTTAGGCTCACCCGAGCTCAGACTTCTCGTTGAGATAAGGGTGTCAATTGAATTCAGGGACCAGTTAATCAAATCCATAACTCCTCTTTAGGGTTTAGAGAACAGACTGTGAGAGAGCGTTCCAAGGAAGTTATACAAAATACACAAGACTAGACAAGGACACAAGAGGCTAAGCAGGGAGGATAAGGGAGGGAGGAGAGGAGATGAGAAAACTGTGACCGCCTTCGCCAAGGGCCAAAGATAACTATCACCGAAGGAGTATCCCCTTTTCCTTTTCCTCTTCTTCCTCCTGGGCTGGACTTCGCCCTCTGTCCTCCTTCAGGGTCGGAGTTGGTATGGGTAATTCTTGAAACTGGACCAACTCTTCTCCTTCTCAACTTTCCTCTTCCAGCGAGGCCCCCTTAAGGCTCCCTTCTTTGTCCATTCTCGATATGGCCTTTTTGGAGCCCGAATTAAAAGTCATCGGTGAGGTTTTATTCAGGGGTCTAGCTTGCTTAGCTAGCTCATAATAATAATAATGGATTGCATTTATATAGCGCTTTTCAGGACCCCTCAAAGCGCTTTACCATTCCACTATTCATTCACTCTCACATTCATACACTGGTGAAGGCAAGCTACAGTTATAGCCACAGCTGCCCTGGGGCAGACTGACAAAGGCGAGGCTGCCATATTGCGCCATTGGCCCCTCTGGCCAACACCAGTAGGCGGTAGGTGAAGTGTCTTGTCCAAGGACACAATGACCGAGACTGTCCGAGCCGGGGCTCGAACCGGCAACCTTCCAATTACAAGACGAATTCCCAACTCTTGAATCACAATCGATGGTCCCAGAATTGAGCCTCACCACTGTGCCGTCTTCCGCCATGATACCGTCAATTACCACTAGAGTAGGGTAATTTCCGAAATACAACGGCATAGCATAGACAGCAGGGGGTGCAGTGGGCCGGAGCGGTAGAGAATGGAGACCCTGCTTACCTTTTTCCTCCACCGGCTCCCTCATCCAGTGCTCCACCCCCTGGCAGCTAATCCCCATCTCATTAGCTTGGCTCTTCTCTCCTCCTCCTCAAGTTGTTTCTTAATTCCCCTTTTCTTCAATGTTTTACCTCCTTCCATCTTCTTTCTCAAATTCTTTTCCTTTTCTTTAGAAGCTCGTGCTGCTTCCAGCAACACTTTGGCCAGTGGCGGCACATATCATCCATCACCCCCTGCTCATCACATATTTCTCTAATTTCTTTCCGTTTTTCCAATATTTTCCCATCCTTACCTGTATTGTTTCCAGTGATAGTATTCTTCAAAGCTTTTCCCAGTTCTTCTTTCTGTTTCCCAATGGTATTTCATTTGCTTCCCTTTTCCATTTTAGCCCTAGGCTTTTCTCTAATAATTACATTAAAATCTGCCATTTTTCACTTTTCAATTGTAATACTTACCACCGTCCACCAGATGTCACCCTTGTTCTTTTTCTATCCTCCTCGGCACTCCTCCTCAGTTATGCCCTCGCGCTCAAGTCCACCCCTGTGAGCTTGGCTACCTGCTCCTCCTCCTTCTGTCAGTCTGCTTCACTCCGCCCTAGGAGACACTTCCTTGTCCCTCGCACTCAATACACTATACAGAGCACGTGTCTCATTCTGCAACCCCAACATGGTTTTAGATGCAAATTTCAACTTTAAGTCTAATTTACTAACCCAAAATTGACCCCCACAGTCTAGAAACACTACAGCGGGCTCGCCAACCCAGCTCGGAATCTAACCGGCAAAGGAACTCGGCCCCGCTGCCATGCAGACTGTCAACTGTAGCAAATTTTAACTTTCTTTTTTATACACAAACCCGGTCAAAAACTCTGGAGCAGGGTTACCAGTCTCGACTAAAGAACTTGGGCCCACTCTCATGCAGACTGTCAACCGTGGCGAATTTAACTACTCGATTTCAATCGAGACGTGACCTTTCACACTTTTCACATTCACACATACAATCTACAGGCGCTGCAATGGCCTCGCCCACCTCCGCACTGAATCTAGCCAGCGGAAGAACTCGGGCCCGCTCTCGTGCAGGCTGTCAACTATGACGAGGATCCCACACCTCGATTTAGTTATTCGGGGGCCCTCACTTTCCCAGGTTCCCGTTCCACGGTTGCTCCACTCGAGGCCGAGTGGAGGATAATTATTCTTACACTTTCAGTCGCTATCCACAACAACCAATTCACTTCATCGGTTTTACTTATTACATTACTTATTTGCTGTGCGAAACCCAGCTGAAGGAGGAGCTCCGCTTGAGGCCGTGGCGCACTCCTGACTACGGGTGAATTTTCTGAGGAACTCGGCTGGCTCTCGGCGGTCCCCGGAGCTGCCGAAAGCCCCCACCTGCTGCTTCACCTGCACCCAAGCCGCGGCCGCTTCAGGTGGGAATTCTCCGTGTCTCTTCAGATGCAGCCTCCGCGTCACCCTTCTGCATTCCGGAGGCTCTGCTGTTTTCTCCACCCGCTTCCCCTTCCCGAAGGAAGCGGCGCACACGCCGCCATAAATTGGACAATGTTAAGCAACTCCCGGTGGTGAGTTACAATGATTATTTCTCTCCCTCTTCTATGGACATTAAAAACAATAGACTCACTCCTGATCCTGTTGATGTGTCCCTGCTGGACGACGACATAGACTGGGAAAACTATTTTTATTCAGCTCCCTCTGAGTTGGGATTTATCGAGGACTATCACCACACTTTAAAACCTCCAAAGACGGCTAAGTCAAAGACTGTAAATCGTGGTGGCAGAAGGGCTACACCGATTTTTGATAAAAAAGTTTTTACTGACCCTGTGTGTGTTAATCCTGAGTCTGCCCATTCAACAACTGTCATATCTGAGCCTGCCGCTTCGTCTACCTGTGTTTCTCCTCCCAGGGCAGCTCGGGCCCGGCTTTTCTCTGCACCCGTTTCAGTCCCTCGGGTGGGGAAACCTGAGGTCCAGCTGGTCCCTTCTCCGGCTCCCAGGCCGGCTGAGGCTCTGTCAGTCCCTGTACCCGTACCAGCTCCTCGGGTGGGGGCAGCAGCTGCTCAGCCATTGCCGGTGCCTGTTCCGGCCCCAAGGGTGAGGGCAGCCGTGACTCAACTTCCTCCTTCACCCGTACCTACTCCTCGGGTGGGGGTGGCTGGTGTCCGGTCTGCCATATCACCAATGCCGGTCTCTGAGTTGAGGCCAGCCAGACACAGCCTACCTCTGCACCCGTACCTACTCCTCAGGTGGGAGCAGCCTGTGTCTGGCAGATGCCTGCACCCGTTTCAGTGTCCACTGTAAACTCAAGCGAGTCTGTCCAGCCATATTCTTCATGTTCAGAAGCCTCAGAAGACTTAGTTCATCCACTGTCACTACTGCCATCACTACAACAGCCACTACAACATGTATTACAGTCTTTTGTTCAGTCATTAGCCCAGTTCTTAGCTCAGGCATCAGCTCCATTACCTGCTCAGTCATCCATTCAGTTACCACCTCAGTTTCTTGCTCCATTGCCTATTCAGTTATCAGCTCAGTCATTAACTCTGTCACCAGCTCAGTTAGTAGCTCAGCAACCAGCTCAGTCACTGCAATCCTCTGCTGGAAGCTCTTGTGAGCTCACTCAGCCAGTTGAGGACAGCGTCGTGCTGACAAAGCCTGGACAGACTGTTTGCACTGCACAGCCCCAACCGTTGCATCCCAAGCCGGCTGCGTGCTCTGTGCAGCTACAGTTGGCGTCCGCTGAGCTAGAGGTCTCCACACCTGCTGGCCCTGCATCTGTTCCCGCTGGGGGTTTAGGAGAACCGCTCCAGCCGTCCCCCGTCTCCGCTGGCGGCTCCGGTCAGCCCGGCCAGCACCTCCTCGTCTCCGCTGGCGGCTCTCGTCAGCCCGGCCAGCACCTCCTCGTCTCCGCTGGCGACTCCGGTCAGCCCGGCCAGCACCTCCTCGTCTCCGCTGGCGACTCCGGTCAGCCCGGCCAGCACCTCCTCGTCTCCGCTGGCGGCTCCAAGACGCCCATGCCTGGTCCAGCCTCTGCGTCAGCTTCAGCTTCGCCCACGCTTGGTCCAGCCTCTGCATCAGCTTCAGCTTTGCCCACGCCTGGTCCAGCCTCTGCGTCAGCTTCAGCTTCGCCCTCGCCTGGTCCAGCTTCAGCTTCGCCTTGGCCTGGTTCAGCTTCGCCTGGTCCAGCCTCTGCTTCAGCTTCAACATCGCCTGGTCCTGTGGCTGCCACGCCACCGTCTGGTCCTGTGCCCTCCAAGCCTCGACCAGTATGCCCGACGCTTGAGAGCCGCCGCCGTCTTCAACGCGGCCGGCCTCTGGCCCCGGTCTGTAGCCGCCGCCATCTTCCACGCGGCCGGCCTCCGGACCCGCTCTGTAGCTGCCGCCGTTGCCGCCCGCACGGTCAGCCCCCAGGACACCTCCTCTGTTCCTCGTGAATTTTTTGTTTTGGACTCTTGGTGCTCCTTGTGTTTTGTTTGGTTTCGTTCCCTCCATCCTGGTCTCCCGCCTCCCGCCCTGGGTGGGTTGTTTTCGTTTTTTCTTGGTTTTTGTGGTTCTCGGGTTTGGGCTGTCGGGAGCCAGCCCTTGAGGGGGGGTGATGTCATGATCCTGTATTCTTGTATTTTGTTCTTCATTTAGGCCATGGTTCCTGATTGCTCTGTTAAGTTGTTCCTTATTTTGATTTCCCCTTGTGACTTTTACCCCCTGTGTGCCCCTCTGTATCTGTGAGGCCTCGTCTCCCCTACTTGTGTTTCATTCAATGTTTTCCCCAGCCCGTTATGTCTGTGCTCTCTCTCTCTTCTCCTGTCTGAATCTCTGTGTACTTCCTGTTTTACTTTGATAGTCTCTCATCAGTATGGCCATGTTGTGTTCACTCCTGCCCTGTCTCGTTGCGACTATCTGTGTCAGCTGTGTTCCCTGTGTGCTCCCACTTCCCTTGTTAACCCTCTGTGTATTTAGGTCCGCGTCGCGTTCTCCCTCATGCTGTGTGTGATTCTCCCTGTGTTTTCTGGTGAGCTTTATATTTAGTTTTTCCCAGTTTAGTTTTCTATAACTTGTGAACTGTTTTTCCAGCAATAAAGCTGTGCTTTTTGAGTTTATCCCCTGTGTCCCCTTGAGTTTGCGTTTGGGTCCAATTCCTGCCTGCCACACAGCCGAAACCATGACAAAGAAAGCTTGTCGTAGCTTGAGCTCCCACACACTGCACTAATATTGGCCCCCGAGACTGGCTCCAGAATTACATAATGAGGCCTATTGACTACATCTCTGGTTATTTCTGAAATAACCTTAGTCTTGAAGGCAACTGATTCAGATACACTAGAAACCTTTCTAGTCAGATTGCCTGAGATAACACAGCTTGTAGGTCTTTGACATGGTTTTACATCCTGCAGATAATTGTTAAAGGCAGAGGTGACAACACAAGCCCTGCCATCATGCAACTCAGGGTCTAAGTATCCATACCCAGAATACACAGTTGCTGCATTACCAATTGGGGTTAGTTCATAATTACTGCTCTCAGCCCCAACTGATTTAATGAGTCAGAAGGCTCAATCTCCCTGCTGGCCCTCTGATAAACTCATAGACTCCAGAGCATTAGTTTGTCAAGCAGCAGATATGGAAGCAACGCTAGGAACAGACTTTAATTCGGCGTCTTTGACATTGTCCATGTTGTCTTTTGATGCTGCTTTTAAGGGGCTAAGTTCAATTCCCTCTGACTCCCCACCAGACTCTGAAGGAGTTTCAGTCCTGACTTGTGCCAGTCTGGCCACATGTAAAACAGTCAAATCATTGTTCATGGGAGCCTTCACAAAAAGTTTATAACTTGACACCAAATCCCACATAGGGCACCCAATCATAACATGCTTGGTGACTGCACTTGCAGATGGCTGCTGGGCGTCAGCTGTCCTCATCTGAAGTGATAGTACGGATGCAGGACAAAGCTGAGCCTCAGACAGGCTGTCTACCTCACAGGGAGTTGCTTCAGAAGAAGAACACAAGAAACATTTTTAACAAGATTTCCCACAGAAATATTATTCATATGCTCGCATCCTGATTCTATGACCTGAAAAGAATTGTCCATGACTGGCTTATAAATGTTAAGAGTACAATCATACTGTATAATGGGTGAGAGCCTCTGACAGAGTCCAGTCTTTCATAGCTCAAATGTATATTTTCATCGTCTTTAACAAACAGACACAGCAAAATCTCCAGTGTTAAATTAACAATAGAGAGTGTCTATATGGGTCCACACCTCTGAGTGTTAAATACAACACTGTTGAGTGTTAAATTAACACTTTTGACAGTGTTATATGTTTAAAAGTAACCTAGTCAGTTTTGAAGATTAACAATGGCTAACGCTGACCAGTGCTGATTTTCTAACACTGGAATATTTCTAACATTTTGAGTTATTTTCCAGTGTTAGAAAATCAGCACTGCTCAGTATATATATATATATATATATATATATATATATATGCCCGTGATCAGGTACCCTGCTGGGGTAATAGGCTGGCCAAAGGAGGAGATAGAAGCCACTGACATCAAGACAAGAAAGCTCCTTACCATGCATGGAGGGTTTCACCCCAAGTCAAGCACCCTGAGGCTGTACGCTAAGCGGAAGGAAAGGGGCCGGGGACTGGTGAGTGTCAGCACCACAGTCCAGGATGAGACAACGAACATCCAAGAATACATTGGGAGGATGGCCCAAACAGAAGAAGACGGCCGTAGTGATCGATGTAGCGGTTCCCAATGACAGCAATATCAGGAAGAAGGAACACGAGAAGCTGGAGAAATACCAAGGGCTCAGAGAAGAGCTCGAGAGGATGTGGAGGGTGAAGGTAACGGTGGTCCCAGTGGTAATCGGAGCACTAGGTGCGGTGACTCCCAAGCTAGGCGAGTGGCTCCAGCAGATCCCGGGAATAACATCGGAGATCTGGCCTGCCTGTCACACAGCCTATCATGACAGAACAGCGCGACCACTGCATGGACCCCGCAGCACTCGCCCTGTCTGATGAGCTTCGGAAGGACATCATTTAATGAATAAGTTATGTGATCTGTGGCTGGATCATCCAGAGGAGGAGTTCCAGCGTGCTGTAGTCAACCGGCTACAACGAATGGTTTCCGGTCTTCCCTGGCTTCTGGACTTTCTTCACCCTTCATTTTTTTCTAAATGAGCTTCACCTTCACCCCCCAGCTGCTACCGCTTCCCTAGCCAGCTCGGCAAAGGATGTGCTCCCCAGCCCACCAGACTTGGAGTTGCCCAGCCCAGCGGAGCCATCACCGAGGCGGAAGCGACGGCCGCACCACCGGCGTGTCACCCCACAGTCGGACTTCAGGATATCAAAGCATTGGACCTTGGGACTGTTTACTCTGGGACTATGTTTTTTATGTCAGCTGCCCAGCCTGAAGCTCAATTAGCTGCCCAGCCAGAAGCTCAGTTAACTGCCCTCAGTTCAGTCAGCAGCCCAGCTGCTCTCAGTTCAGTCAGCAGCCCAACTGCCCTCAATTTTAGTCAGCAGCCCAGCTGACCTCAGTTCAGTCTTCTACTTCACCACCTGATTTACAACCATCACTACTGCCTTCAGCTCTGGTTGCAGGTCAAACATTAGCTCCAGCAGCTTTTCAGCCATTACCTTCACCTGCTCCACCGGTACTGCAAGCTATGTCTATACAACCTGTAAAGAACTGTTTTTCAACCACTAATTATAAGCAGAGAGACGCACATATTAAGACTTTTGTTGTTCCTCAAGACCTGGCCTACTTAGAGACGGTTACCCTTTCCAGGGCCTCCCCAGAGAATGAGTTTCAGTCCACCGTGAACTCTGGACCCCTGAAAACGAAGAAGCCAGCGCAACTGTTTTTCCTGGGAGCTCAACCAGGCTGTCTCAGCGATTTGTCCCTGCTGAGAGCTCAGGGGAGTTAACTCTGCCACTTCTGTTCTATGCTGGAAGCTCTAGTGAGCTCATTTGACCAGCTAAGGACTGCATCCTGCTGTTACTGCCTGAGCAGAGCCACTGTCCTGCAGAGCTCCAACCAGCTTCTTCTTTGGCAGAGGATTCTGCGCCTGCTGGTTCCATCTCGTCTCTGCCAGAGGTTTCTGTGCCTGCTGGTTCCGTCTTGTCACTGCCAGAGGTCTCCGTGTCTGCTGGTCCTGAGCCTGCCTCCGTTGGAGTGTCCGAGGGGCCCGTTCAGCAGCCTGCCTCCACTGGAGGGTCCGAGGGGCCCGTTCAGCACCCTTCCTCCACTGGAGGTTCCGAGGGGCACGTTCAGCCACATATCTCCGCTGGAGGGTCTGAGGGGCTTTTTCAGCCATCTTCAGTCTACGCTGGAGGGTCCGAGGGATCCATCCAGCCTGCAGGGCCACCACCTGCTCAATCATTTGCGGCTGCCGTGCCTCGTCTGGCCCTGTGGTTGCCATGCCACTGCCTTGTCAGGCTCAGAGTTGGAGGCCACCTTCCAGGCCTCTGACTGGACTTCTTCACCAGCACAGATGGCCTTCGGACCTGTTTTGTCGCAGGTGCTTCCTTCTCCGCAGATGGCCTCAAGATCTATTTCGTCGCTGCATTCCCCATTCCCTGCTGTCGGCCTCTGGACCTGTTCGTCGCCGCTGCTACCTTCCCTGCAGTCGGTTTGGTTAGCTATTCACACAGCTACACTGTGAGGTCAACAAATGGACTGTAATGCCACCTACCTACACACACGCACACATACACACATACAATATACTCCCTAGATATACACACTGCCTAATTTAACCATCCCATTCTGCGAAAGGACTGCTGCTATCTACCAGAACAAATGTGACTTGAGTTTGTGTTAGAACTTAGATTTTATGTTATTTATCCATAACTGTTGTTGCAATTCATTACTGCGTTTTTTACTGCTCTTTTTAAACGTATTCTTTTTAAACTGTATTTAATGTTTTAACTGTATTGTATTGTTTATTGCACCGTAGAGGCTGGTGAGAAACAGTTTTTCATTTCAGGCTGGGTAACACCATACAAAATGACAATAAACTTCTTGACTCTTTGAGTCTGAGTCTAATGATTAGCTAACTACGTTGGTGTGGCGGTACACAGCATGTGGTGCCGTGCAGGGAAGGCATGGCATCTGCAATCATGCCCCGCCAACTTAACTTGACTGTTTTTTAATTATTTTTTAAATGCTGATAAAATTTACATTACACAGAAGGAAAACTGAGATATTGTCAATCAAAACATCATGTCTCCAGTGTTTTTGAAGTTGTTTGTTCACATGGAGGGTTTAATGAGATCCATTGAGGTTAAGGCAGTGTCCAGCTCAAATAAATTAGTCTCAAAGTGGCTGTATTTTGAGGAAACCCTCACAGTGTGACTTCTATATCCATCCTGCTTTAGTGACCATTTATTTTTATGGACCAAATGAATGATAAATTTAATGTGACATATATAACTTTTGGTGGGCATGTTGAATTGAACAAATACAGATTTCTGTATTTTGCCATCATGTTTACAGCATATATTCTAATACTTTGCAGCAATTCAACTATATTGTGTCTCATATGGATCAAGAAAAACCTGCATGAGCCTATGTATATTTTTATTGCAGGGTTGTTACTGAACTCAGTTATGTTTAGCACTAATATCTACCCAGAACTTTTGATTGACTTTTTATCAGACAAGCAGATCACAACTCATTCACTATGCAGCTTTCAAGCATTTATTTATTATTCTCTAACAGGATCAGAGTTCTTTCTATTAGCAGCTATGGCATATGACAGGTATGTGTCTATATGCAAACCCCTGCAATATACAACCATCATGAAAAAAACAACTATCATAGTTTTACTAGGGTTAGCTTGGCTTCTGCCTGCTTGTCAGCTTGTGCCATCAGTTGTAATGAGTCAGAGTTATAAAATTTGCAGTTTTACTTTGAATGGAATCTTTTGTAATAATGCAATTTCCAAGCTTTACTGTGACACCTCAAGAACAACATATATCATATATGGTGTGTTTATTTTACTTAACACCGTATTTCTTCCTTTGCTTTTTATACTTTTTACTTACACAAAAATATTTATAATATGCTATCGGAGCTGCAGGGAGGTCAGGAAAAAAGCTGCACAGACTTGTTTACCTCACCTGCTTGTATTAGTCAGCTTTTCAGGTTTGTGTTCATATGATATAATTGTAGCTCGACTAGAAATGAATTTGCCAAAAGTTGCACGTTTTATATTGACCTTACAAGTAGTTTTATATCATCCTCTTTTTAATCCAATTGTTTATGGACTGAAAATGAAAGAAATCTCTAAACACCTCACGAAATTGTTCTGTGAAGGAAAACTCAACATCTGGCAAAGCTCATGTTGAAAGGGTGTAATGTAGATGTGATGTTTAATTTAACTGTTGTGTTCATGTGTGTATTATGTTTCACAATATAGAAGTTGTCTTTTCTCTGTCTGAGATATATATTATAGAAATCTATTATTTTTGCATAGTATATGTATAATATATATTTAAGATAGAGATTGTATTTGTTTGGGAGGGGGAATTATTGTTTTTAGTGTATTTGTTATTCAGATTTCTTTAAATATACTATACTGCTATTTACATACAATACACACATGGCTCTCACTAAGGGATATGTTTCCAATATCATTTTTGTTGAACACAAAAAACAAACAATAACTTGAATAATGACGCACATAATCCACATGGACTTTATGCCGTGCTATTGTGATAACATATAAACAATTATAAGATATTATCTGGGGTTTTCTCCTTACTATGAAATATAAACCACCTTAAGGGATCACTGTTGTTCTGTTTTCTTAAATGCATTTTCAATTCATTTGTTTGCTGTTGTTTTGTTTGTTTGCTCATGTTATTTATTCTTAACTTAATACTGTGTTGCTGTTAAGTTGTAAATTCAAGTTGTTAGTTTTCCTGTCTGTGTCAATAATAAAGAATAATAGCATCTTAGCAAAGAGTTGGCATTTCAGAAAGAATGAAAAGAAGAACACATTCAGTGTATCCCAATGAAGCTTTCATTATGTAAAGTTAAGGGCATTATCACAAAAACAAAACATTGGAATGGAGATGGAGACCTCTAAGGTCACCTAATAGATGTTAATTTGGTTTTGTATTTGTGTTTCAGTTTGTACAGAAAAGGTTTTTTGATATAGCAGCAGAAATACTGTGGAAAAGGAGTTGAAGTGAATAGCCCAAAAGGAGGGCCACCAAAAGAGCTCCCCTGGTATACAGTGTTCTTGTAGGACTGTAACATTCTATGTTTGTTTTTCCAAGTTTATGAAAGAAAAACACAAAGGAGCAGAGAGCAGAAAGTTCCCAAGCACGGCCTTCAGGTGGTATGGAGGGAAAGGTAACCCTGTTGGCCAATCAGACAAGCAAAGCTATTTAGTTTGTTTGGCCAGTATACAATACAGAATGTGCAGACCAGTATGTTCACGAAATGGCATTAATCCCACTCATGAGTAGCAACTTGTAGGCAGCAGTTACCACTCATTAGAACAGTTGTTCTTCTGGTTTGACTTTGGGATAAAGAAAAAAATCGGATCAGTGGACTGGATGGATGAAAAGAAACAGAGCCAGGCATGACTTATGTAGCATATTGCAGAATGTCCTACTTAACTCATGCCCATCAGATGCCATTGAGCAGCACAATGTCAGGGTTCCTGGGTCATTCATCCAGTGTTTTCAGTTTGTTCAGGTTCAGTTTATTTTCTTTTTCTTATTCTCATTTCCTGTTGTTCTGTTCCTGTTACTTCTATGTATCATTAGTTAGATTATGTTCAGCTGTTCACTAACCGGTCTCTAATCATTAATCATTCAGTCTGTATTTTTAAGTCCTCAGTTTCATCCTGGTCATGGTCATGACATTGATGTTGCTGTTGATGTTAGGTTGTTGCCGTATGCTTTGCTCATTTAATCAGTCACTCAGTCAGTCAGTCAGTCAGCCAGCCCGCCAGCCAGCCAGCCCACAATTTTGTGCTTCTGTTCTGTTCATTCACTCCATCTGCAATAAACACTTTTCACTGCGAGTCCTGTGTTTGGGTCATCCCTTCCTCTCCTCCACGCACGAAGCCCTGACACAACTGAAATTTGCTTTGTTAATGATGTAATCTATAAAACAAGCCGTTGACTACATCTACTAGACATGCCCAAAACATAAGGTGCTTTAGAGTGTATAAGAATTTCTTTTACTTATGTATTATTCAGATTATTTTATTGTATAATGCCTTAGTGCCACTGGATTTAGCATGTCTAACACTCATGCAGTTGACAGACAGACAGATGGTGGAGGTCTGGTAAGGAAGTTGGGGGGGAAGCAGACAACTCCACAGAAAGAGTCTTTTGTCTCTTTGATGACTCTGGGAAGTAGCAAGGGAGTGTGAATCTTAATGTGTGAAACAGCTGTGTACTGCCTTTTGTTACTCGAGAAGGTATTAAACTGAGAGCCATGCTAGGCTCAGGGAGAGACTCTGCTGACCGTTTGCCCCGCGATCATGCATGCTCTCCACCAAGCTTGGTATTCTGTTCTTTGTTTTGTGATTAAAGAATGCTATCTACCACTCATCGCTTGTCTGCAGGCTTTATTTAATGGAAAACTTCCACAACAAGAGCAATAGAGAAAGCGAGAAGCCAGAGAGAGAGAGGAAGTGAGAAAAAAAATACAGTGAACTCTTAAAAATACATGACATTCCAACAATGGCTGATTTAAGTGATCTGTATTAGAACTCAGGCAAAGCTAAGTTGCACCCATGCACAGTATGCATCTGTGATTAATACCTGCACTCAGGCACAGAACTCAAGAGCAGTCATTATCGTTGTGTTAAATAAGGAATCTGTACAGAATTGTCATGGCCCGTGGCTCAGCATCCAGGGAGCCGTGGGAGGCTGCGGTGGCCACACCTTTGGGCTGGGCCGCCTCCAAATCACCTGCATCTCATCTGAGGCAATCACCGGAGGACTACTTCAGCCAGCTCTGACGGCTTCTCCCCGCCAGTCTCTAAGTCTCCTCCCAGTGTGACCAGCATTCGGCGTGGAAGCCTGTCATCCTGCCATCCTGCCTGTCATCCTGCCGGACTGACTCCCTCCCTAGGATTCCCTTCACGGGCACCTCTCCCCTCCAAGCTCCACGGTCCTGCTCTACCTGTAAGCCTCGGCAACTTATGAACTCTAGCCGTTCATTTCTTGATAGACTGCGTGCTGTTAACTGTGTCTCCCCTTTCTGTTGCAGTTTCCCCACGGTCCCGATTACGGTGCTGCTGGGCTCCACGCTCCTCGTTTTCCCCCCGTGGCATGAGCCTTAGTTTTTCGTTAGTGTTGTTAAAAGATTCTTCAGTTAAATAAAGACTTGTACATAGTTCTGAGCTGCGGTGTGCTGAGTCTGCTTTGGGGTCCTGTTACCTGAACACTCCGTGTTCTGTGACAGTACAGACTGGCCAGTTATGGACCCCGCAGACCCAATGCGTTCCGCTATAAGTAGGCAGGGCGCTATGTTGGGCCGGCATGACCAGCTCCTACAATCGCTCCAAGATCAGTATCAAGAGCTCAGCGAGGCTCAGGACGGGCTGCGTCCCCAACCCCCCGATTCGGCGTACCGCGGTCTCTCATCCCCACCACCAGAACCCTTCCATGGCGAATTGGACCTGTGTGGGGGGGTTCCTTTTTCAGTGCACTCTGTTTTTCAGCCACACGCCGCAGTCCTTCCCCGATGACGCTGCCAAGATTTCCCACTTCGTGGGGCTGCTAAGGGGGAGAGCGTTGGCATGGGCTGAATCGTATTTATCTTTTCACCCGATTGATCGCTGTCGCTATGACTATTTTCTCGACGAGTTTAAGGTGACGTTTTCACCCCCGGTTTCTGAGGATAGTGCCGCGCAAAAACTACTAGCCCTCCGGCAGGGTAGGCGCAGCGTTGCGGAGTATGTGGTCGAATTCCGCACTGCAGCAGCTGCTGTGGACTGGCCCAAGACGACCTTTTCCTGCTGTGCGCTAATAGACTCCGGGGCGGAGCAGAATTTAATGGACATTCGACTAGCGGAAAAATTGGACTTGCCACTCTCACCACTAAAACCAACCATTCCAGCCTCCGCTCTAAACAACCAAGTCATTGCATATATCACTCATCAAACGGCACCGGTGAAATTAGTCACCTCTGGCAATCACAATGAGCAGACTACGTTTTTTACCTTCCCGTCCCCTGACATGCCCCTCATCCTGGGCTACCCTTGGTTGCAAACGCATAATCCCCAAATTGACTGGGCTGGAAAGAGAATCTCCAATTGGAGTGTGTTTTCTCTGGCGAATTGCATGAGGTCAGCTGTTTCCTCTACATGCGCTAGATCCGCCCAACCAGTTGTGCCGCCACCTGATCTCTCCTCAGTCCCAGCCGTATATCATGATGTGCAGGAAGTGTTTCGTAAGGATAAAGCTCACTCATTGCCACCTCATTGTCCTTACGACTGTGCTATTGATTTGTTACCTGGGGCCCTGCTGCCTTCCAGTAGGTTATACAACCTGTCCCGCCTGGAGAGAGAGTCTATGGAGCAGTACATCCAGGAATCCCTCACTGCTGGTATTATCCGACCCTCCTCCGCTGTAGGTTTTTTCTTTGTGGGGAAGAAGGACGGGTCGCTGCGGCCGTGTATTGACTATCGGGGCCTGAATGAAATTACTGTGAAGAACAAATATCCCTTGCCTTTGATTAATTCTGTTTTTGAAACTCTCCAGGAAGCTGCCGTATTCACCAAGTTAGATCTACGAAACGCATACCATCTGGTTCGTATACGTGAAGGGGACGAATGGAAGACTGCCTTTAACACCCCGCTGGGACATTTCGAATATTTGGTAATGCCGTTCGGCCTAACAAACGCACCCGCGGTCTTCCAAACCCTTGTGAATGCTGTGCTTCGAGATTTTCTGAATCTTTTTGTTTTCGTGTACCTGGATGACATTCTTATTTTTTCCAGAACCCCCGAGGAACACCAGGTTCACGTGAGGAGTGTGTTACAGTGCTTGCTGGAGAATAGATTATTTGTCAAGGCGGAGAAATGTGAATTCCACGTTTCATCTGTTTCTTTCCTGGGTTATGTCATGGTCTCCGTGCCTGCCCGGTCAGCCCCACGAGGCTACATTTGCTGTTTCTGTTCTCTCCCTCTCTGCCTGGGCGGAGCTCACTGTGGGCTACCGCCCTTGGCCCACACACACACCTGACAACAATCACCTGTCATCACCGGGAGCACTATTTGAGGCTGGAACACAGATCCTCTCGTCGCTGGATGATTGTACTACTGACATCTTCCCCCCCCCCCCGGACCTGCGACCTCCCTGCCGTGTGTGAGTGTGAGCAAAGAAGACGTGAGCGAGTGTGAGAGAGCTACCCTGTGATTCCCCGGAGTTTTGGATCCCTTCACTGTACATATATTGCACTGGCACTGTAAATAAACTACACCTTGGAGACACCTAACCGCTCTGCATTTGAGTCCCTGTAACCAGATCGTGACAGGTTATGTATTGGCAGGAGGGCAGGTGAAGACGGACCCAGCGAAAGTCAAAGCAGTTCTGGAATGGCCCGTTCCGGAGTCCCGCAAGAAGCTTCAGCGCTTCCTCGGCTTCGCCAATTTTTACAGGCGTTTCATCCGGAACTACGGTCAGGTAGCCGCACCTCTCACTCACCTCACCTCCCCTAAGGTACCGTTCACCTGGCACCCAGAGGCTCACACTGCGTTCACCAAACTGAAACAACTGTTCACATCAGCCCCGATCTTGATTCATCCCGACACCAGTAAGCAATTCATTGTGGAGGTGGATGCGTCTGACGCGGGAGTGGGGGCTGTACTGTCTCAGCGGTCGGACTCTCCAGGGAAGCTGCAGTCGTGCGCTTTCTTCTCAGGCCATCTCACCCCTTCTGAAAAGAACTACGATGTGGGAGACAAGGAGTTATTGGCCATCAAACTAGCCTTGGAAGATTGGCGCCACTGGCTGGAGGGAGCCGAGCAACCATTTCTCATTTTAACAGACCATAAGAACTTAATCTATTTCAGAACAGCCAAAAGGTTAAACTCCCGTCAGGCTCGCTGGTCTCTATTCTTCACCCGGTTTAACTTTACACTCTCCTACCGCCCAGGCTCCCGCAACGTCAAACCCGACGCTCTCTCCCGTCAATACTCCCTGGATGCGGACTCATCGCCGTCAGCAACGGTCCTGCCCGCCGCCTGTGTGGTGGGGCCCTCACCTGGGACATAGAAGAAACCATCCGTCAGGCTCTCCGGGGAGATCCCGACCCAGGTACCGGGCCTCCTGGGCGGCGTTTTGTTCCTGCTGCCGCCCGTGGAGCCGTCATTCACTGGGCTCACACCGCGCGATTTTCTTGCCACCCTGGTGTGAATAGAACTGTTAACCTGCTAAAACGTCGGTTCTGGTGGAAATCTTTGATAAGAGACGTAAAAGACTATGTGTCAGCCTGCTCCACCTGTGCTCGTAATAAACAGTCCACCAAACACCCAGCGGGCCTGCTCCACGCTCTCCCAACGCCACACCGTCCCTGGTCCCACATTTCTTTGGATTTCATAACCGGCTTCCCCAGCTCCTCAGGGAAGAGTGTAATTCTTACAATCTCTGACAGGTTTTCTAAAGCCGCACACTTTGTCCCTCTGGCAAAATTACCCACGGGCCCCCGCCCCTGCATATCAACCTGGCAAGAAGGTTTGGCTGGCTGCTAAAAACATCCCACCGCGGGTGGCGTCCCACAAGTTAGCTCTGCGCTTCATCGGCCCGTATGAAATTGAGGCTGTTATGTTTTTAGGCTCCACGGCATTCCCTCCGATATCGTTTCTGATCGGGGGCCGCAGTTCACCTCGCGCATCTGGACAAACTTTTGTTCACTCTTAGGAGCCAAGGTTAGCTTGAGCTCCAGCTTCCACCCACAGTCAAATGGCCAGGCTGAGCGGCTTAATCAAGAGCTGGAAGTTGCGCTGTGTCGCCTCACGTAATCCCTCCACTTGGGCCTCCTATCTCTCCTGGGCAGAATATGCCCACAACTCCCTTACCTCCTCCGCTACGGGACTGTCACCGTTTGAAGCCTCCCTCGGATACCAGCCACCGCTTTTTCCCGAGAATGAGCTCGACCTTGCTGTCCCCTCTGCACCACTTCATCTCCGGCGCTGCCGACGGATTTGGCGCAGGGTCCGCCACGCTCTCCTGCGGTCCAAGGCGTGACAGGCGCGCTATGCGAACCGCCGCCGGGCCCCCGCCCCTGCATATCAACCTGGCAAGAAGGTGTGGCTGGCTGCTAAAAACATCCCGCTGCGGGTGGCGTCCCGCAAGTTAGCTCTGCGCTTCATCGGCCCGTATGAAATCGAGGCTGTTATCAATCTAGCTGCTGTTCGTCTGAAGCTTCCTGACTCCTGGCGCATACATCCCACGTTCCACGTCTCCCAGGTCAAACCGGTTCGACGTAGTCCTCTGTGCCCTCCGTCCGAGCCCCCTCCTCCCGCCCGGCTCGTTGATGGTCATCCCGCTTATGCGGTCAGTCGGATCGTGGCGGCGCGTCGGCGCGGGTGGCACTACCTGGTGGACTGGGAGGGGTATGGCCCCGAGGACTGTCTGTGGGTCCCGCGGTCGTTTATTCTTGACTCCTCTCTCGTCGCTGACTTCCACGCTTCCCTCTGCAGGCAGCTGTCCGGGCGGCCGCCTGGAGGCGACCCTTGAGGGGGGGGTGCTGTCATGGCCCGTGGCTCAGCATCCAGGGAGCCGTGGGAGGCTGCGGTGGCCACACCCTTGGGCTGGGCCGCCTCCAAATCACCTGTGTCTCATCTGAGGCAATCACCGGAGGACTAGTTCAGCCAGCTCTGACGGCTTCTCCCCGCCAGTCTCTAAGTCTCCTCCCAGTGTGACCAGCATTCGGCGTGGAAGCCTGTCATCCTGCCATCCTGCCTGTCATCCTGCCGGACTGACTCCCTCCCTAGGATTCCCTTCACGGGCACCTCTCCCCTCCAAGCTCCACGGTCCTGCTCTACCTGTAAGCCTCGGCAACTTATGAACTCTAGCCGTTCATTTCTTGTTAGACTGCGTGCTGTTAACTGTGTCTCCCCTTTCTGTTGCAGTTTCCCCACGGTCCCGATTACGGTGCTGCTGGGCTCCACGCTCCTCGTTTTCCCCTCCGTGGCATGAGCCTTAGTTTTTCGTTAGTGTTGTTAAAAGATTCTTCAGTTAAATCTGCTCAGTGTCAGCAGATTCTGGAGACCAATGTCCAGGAATCAGTGACAAAGCTGAAGATGCGCCGGGGCTGGATCTTTCAACAAGACAACGACCCGAAACACTGCTCAAAATCCACTAAGGCATTGATGCAGAGGAACAAGTACAACGTTCGGGAATGGCCATCTCAGTCCCCAGACCTGAATATTATTGAAAATCTGTGGTGTGAGTTAAAGAAACCTGAATGAACTAGAGATGTTTTGTAAAGAGGAATGGCCCAAAATACTTTCAACCACAATTCAGACTCTCATTGGAACCTACAGGAAGCGTTTAGAGGCTGTTATTTCTGCAAAAGGAGGATCTACTAAATATTGATTTCATTTCTTTTTTTGTGACTTCAACTTCATTTCAGTTCTTTCATGGGAATCCCCGGCAGCCTACGTCTATTGCAGCATAACTAAGGGAGGATACAGGGTTACCTGGTTCAACCGTGACTATAAGCTTTAGCAAAAAAGGAAAGTTTTAAGATTAATCTTAAAAGTAGAGATAGTGTCTGTCTCCCAAAACCAAACTGGAAGCTGGTTCCACAGAAGAAGGGCCTGAAAACTGAAGGCTCTTGATGGGTCTGTCTAGCACAGATCCACTGCTGGAACGAGACAATTCAACTGCTACAGCAAAAAGTATTGAACACCAAGCAGAGCTCCTTGTGTTACTCGTGCACGAGGGAGACCCGACTGGAGCCAGATGTCGTTACGCCGACTTGACCTCTGTTGGACTCTCAGCCAGGTTCCCTGTAGCGCTCCTTTTTTTGTGGTTACATGAATATGCATAAGTTCATTAATATAGGATATCGTACATAGCAGCTCTACAGTGCGACCAATTTGGTCGCAGATGCGACCAAATTTTTCAGTGGTGTGACTAAAAGAAACATTTGGTCACACCAGTGCGACCAACTGTTCACAGGGTTTTAATAGTTTTGCAACTTTCATTAGTTTTTATTTTTATTTAGTTTTGACTTCAGATTTTCAATTTTATATCAGTTTTAATTAGTATTTACCAATTGTTTGCTAGTTTAGTTTTTATTTTTTTTGAAAATCCTTAGTTTCAGTTTAGTTTTGATTAGTTGCAGTTATAGTTTTAGTTGTGTTTGCAATGATTAAGTGTAACAAAATCCCAGTTTCATCATATCAGTCATTCTCTTCTGCTTATCCTTGGGTATGTTGCTATTCCAGCTACCTGTCATGGCTAGACGGTCCTCACCGATCGCCTTGCCAATTTTTGGTGGTGTTTGTGTGTACTTTGTGGTGTTCTCCTCTCCATCCTGTGCATGTGTGTTTTTCTGCTGGAACATGTACTTCCGGAAGCTGTGGCACGGAACGGCAGCTGACCCGGGGGGAGTGTCCTGAGCTGGAATCGTCGCACCTGTGCGTAATCACTTCGCCGGCTACTACTAATCTGAAGCAGAGCTATTTAACGGTGCGGTCAAGTCACAACCAACGCTGGAACGTTGAACTAAACCGGGTAGCGTAGTCGCGACTAGCATACCCAGTTTGTGAAGGAGAGAGAACGTTTTCGTTACTGTGCGTGTGTTTTTCTCATCTGCCTCCAGGATTCAGGGATCGGAGGAGGAGCGGGCACAAGGAGTTGTTTTGGATTGTCACTGCACTGTCACCACGGGGAGAAGCCACCGTATCACTGCACTGCCCTTTTTGGATTTCAGACTCGAACTGTTGACTCACCTTTTCACTGTGAATAAATTCACTGTCACTCTGCAAGGAGTCTCGCACCTGAGTCCTTTAACCCAATTCACCATGACACTACCATACCCTGCACCCTGGACAGGTCGCCTGTCTGTCGCAGGGCTAACACGCAGAGACAGACAACTCACATTCCCACCTATGGGTTCTTTAAACAAACAAACAAACAAACAAACAAACAAACAAATAAATAAATAAATAAAGGCAGATGAAAAACCACTGATACCAGGCAACTATAAAATGTATATCTTGGCCCCAATGAGACTATTAACTCTCGCAGCACCGGGTGTTCGTAATTTTGGTTCAAGTGAATTGATAAACTTTTTGAAGGCAATTGACTTACACAGTTATGTAGATATCCCCGTCCTATTGTCTCAGGATGCATCACGCTGCCTTGCCTGGGGTTAGCTTCTGTTTTCTGGGGATGAGGGTTGAGTGTGCTCCCTTACCTTCTCAAGGTAAGCTAGATTAGCCTTGTTGTGTGAGCTTTTCAAGTGCACTTTAAGGTTCGTGGGATTTTTTTCCCTTTAGAAATGTTCCTCATAATTTGTCTCTTTCCACTACAAGACACTTGCTTTATCCAAAGCACAGTCATATTCAAAGTAATCCCAAATTGGACTTTGGCGCTTTCTCCTGACTTTTCCTGACATGAATCTGCGCGTGGACGGAGCAGCAACACAGACGACTCGACTGACGTACTTGCCACCTGCTGGCATAATGAGACACAGCAAAAAAAAATCTGTAAACTAAACTTCATTTTCACCCTTGACTATTGTATGACACGCACACATCAATGAAAACTAAACACATTTTTGCTATAAATTTAGTTAATTTTAGTTAGTTTTGTGAACACTCATTACAGTTCTAGTTAGTTTTCCTTTTTTTGTTTTTATTTTTATTTCCGTTAACGAAAATGTTTTTTCACTTCTAGTTTTGTCACTTCTAGTTATTTCGTTAGTTTTTGTTAATGATAATAACCTCGACTGTAACAAAAATAAATAAATCTCTGCAACTCTGCGTGTGGTCAACAACAGACACACATTATGCCCCTATCGTAGACTAAACCAATCACAGATAGTAAGGGGCGGGACCTCTCTGATTGGCCGTGGTCCAGTTGAAAGTGCAGGTGGAAGAGGGAGGTGAGTAGTTTGAATAAAGCGATATCGACTCTTTAAATCCTGAATTGACTTTTAACTGTGTTTTGCCAGAAACGCCAGATTCTCAGGATAAAGCTCACAAAACTATTTCAACAACCACCAAACAGCAAATGTGAGCAGGTATACAGATTCCACACAAAGACGTAAAAACAGAGCGGACCCGACGCATCAGAATCAGCTTTGTCTTTCTCGGCTTTCTCACCCGATGAAAGACGGACACGCTGTCGGAGCTCAGCGATTCTGATGTGTCGGGTCCGCGCTGTGTTTACGTCTTTTTGCGCTGATTCTGAGCTGCAAGTTTTGTCTCTCTTCAACCAAAATTCAGCAGCAAAAGAAGCAGCAAACTACGCTTCACATTTGATCAATGTCGTCATGAATTCCCTCTGAGTTTTGCTGTTTTGCTTCCACCACGATAAAAATCACACTTCATGCACAGCTCTCTCTCTCTTTCTGTACTTCAAGAACAGTTTCCCGTCAGTTTCGTTTTCTTTTTTTCACTTAAATGACCTCGGACAAGAAAGCCTAATTTCTGCTGTTCAATACTGAAGAAATTTAAACTTTTTAAAATTATGCAAATTGCAGAATATTTTTAAGGTTATCTGCTATAAAAAGCCAGGCCAGAAAAATCTCCTTCATGTTTTTCTGTGTTTTATTCTCAGTTACTTTGACACAAAGGCCTCTGCTGTGATGTTCACATTTCTGATGAAGTCTCAGGTGTATCAGTACTGATAAATGATCAGAATTATAATATTTCTGTCTGAGGCTAAATTGAATCGAATCAGGACTTTGATAACCAGAATTGAATGGATTATGTAAATCAGTGATGATACCCAGCCCTAGTGAGTAGCCTAGGCCTGAGAGAAGTGGATGTAGCTCTGGGTAATAAGAAAAGATGAAAAGAACTATTGATAACTTTTTTGTTAAGTTAAGGCCTGATCCATCTGAAATTTATAGGTAGTGCTCTGACATGGTGCCATCAATCTTTGAAAAAGCACAGTGTATCCAGAAAACACATTATATGCTGCAATAAATTGTCACGGTCTGGCTGGCAGACCGTGGGGGATGTTGGAGAAAGGACCCAAACGCTGGACTTAGTGGAATGAGCAGTGGGTTTATTTACAGTGATGTAAATGTACACCACACAATAAATCTCCAAAGTGCTCCCTCGACTCCCGTGACGTGTCTTCTCCTAAGTGCTGGTATTTCGTGCTCTCTGCCCCTGTGCCTTTGCACACCCTGTGTGTCTTGCAGTCCTGTGTTCCGCTGTCCTCCTGAGGAAAAACAACAGACACAGCCGTTATGGCACCAACTCCAGCAGGCATACACTGAATAGCACATTAAACACTGACATGGAGTCTAACTCAATGATCCTGCACCGGTGGAAGCTCCATCGCTCTGTTAAGTAGCTCCCCCGACGAGCCTGATCAGAAGCAGGTGTATGAGAACCTAGGCGTGACCGGCAGCCGGCAGGGCCACGCCCATCAGGCATGCAGGTGGCTGTCCTTCATCCTTCAGCCACACCCGCAGACACCCACACGTACACACACCAGCATGGAACACAAGAGCACAGTGCAGCAAACATACATCCTATACTATAATAACAATAATAATAATAATAATAACAGCAATAGCAATACTACAGGTCCACACTGCTCACGGACCCCAAGTCCCCAGAACCGAGTCCATAACATAAATGCACTGCCCAAGTGTTCCCTCTCTCTACTGCCTTTCAGCAGAATGCAACAGCAAAAAGGTTGTCAGAGGAGGCCAAGATGATGATTAAGTTTAACATTTTCTACAATATTGACAAAGCACTTTAAGCACAAGATTGTTAGTTAATAATTTAGAAATTAATATTGTCTGTAGTGCACATGTAAAACTGCGGTGTTAAGCGATGCGGTTGAAAGATTTGAGTGCGCCTAACTTTTGTGCCGGTGCGCTTTTTAAAGTTAGGTGCACCGGTGCGCCCATGGCAAAAAGTTATTCTAGAGCCCTGCATAGGTATAAATGTGAACAAAGAGTACCTTGTCTGTGTGTTGTGTAGGTGTGTGTGTGTGTGTGGTCAAGATGTGAACCTGTGAAGACTCCCCAAAGCTGGTACCAGAAGTCTAACGGTCCATCTAAACAGAGGGCTCTTACACTCAACCAGACAACCAGATACAGAGTAGGTGTCCTATACCATAAATAAGCAAGAGAAGATATAACCTCTCTCATGACCTTAAGGTGTGTGTGCATGCCAGAACACTCTGGAAGGCACACAGTGTCTTTAGAGACGGCTAAGGATCAAACCTCTATCAATATGCAATTGATTATAAAACTCTAAGCATATATGAGTAAATATTTCTAAGCATAAATGACAATCCAATAATATAAACCTGACAGCTCTCCCTCCCATTCTACTTTTAATTACTCCAGGAACAACAAGTAAGCCTGCAGTGCTCTAATAGGGTGATATGGTACTACAAGGTCATTAAGATAAGATGGAGCCTGATTATTTAAGACCTTGTATGTGAGGAGCAGGATTTTGAATTCAATTCTGGATTTAACAGGAAGCTAGTGAAGGCTTTTCAGGGAGTTTTTAGGACTTCCTGATAATAATGAATTGCAGTAGTCCAGCATAGAAGTAATAAATGCATGAACTAGTTTTTCAGCGTCACTCTGAGACAGGATATTTCTAACTTTAGAGATGTTGCGCAAATGGAAGAAAGCAGTCTTACATATTTGTTTAATATGTGTATTAAAGGACATATCCTGGTCAAAAATGACTCCAAGGTTCCTCACAGTGTTACTGGAGGCCAAGGTAATGCCATCCAGAGTAAGAATCTGGTTAGATACCATAATTCTAAGATTTTCAGGGCCAAGTACAATAACCTCAGTTTTATCTGAATTAAGAAGCAGAAAGTTAGCGGCCATCCAGGTCTTTATGTCTGTGAGGAGAAAATTATTAGGAGGCAAAGAAACACAGACTCAAAGATTTTACATGTACATGGGCGACGCCCCGACACGATCTCTGCACCAACGTGTGCACTGTGTGTGTGTCACAGAGGAATCGCGCGGGGCTCTCAGTACATCCTTTATTTATGGTAAATGGTAAATGGCCTGTATTTATATAGCGCTTTACTAGTCCCTAAGGACCCCAAAGCGCTTTACATATCCAGTCATCCACCCATTCACACACTGGTGATGGCAAGCTACATTGTAGCCACAGCCACCCTGGGGCGCACTGACAGAGGCGAGGCTGCCGAACACTGGCGCCACCGGACCCTCTGACCATTTATACTCAAACAAGCTTTCACAGCAATAGGTGTGGCATGTATGGAACTGATAACAACTCCTTAAAAGGAGGGACCGTTAGCTTATCTGTTGAAACAGAAAAAAGGCGTTTAACGGTCATAGCACATATTTTCTACCTGCAGTTGTACGACTCATAAGCTCTTTTTCCTTTAAATGAAGCTACAAAATAAACATAACACAAAATCTTTCAACAATGTCTTTAAGACATTCCTGCAGTTTAACTAATTGGTGTTTGTTATCTGGCTTCATGGACAGATTGAGTTGGGTGTCATCTGCATAGCAGTGAAAATATGCTTAATTACTGTATTCTGTCTAATTGCTGCTGAGTTTACAGCTCCTATATCCCACCTGACGCCTGGACTGCCGTCTGTGGTCTTCAGCATGATAACAATGCGTTATTTATGTATTTTGACTGGTTTACAATGGCAGGACAGTAAGCATTATCAGTGCACATACAATAAAAAACTGTGGTTTTCACTCTAACATCGATGAGAATTTTCCATTGGCTCTTTTGAGCCAAAACAAGTTGGAAAATCCCCTGAAATTAACAGCAGTCAAGAATGAATTGCTTCTTCTCTTCTGTGTTATTAGGATGTGCAAAGACTAGCCATAAAATGGGTCTTTTAGGTTGCCCCGATGAGACAATGTAATTGTTTTACTTTTATACTGGTAAAATGAGAAGGATTATTTACAGACATGCAGGAAATTAAAGGCATGCCGTGGACTCTTTACTCCCAGATGGAGAGACATTGTTGCACTTTGCTGCCATGTTAGGGTCAAAGGTCAAAGGTAAAATAGTTGTAAAATCATTACAAAGTTGCTATGAGAGATTATGTTTGCCCTGCGACAAAGTATTTGAAGAGGGGTCATTGAATAGTTGATTATGAAAATGGTGTGATCATATACCATGGCTTTCAGTCACCAGATTTGAACCAAGACTACCTGGGGGAAATCTGACTGACATACAGTGGGGCAAAAAAGTATTTAGTCAGCCACCGATTGTGCAAGTTCCCCCACCTAAAATGATGACAGAGGTCAGTAATTTGCACCAGAGGTACACTTCAACTGTGAGAGACAGAATGTGAAAAAAAAAATTGGACTGGGAAGAGTGAATCTACAATAGGCAAGCAGCTTGGTGTGAAAAAATCAACTGTGGGAGCAATCATCAGAAAATGGAAGACATACAAGACCACTGATAATCTCCCTCGATCTGGGGCTCCACGCAAGATCTCATCCCGTGGGGTCACAATGATCATGAGAACGGTGAGCAAAGATCCCAGAACCACACGGGGGGACCTGGTGAATGACCTGCAGAGAGCTGGGACCAAAGTAACAAAGGTCACCATCAGTAACACACTACAACGGCAGGGAATCGAATCCCGCAGTGCCAGACATGTTCCGCTGCTGAAGCCAGTGCATGTCCAGGCCCGTCTGAAGTTTGCCAGAGAGCACATGGATGATACAGCAGAGGATTGGGAGAATGTCATGTGGTCAGATGAAACCAAAGTAGAACTTTGTGGCATAAACTCAACTCGTCGTGTTTGGAGGAAGAAGAATACTGAGTTGCATCCCAAGAACACCATACCTACTGTGAAGCATGGGGGTGGAAACATCATGCTATGGGGCTGTTTTTCTACCAAGGGGACAGGACGACTAATCCGTGTTAAGGACAGAATGAATGGGGCCATGTATCGTGAGATTTTGAGCCAAAACCTCCTTCCATCAGTGAGAACTTTGAAGATGAAACGAGGCTGGGTCTTCCAACATGACAATGATCCAAAACACACCGCCCGGGCAACAAAGGAGTGGCTCCGTAAGAAGCATTTGAAAGTCCTGGAGTGGCCTAGCCAGTCTCCAGACCTCAACCCCATAGAAAATCTGTGGCGGGAGTTGAAAGTCCGTGTTGCTCGGCGACAGCCCCAAAACATCACTGCTCTCGAGAAGATCTGCATGGAGCAATGGGCCAAAATACCAGCTACTGTGTGTGCAAACCTGGTAAAGACCTATAGGAAACGTTTGACCTCTGTTATTGCCAACAAAGGTTATGTTACAAAGTATTGAGTTGTATTTTTGTTATTGACCAAATACTTATTTTCCACCCTGATTTACGAATAAATTCTTTACAAATCCTACCATGTGAATTCATGGATTTTTTTTCACATTCTGTCTCTCACAGTTGAAGTGTACCTCTGGTGCAAATTACTGACCTCTGTCATCATTTTAAGTGGGGGAACTTGCACAATCGGTGGCTGATTAAATACTTTTTTGCCCCACTGTAACAGACAGATAATAGCTCTGTTAGTCATGATCCCGGGTCATGTTGACCCAGCGTTCTTAATTTTCGTGTGTTTTTGTATTTTGTTCTTTTATGCCATGGTTCCTTGGTTGTTCTGTTAAACTGTTGCGTATTAGATTTCCCCTCATGACTTTACCCCCTGTGTGCCCCCTCTATGTATCTGTGAGTCCTCGTTTCCCCTCTTTGTGTTTTATTCCATATTTTCCCCAGCCCGTTACGTCTGTGCCCTCCCCATGCTCTCTCTCTCTCCTCCTGTCTGCACCTCTGTGTACTTCCTGTTTTACTTTGACAGTCTCTCGTCAGTATGCATCATGTTGTGTTTGCTCCTGCCCTTTCTCGTTATGATTATCTGTGTCAGCTGTCTTTCCCGTGTGCTCCCACTTCCAGTGGTGGTCCTAGCCTGTTTGGCGCCCTCGGCGAACACTCCCTCTGCACCCACACACACACATACAAACATATCAAGGATTGTACATTAACATAAAACTGTTTTCGGAACCATACTGAATTTCACCAGAGAAACACACACATACATATGAAGAGAGAGAGAGTATGCATAATATGCAAACGGCTACCAATCAGCCATCATAATTCGTCATACAATGAGAACAGGACAAATCAACAATTGACAATGACTAATTAATATCAAAATCTGTAAAATAATGTATTGTTTGGAGTTTAGTCTTTTACTGTTACTATTTTTACCATTTCTTCTTGGAGCAACCGTAACCCACATAATTTCCTTAGGGATTAATAAAGTATTCTGATTCTGACTCTGATTGTTTCAGGATGACCTGCCATTATCCAATGACACATCTGCTTACCTGTATCTTTCACTCGTTTCTCCTCCTCTTCTTTTCTCTTTTTTCTAAACTGAGCAGCTGATGGCTTTGAACTTTTCTTGTCCATCTTCCACTGGTTTCAATTTTGCACTCCAGTATGAACACCCATCCCCCAACCCGAGGATCACCACAACATAACCTAATAAACCTACACCTTAGTTCAAAGATTCACTTTGCCTTGGGTTTACTTCTGGGATTTCACACAGCCCAGGATTCAAATCATGAATACATAATGGGCTTGGATTTACATTATGAATGAAATGTGCTCTATGTGGAAGCAGCCGGCCCATCCCCTTTAGACGGGTTATGTGTGTGAGACTTTAAATCATCAAACTGTAAATTATACATTTTAAATTGTTATTGATCCCTTTACCCCTAGTCCTAAAGTGTATATTTATTTTCTTACTCTTCTTATATATATTGTTTGTTTACTTGCACTGCTGTAACTGGAGCCTCGTCGTCTCGTCTCTCTATATACTGGACTGTATGTAGTGGAGAGGACAATAAAGTTTACTTTGACTTCAGGCTCACCGAGGGCTCTCGCGCTCACTTTTCGCGTATAGAATTTCGAAAAAACATCGGTGCAGTCTGTATCATATGCTGCTCCAGCCAGCCAGAAAATCCCCCTCTCCTCCCTGTGCCGCAAGCAGCGGCCACGCATCGCAAACGCAGGGCGCCCTTACTCCCAGCAAATGCGCGATAGAAAACCGATCGGTACCTATGCCATTCCCAATATGCGCTGGCATGATGTTGGGGCAGCATGAGTATGAGCAATTGCTTTTTTTGTTGTTGTTTTTTGCCGATGCCCGTGATGTCCCCCCCCCCACTACGATGCCTCCCCGGGCTTCTTCCGTATCAAAAAGTGTGTGGACAAGAGATATTTTATTTTGTATTCTTATGGTGACAGTTTATAGTCAGAACTATCATTGATCAATCATTCATCATTGTTGAATCAGTTGATAGAATAATCTTTGAATTACATCTATGTTAATCTGAGCAAATATTAATGTATACAGATTATCATCACTTTAATCAGTCTATTGTTGTTCTGTATTATTCTTTCTATCTGCGTAAGCTGTTGTCCATCAGTGTATTCACACCACTCGATCTGGTGGGTCCAGCTGGGCCTGTTCCAGTCACTTGCACATATTCAGGCGAATAACAACAGGCACATAGTTATGTAAAACACGCACGTTCACACACACACTTATTAAGGACACGGAGGGCGTCTCAGGACATGCTCCCTGTTTGACATACACACACTCACAATCGACACGAATAGATATACACACCACACACACTGGTTTTCTCTGAGTGCTGGACTGAGTGGAAACATCTGGAGAACTTCTTGAGTTCTGAGAACTGACTGATACTTATCATGTGACTTGACGTCATCATTGCAATAAAAGCCTTGTGACATGGTTGTTCGGGGGAGATCCGCTCTGAAAGGTTTATGATGCTCATCTTCCCCACATATATATGTGTATAATAAAAACCACTATTTTGACATCTACTGAGGACCATGCAGTCGTTTGTCTCCTCCTCAAAAACTCGAACCTTGACATTTTGGTGCCGAAAACCCGGTTTGAGGAGGAATTAATGGAGCTTGGCTGAGGTTCTAGTGGTGTCAGACGGACAGCCAGGAGGTCGACTGAGTGATGGGCCCCGGAATAGGAGAGGTAAGCACCGCCTGTTGATCAATGTCCAAAGGTGCTGAATTGGAAATTAAGTTAAATTAAATTTTCACTCAGTGGGGCTTCTGTTCTGTCCGTGGTGATTTTGGGGAAATTAGTGTTAAAAGCAGGGAATATTGGCCTGACTAAATTTATTGCTGTTTATTTTGGGGGCGAATTTTGAGTTAAGAGGTTATGTTTTAAGTCAATAAGTGTGTTTATTTTTGATGTGGGTTGAGGCCAGCCAGTCAACCAGTAGTCTAGGGTAATTTGGTTTGATTGACCAGCAGAAACGCAGTTTCGGGCGTCAGGTAATTAATAACTGTGGGCTAAGGGCCCACAGGGGATGCTTTTAAAACATATAAATTAGTTTTAGGACTGGGGCGCGGCCCCTAAGAATGCAGTTTCGTTCAGCAGGTGGCACTGACCAATAACTACGGACGCGTGGTTATTTTTAGCCCAGAGTAACCTTCCGTGGGGATTCGAACTCCCGTTAACAGGTGAGGCGGTCCAAGGGGGACGGCCTTTATACTGCATTTTTTGATTGACAGGGTCGGACCCGGCTGCACCTTTTAACGTCGGGGACTTGTGAACTTTAAGTAAAGCCAAAAGTGTGATCTGGGATATTTCACGCGGCAGGTGGAGGTCCTGGTTTCCCTGGCGAGGAGCAGTTATAAATTAATTAGGGCTTAGGAATCTGACCGCTCTCGGGAGGGCGTTCCCGAAGCGACAATTGATCAGCAAGGCGCAGCCTGGGCTGAAAGATGCTTTTAAATTGGTCTAAAAGTTAGGAATAAGAAGTGAAATAAATAAGATAAGTTGTTCTGGCAGGCGACGTGTTTATGTCTATGCGGGCCCGTGTGTAAATAGAATATAAATTACGTGTGTGTATAAATAAAGTACAATTAGTCATATAAACTGTCTGTTGAATTTCTCCTGTGTGGTTGCAGAGTGTTGTTTTGAAAAAAAGGAAAACTCTTTTCTTTTCTCTCTCTGAGAGGGGACGGTGTGTGTGTATTTCTTCTTAGGAGAAGGAGGGGCTGTGCTGTGCTGTGCTGTAGCGGGCACACTCGCGAGCACACGCGGGGTGTGTGTGTGTAGCTGCTGGCTTTGTTTCATCTCCCTATTTCTCCATTTCTATGCTTCTTAGTTTCTTTTTTGGGTAGGTGAAAGTGTGTTTCAGAAGTGTGGTTAAAAGATTTCAGTATATTAAATAAACTAAACCTTGCAGTCTTGTGTTTGTGATTCCCTAATGTGAGTATGGTTTAATGGGATCTAATGTGTAATGATCTCTCGTGTAAAACTCCCGTAAAGTAGGAGTGTGTTGCTAAATATATTGGCGAAAATTGAGAACTTTGTGTGATTGCTGGGAGATTTTCTGGTTGGGTCATATTTCCTCCTCTGCCTGGAAAAGGCAGAGATCTGTGCTTTATTTTGATGTTGTGTATATAAAGTCTTTTATGTTAAGTATAAATTGAATAGACTGTGATTAATCGGTGATTTTCTGCCTATTGTGCAGCTTGGAAGACACAGAAGTGTAGAAATGTCTGTGGTTTATCTTTGTTTGACGTTTTACATAGAAGGGAGTTGGTTGATTCAGGGTGATTTCTCCCGTTTAAGGGGAGGAGTTGGATTATGGTTATGTTAAAGCTTTGCTGTAGGTGTATGAGTGAGAAATTGTCTCCAACTGGGGGAGCAGTGATAGTAGAGGTCACCTTCTTCCCCTGCTGGACACAAGAGAAAACGTGAGTTGGAGTGTTGTGGAGGAAAATAATTAGTAACAACATCAAGCAGTTTTTGTGTTTGCAGTCAAGAACATTTGAAATTTTTACTTGTGGGGTTTAAAGTTAGTAAAGAGTTAAATCAACCCTCCTCAAGAGTAGGAGTGAGTGATAAATACGGGAAATGAAGCAGGATTTATAAGGTCTTCAACTGAGGCTTGGTTCAGTTCAATAATATAGGCAGTTATGTTTATACAAATACTAAGTGTATGTTTAGTGTATTCATACAGGTGGTTTTTTCTTAACCTGGAAACCTGAGTACGGCAGCAGAAGACAGGCCAAGCTTTGGCTCAAAAATTTCACGGCTGGACACCAGAGTTGTCCCCACCCGGGAAACAGAGGGAAGGCAAGTTTTAGGCAAGTTTCTCTCGCTGAACTGTTCTTGGTGCTGTGTTCCTGAATCTCACCAGTGTTAACCTCTGGCGGAAGACATGGAAAAAAGGAAAAGATGTTCCTGGTAAATGACTGACACAAATAAAACCACATACAACCAGAGAAAGGTATGAGAAGTGTGTGGAACAGACACATGTGCGTGTTAGAGAAATGCCTCGTTTGAGAAAAAGTAAAATTAACCCACATACAGACGCACCCACACATGCAATGAAGAAACAGCTTACATACGTGTGCACGTACAAGAAAGGTTAAAGTAGCGACACTTAACCTACACCTGTTTTTAAAGGATATAGTTTATCCACTACTGACAAATAAACTCTCTGGGTTGCAGGACAACAACTTAACTTCGAAAGACAAAGACACTGGTCTGACCATCCAGTGAGGACACGACAAATTTAGTGGTTAAAAGAGTCAAATTGTGACATGTTTTTGTTGATTGCTTAAGACAAATGATTACTGAATGACAGAAAATTCCTTTTTAGGTTTTTAAACATGATTTTAAGAATTTGAACACGTACCTGTGTTGTCCTGCCAACTTGGGGGGTTGTGAGTTGATTATATGGTGAGAAAAAACAAAAAGGGGGGGAGAGGAGGCCCCGTTGTTTCTCCCCTCTCTGAATAACACAGCCAACACGACATCATTTTCCTGTTCGCCTGTTTTTGTTTTGTTTTTGTTTTTTCTGTATGTTTGATTACAGGCTGCTTTGACGGCCCTGAAAGCCGAAGCTGACCTGGACTCCTACCCTCCCCTCTACCATCGTTGCCCTCTCCGCTACCATCTTTGACCCTTGGACCCTTGAAGGCCACAGCAGCTGGACTCATAACAACAACTTGAGGATGTCAACAGTGCTGCAGAAAACAATCTCATGCAGCGGAGATGGAGAACGCTAAAGCTTCAGCTGACAGAGCTGTGACGAGACGCGCATTAAGCCCGGAGGAAAAGGGAGGGTGAGCAAAAGAATGCTGACCTCTGAGAAGAGCCGAACAGCAGAGCTGCAGAAGGCCGTGGACCAAAGTAAGGACAACATAAATAGACTCCGATCTGACGTGGAAGGAAAAGACTCTGAGGTTTTTGCCCTCAGTAAGAGCTTAAGGCATCAGAGCAGAAACTGAGCATGGCTCCGGAGGAGCTGGCTGCTAATTGAACCCATCAGTCAGACTTGGAGTCCCACATACAGGACTTGAAATCAGGCGGAAGCTTGCTGGAGCAGGAGGTCGCCAGACCTGACGCAAAGCTCCAATAGCAGGAGCAAGCCCTGAAGGAGCTACAGAAGCAAAAGGGTCAAGTTACAAGGAGAAGATGCAGGCAGCTGCAACAACGGATGCAAACAGACCCAAAGAGGAGGGCAGGACCCCAGGGCATGCTTCAGGCCGCTGGTTTACCCAAACAACAGAACAGGAAGGTGATGAACACAAACACACACCAACACAAAAACACACACTTCTGCATGCGCCGACTTAGAATGAAGAGAAACACACACATGAACACTTATGCACTCGTTGAGTGAGTGAAAACTGATACATACCCATGCACCAAAATCAAAATGTTGATTCAACTCACTAAGAAGTGACACACAATGCTCCACCTGCTGCAATGAAGAATGCTTTATTGACAAAGGCTCAATGCTGCACACAACAAATCCAAATAAAGAATCTGCTACAATAATAAGTCCAGAGGGCATTTGTGTGGTTTGGGGAGCAGACTCAGGAGCAGTTTTGTTATGAAAACGATGCCCGTGCGAGATATCTGGGGCTTAAGGCCTCGACTCAATTGTTTACTGTACACTAAAAAGAAGAAAAGAAAACAGCCTGAGCAGTGGTGCAGAGTGGAAAAGATGAATTAACAGTGTGAGTCTTATTTCAGAGCGCCACATCATTGTGATGGAGATTTAATGAAAGGAGGAACACACGGACAAAGAAGAAGAGAAAGGGGGGGGGGGGGGGGCAGCCCTTGAACACGATTGCCTGAGGTATTAAAGATCTGTACTAAATTCTGGTTTCCAGTGTGAGAAAAGTCACGCAGTGCCAGTATTAGAGCTAGGTTGAGTGATGATTCTAAATTATTGTAAGTAAATCATCGTAGACCCGTTCAAGTTTCATGATAACTAGGATCTAGACTTTGTTGAACCCTAGGCAATTTGAACAGGTAAGATTTGAGTGACCAAGTAGCATGTGAATAAAAGTTATTGAATAAGGGTTGAGATAAACTGGCAGAATTAAGAGAACTAAAACATTTCAAGAGCTCAAATTACTTAATATGGAAACGGTTCAATTTTGTTTCACGAACACAAAAACATATAGGTTTATGAATATGAAAAGGTTGAGGTGGTGTTGATTTGACTCTGTGTAGGTTTAGGTTTGGCATTTTTACTGATAGGAGGAATATTCAGTGACAAGTCCTAAGACCCGGCGTCTGTATTTGTGTTTTTGTTATCCTTCATTTTATTTTGTTTTATATTTTGAACAGTGCACTGATTTTTGTTGGTGAATCTTTTCTTTAAGCAGATCTGCATATCGGAAATTACAAGCATTACACGTCGGCGAGGAAAATTGTTGCAAGTGAGTTTCTCTACATTAAAATGGGCTCTGGAGAAAGCCACTGAGTGGGACAATTAGAAAATGAGAGTCCCTGCCTAAGAAGGATTCAGCGAGGTAATCCGATCTAAAGTTCTTGTTTTTCTGTTTGAAATGAGCTCATTTTGCTGAGGGCGGAAATCTAAATGCGGCGAGGGTTTCCACTATCAGCAAAGAAAAGAATGGATGAATGAATGAATGAATGGATGAAAGACTGGAAATAAAAACAAACGGACTGACTGGTAAAAGCTGACAAGACTTGACCACGACTCAAGGTTAACCTCCACCTAGATAGAATAAGAGGGTGGATGAATTTATGTGTGTTTCTTTTTACAGGAGTAGAAGGATGACAACATATTCGAGGATGAGTGAACTTTTAATTGCCACTTTTGTGTCGTGTGTTGCTTACAGAGGTAACTGCGCAGCGTTAACATTTACATTTCCTTCTCTACAGCGTTACAGTCCTTAATGTTTTTCTATAACAGGATTCCTGGGCTGATGTGTGAAGAAACGGTGTTTATAGGTTAGGAGTTGGTGATGCCATTACACTGTACTCTTGGGAGAGTGTTGGATAAGACACATTCTGTCTTGAAAACTGTGATTCTTTTTACAGGAAATCTTTTTATAGCACCTCTGGAATGTGGATGGCTGACCGCGGTCAATGTGCTGCTAATGTTTGCTTTGCTTTGTTAAGAATGCGTGAGGAGGGTGCAGTAGAAAACAGACAAGTGACATGAAAACAAAGAATAATAATAAAACAAGTAATAATAACAAATAACAAATTTGGGGACAGTTTAACGTAGAGCTCACTAACTGGCCATTAGGGGGCTCTTAGTGATAAACAAGTGGAGTAACATTGCCCAAGTGTGAATAAAACAAATTGCGGCAATAATAGTGATTTAATGATCGGAGAAAACCTGAACATGATACTTGTCTGTTGTGCTGAATCTTTTATTACTCTTATGATTTACAGGTGGTTGTAAATAAGCTGTTTAATTTAACAGATTTGCTTTTTAGGTGAATTGGGAGTTAAAGGAGCTTAACATGTAACTGCTGACTAATGTTTTACACAGGGTTACAGGTTGGCGAGAGAGTGTTTTAGAGAGGATGTTCTTGTGCAGTTTGCAGTGGGGAGATTGCAAATACAACTAGAACTATTAATTGAGACTAATTAAAACTAACCTGAAACTGAGGAGGTTTTAGATAAGGAAGAATTAAAACGGATATAAAATGCATCTGATCTTTGATTGCAGGTGTAACCATGAAGATTTTTGGTACATATTGCAGGTTGTTGCTCATTATAGAATTGTGCTCAGGTTCATAAAGGCAAAAAGCTATATAAGGGGTCTATGATTTCGTTTGTGTTTTAATAATTTAGGTATGGCAAAATTAAAGATTTCTAGACAATTTAGAGAACCAGTGAGAAGCATAATTAGATGATCAGAAACTGAGTACTACACTTAAATGGAAGTTAGAATTAAGAATGCACAATTTGTTGTGAGGTCTGTTGTTCACTTTTATACACACATTGCAAATGTGCTTATAAGGAGCTGGCACTTAGTCTGTGAAGGTCAAAAGCTTCATCCGACAACGGATCGGATTGATATATTGGAGGTATTGACTTCAAGTGCAGAGGGTTAAATGCATGCACGCTTACACACATAGGCATAGCATAGGATTGGAATAAACAAAGTCAACAACATTAGGTTAGGAGAGCCAGCGAGGGAGATGTGTTGGGTTTCTGTCTCTTGCAGAGAAAGGAGTAGACACCAGACCAATGAGGTCTCGGGGAATGCTTGGATGAGACGTGAGCGGAGAGAGGCGTCAGGGATCATCTTGAGCAGAACAGCGGACATGGCACAGAGACCTGTGCTACTGAGCTTCCAGGAGATGGAGAGGAGCCTTCGCATAGTAACATGCTCTGCCTTAAACCTTCAGCAGCATTGGAACATGAAAACCGGAGGGATGGAGGGAGCGTGCCAAGCTCCGGAAGGAATAGTTCTGCTCCCAGTGGTCTCAAGGTGAATGAGCAGCGGGGAGCTCAGGGAAAAGCTCATTCCAAGTCACAACACGGGTGGTAAAACAGGGGCAGAATAATCCTCTGCAACATGGCTGGCTCACTCAGTAGTCTACCTGGGGAGCTCAAGAAAGAAGAATCCGAGGGCGTTTCTTCACTCCAAAGAGGAGGTGGCAAAGAGGCCTGAAGCGTGACAGGCGGAGACTCAAGTCTGAAGCTAAAAGGACAGCTGGGTTGTGGGGAAATTGGAAATAAAGGGGGTGTTGACATGTATGAGTGTTGCTACATGTTTGTTTGTTTTTTGACAGACGGGTGAATTGCCCAGACGCAGAGGTCTACCCGCTCGAGAGTCCAAATTGATTGAGTCGCCGGATGGGATGGCTCAAATTACTAAAGGACAGCAAGTAGATAATTGTGTTGCTGGTGCTATTCCCAGGCCTCATCTGTTTACTGAGCCTGCGCCTCTGTATCCAGAGGATGACTGGGGTTATCAGTGCATTTTGAAATTAACTAGAGAGGCTGTGGACACAGGTAACTGCACCACCTTATCAGGTTTATATCCGCAAATTGACAAACGTACGCAAACACGTCGATCCACGCCTAAACGAAATATTTACACATGTCTTGAATTTGCGACGGACGTGGTGAAAAACACTTTAACAATGCATGTACATTCAGGTGTGAACACGGCACTGGAGGATTGGATGACGTCTGTTTTTGGGCAATGGAAGGGTGTGTTTATGTCTGCCATGTTTTCTTTTGTTACTCTTATAGGTATATTGGTGAGACACCTGGGGAATGTTGGCCTTTTTCAAGGCCAAAGAGGAGGAGTGTGGACAAGAGATATTTTATTTTGTATTCTTATGGTGACAGTTTATAGTCAGAACTATCATTGATCAATCATTCATCATTGTTGAATCAGTTGATAGAATAATCTTTGAATTACATCTATGTTAATCTGAGCAAATATTAATGTATAGAGTCTATTGTTGTTCTGTATTATTCTTTCTATCTGCGTAAGCTGTTGTCCATCAGTGTATTCACACCACTCGATCTGGTGGGTCCAGCTGGGCCTGTTCCAGTCACTTGCACATATTCAGGCGAATAACAACAGGCACATAGTTATGTAAAACACGCACGTTCACACACACACTTATTAAGGACACGGAGGGCGTCTCAGGACATGCTCCCTGTTTGACATACACACACTCACAATCGACACGAATAGATATACACACCACACACACTGGTTTTCTCTGAGTGCTGGACTGAGTGGAAACATCTGGAGAACTTCTTGAGTTCTGAGAACTGACTGATACTTATCATGTGACTTGACGTCATCATTGCAATAAAAGCCTTGTGACATGGTTGTTCGGGGGAGATCCGCTCTGAAAGGTTTATGATGCTCATCTTCCCCACATATATATGTGTATAATAAAAACCACTATTTTGACATCTACTGAGGACCATGCAGTCGTTTGTCTCCTCCTCAAAAACTCGAACCTTGACAAGTGCTACTGCCCACTTCCCTCGTTAACCCTCTTTGTATTTATGTCCACGTTTCCCTCAGTTCAGTGTCGTGTCATCAATGTCTCTTCCCTGAACCTGTGTGCCTTTCTCTGTATTCCTTCAGTCCCCAGTTTAGTTCTGTTTCTTTGTGAAGCCTGCAATAAAGCAGAGATTTTGAATTCAGCTTTTGTCTCAATGAGTTTTGCATTTGGGTCCTCATCTGCCTACACACAGCTAGTTCATGACAGTTAGTGTTTCAGAATCAATTCCAGTAAACATTGAAGCTGTTGCAGAGGCATGTGTTGTACAAATACTCATGAACTTGTCTTTGCCACCTGCTTGTACACATTGCTTCTTTGGTTTGGGTCTGTCATGTGTTTTTACATAGTTGTGTGTTCCAAATCTGCCGGAAGAGAATACTTTTTGTGTGTAACTTAATAAAAAAAATAAAAACTAATTTGTAGGTCTAGGGCATATTAAAGCCCAAATTAGGCATTCATTTATTAAGTGATTCCGCAACTTACTGTTACTGTAATACAAAACACTTCATCAAAAGGAATGAAACAGTAAAACACAAAGACAGCACTGCAATCAACCAGTAAAACACAAAGACAGCACTGCAATCAATCAGTGAACTTGATTCTGACTGGAATGCAAGATTTTTTAAAAGATCAATTGTGTACAAAAAGGTAAAAGTATAATGTCTTGATCACTGTATTGTAAAATACTACATGAAATAAAAAAAACAAACAAACGTCTGCAATCAGTGATATTTTAAAAGAGTACAAAAAGCTAAAAGTTGAATGTCTTGATCAGTTTAAAAGTCAATTTGCCTGCAAATCCATATGGGGTGCCATACCAGGTCCTGCTCTGTAATGGAAAAGCCTTTTTGAACCTCCCCAAGCTGGTCGACCATGGAGGTAAAGTGCTTGTAGCTGCTAAAAACTATGTTTTCCAGACCCGTTGATGGGGACGTCATTTTTACAGAGCAGAAAGTGTTTTAAAAATATTTTTTATGTCCTTGGGTTGGTGAGCTCATATTTCAACAGGGGGTAGTCTTGAGGAGGGAGTACTGCTGGCTGGTGTGGTGCTGGAGGTAGGTGTGCAGATGAGATGGAGGTGGTCTTTGTCAAAATTGATGGATGTTTAGTTGCATGCAGACTGAGGATCCTTTCTTCCTGACAGATGAAGTCCCGCGCAGTCTTGATGTTAATTTTAGGGAGAGGAATGTCTGCTTTACAGAGAACCATATCTTCCACCAGAATCCGGTGCTGTATTCGCTCGTAAGCCTTTAAAATAGAAAATTTCTCTGGACTGTTGCGACACCCCTGAGGGGAGGGCAACCACAAAAGTTAAACCAGAGTGCTGCTCTGAGCGCTGGTGTCATGTTGTGTGGGTGCATAGCGCTTGGACATCTTTATTCTCTGTATAAGAGCAGCATCAAGAAGGTCATCCCTTTTAATGCGGCAGTAGAGGGTGTTGCCCCAGTGGGTTTTGTACAGCTGGTTAAACTTTTGTGGCTGCTCATCATGCTCCTCCATGGTATTCCAGGTTTGGAGGACCTTGTTCCTCTGCTCAGTGGTAAGTGATAGCTTGTCCTCTATCAGGCCAATCTCCACAAACACAGAGCAGAACATTTCCAGCTTTTCAAATCCAGGAAGAGGGTTTGAACTGCAGGCATCTTCCAGGAAAATGAATCCGATACAAATTTGGTTGGTAAAGATTAGAGATGGACTGATCCGATATTACGTATCGGTATCGGTCCGATACTGACGTAAATTATTGGATCGGATATCGGAGAGAAATAAAAAATGTAATCCGATCCATTAAATATCAAAAAAGCACCTCACAAAACTTGCGACACGGCGTAACTCGGCTCATAACCGTAGCACGTCGGAGCAGTGTTCTCACGTGATAGAGCGGCTGTGTGTATTTGTAGCCTCGCTACCAAACCAGCATTTCATCTCCAAGGAAGTTATCCCAGAGAGAAGTAAAGCAAGTGTGTAAGTTCATCTCTGAATGTTTGTAAAGCATTCCCACGTTAAGCTTAACAACCGATATATGGAGCGACTGCCTCTTCTTTCCCCCGTCTCCTGCTGCTCCTTCAATCATGAAACTGATCAATGATCAGCTGATCGGCTTTTCTGTCGTGAGGCCGTCTCTCTTCTTTGTTTTTGGCCCACTTTGCACCAGAAAGAGGAAACCAGCAGCTGAACAACAGCAGCACGTTTAACCTTGGTAAGCTGTTGTTAGAATTTATTTAACCCTTTAAAGCCGGTCGGAGCGGACACGCTCCGTTTTGCTACTATTTTAGAATCCCGGTAGCACTGCAACCAGGTAAGCTAGCGCAATATTTTTTTTTGCATATGAAACCGGAGGAGTTGTACTTACATCTTATGCCATCAGCTTGTCCTAGGTCACAGTTTCCTTCCACATATAGCTTTGCAAAAACTGCATAAAAAGCACTTGCAGCAACAAAAACATAATATTCCAGAAACACGCTTTCAGCTGTTCATAACACTTCCTACGTTCATCGGCGTGAACTATCGCATGTCCGCCATGACCTGCCCAAAACCGGAAGTGACGTCATTTTGAGGAAATGTAGTTTTTTACCATCAGGGCCTCATGAGCCCATACTTGTGTTTTTTAAAGTTATCTTTGACTTTATGACTTTCTGAATAGTTTCTGGGATGCTTAGGACTCATATTGCACTGCTGGAAATAGTTTATTTTGATGCATATGCTGCTTTTTTGCAAATTTGCATTATAATATTATTTTCGTTTTTCCTGCAGTATATGAAAATTGGTGTATTTCAAAAATAAAACTATGAAGACACTTAAAATAAATTTCCTGTGGTGGGAAACTATTTTTTGCAATTTTTTTGTATTTACAGTTTTGAGGGATAAGCCTCCCTTGCAATTTATGTAATTACTATGCACTTAATGCATACATATTACTAAAATTTGGGCTATAATTGTTGTATTGATGTATATCAACTTGAAATGCTCCCAAAAATGGCACTACAGCATGTAAAAATATAATATAAGCTCTGGCGGACTTGGTTCTATGGTAGGTCTTAATGGGTTAATATTACTTTCTACACCAGGATTCTTTTCTACGTAGCTGACGGCTGGTAACTGTGCAGGGGGGGATCTAGCAAAGTTTAGCCAGGGGGCCAATAGGGCATTAACACGGAAAAGAGGGCACAAAGACATACTTTTCTTTCTTATTCTCATTTAAAATGTCTAGCTTTTAATAAGTAATTATCTGAATCTTACACACCAAGTTTTTATCTTATGTAAAATATATAGAAGTCCATTACTGTATATAGTAACTGTTAAGTCTAATATACCCTAGTAAGCTATACTATAGCTTTTTTTTTAATAAGTAAATTGAACATTAAGTGTTAGTTTTTCAAGCAGTTTTACGTTAGACAAGGCCACTGTTAGCTGTTTCCATTCCTTAAAAAGGCTGAACTACCTGCTGGATTTGAGAGTTAATCATGTTATTAACTCTGGGCCTTACACAGAGTTTCTGTCTGATTTCTCAGACTTTATATCTAATTTAGTTTTGAGCTCAGATAAAATAATTATTGTGGGTGATTTTAACATCCATGTAGATGCTAAAAATGACAGCCTCAACATGGCATTTAATCTGTTATTAGACTCAATTGGTTTCTCTCAAAATGTAAAAGAACCCACCCACCACTTTAATCACACTCTAGATCTTGTTTTAACATATGGCATAGAAACTGAACATTTAACAGTGTTTCCTGAAAACCCTCTCCTGTCTGATCATTTCCTGATAACATTTACATTTACAATAATTGATTACACAGCGGTGAAGAGTAGACTTTATCAAAGTAGATGTCTTTCTGAAAGTGCTGTAACTAAGTTTAAGAATATAATCCACCCACTGTTATCATTTTCAATGCACTGTACCAACACAGAGCAGAGCAGCTATCTGAACGCTACCCCAACAGAGGTCGATTATCTTGTTAATAATTTCACCTCCTCACTACGTACGACTCTGGATACTGTAGCTCCTGTGAAAACTAAGGTCTCTAATCAGAAGTACCTGACTACGTGGTATAATTCTGATAGAAGTAACTTTTAAGTTTAAACTGCAGATGTCTATTATTAAAAGATACCTCCGTTATAAAGCTTTCAAATGTATTAAAATGTTCATATATTTTTGTATCACATGCCATTACATCCTGTCACGTACACACACACACACACACACACACACACACACACACACACACACACACATGCTGATAAGTAAGCTTGAAAAACAGGAAATGCTATGCAACTGTCTCTTGGTATAAATAAATCTGACTGCAATGCCTCGGTTGTGAGTATCACCCGATCACTCACCCGTGCACGTAGCTCTATGAAACTCCTTATGACTGTCTTGTATTCCTTCATCGTATTTAAAAATGTCACACACCACTGACAAATTCTCAAACACGTACCCTAAAGCAGATGACTCGTAATCTGGAGAGGAAATGGCGTGTCACAAATCTAGAGGATCATCATTTAGCCTGGAGAAATAGTTTGCTGCTTTATAAGAAAGCCCTCTGCAAAGCCAGAACATCTTACTATTTATCACTGATTGAAGAAAATAAGAACAACCCCAGGTTTCTCTTCAGCACTGTAGCCAGGCTGACAAAAAGTCAGAGCTCTTTTGAGCCAACCATCCCTTTAACGTCAACTAGTAATGACTTCATGAACTTCTTCACAAATAACATTTTTATCATTAGAGAAAAAATTACCAATAATCATCCCACAGATGTAATATTATCTACAGCTACTCTTAGTACCATTGATGTTAAGTTAGACTCTTTTTCTCCAATTGATCTTTCTGAGTTAACTTCAATAATTACTTCCTCCAAACCATCAACGTGTCTTTTAGACCCCATTCCTACAAAACTGCTCAAAGAAGTCCTGCCATTAATTAATTCTTCGATCTTAAATATGATCAACTTATCTCTAATAATCGGCTATGTACCACAGGCCTTCAAGGTGGCTGTAGTTAAACCTTTACTCAAAAAGCTATCTCTAGACCCAGCAGTCTTAGCTAATTATAGGCCAATCTCCAACCTTCCTTTTATATCAAAAATCCTTGAAAGAGTAGTTGTCAAACAGCTAACAGATCATCTGCAGAGGAATGGTTTATTTGAAGAGTTTCAGTCAGGTTTCAGACCTCATCACAGCACAGAAACAGCTTTAGTGAAGGTTACAAATGATCTTCTTATGGCCTCTGACAGTGGACTCATCTCTGTGCTTGTCCTGCTAGACCTTAGTGCAGCATTCGATACTGTCGACCATAATATCCTATTAGAGCGATTAGAACATGCTGTAGGTATTACAGATACTGCACTGCAGTGGTTTGTATCATATCTATCTAATAGACTCCAATTTGTTCATGTAAATGGAGAGTCCTCTTCACACACTGAGGTTAATTATGGAGTTCCACAGGGTTCAGTGCTAGGACCAATTCTGTTTACATTATACATGCTTCCCTTAGGCAGTATCATTAGAAGACATAGCATACATTTTCACTGCTATGCAGATGACACCCAGCTCTATCTGTCCATGAAGCCAGATAACACACACCAATTAGTTAAACTGCAGGAATGTCTTAAAGACATAAAGACCTGGATGGCCGCTAACTTTCTGCTTCTTAATTCAGATAAAACTGAGGTTATTGTACTCGGCCCTGAAAAGCCTAGAAATATGGTATCACAATACAATACAATAATCTAACCCTACTCAACAAAACAGAAATTTTCTCTGGTAAAAGCAAATTGTTTGTCCACATTTATTCATCCCCACCTTCATCCAGTCACACACATCCACTCACATGCATTCACACCATATTTTTTGCTAATAGTGGAGCCTCCTGCGCAAGTGATCAGATTCTCCACCCTCAGCAAAATGAGCTCATATATTTGTTTTATTTTCCATAGGAAAACAGTTCTTTATGCTTTTGGACTGGATTGACTCGCTACAATCCTTTTAGACAGGGACTTACGACCTGATCAGGTCCCCACAGGTAGCTTTCTCCTCAGCCAGTTGTAATCTGGAAAGCCCACCTTATATTTGCTCTCCCGAGAATTTGTCAGCGCTGGTATTCACTGTTGCAGGCCTGCTTAGAACAAAAATGAGAAAAAGAGAGCTGATTATTAGCTCATGAAAACACAAAACAAAATCACCTGACAGGTTTTCTCTAAGTGCACTGTTACAAAAATAATGGGCCCCCTCTTAGACATGTCCATGTTTCCTAAAACTCCCTCTATTAAAACAAAAAACAAAAACAACCCGAACCTAACTGACAGAATCAACCCATCACCACAACAACCTCAAAAACCTTAAACACACAGAAGTTTTGCCACCACATAATTTCACCTCCCCAATACACCGAAAGTCTTGTTAAAACCACACAATTTGCACACAACAATCACCCCCTTTATGCACTTTAACATACTTAGATTCAACATAAGACATAACCCCCTTACAACAACGTATCATCACTAAACTATAAATTCCCTATTTAAATCTGCACTCCTGAACATTCTGCCATGCTTCCTCTCCTGAAAGCCTCAGTCACACACACACACACAGGAAGCTCCTTCGTCACCACTCACTCCAGCTAATTTGCATACTGAGTCATATCTCAAGAAGTTGCCGTAACAAGAGAAACATATGTTTAAACATTACCAACTTATTAAATTATTTTATTTCTTTCTACAGTGATCACTAGTGTTGATCACTCAGTACCAGAGCACTCCTAAGTCACTTTTTTTTAAAACTACTTTAATCACTTTTCTTTTTCCATAACTCACTCCCTTCATAACTCATAGCTTCTTTGAGTTATTCCTCAACTTCTAACTCAAATGTATTTTATTAAACATTCACACCATTCTATCACTCATACAAATAGCAAGCTGTTCTTCATTGCGTATGTTTGTGTTCTTAGCCAGGTTTAATCAGTGTCTATGCATTAATCTTTATGAGCTTGTCCTTGTAAGGTTAATGCATTTTCTGCTTGTGTATGTAAATTTGCATATGTTGCTTTTTGCAGTGTTTCAGACTCCTGCACAATTCTCCACCTAAGCCGTCAGTTTTCTCTTTCCCAAATTTGCTAACCCAAATTTTAAGTTCCCACCTTAAATAACAGCATTCCTGGTCCTCAAACATAGGTCGGAGTTTGCCTGTGAGGTTCAGGGACACATGGCACTGTGAACAATTCAATCAAAAACTTGCCTTAACATGTCCAGTCATGTTAACCTATAGGTTTCTTCCGACCGCTGCATGTGGAGAATTGATCCAGGTCTGTTTCGCCCCTGAAGAAACACACTTGAGAGATTTTCATTATTATCATGAGTACTTAAACTACCTGTTTCCCTCTCTCTGGTCAGAAATACCAACTTATGTTGTGTGTATAAGTGTAAGCAGGTCTTCATTGCTTTTCCTATGTATGTATGTTAATGTTCAGTGAGTGTAAGCTGCTTTCTTCATTGCCTCTGTATGTTATAATCAGGTTTAACTCATGCATCTTTTCACTGATTTCTTAATTCAAAACTATCTCACTTCTGATTCTTTCCAGAAATAATTTCACATGTAACACTTTGTGTATGTGTGTTTTCTATTCATTGATGTAATTGTCAGTTATTTTCTCTCTTCATTTTACCTTCTTTTTCTTTACCTCTTTAGTTTTCTGGTGGACATCTCTAAACACCATCATGAATTCAGGCTTCAATTTCAACTACAGATGGCACAATACCACTTTTTTATGTCCGATACCGATATCATAAATTTGGATATCTGCCGATACCGATATGAATCCGATATAGTGTTTTTTAATCAACAAAACTGTTTTTTTAAAATATCTTGCTGCATTTTGTATAAGTTCATACTCAAGTTTAAAACAACAACTACACTAAAGCTATTCTGTTATACCTGTATGCAAAAAAAAATATTTCATAGTTCAGCAATACTGATCGATCTAATAAACTTAAACCTACACCATCCTTCCTATTCTGGTATTTTAAAGAGTACTTAGCGTAAATATTAAGCAACCTAACTAATAGGGTTCCAACTCCCAGCAACAAAAATAAATAAATAAAAAATAGGGAACCACCCCTCACGCTCCACCTCATGATGCTTAATCGACGTAATCAACCTTAATTTGATGCAGTGTGAAAAAAAAATGCACAGAAATCAATTATTTTTCAAGAAATATTAAATAGATTCAACATCTTTCTTCAACAAAATTGCAGACTGCACAGATGGTACCTTCCCAAAGGAAAAAGTACTATAGCTTACTAGGGTATATATATTAGACTTAATAGTCACTATATACAGTAATTGACTTCTATTCATTTTAAATCAAATTAAAACTTTGGGTGTCAGATAATTATTTATTAAAAGCTCGACATTTTAAATGAGAATAAGAAAGAAAAGTATGTCTTTGTGCCCCCTTCTCCCTGTTAATGCCCTATTGGCCCCCCTGGCTAAACTTTGCTAGATCCACCCCTGCACAGTTACCAGCGTCAGCTACGTAGAAAAAGATCCTCGAGTAGAAAGTAATATTAAATAAATTCTAACAACAGCTTATCAAGCTTAAACGTGCTGCTGTTGTTTATCCACTGGTTTCCTCTTTCTGGTGCAAAGTGGGCCAAAAACAAACAAGAGAGACGGACTCGCGACAGAAAAGCCGATCAGCTGATCATTAAGCAGTTTCATGATTGAAGTAGCAGCAAGAAGAGGCAGTCGCTTGTTAAGCTTAACGCAGGAATGCTCTACAAACATTCAGAGATGGACTTACACACTTGCTTTACTTCTCTCGGTGATAACTTTGTCGGAGATGAAATGCCGGGTTGCTAGCGAAGCTTCAAATGCTATCCAGACCACTGACAGGTCCCGCATGCCACAGCCGCTCTATCACGTGATGCATACTGCTCCGACGTGCTAACGTTCTGAGGTGAGTTACGGCGTGTTGCAAGTTTTGTGAGGTGCTTTCGTGATATTTAATGGATCGGATTACATTTTTTATTTTTCTCCGATATCTGATCCAGTAATTTAGGTCAGTATCGTACCGATACCGATACGTAATATTGGATCGGTCCATCTCTAATTTCAACCCAATTATACCCTCTATTCTCACAGTCGAACTCGTCCGGCTTCACCTCTCACTGGTCCCTGTCCTCTTCTCTCAGTGTCCTTTTGTTGTCTTGAATTCTCCAGCAAACACAGTCCGTTTCTTCTCTGTTTCTCTTCAGTATTTTCCTTTTGGATTAAGTCCCAGCCTGGCAAAATATCACATTCAGTGCCTTTAAACAGTTATGTCACACTGTTCTTACCAGCCTGCAGTCCACCGTGCATGTTTCATCACGTGGTTTCTTCTTCTCTGTTCATCCTTTCAGTTGTCTCTTTCAAGATTACTCCAAGCATGGCAAATCTGACAATCAGTGTCCAGTGCTTTACCACCATTCATTATCCCACTGTCCAACTGCCCAGCCTGTAATTCACAGTACATGTTTCCACCTCGTGGTTCCTTACATGCTGCTGCTGATATCACCAGTCGACAGTGTCAATGGTTCAGTAGCACTGACTTTTGCCTGCTATTACTGTAATTCTTCTCAAGTCCACGTTCTGTCGGTCTTCATCAGGAGATTAACTGTCCTTTGAGCTTCTTCTCAGGATCGGGACAAGTGCGAGTGTAACCGGTGTGATTCTGCGTTGTGTCTGATAAAAAAGGTAAAAGAAAGAAAGACCTCCAAGTAAATAATTTGCCCACTCCAGCTCCTCTCCCACAGGGGAATTGTAGAAAAAGGGGCTGGCATTTATTTTTACATTAAACATAAAATATGCATTTACACGTAACATATTTGACATAAGATAAAACAAAAACAACAACATGAAATCCGACATACCTGATAAAAAAGGTAAAAGAAAGAAAGACCTCCAAGTAAATAATTTGCCCACTCCAGCTCCTAGACCAAATACAAACAGTGGGGAAGAGGGTTAGCTCAACCCACCACAGCTCCCAAGCTAGCAAGGAGTATATATTCATGCTAGCATTTATGGCGCCTAAAACACATTTATGATACACACATACTACACACTTATCACATCTTACAAAAACAGGCTTAATAATGACAATAACTGAACTAACATCGCAATCATAAACATCAGGGTGGCTAAATATGAATTATGTGTGTTTTTAAGGTGTTGGAAAGAAATGACACCCACCTCTCCCACAGGGGAATTGTAGAAAAAGGGGAGAGGCAAAAGGGGTACACTGTATTTATAGTATTGCACCAAAGAAGAAGAAGAAAAGAATGAGGAGGGGCTCTAACTGATAATGAACACAACTACAGGCTTGGAGGTCCTAAAAGTCAGGTATAAAAGGAGCAGTTTGGGGGTTTAGAACACATTTTGTGTAATTATAACAATGTGATTTATGACCCTGTTACATTCACCCCCCAAGAATTACACAAAATCTTAAAGAGTATAACAAAAAAAAAAAGTATAAACCCACAATAACAGATACAGTGGCCTCAAACAAATTCACATCACATATACAATGAATTAGATCCAAGGAGGATAAGAGACCTGAGACCCGCTCGGCGCCTAGCAAGATCCCAGGACACACTATAGACAAAATGAGGTGCCATTTACACCACACAAAACAGGCCGTAATATCTATGGGCATCACTATCAGACTGCACAGACTGACAAAATACAATGAACTCTGTGCTTGTATTATTCTTTTCCAAAAACAATAGCAATGAAAAACATACAGAAATAAACAAATTCACACATCAATAACCGCTGCTTGAACAGGTTCAACACCAAGGAGTGTTTCAAGTTGAGCCATTGATTCAATTAAGCGACGAACTGGTTTAATGATTCTACCAAAATGTGTGGTAAGTCCTTGATCTACGTCCACATTTTTGGGTTCAAGAGAATGAAAAGTGTGGGATGGGAAAGTAGCAGGGGAGCCTGGGGAGGCTCCATCACCAGCCAGCCCACCAAGATCAGGAACACCCATTATGGGAGGGGTCTCATGAACGCCATCATAGACCGGGTCAGTGGCGGATTGCTGATGGATTCATGATAGTGTGCGGTCATCACACTCGCCAATGCTGGAGACGGAATCCACAGTACGGGTGGCAGGAGGTACAGCTCCTGTGCCCCCAAAAGATGTCACAGACCCATCCAGGTCAGACTCAGCGGGGCCACTGACAACGCTCACAGCAGGATGTGCAGCATCGTCATTCAGTGTTGTGTCCAAGGGCAAAAAGTTAACTTGAAGGAGCAGGTTGCGATGCACCACACGCTCATGACTTTCTTTGTCTCTGATACGGCAGATGTGAAGAGCAGGATCCAAGTCAACTACCGTGTACACAACAGGTTCCCATTTGTCAGAGAGCTTCCTTTTTCCTCTGACTCCCTTGTTTGCCAACAACACCTGGTCCCCTAGTGAAAGAGGCAGATCCTTCACCTTTCTGTTGTACTGGTCAGACTGGTGTCTCTGCTCCATTGTGCTGTGTTCCTGGGCTCGGAGCATGGCAGAGCGCAGGTCATCCATCAGTGACTTGACATAGGTATCATAGTCACAAATGGTGTCATCATGAAGGACATCCCGAAACATGAGGTCAACTGGCAACCTTGGCACCCTCCCAAACATCAGGTAGAATGGCGCAAAGCCGGTGGTCTCGTATGCCGTACAGTTATACACAGACGTCATGGACTGTATCATCTGCGGCCATTTCTGCTTACATCTGGGGGGGGGAGGGACCGTAACATGTTTCCAAGGGTGCGATTAAATCTCTCCGTGGTACCATTACCCATGGGGTGGTATGGTGAAGTGTGGGATTTGGCAACGCCACCCAAAACCAGAAGCTCTGCAAGCAGCTCACTCTCAAAACTAGCTCCCTGGTCAGAGTGAATGCGCTGAGGGAAACCATACACACAGAAGAATCCATCCCAGAGCTTTTTAGCAACTCTCTTAGCTGTCTGATCCGGGCATTGGAATGCATGTGCTAATTTTGTGAAGTGGTCAGTAATCATAAGGACATCCACAGACTTGTTGTTGCTGTCCTCAGCTGACCAGAAGTCAATGCACACAAGTTCCAGTGGAGCACAGGTCTTAATTCTTTCCAACGGGGCCCTAGCTGCTGGCTCTGGGGTCTTGCTGAGAACACACCTGCGGCAATTTCTCACATGATCGCGCACATCCTTCTCCATATCATACCAGAAGAAACGCTGACGAGCCAAGGAGAGTGTGCGAGGTTGACCTTGATGACCAGCATTGTCGTGTATGCCAGACAGCACCACTTGTTTTAGGGAGTCAGGTAGCACAAACTGGAATCTCTTGTGTTTGGTCAGTGGGTCCCTCACAACTCTGTAGAGGACACCATCGAGGAATGCGAGCTTATCCCATTGTTTCAGGAGCTGCAACGTATGTTGGTTCTCATGACAGCGCTTACGTCTGGAGGGTCTGCGCTTATGCTCAACATAGCGGGCTACTCTGGAGATCACAGGATCCCCTGTTTGATGAGACAGGAGATCAGCACGGGACAGCGCATGAGTAACATCACAGTCAGGTGGACTAATGGAGGTTAGGTGACCAGCGAGGGAGGTTGCACGCTGGCGAGAAGCAGACTCCCACTCACAGAGGGAAGACATGAGAGAAGACACGTCATCAGTTGACAGAAACACATCAAGCACAGCAGAGGGTGGAGCACTGCGTATCGATTGAGGTTGACAGGTCAAACGGAAGGCATCTTGGACACTGGCATCTTTCACATCACTGACTTGCTCTAGCAGCTCAAAGTAGGGCTCCGACAGGAGGCGCTGGGCCAAAGGCCTCACAAACGGTTCCCTGCTCAGGGTGTCTGCCACGATGTTCAGCTTTCCAGGAACATACTTGATCTCAAAGCAGTATGGTGCAAGCTTAGAGACCCAACGCTGTTCACAGGCATCCAGCTTTGGCTTAGTCAGAATGCATGTGAGAGGATTGTTATCAGTCCAGACAGTGAACCGATGACCTTTGAGCCAGTGGCTGAACTTATCGCACACAGCCCACTTCAGAGCCAAAAATTCAAGCCGGTGTGCTGGGTATTTGGCCTGACTGCGGCTGAGAGACTTACTAGCAAAGGCTATAGGTCTTGCTCTCTCCTCACCAGCTGGCACCTGGGATAAGACAGCACCCAGCCCATCCATGGAAGCGTCAGTTGAAAGGATGAATGGCCTCTCAAAATCAGGATGTGCCAGCACTGCACAGCTGAGGAGTGCACCTTTGAGTCCCTCAAATGCCTTCTCGCAAGCAGAAGTCCAGTCTTGAGGGGTGAGCTTGCGAAAGGTTCCAGGTTTCCGACTCCCATGGCAGCCTTTAGTCCTCTTCTGACCGGCAGTTAGAGCAAAGAGTGGCTTCGCAATACGAGAGCACCCTGGAATGAAATGCTGGTAAAACATCACCATGCCAAGGAAGGATCTCACTTTCCTCTGAGAAGGGGTGCAACCGTCACCATCCATTAGGTCAGTCTTCTGAAAACTGGCGATAACCCCCACTTTATCCTGATCAACCAAGACACCACCAGCATCCACGACATGACCCAAAAACCTCACAGAGCGTCTGAGAAAGTGACATTTTTTCTGCGCCAGCTTCAGATTGCTGGTCCTCAGGCAAGAGAAAACAATCTCAAGACGTTTTAGGGCCTCCTCTTCTGAAGGCGCAAACACCAGCAGGTCATCAAGATAACACAGGAGGCTGGAAAAGTTCAAGTCACCAAAGATGCTGAGCATCATCCGCATGAAAGATGCTGGGCTGTTGCATAGACCCTGGGGAAGTCTGTTGTACTCATACAGGCCAAGAGGTGTAGTGAAAGCCGTGTACCGTCTGTCAGACTCATGGAGGGGAACGTTGTAGAACCCGGATGTGAGGGCCATGGTGCTGAAGAAAGCATTCCCACCAAGGGCAGCAAGACAGTCAGCCTGATGGGGCAGTGGGTGAGCATCCTTAATGGTTTTGGCATTGAGCCAGCGGAAGTCAGTGCATATCCTCAAGTCACCTGACTTCTTCCAAACCATTACCAGTGGCGAGGCGTATTCACTGGTGGACTTACTGATGATGCCTTTCATCTCCATGTCTGACAGCACCTCTCGCATCTTATGCTAGTGAGCCGGGGGTACTCTGCGATAGGGAAGCCTGAAAGGGCGGTCGTCAGTGAGGTGGATACGATGGACAAAGTCTTTCACCTCACCACAGTCCAGTTTCTCTCTAGAGAACACATCTTGGTAAGTCAACACAAGCTCCACCAATTTCCTCTTCCACCCATCTGACACTTCACAGCCCTCAATATCAATGTCAGCCAACCCAGCATCTTTGAGTAGCTGTGCAGAGTCAGGCACAGAGTCTGATGAGGGGGGAAAACTGGTATGCTGGTCAGTCAGAGTCTCGCAGAGACCTTGAGTGATGGGCAGGTCCTCCAGAGCAATACAAGGAAAGACATCCGCAATCTTAGCATTGCGACGCAGTGTCACAGGGCTCTCTGTTGGGTTAAGGACTTTCATAGGGACCCAACGATCTCCCCACATGGGTGTTATAATGCGCCCCACCATTATGTTCTTTGGAGTGGAACGGGCTGACGTGGGTTCCACAACGACAGTACTTCCTGGAGACACAAGGGCAGAAGGTGGCAGCTTTCCCCAAACTACATATTCTTTTTGTGGCAGGAGAGTGACACTCTTCCGCAACCTGACTGTACCTACTTTATCTGGCAACACAGGAGCAGACCACCGTGAGATACAGCTCAGCAACTGCAGGAAGTCTTCACAATCAGTGCCAGTGTAATTGGAGTTAAGCTCCCAATACTTTGTATCAGCCTTCATCTTCTGAATGATGGGCCGGATCACATTGCTCCCCACAATGAGCTCATCTTTTTGCCCAGGAACCACAAATGTTGGTACAAGAAACCTAGTCCCATATACTTCAATGTCCAAATCATAGATGCATTTCGGTTGTGTGAGAAGGCCACCACAACCAACAAGCACCACATTTTCAGGGGCATGCTGCGGAATCAGAGCAACACCAGCGGCTCTTAGCTTGCTATCAGCCTCTTCACTTAGTGTGCATGACATACTTCCTGAATCAAGCATGCCTGTCAGGGAACACCGGCCACTGACCGACACTGGAGTGTAAAACAACTCACTAGCCCTGCCAACTCTTTGTGAACCCATAATAACAGTCTTCTCATCAGAGAGGCTACTACAGCAGTTAACATATATGGCTTCTGGGTCTGTTACATTTGTGAGGGTTTCATCAACACTGCCCATGCTACCCCTCTCGTTACATGGGCTGGCTAGTTTAAAGCAGCATTGGTGGAAGGAGGGACTGAAATGCTTGGTTTCTGGCGCAACTGTGGGCATTCACGCCTCATGTGTCCAGGGTCAAAGCAGCTGTGGCATAGCTTGTACAGCCTACAATGCACATGGGTTGTGTGTTCATGTGAGCCACACACTCTGCACGAAGCACAGTGAGCACTGCGGTGCCCATGGGAATGACCTGTGGGTTGTGGGCACCTGGGACCAGTGTCTAGTGATGCAGTGCACATGGACAGAACCTTGTCAAACAGTGCTACCATCTGTTGAACACCTGGCTCAGCTGGAGGAGGGCCGGAAACTGGCAAAGATGGGGGCATGACATGAGGAGTCAAAGGAGGACAAGTAGAGGGCTGCTGCACACTTACCATGCCATCAGAAGAGAGAGGCTGACATGTGGCTGCAGAGGGAACAGAGGGCATAGGATACGAGGCTGGCTCATGTGTTACTGGGACTGCTTGAGCACCGCTGGAGTGGGACTGGCTGTTAACAGCAACAGGGCTCTGATGTGGGATGGACAGACATGCTGTATTATGAGACAAAACACTAGACTGTCTCATTTTCCTCACATAGTTGTCCAGATGGCTCTGAACCTCAGCTGCAGTCCACTCCTCAGGAGCCTTCAGTTGAAAAGACAACGCAAGACTGTGGTCAGGACAGTGATTAATGAACATCGAAACAACCTCACTACTGGGGTCCTCTACCAGCTTGCCGCGCCTGCGGAGACACTCATCAGCAGCGTCAATAGACTTGTTCAACCGGATCCAGTAATCCATGCCGTTCTCACCTGGACGTGGCACAGTACTGTAGAAATCTTTCATGGGCAGGCTGGAATATGTCAAGTCGCTGAAGTTAGACCTCAATATGTCAAACACAGCAGTAATAGGATCATTCCGATTCAACTCAGGGCGGCAACGAAGTGACACCTTGACCACATCTCTGGCTTTGCCAGTCAGTCTAGACATTAATATGGCAAACATTTCTTCATCTGTGTCACAGCTGATTCTGTGCAGATAGCATCTCATCATGTCCTCCCATTCACCGATGGGAAATAGATCTGTGTTGTCACCCTTGAAGTATGGTGGAGCTTTGGTGTCTGACTGAACAACAACCTTCAGCTGGGACTGGTCATTACAGCTCGAGGACACATTCTGGGGAGACTGTGGCTGGGTGGGGGCTGGCTGGTGCATAGAGTTAAGAGAGGATGTGATATTTTCCCCAATTTGCTTTGCTAAGTCAGTGATCAAACTGCTCAACATGTCACTAGTGACAGCCTGGGTGTGTGTTTGGCGTTCGCAAGCAGCTGGTGTGGAGCTAGCTGCTGGCGTTAATGGTGAGTGCATCACTGACTGGTCTACAGTGCGGGCACCAATACCCGGGACTACTGGCCTACCCCTCCCAAAACACTTTGGAGCAATCTGATGACCCCTCCCCAAACCAAAGGTCATATTACTCCCCGCAGAGAACAGATCAGGCAAAGCGCTATCCACAGTTTCCTCACTTAACATGTTGGCCCAAGTGAGATATCACTGTTTAACAGCAAAAAAAAAAACCGAGCCTAACCCCCACACACAATTATGCAAAACTTCACAAAACAATGAAATGTGGGGAGAAGAAAAAAACCCATCAAGGAATCAAAACACCATAGAAAATAAAATAAAATGTTGTTTTCTCCTCTCAATTAAAACAGGCTGTAAAAGCCAATATCAATAGAAAAAAATAAATAAATTACAATCCGTGCCTGTATAAGTGTGAAACGTAATTTCAATTCCTTTGTATGGAAAGTACATTTGAAGAAATTGACAAATAAAAGTATTCTATTCTATTCTATTCTATAATTTGAAGCAACAATATGAAACAGTGACAGAAATGATCACCTACGTATTTGCCCTTTAAGTTCACACGTGACAGAGATGCCTGCAAGCCAAATTGCGGGGCATCGATCACACAATCGATATAAAAACCTGTGAGTCAAAGCGCAGGGCACAGGATTCTGGGACACAGCTGCAGAGAGGAGGCGGGAAAACAGCGGCAGCAGAAGGAGGAGGGGTGGATCGCGGATTGGCGATGTGACGGGTCACGGCACCAAGTGTAACCGCTGTGATTCTGCGTTGTGTCTGATAAAAAAGGTAAAAGAAAGACAGACCTCCAAGTAAATAATTTGCCCACTCCAGCTCCTCTCCCACAGGGGAATTGTAGAAAAAGGGGCTGGCATTTATTTTTACATTAAACATAAAATATGCATTTAAATGGTAAATGGTAAATGGCCTGCATTTGTATAGCGCTTTTCTAGTCCCTAAGGACCCCAAAGCGCTTCACACTACATTCAGTCATTCACCCATTCACACACACATTCACACACTGGCGATGGCAAGCTACATTGTAGCCACAGCTGCCCTGGGGCGCACTGGTGTACACGTAACATATTTGACATAAGATAAAACAAAAACAACAACATGAAATCCGACATACCTGATAAAAAAGGTAAAAGAAAGAAAGACCTCCAAGTAAATAATTTGCCCACTCCAGCTCCTAGACCAAATACAAACAGTGGGGAAGAGGGTTAGCTCAACCCACCACAGCTCCCAAGCTAGCAAGGAGTATATATTCATGCTAGCATTTATGGCGCCTAAAACACATTTATGATACACACATACTACACACTTATCACATCTTACAAAAACAGGCTTAATAATGACAATAACTGAACTAACATCGCAATCATAAACATCAGGGTGGCTAAATATGAATTATGTGTGTTTTTAAGGTGTTGGAAAGAAATGACACCCACCTCTCCCACAGGGGAATTGTAGAAAAAGGGGAGAGGCAAAGGGGGTACACTGTATTTATAGCATTACACCAAAGAAGAAGAAGAAAAGAATGAGGAGGGGCTCTAACTGATAATGAACACAACTACAGGCTTGGAGGTCCTAAAAGTCAGGTATAAAAGGAGCAGTTTGGGGGTTTAGAACACATTTTGTGTAATTATAACAATGTGATTTATGACCCTGTTACACGAGGTCAAGCTGTAAGATTTTAAGCCAAAATCTGGCCTGTTTTCTCCCAATTATGCTACTCTACTGGTTTTGGCGCCGTACTCAAAATTCCAGGTTGAGAGAAGTCCACCTTTATTTATCTGTAACCTGTATTGACACACTAAAACATACAATTAATATCCTTTTCATTTCTTTTCTCAAAACCTCCATTCGCTTTCAATCCTGCAAGACGCAGAGATGGACATCTCCTTCACCTAACATAAAACTAAATTACCACATCAACATACAATTACTGAAATTCAAACTGAAATACACCGTCTGTTTTAATAAAGTCAAAGAGTAAGCGGGTGTACCAAATGTATGTACTTATGTGTTTTTGAACTGAAAGAAAAAGAAACTCAAACTCTTATAACATCACTCATGCATCTCTTAAGTTAAAAACACTATAAAACTTTAAGACATCCTACTTTGCATCACCAAAAAATACCTCTCACACCTTTATTTATCATTCAAAACCTTCTACTCACCGCATTCACACACTTAAACTGTGACCAGAGTTGAGGAATATACTCAAAACACGCTTTCCTAAGAGTATTTTAGACATGCCTTTCATAATCAGAAGGAGCAAGTCAAAAAACAAACAAAAAACGATTGAAACCTTTATTAATTCTCACAGCACACACAAGAAATTGAAAAAATAAAACACACCAGCATTTATTGCTGATGAGAGGTTACTACTGGAAGTAATATGTTAGTCTTAAGTATCTACAATGCACTCAATATATTTATATATCTACATTCTAACTCAGTCGATTACTATACATCCACTACGGCAACTCAAAACTTTATTTATAGTCCTCTAATGAACATAAATGGCATTTTAAACACACACTCAACAATGTTTGCAGCAGTATTTGTAAAACCAACTGTGGTTTAAACAGTTCACTACTTACTAATTTGCATTTTCACACTCACACACACACCATCTAAAAATAGCATCAGACAGTCAGTGCAATACTGACTCGACACACAGCCTCCTCTCACACCAAACTCTCTTATTTTATATTACAAAGATGTCTTATATTTACAACCACTGTCAGATCTCTCAGCTTTAGCGGCTAAACAATTTCGACAAATTTAAGTTAACGGTCCAACCGATAAAGTCCAACTTTTTTCAGAGCTCACGGGTGCGTCACTGCAACACCCCCTGGCTTCTGCTCCGCGGCTGCTGAGTGAGCCCTCATCTGGGACTCTCCTCAGCTCTTTCTGGGACAGTGGCGCGGCTGCCCCTCTGTTAGTCTTCCTTGGTCTCTTGTGTTCTGGGGGCCTCTGGATGTCTGGAGTTTTGATCTCCTCCATACCTGCTTCATGCCCTGGAGGACGGGGCTGTGGCCCCCCCCACACCCTCTAGCAGATCATTACATGAAGGAACCTTTTTTATAGTGGGCAGTCTGAGGTACACCTGTGCACTACTCATGATGTCAGATCAGCATCCTGATGTGGCACACCTGTGAGGTGGGATGGATTATCTCAATATAGCAGATGTGCCCACTACCACACATTTGGACTGATTTGTGACCACTGTTTGGGAGGGATGGTTATATTGTGTATCTGGAATGAATTTTAGGTCTCTACGTCCATCCCATGGGGAATGGGAGCAGTAACAAAGGTGTTGCGTTTATATTTTTGTTGAGTGTATAAGCCCTAGATTAAGATATTGTAGATATTATACTTGGGGCCAGCAGTTTAGATTACCTGTTATAGGCTGGAGGGACATACGTTCAGGTTACAAAAAAAAGGCGAGCAAGCTAGGAGATTGGTTAATAGTAGCATTTTCATCTTCCACCCCACAATACGCACGTTTGAGATTTAGACATTCATTTCACTGAGTCAGGTATGGATATTTGCACCCGTTTTGGGGTTGATGGTCAGAACTCCCCATGTGCTTCAGGAGGAGGTGCAGGGAAACCAGGGATAAAACGTGTGGGACGAGCACCCAGAAGCCAACTCAGCCTGAAGCAAAAACCCCTGCAACTCCCCGGATTACCCGGATAAGGTTAACACTCCAGGGAGATCTCGTCACAAAAAACCAGCAAGACTAGTCCCTCAGACACAGCAGGTGGGGGGCTCTTCTTCCTTTCTTCTTCTCTTCTTCCTTGGGGGGCTCAACCCGGGGTAGCGGTCATGTCCGGTTAGGGGCTCTGTTGGCTCTCAGGTGACTGTTTCCTCGTGGCTACGTGCAGCGGGGCTAGGGGAGGGTCTGTGCTGACGGACGTGGGTTACTGGGTGGGTCCGGGATGGGCGTGAGGTTCTGGGGCGCTCCGTCTCTGGGCTGGGGCCCTGGCCGGACCTCGGGGGCTTGGGTCCTGGTTGGTGTGTTGCCGGGGTTGTGGGCGGGTGGGTGCATGGGGGCCCAGCCCTGGCGCAGGGTGCCGCCGGTGCGTCGAGCCACCTGGGGGGCTCTTCAACTGGTGGGGGAGATTGTCACATCTTGCAGGAGATTTCCTCTCTTCAGGAGCTCCCTCTGCAGGAGGGGGAGATACAGGAGAGGTGGAGGAAGAGCTCAGCCTGGGTGTTTATTGTCTTATGTAGTCTGGAAGATGAGTGGATGGTGGGGTGGGTGTAGTTTTCTCCGTGGTGGGGTTGGGTGGACTGTCCTGGGCTGTGTGGGGCCGGGAGGTGCCGCTGCACTGGGCCCCGGTCTGGATGGGCCTGGGCCCCCTTTCCCTGGCAGGTCGTGGAGTATGGGGGTGCCTACTGGGGTCAGCGGGGGAGCTGGACCCAGGGAGGGGTCACTTGCCCCTCCCTTCCTTCCCTCCCCATCTCCAGCTGCCTCCCTCTTCCTGCTCCCGCTCCACCACAACCACCCACACATGCAGGGCCTTGGAGCAGGGGTATGTCACCAGGGTGCAGAGGAGGCTACCCCCCCCGTCCCCTTCTGGCTGCCTCTGCCTCAATTTTATCCCACAACTTAGACATTCACATTACTCACACTCTCATTACACATACATATAGGATCTTGGCGGTGGGCACGATACACGGAATCCAAATTACCATCAGGGTGTACACCTCACCCCTGGCGTCGTTGCCCACCTCTCAATTTTAAATACACGTAGACATTGAGGGCTAGCAGGAGGGACTATGCGCTTACCTGCTGCTCTCTGGCAGGTAGCTCCATGTCCTCCTGGGTTTTAAATGCACCTTAGAACACACATGCATCAACACTACAACGAGCAGGTAGAGGGAGGTTTGGAGTCTTCTCTCACCCCCATTCTCTGCGGCCTGCTGGAGCGGGGGGGGCTAGCAGGAGGAGTTGGCCGTCCGACTGTGGTCTGGAGTGTGGGGCCTCCCTGCTGCTGTGGAGTCGGGGCGGTCTGCCTCTCCCCACCGCAGGGAAAAGGGTAACACCACCTGGGTCTGGGTGCAGTTCCCCCCTCCAAGGGCAAGGGTACCTAGACCCGGTTCGTAGAGTACGCTTGGGGAGTGTGATCGTGTGTACAGCGTCTCTTTATGTCTATCTCCACGTTGGTTGAGTGTGGAGTAAGTGCATATGAGAGTATGAGGGTGGGAATGGATGTTTGTATCTGTGTGTGCCTGTATGTCTGTGTCTATATGGGGTGGCTGTAGCTCAGGTGGCAGAGCAGGTCAGCCACTAATCAGAAGGTCGGTGGTTCGATCCCAGGCGGCCTCCTGGCTGCATGCCAAATATCCTTGGGCAAGATACCAACCACATGTTTGCCTACTGGTGGTGGTCAGAGGGCCCGGTGGCGCCAGTGTCTGGCAGCCTCGCCTCTGTCAGTGCGCCCAGGGCAGCTGTGGCTACAATGTAGCTTTCCATCGCCAGTGTGTGAATGACTGAATGTAGTGTGAAGCGCTTTGGGGTCCTTAGGGACTAGAAAAAGCGCTATACAAATGCAGGCCATTTACCATTTTTACCATTTATATGTCAGGTTGGGTATCAGATGCCACCTCTCTAGGGACATCTCAGGCCCTCCAAGGTTTGGAGGCCTATCTCCCCCCACCACAACTTCCCCTGCCAGTGGCGGACTCCTTCAGACATCGGTGCGTTGGTGGTTCTTTGTGTCTTGGGATGGGCGTCCAGGTACACACCGGCTCACTCCTTGGCGGCCGCTCATCGGGGCCTGGAGCCTGGGGCTCACTCGGGCCACTTCGGAGGTGGGGTGCCCCCGGCCTCTCAGCCTGGGGCTCGGTCACTCTGGCACAGCTGGCTGCCGGCGGAGCTCACGGACACGTCACTGCAAATCCCCCTGGCTTCTGCTCCGCGGCTGCTGAGTGAGCCCTCATCTGGGACTCTCCTCAGCTCTTTCTGGGACAGTGGCGCAGCTGCCGCTCTGTTGGTCTTCCTTGGTCTCTTGTGTTCTGGGGGCCTCTGGATGTCTGGAGGTTTGATCTCCTCCATACCTGCTTCATGCCCTGGAGGACGGGGCTGTGGCCCCCCCACACCCTCTAGCAGATCATTACATGAAGGAACCTTTTAAAAAAAACCAAGCGCTTCCATGCTCACAGGTGTACACACGGGTGATCACACCCACAAACTACACCCTTTTTGGCTCCTACCTCAAAGCACACTGTGTTCTGTTGATCTTATGAGCTGAACAATAATGTTTAATATTTATTATTTACTGTCATATTCCCATTTATCATTGTGATGTTGTTTATTCTATTACTCTTGTTCTCTTCTGCTTGTTTTCTTTTTCTTTCTCAACAGGTGATCCAGGTGATCAATATATGCATTTTTTTTCTCTTTTTTTTTCTGCCCGTTCTGTTGGTTTTTGTCTTTTGCCCTTCTCCCCTGTCCCTCTTCTCAGCTGTTTCTCTTTCCCTCTTTCTTTCTCCCCTTCTTTCCCCCAGTCAAGTCTGTCCCGTATTCAGCAAGTGAAAATAAAATAAACAATAAAAGGTGAATCAAATGGACCATTACGGAAAGGCTGGGATGGTCAATTTGGCATCTTTCTTTGCCTTTAGACAATAATTCTGATGGCAAAAGAGCCGAACGGGACAGGCAAAAAAAAAAAAAAAAAGACACAGCAGGTGGAAGGGGCGACAGTGCTGGAGCTTGATCTGAAGTGCCAGGATCTGGTTCGGACTCAGTATCCTTGCCAGATCACAGTGCTTAGATAGTCGTTTTTAATTTGGCTTGCCCGTCAGTGAGTGCTTTGACTTGGGCCAGGAGAATCTGCAGGTTTTGTTCATGCGAGCCCAGAATGACACCCTGCTTGGTGAGAGCAGCCCGGGTGAGATCCGCTGAGTTTATGACTGGTCAGATCTAGGGATAGGTACCGGTATCTGGTGCCATGACGCCACCGGTTCTGACATAAACGGTAGTAACCAGACCGAAAAGCAGCGCACATTTTGGTGCTTTATTTCTGTGCTTTTTTTTCCCTAAGACGTCATACACTTTGGATTCTAGTCGATCATTTTACCTTTCCAAGGATAGTAGGCGGGCCCAGGTACGTACGTTCTTTTAGAGCAGAGCTACACATTAAAAATGCCCAAGGCGAAGCGGTCAAAAGTCTGGCTGTACTTCACAGCAAAAGATGCAAACTCCTCCTAAGACCCTAAATCTTCCACAGCATGCATTTGATATTTGGGTTGAATGTGACCTGATGTAAAAACAAAGAATTACCAGGGTTTTTTTGTTTTTTTTCACCTAATTTTTGTTTCTAAGAATAATAAGAGCCACGTATGAGGATATTCATTTAAAATTTCGATAGAACAGTAGCAGTATAATGTCCCCGTAAGTGGATATCAGGCCCTTGTAGAGCAAAATTGAGTATTTTGGTCTAAATAACCCAAAATGTGATGTCCACATATGTGGACGCCAGGTCGTAGGCGGTTAAGGTGATACTGTGCAAAGGAGGTAACACCTCGAATCTGACGATGAACCTGGCGACGCATAGCGTTTTTTTAAAAGCCGAGAAATGCACCGTATTTGATAGCTTACTGCAAGACCTCACATCGAGTACATCTACTGCGGGTGTGGTGCCTGTTATCGGACCTGGAGTTAGCAACATCTCCCAAGAACCCGAAGAGCAGAGTTCTGGCCCCTAGCCAGTGTAGCAGAAATGATGATGGATGATGATGACCCGTTCTTCTCTGGGTGAGTAGCTTAATGTTGTTCATGTGTAATTTACGTTGAGTAGGCTAACCACATTATTAAATTAATGCACGTAAGGTGAACTAGCAAACACCATCGCAGTTACATGAGGCTGTCTTCTTGTTTGATGGCAGATACTCCCTTCACCCTGGACAAGAAGGATAAAATGACCAAAGAACAAGTGGGAAACAGCTAAACATGAGATGTTTTTGGACAAAGTTTGTGTTTTTCCAATTGTTTAAGCACTGCTTCCAGCCAAGAGTGATACCATATATGCCCTATAGCCGCAGAAAAGGCTAACACTGTTATCTTTTTACAAAAAAACAGCTAAATATGAGAGGTTTTTGGACAAAGTTTGTGTTCTCCACTCTTTAAGCACTGGTTCAAGCACCGTTTAAGCACTGGCACCGTTTCAAAAGTACCAGTTTGGCACTGGTATCAGATAAAACCTAAATGATACCCTACCTAAATGATACCCATCCCTAGTCAGATCATGCTGTCACAGCTGAGCAGCTAAACACGGGAAAATGGACTCAGAACAGGCAAAAGCTTCAATTCTGTCACTTTGAAGTCATACAAAAAGGGAAGCCTGAGACTAGCTTAACTGTCCTACTACCAGTGGGATTCAGAGTTGGCACTGAGTTCACGGGGAAGTGGGGTCCATGAGTGAGTCTTGGAAAGAAACCTTGCAGCCACTGCAATGATGGAAAAGGTGTTAGGTGGTGACCCAGTCATTGTTCCAGAGTGCAACAGGTGTAATGCAAACAGTCTTACTTTGGTTCAGCCGAAAACAAAGCGTGGAGCGGGTGGCAGGCAGGAGTAGAGTAGTGGATGAACTGTGAACCGATCCACCTCTGACCCATGACGAGACTTAACCTTCCTGCCTTCTTGGGACCTTTTTGTGCCACTGCTATGTGTTAAATGGCTGCCATTTCCACTGTGTTCAGTGGAATATAACCAAACTTGCCACAGGATAGTTTTTACCTGTCAATGTTAATATTCCAGTGTGAATTCCTTAAATCAGCCTAAAATGGCTGAGCAGCAGAAATCCCCACACCCATCACCCTGGGGACCATTTTCTGCCCATTGACTTCCATTATAAACGCTATTTTTCAACCCCAAATTATCATCATATGATTTTATTTTTTCTTCTTTTCTTGGATGTCAATGAAGACTCAGGGCCTTGAAGTTTTAATTTTTAAATTGCAAAAAAAATGCAAAAAAAATAATGGCAGGTCAAAATGTATGTTGGTGCCAATCTTTGGTCCATCTAAAGGCCTACTTATAATGACAATCACATATTACTTCAACTGGTTTTTTGTGGAAATATTTAGTTTCGTTTTTTGGTTTTTGGGGCTTATAACACAGGGCGCTCATGTAATAACACTGGGATTTGAAGGGTTAAAACAACGAAAATATAATTAAAACTTTACATGAATATTTCAGGGAGAAGTAGTTTTACAAGGTTGGCTAATTTAAAGTGGAATAAAATATGGATATATGGTCTTTTTATGGCGTGGCTGAGAAGGGTCCCTAGGGTGATGGGTGTGAGTTTTTTAAAGGATGGCAGGAGGGTTAAGAAAATCAGAAATCAGGGACGGATCAAGAATAAACAAATGAGGAACCCACATGCGTTCCTCCGAGCACAGTCAGCTCCACGTGCTTCTCAGGAAACATGGGAGGTTGATAATCTTAAGCCACTTCGAAGGGCGACAGGTTAGTGGCGGCGGATGTCAGGAGGCCGGATTGTGTGAGGCGAAGCAGCGGAGCACTGTCTCCAGTTCTTGGTTCAGCCATTCAGTCTGACTGTTCGTCTGGGGGTGATAACCTGAACTAAGATACGGTTTGGCTCCCAGGGCAGAGCAAAACGTGTTCCAGGCCTGGGCTGCTAACTGTGGACCCCTATCTGGAACGGTTTCCGCTAAAATGCCATGTAATTTAAAAACGTGGTTAATGAGCAGTTACGCATTTTCAGAGGCAGACCATGAAAGGGCGCAGATGACATCGCTCCTCGAGTGCCAGCTTCACTGCGAGCAGTTCCCGGTCGCCCATGTCATAATTTCTCTTAGCAGGTGACAACCGACGCGACAAAAAGGCGCATGAGTGAATTTTCACTGAGGGTCCACTCCTTGTTCCACACATTTTGTCAATGACGCGATCGCATGCCACATACAGTATGTAGATGACACCTGGATCAAAATCAAAACACAAGAAGTGGAATCCTTCACTGCGCACATGAACGCCGTGGACAAAAACATCAAGTTCACCAGGGAAGACACAAAGGATGACTGTTTGCCCTTCCTGGACTGCACTGTGCACATTGAAGAGAATGGCAACCTCAACATTGAAGTTTACCGGAAGCCCACACACACGGACCAGTACCTCCTCTTTGACTCCCATCACCCTCTGGAACACAAACTTGGAGTAATTAGGACCCTACACCACCGGGCAGAAAATGTTCCCTCTAAGCCTGAAGGGAAAAAGAAGGAACACACACATGTAAAGGAAGCACTTAAAACATGCGGTTATCCTAATTAGGTGTTTATAAAGTTAGCAAAGATGTACAGAAAAGAAGACCAGACACTAGTGAGGGAGGCTAAGAAAGACAGACGCAACAACATTGTCATCCTCTATGTAGCCGGTGTATCAGAGAAACTCAGGAGAGTTTTCGCCAAGCACGACATCCCAGTGCATTTCAGACCAAGCAACACACTCAGACAGAAACTGATTCATCCCAAAGACAAAACTCCAAAACACAAACTTAACAATGTGGTGTATGCTGTACAGTGCAGCGAGGAATGCTCAGACCTCTACATTGGAGAGACCAAACAGCCACTTCACAAGCGCATGGCACAACATAGAAGAGCCACCTCCATGGGACAAGACTCAGCAGTTCATCTGCATCTGGAGGACAAAAGTCACTCTTTCGAGGATGCCAACATTTTGAACAGAGAGGACAGATGGTTTGAAAGAGGAGTGAAAGAAGCCATTTATGTCCATTGTGAGTGACCATCTTTGGCGGTGGTTTACGACATCAACTGTCTTCCATCTATAATCCAGTTTTGAGAACCCTTCCCATACGCCTTAATGCCCACTCACATCCTGGGCCATCTGACCTCAGGAAATCACATGATAGGGTGGGGCCAGGTTTCACAATGAGCTCACCCGAAACCCTGGCTGATTGGGACTCACACCCGCTTTCACACCTTGGCTCATGTGATTAGGTAGAGGATCATCAGGGGGTCCCACTAGGTTTAAATCTGGGACTCTCCACCATTTGACCCTTAGAACTGAGGAAGCTTCTCGGATGAGAGGTGAAACGTCTCCAAGCAACTCAAACAAGTCCAGACGCTTTTATTGTCAATCTCCTTAGACAACCCCTCTTAAATTAATCACCTGGGCATAGGAAGTTGGACCAGGGCATAGGACGCCAAGAAACCCACGAGGGACCCACGATGCTTCTGTTTGTGTGCAATTGTGTTGATCATGTTTCTGTAATTGGCTATTTGTTTATTCATGGGTGTGCTGGGAGGCGGGGATTCCGACCCGCATGTATTCGCATATATTATAGAGGCCACTAGTGCTGACCAAGCTGCCAGCTTTCTCTCTTCCCGTCTTTCAATGGCTGCTTCAATTTCAGCTTGACCCTCTAAACCGCAGGTAAGTAATCTGTCATGGTCCTGGGTCGGTGACCGAGCGCTTTAAGTTTATTATTATCATTTTTCTAGTTTATTCTGATTTTGTATTTGTTCTTAGGGTTTGAGTTGTGTGTTTCTATCATCCCTACCTGTGTCTCTCCTCTGTGTTCTGTTTGTGTCCCCAGTTGGTTGTGTAAAACAGTCTGTGTGTTTCCTGTTTTACTTTGTAGGTTTGTGTCATTATGTCCATTAGTTCCAGCTGTGTCCCCGCCAGTCTGCCATTTCCTAATTACCTGGTGTGTGTATTTATTAGAGATGGCACGATACCACTTTTTTATGTCCGATACCGATACCGTTATCATAAATTTGGATATCGGCCAATACCAATATGAATCCGATATTGTGTGTTTTTTAATCAATAAAACTGTTTTTTAAATATCTTGCTACTTTTTGCATAAGTTCATACTCAAGTTAAAAAAAACAAAACAAAAAAACACTAAAGCTATTCTGTTATACCTGTATGCAAAAAATGCACTGCACCCAAAATATTTCATAGTTCAGCAATACTGATCAATCTAATAAACTTAAACCTACTCCATCCTCCCTACTCTGGTATGTTAAAGAGTAAGCAACCTAACTAATAGGGCTCTAAAACTCCTAGCGAAAAAAAACAAACGAAAAAATAAGGAACCACCCCCCACCCTCCACCTCATGATGCTTATTCGACGTAATCAACTTTAATTTGATGCAGTGTGAAAAAAATGCACAGAAATAAATTATTTTTCAAGAATAATTAAATAGATTCAACATCTTTCTTCAACAGAACTGCAGACTGCACAGATGGTACCTTCCCAAAGGAAAAAGTACTATAGCTTACCAGGGTATATTAGACTTAATAGTTACTATATGCAGTAATGGACTTCTATTCATTTTACATCAGATTAAAACTTTGGGTGTAAGATTCAGATAATTATTTATTAAAAGCTAGACATTTTAAATGAGAATAAGAAAGAAAAGTATGTCTTTGTGCCCCCTTCTCCCTGTTAATGCCCTATTGGCCCCCCTGGCTAAACTTTGCTAGATCCGCCCCTGCACAGTTACCAGCCGTCAGCTACATAGAAAATAATCCTGGTCTAGAAAGTAAGATTGAATAAATTCTAACAACAGATTATCAAGCTTAAGCGTGCTGCTGTTATTCAGCCGCTGGTTTCCTCTTTCTGGTGCAAAGTGGGAGATAAACAAACAAGAGAGACGGACTCGCGACAGAAAAGCCGATCAGCTGATCACTGATCAGTTTCATGATTGAAGTAGCAGCAGGAGAGGGAGGGGGAGAGAAGAGGCAGTCGCTCCATATATCGGTTGTTAAGCTTTTTTTTTTTTTTTTTTTTTTCGTGTCCCGTTTGGATCTTTAGCCATCAGAATTGTTGTCTTAAGGCCAAGAAAGATGCCAAGCGGATTTATTTTACCAAGTGGATCATCATGGCCTTGCCATATTGGTCCATTTGATTGACCTTTATTATAATTATGAATTTATTTTATTTTCGGTTGCTACAAACGAGACAGACATGACTGGGGGATAGGACAGGGAGAAAGAATGAAAGAAAGAGAGGGAGAGAAAGAAAACCAAAGGGGAGAAGAGACGGTGAGAAAGGGGGGAAGAAAGAAAGAAAAACAAACAAAACACCTGGATCACCTGTATGGAGAAAAAAACAACAGAAGAGAAAGTAAACAAAAAAAAAGAGCAACATAATAAAAAACAGCACCATCACAATAAACTAGCTAGCAGTAGATAACAGTAGATACTAAATATTAAACGATATTGTGCAGCACGCAAGATAGACAGCGCACAATGTGCTTTGAGGCAGCAGCCAAGAAAGGTGTAGTCCGCGTCTGTGTACACCCGTGTGTACACCTGCGTGCATACCTGTGTGGATCAGCATGCTTGTATTCCAAAGGTTTCTCCATGTAACGATCTGCTAGGGAGTGTGGGGAGCCATAGCCCCGTCCACCAGGGTATGGAGCAGGTATGGAGGAGATCCAGGCCCCAGATATCCAGAGGCCCCAGAGTACAAGGACCCAAGGAGGACCACCAAAAGGGGGGGAACCATGCCACCCTCCTGGGAAGAGTTGAGGAGAGCCCCAAAAGAAAGGTCACCCAGCAGCTACGGAGCAGAGGCCAGAGGGGGTTGCAGTGGCATGCCCGCGGGCTCTGCCAGCAGCCAGCTGTGCCAGAGTGGACCGAGCTTCAGGCCCAGAGGCCAGAGGCCTGAGGGCATCCCACCCCGCGGAAGGGGCCCAGCCAGGCCACAGGCGCCAGGCCCTGCCAATCGGCCACCAGGAGTGAGCCGGTACATACATGAGCGCCCAGCCCCAGACGACAAGGACCACCAAAACACCAACGTCTGAGGGCATCAGCCACCGGCAGGGAGTGTGGTGAGGGGAAATAGGCCTCCGTACTTTGGAGGGCCTGAGATGTACCTAGAGAGGTTGAGTCTAAGACCCAACCTGACATATCCTCCTGAGACCCAGGGAAAAAAAACTATTTTGATTTTTTTTTTCAGATAAATCAAGTGTTGGGATGGCAAAAAACACATAAAAAAACCAATTTTTTAAAAACTAATTTCATTTAAATTTTACAACATGTGCACTTCAGTGCACAAGGGGAGTTCATTGATCACGAATGTGAAACTAACAAAATTCAAAAGCTATTTCAGAAAATTAAATGCTCCACTGAAATTTTTGTAAGCAGGATATTAAAACTTATTTATATAACAATATCATAAAAATGTAGATCATGGGTCAACTTAGAAGTCACTGACACTTCACTAGCTGTAAGCCACAGCTTTTTCCATCAGGCCATCAGACTGCTGAACACTTCATAGACACCTCAGCTTCACTACTGGAACTTTAACATTATGCACTCCATACTGTACAGTAATGCCACTGTTTTGCACATGTCTCAACTCTGTATATTTTATTTTATATATTTTATTTATTGTTTACTCTATTTAATTTGTAAAATATGTGTACACACACACACACACACACACACACACACACACACACACACACACGTAGAAAAATATTTAGTATACACATCCAGAAATGCATATACTATTATATATTGTACATATATTTATTAGTTTCAGATGTAGCCATTCTTGTATTTTGCTTGTTTACATTATTGTATTTTGCACAACTCTGTTGTTTGTGAAGCTCGCACACAAGAATTTCACTCACATGTACTGTACCAATGTACCTGCACATGTGATGTGACAATAAAAGTGATTTGATTTGATTTGAAGCCATTGGTTCAGGAACAAGTGATTGCACTGGGCTTTCTATTTCACAAAAGTCAATTCATTTATGATATCTGAGGAAGTAATGTGATTTTTTTATTTGGAGACACAAAGGAACATTTGGCACTTCCCACATCTCACATATGTTTTACTGTTGCACCCAACCATTCTACAACTAAAATGCCTTGGACTGTTAACCATTTCAGGCAAGTGGAGTGAATCATATTTTGTTACACTCTCATCTGGTTGGGGCCTCCTTTTCTTGATTTTTGGAGAGAACTCTTCATCACTGGTATTATTCAGGTCTTGTTCACATGTTTGTCCCTGGTTTCTCAGCCAAGAGGAGCTTGAACTCCAGATACTGTGAGTTCTTTTCACACATTGAGATCATTGACAACTGTCAGCAAAGACGTGATCTTGTAGAAACAATCAGGTGTCATGGATTCAGCTATAATTGCGACTCTTGTTTTTTTACTTTACTGGAAAACATTTCTGCATTTTACCCATATTTTATTTTTAACTCAAAATCAAAAATTCCAGATTCTCCTACATGTTGATTTTGGACCAGATAGGACGACAGATTTCAGGTAGCCTTGTGTCTTTCTCTATTACATCTGCCACTGCATCTCGATAATCTTTGTGTGGCTCCTCCTGGGTTCTCACCCTCTCCTATCTGGCTCACATGACTCTCATCTTCGGAAAAATCTATGTCTGAATCTCCCTCAATGATTCTGTTAAGAATTCTCTCTGCCACTGTCAAAGAGTTGTCTACTAGGAAAAAGTGAAATAAATATAAGTACAAAGTCCCGACGTGCACTAGAGTACACATTAATAAATTAGTCATTTCCTCTGTAAAACTAAATAAGCTTAATTCTTAAACCCCTCAAATTATTTACTAGATGTTTATTTTGAAAATTAATCAAAATCTGATTTTAAAAAAACATTTTAAATGTAAATATCATGCTTACCATTCTTTCTTCCATAAAATGTGCTTGTGGGCATGCCAGCCATTTTGAAAAGGTGGGAAAAAGACAATTGGCAAGGCCACACCCCCAAACATGTGATATCAGAATCAGAATCAGAATACTTTATTGATCCCTGGGGGAAATTATTTTTTGTTACAGTGCTCCATTATAAACCAACATTAAGACAAGACAGACAATACACTAACTAAGAATAGTACAATATATACATACATACATACATAAGTCACTCATAAATAAATAGCTGAACAAGAAACATGTGTAGTTATAGCAGCAAACACTGTGTTAAGTGTTAGTTTAACCCTGATGCACCCGCCAGGGGGAGAGCGGCGGGGTCGGGGGATGCGGGTCCCCCGCGGAGGGAGGGAGGAGGTTTGGGGTCGCGAGATCCCCCGAGGGGATGGGATGGGAGGGCGGGGTCGGGGGATGAGGGTCACCCGCGGAGGGAGGGAGGAGGTTGGGGTCGCGAGATCCCCCGAGGGGATGGGATGGAGAGAGAGAGAGAGAGAGAGAGAGGGAGAGAGAGGGAGAGAGAGAGGGAGGGAGGGGGGAGAGAGGGAGGGAGAGACGTGAGTTTGACAGAGAATACACGTGCAAGCGTGGACGATAAAGTTGTGTAAAAGGTGGTCGAGAAACACCCCGGCGAAAGCACAGCGCGTCGCGCGGCGAGATGATAAGAGCGTGGATGGCGGGTACTAAGCGTGTCGGGGTTACAGGTTACAGAGGTGGTGTCCGGGCGCGTGCTGTAGAACAACAACAACAACGGCAACAAGGTGCCAACGAGAAAGAAGAAGACGAAGAAGACAATGTCACGCACTAGACCGTGGGAGCCAAAGAGCAATAAGGTCAGTACAGGCGGATCGCAATCGCCGGCGGTGTCATAGTCGTCCTCCTCCTCCTCCCGCTCACCATCGCCATCGCCGTCGCGATCGCCATCATCATCACCATCACCGTCGCCAGCGCGTTTGGCGTACGTGGCGGGGTCGGCTAAGGTCGCTCCGTTGTTGCGACCGGCCACGTTTCGCTATCGAGGGCTAGGGGTCGAGGAAGACAAAGAGCGGCAGCAGCAGCAGCGGCGGGGGCAGCAGCGGTGGCGGCAGCAGCGGTGGCGGCAGCAGCGGTGGCGGCAGCAGCGGTGGCGGCAGCAGCAGCAGCTACAGGAGAACTTGGAGGAGGATGAGAGCGAGGAAGAGGAGCAAGAGGCCGAGGGGGACAACGACGACCCGACGGAACGAACGCTCGCAGACGAGGAGCTCTCTCTCTCTCTCTCTCTTTCTCTCAAGCTCTCTCTCTCGCCATCAGGACGGTGTCCGTTCAGACAGTACATGCACAGCAAACCGGCCAGGTACGGGATCAAGATATTTGGCGTGCGACGCCCGTTATAGCTACGCGTGGAAGATGCAAGTCTACACCGGCAAGCCGGACAAGCGCGGCCCTCCTGAAAAGCACCTGGCCACTCGAGTGGTCATGGACCTCACCGAGGGATTGACGCCGGGACGCAACGTCACGTGCTACAACTTTTTCACCTCGCGCGAGCTCGCTGACAGGCTCTATCGCGAGAGAGGCCACACCGTGCCGGGCACTCTGCGATCGAACAGACCCGAGATCCCCAGAGAGCTGCGCTGCGTCAAGGGCAGGGCCGTGGGCTCCGTCCAATCCGTAGTACTCGGCGGCTCTGCGGAACGAGGGGGAGGAGGAGGACGAGGGCCCGACACGATCATCCTCACCTACGTGGCCAAGAAGAACAAGAACGTGCTGCTCCTCACCACCGCTCCTCGCTACCACCACCACCATCGCTCCGGCCCCGAGCCCCGGCCTAGCCGCCGCATCAGCAACGGCATCAGCAGCAGCAACAGAAGCAGCGGCAGCAACAGAAGCAGCGCAAAACCGCCCTTGGTGCTGCATTACAACCGAACCAAGGGAGGCGTCGACAACCTGGACAAGTTCGTGAGCACGTACAGCTGCAGGAGAAAGACCTGCAGGTGGCCCGTGGCCCTTTTCCACAACATGGTCGACGTCGCGGCCTACAACGCGTTCGTGCTGTGGAGGGAAATTCACCCCAACTGGATGGCGGGCAAGCTCAACAAGCGAAGGCTCTTCCTCGAGCGACTGGGCAAAGCGCTCGCGCGCCCTATGCTCGAAGCCAGGGCGTTAGCACGAGGAGGAGGAGGCAGAGTCGCGGCCCGAGGCGCTGCCACCGAGGCTGACGGTGCCGACGCCGACGATCGTACTACTCGTGCCGCCTCTAACGCTACGCCACGCGACTCCTCTCCGGTCAAGACGCGAAGGTGCCGCGTGTGTCCCAGGAGCAAAGACGTCAAGACCAAGATCCTGTGCCACGAGGGCCGAGCGCACGTGTGTACACACTGCGCCATCACGTACTGTCCCAACTGCACCGCTTCTTCCCGCACCGCCGCTCCCCAAACGCCACCGACGCCGTAATAACACAAGTGCCCCACGGGGGTCCTAGCGACCCCCCCCCACCCTATCATCGTCGTCGTCATAATCATCAACATCATCATAACACATATATGCCCGAAGGAGGGGGGGGTCCTAGCGACCCCCACCCTAATCACCATAACACACATATGCCCCGAGGGGGTCATAGCGACCCCCGCCCTATCATCATCGTCGTCATCATCATCATCAGCATCAGCATCAGCATCATCATCACATATGCCCCGTGGGGGTCCTAGCGACCCCAACCCTATCATCATCATCATCATCGTCATCATCATCATCACATATGCCCCTTGGGGGTCCTAGCGACCCCAACCCTATCATCATCATATCATCATCATCATCATCATCACATATGCCCGAGGGGGGTCCTAGCGACCCCCACCCTAATCACCATAACACACATATGCCCCGAGGGGGTACTAGCGACCCCCACCCTAATCATCATAAAACACACATATGCCCACCCCCCCCAGGGGGGTTACCAAGACCCCCCCATCACCACCACCACCATCATCATCATCATCGTCATCATCATCATCATCATTATCATCATCAACAATACCATCCTAATAACAACACACACGCCCCTCGGGGGGTCACCACGACCCACGCCCCGAGAACAGGCGGGCGCACAAGGGTTAAGTTATTTTGTTATTTACATAATAATGTAAATAACCTAATAATTATCCTTATTGCTGTTTAAGAGAGGAGCGGTGCTTCAAAGGATAGTTGCAGATTTCTGTCAGAATCTGCAGATTATACAGTACAAATAAAATGTTCACGTTTCTCCAACGTTGTCTTCCCAACAGTTTCACTGACATCTACGCTGGATGGCCAGGAAGCGTTCGCGATGTCTTCTTGGGATTTAATGCGACATGACTGTTCAAACTGTCACGGGGCTGAGTGGCCTGTACTGAACAGGACTCAGGTGCAGAAACCCAGAGCAGAGACAGCAGATGATGTAACAATTTATCAGGCTTAAGTGCAAAAAAAGAAAATGTAGCAAAGACAAAAAAAAACCAATAAGACGTGGAGTTTGACGAGGCGTGGCCTGGGGAACGTGGCTAGGGCGAGGGAATGAGGCCTGAGATGCGGAGTGGAGCTGAGCAGGGAACAGTTACACTGAAGAGAGAAGATAGAGGAGTTAGGGAGGTAGTGGAGGCAGCTCTGAAGTGGCCAGTTGTAAGAGTAGCAATTCTTACTTGCAGTAGGGGACATGGAGTGTTGAGAGGGGGGTGATAAGAATCCAGGGGAGGTTGAGTGGCATGGAAAGGCTGACCTGAGATCCGGGGCTTCAGATGGAGTGTGATGGCAGGAGGGCAGGCAGGTGAGTCACAGAGAGATTTTCAAAATTATTGCTTGGTATCCTGAGTCCGGAGGTGGAGCGTGAGCCAAGGTGAATACAGCAACTGCAGCACAAGAGAGTCTTGTTAACAAGATAGATCACAGCAAGACCATGAAGTATAAGGGCCTGTTACCAACATGTGTTGATGATGAACTGGCAGTGAATGAACATCCCTCTGGCTTGATTGCCTGCAATAGGCTCCAGGTGTGCAGGAGCTGGAGTTGGCCCTGCCCAGGGGCGGATCCCAGGTAAGTTCAGGAGCCTTATGGAAATTCCAGCCACCCACCGCAGACCATGACACAAACAGCAGTCGCTTTCTAAAACATCGGATATGTATCGGATTCAGTACCACATACAAAAGTGACACAGATCAGATTTGAAAATATCGGATTTGCGCCGTTCACACTGTCATAGCATGATCGGATATGGGTCGCATGGGGATTTGATGCGCTTTCGCCTGCAGTGTGAACGTAGCCTTAGTAACAAAAGCTCAACACTGCGCATAGCATTCTGGAGCACTTCTTTTGTCTTTTGTATGTGTTTTGAGTTTTTATGTGCTTCTGAGTTTTTACGTGTTTTGGAGTTTGTACGTGCTTCGGAGTTTGTATGTGCTTCGGAGTTTTTACGTGTTTTGGAGTTTGTACGTGCTTCAGGGTTTGTACGTGCGTGTTTTGAAGTTTGTACGTGCTTTGTCTGTAGGGGCCACCGTAAATATACTTTTATTTATTCATTCCACATAAAATGTAATAAATAAATCATATAATACAAAAAACAGCTATTCACATTTCAACTTTTAACTATTTAAATTTTCAGCTTTTTCCTTTAAAAAAAAAAAAAAAATGAAAACAAAAATAACATGTAAGTAAGTAAGTAAGTAAAACTTTATTTATATAGCACCTTTCAAGATAAAAATCACAAAGTGCTTCACAGAAGCTAAAACCTAAAAATAAAAATCAACTAAAAGCAAGTTTAAAAAGATGGGTTTTTAGCTGTTTTTTAAAAGCGACCACTGAGTCCACAGATCTCAGGCTCAAAGGGAGAGAGTTCCACAATCTGGGGGCCACAGTTCCAAAAGCTTTGTCGCCTTTTGTTTTCAGCCTCGTGTGCTGGACAGCAAGCAAGCCCTGGTCACATGACCTCAGGGACCTGCTGGGAATGTATGGATGCAAAAGTTCACTTAAATATGTTGGTGCTTGTCCATGCAGGGCCCTGAAAGTCAAGGTCAAAACCTTAAACTGGATCCTGAATTTAACGGGGAGCCAGTGCAGCTGAATCAGCAGGGGTGTGACATGGGAGAACTTGGTCAGAAGCTTTGCTGCAGCATTCTGAACAACTTGCAGACGATCCAAAGAGGCTTTACATAAACAAGTAAACAAAGAATTACAGTAGTCCAGACGAGATGAAACAAATGCATGAATGACAATTTCTAATTCGGAGCGTGATACAATGGGACTCAGCTTAGCAATGTTTCTCAAATGATAAAAACAGGAGCGAACCAAAGATTTTACATGGGCATCCAAAGTCAGAGCTGAGTCAATACTAACACCAAGGCTCCTGATTGACGGTTTTGCAAATGTAGCAAGTGGACCCAAGTTTTCCATAACACTAGGTACAAAAGTTTTAGGAGCACAAACAAGAACTTCAGTCTCCTCCTCATTTAGTTGAAGAAAGTTTCCAGCCATCCAACATCTAATGGAGTCTATGCACTTGTGCAAAATCTGTAGCTTGGAAACATCATGGGGCTTAAAGGAGATATATACCTGAATATCATCTGCATAGCAGTGATACGAAATGTCCTTAAAAGTGCTCAATAAGTGTTGAAGAGGAAGTAAATACAGTAAGAACAATAAAGGCCCCAAAACTGAACCTTGTGGCACACCATAGGCAAGAAAAGTAGAAGAGGAACTGTACTTAGAGGTAGCCACAGAAAAGGATCGTTCATGCAAATAGGATTCAAACCAGTCCAAAGCAGCCCCTGATATACCCACCCAGTCTCTCAGCCTATCTAGCAGAATATGATGGTCCACAGTATCAAAGGCGGAGGTCAGGTCCAACATCAACAGAACGGAGCATTCTCCTGCATCACATCTCATTAAAATGTCGTTGGAGACTCTAAGAAGTGTAGTTTCAGTAGAGTGAGCTCTACGAAAGCCAGATTGGAATTTATCCAGAATGCTGTATTCATCTAGAACAGCTATAAGCTGCTTAGCCACAACCTTTTCTAAAATCTTAGAAATGAACGGTAATTTTGAAATCGGTCTGTAGCTACTGAGAAGAGAAGCATCAAGCTTAGGTTTTTTTAACAGTGGGTGAATAACAGCATTCTTACAATAAACAGGGACCTGACCAGAAACCAGTGAGGTATTAGTAATTGTGAGCACACAGGGACCAATAGACTGAAAGACATTTTTAAACAAGAGAGACACAGAAGGAGAGATACTGTTCCTCACGTTACTGACTTTTTCAACGAAGAAAGAAAGAAATTTTTCACAATCTTCATTTGATGAAATTGGGACAGCAGGTGGAGCAGGAGCAACAATATCACTAATGGTGTCGAATAGTACCTTAGGGTTACCTCTGCTCTTAGACACTAAGTCTGAGAAATAGGCCGCCCTCGCATCTCGAACTGAAGTGTTAAAAGAGACTAAAAGGTCCTTTAGATAAAGGAGATGGACATGCAAACGCGTTTTCCTCCATAAACGCTCAACCTTACGGCAGCAACGCTTTAAGAAGCGAATGCTGTCATTTAACCAGGGAGACGACTTTGAAACCGGAGCTAGTCTAACTTTGACAGGACAAACATTGTCTAAAATACAAAGACAATGATTATTAAAAAGATTTGTTAAAAAATGAACATCATTATAGGGAGATAAAACCAAATTAAAAGCATCGGAAAATTTAACAGCACTAGAGGAAGTTAAGATGCGAGAGCTAACCACGTGTTGAATAGGAGAGAAGGACAAATGAAAAGACAGATTAAAAAGAATACAATGATGATACGAATTAAAAATGTCCTCAGTACAAATAAAATCAATGTTTAAACCTAAAGTAAAAACAAGGTCCAGTGTGTGTCCTTTGGTGTGTGTGGGACCAGACACATGCTGAGTAAAATGAAAAGAATCCATGACGCTAAGGAAACCTCTGGCAAAGAGGTCAGAGTCAACATCAACGTGTATATTAAAATCCCCGACTATAACCAGTCTGGACAGCTTCAAAGTCGAGGATAAAAAGTCACTGAACTCCTTTAAAAACATAGTGTTTAGGCCAGGTGGACGATACACTACAGCGCAGTAAAATGGATCTTTATTTCCAATTCTAACCAGCTGTAGTTCAAAGGATGAAAAATGTCCGACCAACACTGCGCGACAGTAAAACCGGCTTCCAAACACCGCAGCGACACCTCCTCCTCGACCCGACGTCCGAGGCTGGCTGATGAATGAGTACCCACTCGGACAGAGTTCAATGAAGGATGAAAAGTCACCATCGCGCTGCCAGGTTTCGGTTAGAAATAAGAAGCCCAGTTTCTTGGAAAGAATAAAATCGTTCAGCAGGAACGTTTTATTAGTCATTGATCGAGCGTTGAAAAGCGCCACTCTCAGCGAAGTAGAAGACATATTATTAACAGAAGCGGCCCGATTTAGGGGACAAAGAAACAGAGAGTTTGATCCGCGACGTTCATAAATTCCACTCACCGCGGGGATGGAAGGCCAAACAACAGGAGAGTCTGGATGAACACTCCTGAGGTAGCGCCGTCTCATAGATCCAGGCACAGTTAGTCCCCGCTTCCAGAACAGTCTGAGTTTTACCTGGACACCTGCTCTTTTTCCTCTCCTTCTCCGTGACTTGCGCGGACACAGAAAGGCGCCACTGATGACACCTAACGAAGATCCAGACACCGGTGTCGGCAGCGGAGGATGGAAAATACCGCAGGAGGATAAGTCATCTTGACTTATCATAGAGGATCGGATGGATATTCTATGTTATATGGACCTGCATGAATAAACTTTCTGAATCCTTTATCATCTGCAACTGAGTTGCAGTTGCAGTAGTTGTTGTCCCTGGCTCCTCCCCCCTCATCCCAGCGTAAAGCACAAGGCTTGCATGCGGAGTGAAGCGGAAAAAAAGTGCGAGAGAATGTCATTCAGACACTTCTCCTGTCTGAACGACATTCCGATGTCATAGCTGTATATCCTGCTGGTGTGAATCAGTGAATTGATGTCTCTTTCACTCTTGACATACAGCTTGATGTCATCCCTGTAGAGGAGGTGGCTGACATCAAGCTGTATTCCGTAGCCGGTATCCGTAGGGTGTCTTGTTAATGATCTCACTGAGGAGGTTCAGGCCTATGCAGAAAAGCAGTGGGGACAGCGCATCTCTTGGTAGATCCTGCACTTGATGGCTATGGGCTTGAAGTTGGCCTCTAGTGGTGCATGCCACATCCTTGAGTTGCCTGATGAAGGTTCTTGGTCCTGTTGATCTTGTACAATTCTAAGCGTTCCAGGATCCAGGTGTGGGGTACTGAGGCATTGGCCTTTTTGTACTCAATCAGGAAAGTGCGCATGTTAGTCAGGCTAGTCTTGCAGTCTCAGGCAACTGCTCGATCTACCAGTAGCGGGTGTTTTGTGCCTCTGGTAATCTTGCCAATCCCTTTCTGTGCCCCGCTCATGTATTGATCCATGTACCTGCTCATCTTAGCCTTTATGATACCTGACAGGAGCTTCCATGTGGTACTGAGACAAGTTATTGGCTGGTAGTAGCATGGGACCAATCCCTTTCTGTCCGGCCTTCAGTTAGCCATTCTGGGTGTCTCTCATCAACTAGCAGCTGGTTCATTTGTGCTGCCAGACGCTCATGGAGCGCAGTCAGCTTCTTCAGCCTGTAGGGGCCATGCCGGGCCCTGGTGCTCTTCCGATATGATGGTGCCTGTGTTTAGCTTTGCAGCTGCCAGCCATGGTTTCTCTGTGCTTTGATCTGTGGTTGTTGATCAATGGTCATGAGAATTTGCATAATTATGATGTAGGAACTGACCTCCCAGCCCATTGTTACTTCAGTGGGCTGGTTTCAGTCATTATGCAAATGTACTGTTTATAAGATTGGGGAAACCTGCAGCCAGCTGAGACTGAAGAAGTCCAGATGAATTGAATCAACTTTTGGAGGTTTCTCTGTGCTGTTTTCCTCAGCCTTTTTACTTTCGCTTTTTGTCACTCATGCGTTGGCTGCCTTAGTCTACGATTGCCTGACGCTGTTATCCATCCGATCCTCTATGTTTGGTCAAGATACCTCATCCTCCTGCAGTATTTTCCATCCTCACTGCCGACACCAACACACCGGTGTCTGGATCTTCATCAGGCATCATCAGTGGTGCCTGTGGGCTAGTTAAAAACACAGAAAATCTTTGCAAAATGGTGAAGGAAAAAGAGCAGGTGTCCAGGTGTCCTTGTTGAGTATGGCGCTTTTAAACGTCTGATCAATGACTAATAAAACATTCTTGGGGAACGATTTTATTCTTTCCAAAAAACTGGATTTCTTATTTTTTTACTTGGCAGCGCAATTGTGACTATTCATCCCTCATCAAACATTGCCTTGGTGGTTAGTCCTTCATCAGCCATCCTCCGAGGTCTGGTTGAGGAGGTCTCGCTGCGGTGTTGGAAGCCCGTTTTACTGTCATGCATCAATGGTCGGACACTTTTCATCATTTGAAATACAGGTGGTTAGAATTGGAAATAAAGAAACATTTTACTGTGCTATAGTGAATTGTCCACCTGGCCTAAATAGCAGGTTTTTAAAGGAGTTTGGTGAATTTTTATCCTCCTCCTTCAAGCTGTCCAGACTGCTTATAGTCGGGGATTTTAATAGGTTTCCTTAGTGTCATGGAGTCTTTCCATTTTACACAGCATGTGTCTTGTCCCACAAATACCAAAGGATACACACTGGAACTTGTTTTTACTTTAGGTTTAAACATTGATTTTATTTGTCCTGAGGACATTTTTTATTGTAACTTGTTTTTCCATCTCTCCCTCTCTCCTGTTCATCATGTGGCATCTTAAATTCCACTACTGCTGTTAAATGTTCTGATGCTTTTTGTTCAGTTTTACCTCCTTATAACCATGTTCATCTTCTAACAAATCTTCTTAATAGTTCTTGTCTTTCTATTTTAGACAATGTTTGTCCTGTCAAATCCAGACTAGCTCTGATTTCAAAGTTGTCCCCCTGGATAAATGACAGCATTCGCTGTTTAAAGCGTTGCTGCTGTAAAGTTGAGCATTTATGGAGGAAAACACGTTTCCATGTCCAGCTCCTTTATTTAAATGATCTTTTATTTTCTTTTAACACTTCAGTTCAAGATGCGAGGGCTGCCTATTTTTCAGACCTAGTTTCTGAGAGCAGAGGTAACCCCAAGGTATTATTTGACACCATTAGATATATTGTTGCTCTTGCTCCACCTGCTGTCGCAGTTTCATCAAATGAAGGTATTAAACCCCAATTCTTTTGTCCCCATGACAGAACAGAGAAAACCGACTCATAGTGTGTTAAAACACTTTTATTTCTTTTTATCTTCTGGAAGAGAGAGACCCCTGCACAGCCCAAACGGAGGATCTCTAACATTAGAATCTAAGAACGTCTCACATATAGGTGTTATTTTGGTACTTTACACATCACAGTTTCAATACAACCATTGCTTATATGGCAAAGTTCCTCTTTTCTGTCTGGCTTCCTGTATTTATTAATATACTGTACAGCTCTACACTTCCCGTTTTCAGTCTGGCTGAGCACTTAGTTTATGAATCAAAAGTGGCCTTGCTCTACAGACCTTCATTATTAAAGTACATAAAACAATATAATAAGAAAATAAGGATACTAAGGATATATTAATTACATGACAGTTCTCCCCCTTTTCGTTTTTTGTAAGAAACACGACATAATTCCTAATTTATCCCATTAAGTTTACTTCAATTCAATCCAATTCAATTTTATTTATATAGCACCAAATCACAACAAAAGTCGCCTCAAGGCGCTTCATAGGTACAGAGAAAAACCCAACAATCATATGACCCCCATGAGCAAGCACTTTGGCGACAATGGGAAGGAAAAACTCCCTTTTAACAGGAAGAAACATCCGGCAGAACCAGGCTCAGGGAGGGGCGGCCATCTGCTGCGACCGGTTGGGGTGAGATAAGGAAAACATGATGAAAGACATGCTGTGGAAGAGAGACAGAGATTGATAACAGATTAAATGCCATGTTAAGGCTGTCATTTTTATCATCTACATGGATGTTAAAATCACCCACAATAATTATTTTATCTGAGCTAAGCACTAAATCAGATAAAAAGTCTGTGTAATCAGACAGAAACTCTGTGTAAGGCCCAGGTGGACGATATATGATAACAAGTAAGACTGATTTCTGAGTTTCACAGCTGGGGTGAACAAGGCTAAGCATCAGGCCTTCAAATGAATTAAAAGTCTGTCTTGGTCTTTGGTTAATTAATAGGCTGGTGTGAAAAATTGCTGCCACACCGCCCCCTCGGCCTGTGCTTCGAGGTTTCTGGTAGTTAGAATGACTCGACGGTGTTGATTCATTTAAACTAACATAATCATCCGGCTACAACCAGGTTTCTGTAAGGCAGAGTAAATCGATTTGTTGATCAACTATTAAGTCATGTACTAACAGAGACTTTGAGGAGAGAGACCTAATATTTAATAATCCACATTTCACTGTTTTACTTTTTGGTTCAGATGTGGATACTGTATTGTTCTTTCAATCCCAGTTTAAAACCTGATTTCCCTCAGTGCTCACTGTAAACTCCAAACAGATACAATTAGCTTTTCTGGTAAAAGGTCCTAGATTATTTTGTCAATCTTCGGAAACCCCCTCTATAGAGTTAACCCGTTTCATCTTTAAACTTAGTCCTGGTTTCTTTGCCCCCTTTAACGGGTAGCGCAAATCTTTTATGCTCACATTTAACCTGTGTCTAACGAGCTTCTAGTCTCTTAAACCAGCGGTTCACAACCCCCGGGCCTCGGACTGGTCCGTGAGTCATTTGGTACCGGGCCGCGAGAGTTGAGGCTCAGGTTTGAAATGTATAGTTTTCAGGGATTTTATCGGTTTTCAGCGTTATTTTGTTACCGTTTTTACCATTAACTCGGTTTTCCTGGGTCTTTTCACGTGTGTTATGAGTAAATCTTCTTCTTTTTTGGTACCGATACTAGTTTTATTTTGTTGTATTTATCTGCGACACCTCAAAGGCCGGTCCGGGAAAATATTGTCGGGCATAAACCGGTCCGTGGCGCAAAAAAGGTCGGGGACCACTGTCTTAACCCTTGTGCGCCCGCCTGTTCTCGGGGCGTGGGTCGTGGTAACCCCCCGAGGGGCGTGTGTGTTGTTATTAGGATGGTATTGATGATGGTGGTGACGGGGGGGGGGGGGGGGGTCGTGGTAACCCCCTCGGGCATATGTGTGTTATGATGATGATGATGTTGATGATGATGATGATAGGGTTGGGGTCGCTAGGACCCCCGTGGGGCGTTTGTGTTATTATGACGTCGGTGGCATCTGGGGAGTGGCGGTGCGGGAAGAAGCAGCGCAGTTGGGACAGTACGTGACGGCGCAGTTTGTGCACACGTGCACTCGGCACTCGTGGCGCAGGATCTTGGTCTTGACGTCTTTGCTCCTGGGACACACGCGGCACCTTCGCCTCTTGACCGGAGAGGAGTCGCGTGGCGTAGCGTTAGAGGCGGCGGCACGAGTATTACGATCACCGGCGTCGGCACCGTCGGCCTCGGTGGTAGTACCTCGGGCTGCGACTCTGCCTCCTCCTCCTCCTCCCGGTCCTCGCGCTAACGCCCTGGCTTCGAGCATGGGGCGCGCGAGCGCTTTGCCCAGTCGCTCGAGGAAGAGCCTTCGCTTGTTGAGCTTGCCCGCCATCCAGTCGGGGTGAAGTTCCCTCCACAGCACGAACGTGTTGTAGGCCGCCACGTTGACCATGTTGTGGAAAAGGGCCACGGTCCACCTGCAGGTCTTTCTCCTGCAGCTGTACGTGCTCACGACCTTGTCCAGGTTGTCGACGCCTCCCTTGGTGCGGTTGTAATGCAGCACCAAGGGAGGTTTTCCGCCGCTGTCGCTACTTCGGCAGCTAGGCCGGGGTTTGGGGTCGGAGCGGTGGTGGTAACAAGGAGCGGTGGTGAGGAGCAGCACGTTCTTGTTCTTCTTGGCCACGTAGGAGAGGATGATCGTGTCGAGCCCTCTTCCTCCTCCTCCTCCTCGTCCCGCGGAGCCGCCGAGTACTACGGATTCAACGGAGCCACGGCCCTGCCCTTGACGCAGCGCAGTTCTCTGGGGATCTCGGGTCTGTTCGAACGCAGAGTGCCCAGCACGGTGTGGCCTCTTTCGCGATAGAGCCTGTCGGCGAGGTGAAAAAGTTGTCGCACGTGACGTTGCGTCCCGGCATCAATCCCTCGGTGAGGTCCACGACCATTCAAGTGGCCAGGTGCTTTTCGGGAGGGCCGCGCTTGTCCGGCTTGCCGGTGTAGACTTGCATCTTCCACGCGTAGCTGGAACGCACGTCGCACGCCATCCATATCTTGATCCCGTACCTGGCTGGTTTGCTGGGCATGTACTGTCTGAACGGACACCGTCCTGATGGCGAAAGAGGGAGAGAGAGAGAGAGAGGGAGAGAGAGGGAGAGGAGAGGAGAGAGAGAGAGGGAGAGACGTGAGTTTGACAGACGTGCAAGCGTGGACGATAAAGTCATGTAAAAGCACAGCCGCAGAACCCGACGACGACAATAGCAGAAAGCTAGTGTTGTCGTTGTTCCCGCTCCTCTTCCTCCTTTCATCCGCACGCCACAGCCACACAAACACACATCACATACCTCTGAACGGCACCAGTCTCTCGTCGACGGTGACCTCCGGTCCCGGGCGGTACATGGCGGGCAACCTCGCGCACCACTCGTCCCACACGGCTCTGATGGGGGCCAGTTTGTCGTAGCTATCGCTGACGCCGCCGCCATCGCCTCGCCTTGCTCGTCTGGTCTCTCTGTCGTCGAAGCGCAGCGCGCTCAAGTAGGCTCGAAAGGTCTTGAGCGGCATCGTGGCTCTGAACACGGACCTGCCGCTCTCGGCGTCCCACAGGCTCTCGCAGGCCTCTCCCCGGGACCTGTACATGCCGGCGAGCACGAGCAGCCCCACGTAGGCTCGGAACTCGACGCGGCCCATGGGCTTCCATCCGTCGATGGCGGGCCTGCGCCTGTCCGATTCCAGGTTGGTCATGGCAATCACCGAGTCCTCTATCTCCGGCGGGAAGTAGGCCATGAACGAGGAGGCCTCATCTCGCGCCGCCGCCACGGCCTCTTCGGTAGGGCCTCGTCCTCGCGGGTCGAGGTCATCGTTGTTGTCTTCTTCTTCTTCCTCCTCCTCTTCGTCGTCGTCCTCCTCTTCGTCGTCGTCGTCTTCTTCCTCTTCGTCGTCGTTGTCGTCTTCTTCTTCGTAGTCTTTGTCTTCATAGTCTTCGTCTTCTTCTTCTTCATCGTCATCATCGTCATAAACGTCGGCTACATCTGCGTCGCGAGTTTCACTGACATCGCAATGCCCACGATCGCGCCCAAGATCATCAACGCCACCTGAAGCACGGCCGGCGTCCTCCCGCCAAAGCTCCGAAACCCCCCGCCCGCAGTCGACGTCTTCTTCGTCTTCTTTGTCTGCTGCTTCTTCTTCTTCTTCTTCTGTGTCTTCGTCTCCTTCTCCTGTGTCTTTGTCTCCTTCTGTGCCTTTCGGCTCGCCTTGCGAGCCATCAGCCTGGCATAATTGCAGCCGAATTTCTTGGACGTGCTCGCGTAGTCTGCGCGCACCGCCCGGTAACCCATGTTCCGCTACCTCGTCGTCTTCGCCCTCCTGCTCCTCCGAGCAGCGCTCCTCCTCTGCGAGCGTTCGGGCTGTCGAGTCGTTATCCTCCTCGGCCTCTTCCTCTTCTTCCTCCTCCTCCTCCTCCTCCGAGTTCTCCTCTTGTTGCTGCTGCTGCTGCTGCTGCTGCTGCTGCTGCTGCTCTTGGTCTTCCTCGACCCCTAGCCCTCGATAGCGAAACGTGGCCGGATGCAACAACGGAGCGACCGGCCACCCCGCGTACGCCAAACGCGCTGGTGATGGTGATGGTGATTGCGACGGCGATGGTGAGCGGGAGGAGGAGGAGGACGATGACACCACTGGTGATTGCGATCCACCTGTACCGACCTTAGTGCTCTTTGGCTCCCACGGTCTAGTGCATGACATTGTCTTCTTCGTCTTCTTCTTTCTCGTTGGCACCTTGTTGCCATTGTTGTTGTACAGCACGCGCCCGGACACCGCTTCTGTAACCTGTAACCCCGACACGCTTAGTACCCGCCATCCACGCTCTTATCATCTCGCCGCGCGACGCACTGTGCTTTCGCCGGGGTGTTTCACGACCACCTTTTACACGACTTTATCGTCCACGCTTGCACGTGTGTTCTCTGTCAAACTCACGTCTCTCTCTCTCTCTCTCTCTCTCCCATCCCATCCCCTCGGGGGATCTCGCGACCCCAACCCCGCCGCTCTCCCCCTGGCGGGTGCATCAGGGTTAGACAACACATTTTCTAGAACTGTGGTTCTCTGTGCTCTGTGCTTCTTTTCTGGGTCCCCCTTTCTCTGATTGGTTCCTTTCAGTCTGGGGCTTCCAGGATTCTCACCACCCCTGTGGTCGCTGTGGAATCTTCTCCTGTAAAGGATAGAAAACAAAACGCCTCCCTCTGTTACACCTCACTAATCTACTGTTTTCATCTATTGTTCCCTTAATTATTCAAAGTTGGTTCAAAATATCATGTTCTAGGCTCTATCCTTTATATTAACTTTACTTAATCTTAATTTACTTAATTTCAATGCTCTTTATGTGTGTGTGAGCAACACTTTTAATTTTATTAAACACACCCAGGGTAAGATATACACCATCACCATATCAGCATAAATCTCCGCTAGAAAGCACACTCCAAAATTTTGTCTATCAGGATTTATGCCTCTTTTTGCTTCAAGCAAATACATAACATGCAAAAGTTACAGTTAATAACAATTAGACAAGTTTCCGTTATCTGCAACATTTTTGTTTCAACCGTCTCGCCCCCCACACGTTTCCTGTTGACTTATTCATGGCATACTTATCTTTAACACCTTCTACATCACTAGTTACTAAGCAAAGATAAAGCAAGATATGTTCCACCTTTACCCTAGAAAATAAATATATGTGATGTTTGTGTATGTAAGCATTAGGGGTGCAACGATATTCGTATCGATATTGAACCGTTCGATACAGTGCTTTCGGTTCGGTACGCATATGTATCGAACAATACAACATTTGTAATTTATTTTATACACTTTCCTTCTGACGATGCTGTCTGTGTGGAGCGCTCAGTGAATCTGCGTTTGACTACTCCGCCTAGGCTGCACTGTCGAGCGCAGATCCACTGAGTGCTCCACACAGACAGCATAGTCAGAAGGAAGAGCGCAGGGCACCTCCCCCACCCTCATTCAGATCTGGCGTTTGGAATTATTTTGGTTTTCATGTGACGTATGACCCTGAAGGTAAGCGAGTCATGGACTAAAGTAAAACAGTATGTTGGATGTGCCATGTAATGCTCAATTACATGGGTGGGAACTAGTGTGTTAGCGCAGTTAGCTCGTTAACGTGTTGGCCGTCTAGCCCCATGCACGGGGCGATCGGCGGTAGCTCGTTAATGGAGATTTGCTGTGTTGTGGCGTTAAGGTCATTTCAACGAGATTAACCTGAAAGCACTAGTGGGAACACAATGAATATGACTGCACATTTACGCCAACATCATCCTAGTGCAAAGACAAAAACAACAAGCATGCTACTAACTTTAGCCGAGTCATTTAGACAGCTGTTAGCACATGATTCTCCTTATGCTGCTGAGAATATAGCCCAGAAGAAGCGGATAGTATAGCTTTTATTTTGGAAAGAGACATTTCTCTGTAATAAACTCTCTTTTCCAAAGATGAGTGATTCCTCAATCAGATACAGGGCTTGCAATATCGCTAGCCCGACGTCCCGGGGCTAGCGATTTTTTTCAGTCGGGCTACCAAAATCTATCTCTTCCCTGCCCGTCGGGCTATTGTAGGAAGGAAAAATATATGTCAATGCTTTTGCATTCTTTCAGAAATGTAGCTGGGTAATTATGTCATTGGCATCGGTGAGCCACTGTCAATATGTGACATATTGAAATCGCGTTTGAATTTGCGCTTGTTTTTTTGCTTTCACTTTGCAATCGTGCGAACTGTGTATAGAGAGTGACAGCACTGATCTGTGAGTGATGATAATTTGCGCACCAATTCCTCTGACATCGTGTTATTAATCGTTACCTTACTATGCAAACATGACAAGTGAAATCTCCCGCAGCAAGCTTAAACATGTGAGAGGTTGATCGCGCAGAGAATCACTGAGCTTATGTGAGTGCGTGTGTAAAAGCAGCAGGATATATATTTGACTACGATGACCTGGATGACTGAGAACCTTCACAGACAGATATATATTTTAGTTCTGCTGAGCCAAATAAGACACGTCAGGGTGAAGAAGTGACAGCCAAAGAAAAGCTTACCACAAAACGGAGAAGTTATGACAAATCAGACTATAAGGCAAAAAGAAAGTGCAGCTTTATAGTTTCATGGACAAAAGAATTTCTGTGGCTGCAATATGACGAGCTAAATAACCAGGGCTGCACATAAGTGGTCCGCAGGTGCGCATTCGCTGTCAAAATAAAAAACACGCACAAGGGTTAGGGTTAAATTTAAAAACTGTACTTTTGAGTTAAAATATATATTTATAATTTTAATAAATGACAAATTAAAAAGGCATGAACATTTTTTTGTATCGAAAAAATATCGAACCGTGACACCAAAGTATCGAACCGAACCGTGAATTTTGTGTATCGTTGCACCCCTAGTAAGCATGTTATGCATTCATTCACTACACTCCACGCCATCCCTGCAAGTTAAAAAGCTGTGCAGTTAACACCTTCCATACATGGCAAAAGTTCAAGCCTAGATGGTCCCTCAGGGCTTGTCCTTTCTTGACTGGTCTTCTGTCATCTGTTACCAAGCAAACTGAAATTCAGTTAGAAATGAATTTCAGGCCTTTGGCCTGGCCGGTTTCTGGATTATATGTGTATGCCGCTTATCCTTCTATGCTCCAAGTCACTTACACAATAGATTGTCTGGACATCGCGCCAAACAAAGCTTGAAACCTTTAATAGACTTAGACTGAGCATCAACTCTTAATGAGCAGAAATATGCAATGTGTATATAAAATGATAATAAACGCTTATTCTACTAAAATACATCCAACCCAAGTCAGAGATTTTCAATCAGTTAAGCTTAAGCATATAAGCAATCACTCATACATAAGTTTTACCATAAATAAATTATCAAAACACCCAACAAGTCATAAAATGATCCTAAAACCCATTGTTTCAAATTAAACCTAAAATTCCACCTTTTGACACCTCTTATGTGTCACAAACTGAAAATGTTTCACCAGATCTTAGGAAATCAAAAGAAAAAAGGTGAGTCACATTATTTCTCAAAACACCTCAGCGATCCTCCTCTCGGGTATATCTGCTCCGGGCCTGTAAACCTGTGTTTAAGGGATGAAATCAATTTAACCATCATGTCAAATCTTTTCGAACTCCTGGCTCCATCCAGAGCCTGCATCCTTGGAACTTCCTAGAAACAAAACCTGTGTGTTAACCTGAACTTCACATTTCATACTCTGTTTTCCCCACCCCGTGGTCTGAGATGCTGCTGCAGATGAGATGGACTCACCTTCACTGCATCTACAATCATGCACCGACTTAAAACCTGTGCACTGCTTGTGCTGTTGTTTTTGGTGTTGATGTGTACAGCTGGCAGCAAGAGGGCTGCAGCCGTTGAATATAGGCTACTGTTACAGCAACCGGGTGATCGCTGTAAGGGTGGACAGCACGCGGCTCGGGGTGAGCCGGAGGCTGGCGCGCCAGCGGGACCTGCCAAGCTGGAGATGGAGGTTGAGGTGCGCGGGGGTCCTGCCTGAGGGCGGCACTCAGGCAGCATGGTCCTGCGTGCCGGCCGTCTGCCCAGCTGCCTCTGAGCCCTGGCTCACTTCCACTCCTGCTGCACCACTGCTGCTTGCCATATGGGAGGCCATCAGGCCAGCTCCTGGGCTTCCACTGGAGGCGCGGGCAACCGCCAGAGTGGACACTTCCCCGTCGCTGGGCCGGGGCATGGTGCGCCGATGGTCCGGGCCGATTCCCTCGCCTGCTCGCGGGGTGGGGTGAAGCGGTCGATGGGTGTATGTGGCAGGGCGTGTTCTGCGATGAGGTTTGGTGGTGGTGATGTGTACGGCTGCCAGCGGGAGAGCTGCAGCCGTTGAATGTACTTTTACAGCAACCGTTTGATTATTGTAAGAATAAACTATGCTGCGAAGCATGAAAATGCCATCGGGTCTGCTGTGGTGGCGATCTTTTTGTTTTTTTGTTTTTTTTATCTTAAGTGCACGCAAACCAGTAAACAAATTAAAACAAATACTGTTGATAAAATATAACACAAAAATTACAATTAAAACTCTCAACAACAAAAACAATTGGTAAAAATATAATTAATATGTAAACAACTTAATAACCCCCAAAGTGTCTAAGTCACGTGACGTGTCAGCTCAACACCGAAACATAAGGGGGGGAGCAAAGTGTGCCTGCTCTCCGCTGACACAGGAGCGGCGAGTCCAGCGACCTGGCTGTTTCATTTTTGCCGAAAGCACAGCATAGCAAACAAGCAAAACTCAAAGTAAAGAATCAATCTAACCAAGCTAGTATTAATCCGATACCGATCCCGACTTGGGATCGATACTATCGATATTTGGATCGATCCGCCCACCACTACCAGTCACACACATTCACTCACACGCATTCACACGAGATATTGCTGATAGTGGAGACTTCCACGCAAATAATTAGATTCTCCACCCTCAGTAACATGAGCTCATTCATTTGTTTTATTTTATTTTGTTTTTGTTTTTTAGGAAAAGAGTTCTTTATGCTCTTGGACTGGATTGACTGCAATCCTTTTAGACAGGGACTTACAACCTGATCAGGTTCCCACAGGTAGCCTTCTCCTCAGCCAGTTGTGCTCTGGAAAAGGTCACCTTATATTTGTTCTCCTGGAAATTTTTACAGCGCTGTTAATTCAATCTTTCAGGCCTGCTTAGAACAAAAATTTTCTAAGTGCACTGTTACAAAAATAATGGGCCACCTTAGACATGTCCATGTTTATTAAAGCTCCCTCTATTAAAATAAGAAGAACACCCAAACCTAACCGACCGAATCAACCCATCACTAAAACAACAACCTCAAAAATCTTAAACACAGAAAAGTTTGCTTATTAATCTATCCATATGTTGTTGGGATTTGAACTTCAGGGCCACAAAAGTTTTGCCCTACTTTTGGCTTAACTAATACTTACATAGTCTGAAATCAGACTTAAATCACTCCCTCTGTTCATTTTCCCTACACTGTTAAAAAAAACATCTTAAAAAAAGGGTAATATTCCGGCAGCTGGGGCGCCAAAATACTTATAAACAAGGTCAATGAATGTGGCCATATGAATCATAATATGTAAATGTACAGAAATATACAGTTAACAGTTGGTTTGTGATATTTTCACAGATATTTGTGAAATCATGATACATTTTTGAATGTATTTTAACAATCTAAATATGCATATGTACAGACAGATACATTTAATAATCATGAAAATGATGTTTTCTTACATTACAGTGATTTAATGTTAATTTACATTTGAAATGTGAAATCACAGTCTATTTACGTACCGTATTTCCCGGACTACAAAACGCACCTGAATATTAGCCGCACAAGCTAAAATCAGGGGAAAATCCTGTTTTGTACATACATTAGCCGCACCTGACTAAAAGCCGCAGGTGTTTCAATGTTGACTTATCATATGTAAGAAAATATGCACAAAGCGAATTGTCAGGAAAGAGATGGCTGTTTGGAGACATCACTTTTATTAATATTTTGAAAAACAAGTTATGGGTACATATTTGCATAACTTTTTAGGGTATATGTACAAGTACCGGTAATTACAAGTACAAAACATGTACTGTGCTTCATAAATGAGTAACAAATGTAGTACATAACAATAACCTACAGCACACCAAAAAAATAGATTCGGCCTACCTTTTAGGCTCAGGTGCAGTGACACGGCTTTAACACTTAAACCCCCACGGATCGCCATTTGGCGTTTTCTACCTTTAAAACCCGGAGAGCAGCCAAATGGCTTTTAGCTAGGCTTTAGCTTCAGCCAAGTGGAAGCTAAATTGGCTAGTCATTCATATGTAAATTGGGTCGTTATCTGGGAATTCTGGAGGGAGGGGAGTGGGGGTGTGTGATTGAGGGCGTGGGGGAGCTGCTAAAAGCTGTGCACTTCCTTTTGTGTTTCATCTTGATGCATTCTCAATCATCCAGGGAAATAAATCTCCAAAAGTCCCCAACTTGGAGTGTTTCAGTTTGCCATTTTAGGGAGAAATCAACACACATGGGTGTATGTCCTTTGTTGCTGAGATTTATTGATAAAAACAGTACAAAAAACCAACCATTTGTACACATATTTACAAATGGCCTGCTGAGTGGTGCATGGAGCATGTTCATTGGTTCATGGACCTCCCTGAACTAATGGCATTTATTGCAATTGTCATCTTGCGGGGGATTAACAGGGTTCCATCTCTAAATGACTGCTGGTGGGCAAACCTGGGAAACCCACAGATAATTGGAACTATGGCACGAATCATGTTATAAAACACGGCGACTGGCCAGCGCCGTGTTCCTCTGCGGACAGTGTACTCCCGAACCATCTGGTCCATCACATCCACGCCACACTTTGTTTTGTTGTAAAGGGAGACAGTGTTTGGCTTCCTTTTGGTGGTGTTATCAGTCTGAACCACCATGCTTTGCCATAATTGAGCAGCCCTAAAATGCACAGTAAAATACTTTTATATTAGGATTTTTTCCTACAGTACAGCCATACTGCGACCTTGTGGTTGTTAGTTCACATTCATTGGCCGATGCTTAGCATCATGTTATTATGTGTCCCGAAATCCAATGGCATGTCACATTCATGGCCACACCCTCACCCCAGGTGCAGAGGCCTATTTCTGTTCAAGAATGTTGTGAATACTTTGAGATTTGTCACGGTCGCAATGGCAGACCGTGTGGAGAGTGTGTGGAGGACTCAGGTGCAGACACAGGCGTGGACATGAAACTGAGTTCGAACGAAAAGCGAGCCTTTATTGTGGCTGAAGACAAGGAGTGCAAACAAGGCAGAAGCGCAGTGACAAAACTAAACTATAACTAAACTGGGAAAGTGATACCAGGATAAACTATGAAGACACAGGAAACCATAACTATGAATACAAAAGACTGGCTGTGACAACATGGAGGGTGGGAACACAGACGACGCGACACAGACTGTATGAAACACAGAGACTAAATACAAATGAGGGATGATCAGGGGAAGTGGCCACACATGGGAGCACAGCTGACACACCACACATGAACCTAACGACAGTACAGGAGAAGTGAAACTGAATACACTGACAATGAATACAGACTTTCAAAGTAAAACAGGAAACATGGAGATTAGACATGACACGAACTAAACATAACCACGCAGACATGACGCATGAACCAGGGAGACTTAGTACAGGGGGAGATGACATAAACAACTAAGGAACAAAACTAAACTGCAATCTAGAAATTAACTAGGTGAACTAAGCTAGGCACAAATGAATACAAAAGATACATAAAACTCAAACACTGGGTCGCTCGACCCAGGACCATGACACCACCCCCCCTCTAAGGGCTGGCTCCAGACAGCCCCAAACCAAAAAACGGACCACCGAGCCCGGGCGGGCGGCGGGGGACCATGACGGAGGGCCCAGAACAGGAAACAAAAACAGCCGACAAGAAACACTGGAGCACATGACAAAAGTCCAAACATAGTTCAGGGGGTCGGGCCTGGAGGGCGGCAACACAACAGCCCACAGTTTATGAGTTCAGGGGGCCGACCCGGAGGTCGAGGGCACAACAGGTCACAGTTTATCAGTTCAGGCAGCTGACCTGGGGGTTGGCAACTCAACAGGCCACGCCACCTCCCATGTGGGAGGCAGTGGCGGTGCAGATCAGGAAGCCGCTCCCAACGGCAATGACGTCCAGCTGACGACCCGGAAAGTAGCCGGCGATTCCGAGGGGCAGAACATGGCTTGGGCGGCGGCAACACAGCCGCAGGACCAGGCGAGGCCGACACAGAAGCAGAGGCTGGACCAGGCGGAGAAGAAGCAGAAGCTGAAGCAGAAGCTGGACCAGGCAAAGCTGTAGCAGAAGCCGGAGCAGAAGCCAAAGCAGGAGCTGAAGCAGGAGCTGAAGCTGAAGCTGGACCAGGCGACGGCGGAGCAGGAGCTGAAGCTGAAGCTGGACCAGGCGACGGCGGAGCAGGAGCTGAAGCAGAAGCTGGACCAGACGAAGCAGAAGCTGAGGCCGAGGCAGGACCAGGCGAAGCAGAAGCTGAGGCCGAGGCTGGACCAGGCGACGCAGAAGCTAAGGCCGAGGCTGAACCAGGCGACCGTGAGGCAGCCGCAGGTGGTGGCTGGGAGGGCTCCACAGGCCCTCCGGCTGACGTGGCATGAGGCCGGACGGGCTCCTTGGGCCCTCCGGCTGACGTGGCATGAAGTGGTGTGGATGCTGCAGGGTGCTGGATAGGCACACCCGGGCATCCAGCAGCAGGCGCAGGATGAACAGTTATGGAGGCCCCTGGCTGGACCGGGAGCAGAGCTGCCACCTGGACAGGGAGCTGAGCTGCTAACTGGACAGGGAGCTGAATAGGAGGCTGTCGTGGCGGCGATGATTCTCTTGAGCCTCCAATGGAAACATGAGCTGGTGCAGGCGCCTGCCGAGCGACAACCACCCCCACCCGAGTGCCTAGGCTGGGTGCAGAGCTCAGCTGTGTACTGACTGGCATAACCTTGGGAACCAACCTGGGTGCAGGAACAAACCGGACGGCAGCCATTCCCACCTGAGGTGTAGATACAGGTGCATGATATGGCTGACCTATGGCTGCCCTGACCCTAGTGGTGGGAACTAACGCAGGTGCTGGCTGGGTGACCACTGCCTCTACCTGGAGATCAGACGGAGGTGAGAGGTCAGGCAATGCCACAGCCACCCTGGGAGTGAGCACAAAGTTCTGAACATTGACTTTGTCAGGTGTAAGCAGAGGAGCAACGACAGACAAAGACCTTAAATTCTCTTAGTCCTTAACACATTCCAAATTGTCCTTAGTTGCCCTTCTTGGGGAGCTAAACGCACCTTCTGTCTTGGAGCACGATTTAAACAACATTTCAGACCTGAAATAAGTTGGCTCAGTGACACAAGTGATAGTTATATTGTCCCTGGAAGCATGATTCTTAAGGCCAAGACTTGATTCATGAACCCACATAAAACAACCAGGACTATGTGCAGATGATTTTAACACAATAATTTGGCAGTCACATGGGAAATAACTACGCTTATTGGAGTCTAAGCCCCCCGTTGGCGAGACTGAGTTATGGAGGGGTTCAGCCACACACACTGATCGGCTGTAGAAGGCTAGTGAGTGGAATGCACATGGACTTGGCTTTGCACAGAAAACATAGTGGACTGTCCCTGAGCAATCCGGCTGAATTGTCTTTAGATCGGCCAGTTCATTAACTGCAGTCAAAAGGTCCTGGCCCAGGGGTCCAGTTAAAGGGCTAGCTGGTTTGTACTGACTAGCATGACTTACCCCCCCGACAGTCTTGGACAGACCTTCACTTTAGTATTAACAGAAATCACAATGCCATTCTCAGACATAGGAAAACCCGGCAGACCCTTAATAATCGTCCAGCCCCGGTGGACTGGTGTAGAAAAGCAGTTGCTGATGTCGGGCTCCAAAGCACTCACTCTGGTCAAACCATCGGCAGAGTGAGGAACCTGGGGACCGATTAGCGCCGGAACATTACATACATTTTCATGATCAACAACAGACATTCCTTCTTTCGCTGGCCTAGTTACACAAACAGAACATTCATTATTTGGCTTGAGAACAAGGGAAACAGACTCAAAAAGGTGGGTGCTAGCCAAAGGTAATACAGTCTTACTACTGGTCAGATCAGAAGCTTTCTCATTTGATTTGTAGTTAATGGACAGCAGGGGCTGAGACACAGTCTTCAAAAAGGCTCCAGATGCCGTAACTGTCTTAAAAGACGCCTCCTTAGCGAAAGACGCATGTCGTGGGTGTGCAGAATCATCTCTACCTTCTGTTTCCCTAACCTCCCCCTCAGCCTGCACATTCATAATATCAGGGTTTAAAAGTACATCACTTGGTTTGATTCCCAAGACTGAAGAGTCTATGGCCGGTTTGGCAGTGTCAGATTCACAGTTCTGTGATGGCAGTGTGGCTTCCCCAAAAACAGCATGCCCAACACCAGAAATTTTAGCTTTATTGTCAATACAAAACGTGGGCACGAGATTAACACCTTCAATATTATTAGTCAGAGGCATGGAAAAGGCAGCTTCTTCACTGGCCCCCGAGAAAACAGGCTGTGACGAGGTGCATGGGGGGGGGGGGGTGACAGAGGTAGCAGTACAGGTAAACTGAGTCTCCATCTCCGAGACATTTATTGTCCCTCCGAGCCCCTCGCCGTCAGTACATCCAGGGCGATTAAGTGGCAACAGAACGGCAGAATTAACTGTTGGGATCGGGTCTTCTTCCTCTGCCCATATCCTCGCCAGACCAGCGGCCGGAGACGAGAAGTCCTCGCGAGGGGGTGAAGGTGAGCGGCCGGTCTGAAGCAGGGCGACAGGTGGGAGCTCCTCCTCGGGAATGAGCCAAGGCTTCCAACGGAGCTCCTCCTCCCGATAAGCCCGTAACACCTGCTGACGCTCCTCGTCACCAAAATCTATGGACATGACATGAATTAAACATAACCACGCAGACATGACGTATGAACCAGGGAGACTTAGTACAGGGGGAGATGACATAAACAACTAAGGCACAAAACTGGGTCGCTCGACCCAGGACTCTGACAGAGATTTATATTAATTGCAATTCCTACCTCTACATTTATTTTTTAAAGTATATAATTAGCACAGCGTGGCCATGCAATGTTTTATATGTTTCTATTACTATTACTTATATTTTAACTTGTTACCTCTGAATTATTGAATCAGACCTAGATGACATGACATTTTCAGCAAAATTATAATTCAAATACTCCTTTAACTATTGATTATTCTCATTAATTTTTGATCATTTTATATATTTTTCCATAGTATTACATTTGAATTTAACAGATCATTCTCTCACAGACAAATATTTGTGAAGTCATGATACATTTCTGAATGTATTTTTACAATCTAAATATGCATATGTACAAAAAAAATATATTTAAAAAACAAGTAAATTGTGTTTTACTATATTTACAGTGATGTTATGTTATTTTATCTTTGACATGTAAAATCACAGTCTACTTATGTAAATTTAATGATATTCTAGAAAGACAGTACAAAACTGTAAAATATACAGTAAGATACTTTGACATTACTATTTTTTGGAACAGTGCACATCATATTTCAGTGGCCTCAGGTTCTTCAGCATCCTGAGACTCTGAGGTCAACTGACATAATTTCACCTGCTCAATACAAAGAAAATCTTGTTAAAAGCTACACAATTTGCACACCATCATCACTAAATTCTAAATTTTCTTTTCTAAAAACTACTACACACTAAGCGATTTGGACAAGATGATAAACAGACTCACATGCTCAAGATGATGTCTACTTTTCGTGAGCTCTCTTGTACAAACTTTCTGTTTGTGTGTGTGTGATTTTGTATATGTTTATTTTTGCAGTGTTTAAGACTCCTTCACAATTTTCCCACTTGAGCAGTCAGTTTTCTCTTCCCCAGGTTTGCTAACCCAAATTTTGATTTCCCACATTAAATAACAGCATTCCTCTGTGTTCTCACCTACTGCTCCCACTCCGTTGTCCTCTCTCACTTCAACAGTCCAAAACAGGCAGTTCTCTTTCAGAGACAGAATCCACTCTTGGGTTCGGTATCCTCTGTGTACACATGGCTGCCGTTAATGTACAGGTTGTTCAGGTCACCGTTGCTCTGCTTGGAGCGGCCCATCAGGGAGAAAGGACCCAAAGACACCTTGCTGTCAGAGCTGCCGGTTCGTTTGTGTCCCAATTTGAGAGAGAGTTGACATTGAGATCAGATGAGTGGCTGCCACTCAGAGATGAATTCTTCTCAGGCAGCGTCCCCAGTGTGGACATGGACTGTGAGATGTTACGCTGCAAGTTGATTTTCGGGCAAAGAGCTTTTGAGCTTAGATTTCTTTTTCTCATCCATGTTATTGCTCTTTGGAACTGCATTCCTTGTCTTCAGCCAGAAGTGAGAGCTCGCTGGTGAGGTTTAATAACACATGGCGCTGTGAACAATTCAACCAGAAACTTGGCCTGAACGTTTCCAGTGATGTTAACCTATAACATTCTTCCGACTGCTGCATGTGGAAAATTAATCCAGGTCTGCTTTGCACCTAAAAGTGACAAACGTAAACAACCCGCTTCTCTCTTTCCGGCCAGAAAAACCAATTTATGTCATGTATTCACATTCCTGAGTGTAACCGTGTTCTTCATTGCATTTATGTTATGTGGTCATATTAATTGAGTGTAAGCTGCTTCTTAATTGCATGTGTATTTTATATTCAGGTTTAATTCATGCCTCTTTGCACTGAGCTGTGGATTCAAACTATCTCACTTCTGATTCTTTCCAAAAATAATTTCACATGTAATAATTTGTGTATGTGTTTTCTATTCATTCACGTAATTGTTAGTTCATGTATTTATCTTTCTCTGTCTTTTTCTTTTCTTTCTTTTTTTTTGTGATGTGGTGGACAATCCTAAACCTCCATGAGTTCAGCCTCCATTTTTAATCCAATTATATCCTGTACTCTCTCACTTGGACTCGTCGGGGCTTGACCTCTCACTGGTCCCTGTCCCTCTTCTCACAGTGTCCTGTGTGGCCTTCAAATCTCCAGCAAACATAGGCCCAACTCAGCTGTTTCTTCTTCTCTGTTTCTTCTCTGTTTATCTTTCAGTCTTTTCTTGTAGGTTAACTCCCAGCTTGGCAAATATCACATCCAGTGCCTTCAAACAGTCATGTCACTTGTCAAGTTTCCAGCTTGTGATTCAAAGCTCATGTTCCATCAGTGGTATTCATACATGCTGCTGCTTGACCCTTCAGTGTTATAGGTGAGTTGCACTGTCTTTTGCCTACTGTTAACTCTTCAAGTCCACGGTGTTCTGTCTGTCTTCTGTCTTCATCAGGAGATTGACTGTCCTTCAAGCTTCTTCTCGGGATAAGGACAGAATGAGAGGTCAAGCTGTAAAATGTTTAAGCCAAAGCCTGGCCTGTTTGTCGTCCCAATTCTGTTGATCTATCCTTTTGCCGCTGTACTCATATTTTGAGGTTGAGAAGAGTCCACCTGTATTGACACACTAAAACATGTAATTAATATCATTTTATTACTTTTTTAAAAGACATTCAGTCTCTAATTCTTCTGTTTTCATGTTGCAACGTCTCTCACCAGCTCACAAGATATATTTGTGAGCTGGTGAGCTACTTGCTGGTTTACATCCTGTTTGACACACACACACACACACTCTCTTCTCTCAGACTTCCTCTTTTCCCTGCACTCTGCTATGAACCCACGTAGTGTTATTATTACTTACTGGTGATGGCCGGAGTGGCCGATGGCGCGATATGGCAGCCTTGCTTCTGTCAGTCTGCCCCAGGGCAGCTGTGGCTACAACTGTAGCTGCCTCCACCAGTGTGTGAATGTGAGAGTGAATGAATAGCACTTTGAGGTTCTCGAAAAGCGCTATATAAATGCAATCCATTATTATTATTATTATTATTATTATTATTACTTATTTATTATTTGGTATAAATCACACAGAATCACTCAAATCCAGTACTCACAACATTCACACACTTACTCACTCACTCAAAATACGCTTTCCTAAGAGTATTTTATCAAACACGCTGTTTAGAATCAGAAAGAGGAAGTAGACAACACCCAGTAACTGCATACAGTGGGGCAAAAAAGTATTTAGTCAGCCACCGATTGTGCAAGTTCCCCCACTTAAAATGATGACAGAGGTCAGTAATTTGCACCAGAGGTACACTTCAACTGTGAGAGACAGAATGTGAAAAAAAAAATCCATGAATTCACATGGTAGGATTTGTAAAGAATTTATTCGTAAATTAGGGTGGAAAATAAGTATTTGGTCACCTCAAACAAGGAAAATCTCTGGCTCTCACAGACCTGTAACGTCTTCTGTAAGAAGCTTTTCTGTCCCCCACTCGTTACCTGTATGAATGGCACCTGTTTGAACTCATCATCTGTATAAAAGACACCTGTCCACAGCCTCAAACAGTCAGACTCCAAACTCCGCCATGGCCAAGACCAAAGAGCTTTCGAAGGACACCAGGAAAAGTATTGTAGACCTGCACCAGACTGGGAAGAGTGAATCTACAATAGGCAAGCAGCTTGGTGTGAAAAAATCAACTGTGGGAGCAATCATCAGAAAATGGAAGACATACAAGACCACTGATAATCTCCCTCGATCTGGGGCTCCACGCAAGATCTCATCCCGTGGGGTCACAATGATCATGAGAACGGTGAGCAAAGATCCCAGAACCACACGGGGGGACCTGGTGAATGACCTGCAGAGAGCTGGGACCAAAGTAACAAAGGTCGCCATCAGTAACACACTACAACGGCAGGGAATCAAATCCCGCAGTGCCAGACGTGTTCCGCTGCTGAAGCCAGTGCATGTCCAGGCCCGTCTGAAGTTTGCCAGAGAGCACATGGATGATACAGCAGAGGATTGGGAGAATGTCATGTGGTCAAATGAAACCAAAGTAGAACTTTTTGGTATAAACTCAACTCGTCGTGTTTGGAGGAAGAAGAATACTGAGTTGCATCCCAAGAACACCATACCTACTGTGAAGCATGGGGGTGGAAACATCATGCTATGGGGCTGTTTTTCTGCCAAGGGGACAGGACGACTGATCCGTGTTAAGGACAGAATGAATGGGGCCATGTATCGTGAGATTTTGAGCCAAAACCTCCTTCCATCAGTGAGAACTTTGAAGACGAAACGAGGCTGTGTCTTCCAACATGACACTGATCCAAAACACACCGCCCGGGCAACAAAGGAGTGGCTCCGTAAGAAGCATTTGAAAGTCCTGGAGTGGCCTAGCCAGTCTCCAGACCTCAACCCCATAGAAAATCTGTGGCGGGAGTTGAAAGTCCGTGTTGCTCGGCGACAGCCCCAAAACATCACTGCTCTCGAGAAGATCTGCATGGAGGAATGGGCCAAAATACCAGCTACTGTGTGTGCAAACCTGGTAAAGACCTATAGTAAACGTTTGACCTCTGTTATTGCCAACAAAGGTTATGTTACAAAGTATTGAGTTGTATTTTTGTTATTGACCAAATACTTATTTTCCACCCTGATTTACGAATAAATTCTTTACAAATCCTACCATGTGGATTCATGGATTTTTTTTTCACATTCTGTCTCTCACAGTTGAAGTGTACCTCTGGTGCAAATTACTGACCTCTGTCATCATTTTAGGTGGGAGAACTTGCACAATCGGTGGCTGACTAAATACTTTTTTGCCCCACTGTATGTCCTCTTAAAAGAGAAGAGAAATAAACACATATGGGACAATTCTCCCCAAATTAGACAAAATATGACCATAAATATTTTTTTGTGTCTTTTTTAAGTCATGTTCTTCTCTACACACAACTCTTGGGCTCCAGGGCATAAAACTTTGGACTTATAACCGTGATATAAGTCCTCACAGCGCACCAAGCATGGAGAAAATTCAACTTCAGTGCTTCAGAATTCTCCTCAAAATTCAGAAACTGTTTCTGTCATTTATCTGCCCAAGAACTTCATTAAATGGACATCTATGGGTCCAGTAATCTTCAGCACATGTATATCACTGCAGCCAGTGAAGATTTAAAAATAGTTTCTTGTCTCAGTCCACCCAACATTAACTTATCACATGGACCGCAGCCGATCCATCAATATCAACACAATTGTGTATCCACATGTACACAACTGATTCGTCACTTGTATCACAGCACATCTAGCAACATCATCAGAATTACTTCAACGAGGTAAGCATTGATTTTCCTTTCAAATCAACTTACCAATAAAACTCAAGACCACAAGTGACTCGATTCTCTGAAATGCTGAGTCACTTAGACACCTTGCCCAGTTCAAGGCGTCCTTTTGTCGGACTTCCACGTCCGAAATTACTCTTTTTACTGAACAAATAAGTGTATCCCAAAATGATCCTCTGATCATAACCTATTTTTACACCAAGGTCCCAAGTCTTGGCAGATGGTCAGTCTGCAGTCCCGCACGCCCACGTTCCCTAGTGGACGTCTTCAATAGGGAGGGGGTCTGCACCCCTGAACTTGACACTTATTAAACCATAAAATGACCAATAACCTATGATCCTGTGTTATCCTAAACACACATTGGTCTCTTTTCTCTTTTACCATGAAATACCACATTACCTTTAACTCAGTACTGTCATTCTCAAAGTTTCATTATCCTTACTTCAAAGCTTCTCATTGCTTCAAAGTTTCTCATTACTTCAATGCTTCTCATTACCTCATTCTCCAAGTTTCATTATCATTACTTCAAAGCTTCTCATTGCTTCAAAGTTTCTCATTACTTCAAAGCTTCTCATTACTTCAAAGTTTCTCATTACTTCATTCTCCAAGTTTCATTATCATTACTTCAAAGCTTCTCATTGCTTCAAAGTTTCTCATTACTTCAAATCTTCTCATTACTTCATTCTCCAAGTTTCATTATCATTACTTCAAAGCTTTACTTTATTCTCAAGAATAAAGTAAAGCCACTACTGAGCCAATTTAATAGTTAAGATCATCAACTCAGCAAACAGATAATTTAGAATTCATCCAATATGCACAGATTTGCTTTTTCTCTCAACAGGTTTGTGCCTGCCTTTTTAGACCGGTCTTCTGTTCGCCTAATATCAGATCCACATTTGTTCTCGCTGTTGCAAGGAGAACCGGGCGGAAACACCAAATATTAAACCCCGATTCTTTTGTCCCCATGAAAGAACAGAGAAAACCGACTCATAGTGTGTTAAAACATTTATATTTCTTTTTATTCAATCATCTTCCGGAAGAGAGAGACCCCTGCACAGCCCAAACGCCAGTTGCAGGATCTCTAACATTAGAATCTAAGAATGTCTCACATATAGGTTTTATTTTGGTACTTTACACATCACAGTTTCAATACAACCATTGCTTATATGGCAAAGTTCCTCTTTTCTATCTGGCTTCCTGTCATGGTCCGGGTGAGTATGGGGTTTTTCCACTCCGCTGGGCTCCACCTTCAGGCAGAGACTCCAATCAGCTTCCACACTTGGTTCCAATCAAGTCACCAGCATATAAGACCAGCATTCACAACAGACCTCTGCCAGATCTTCTGCTAACTCATGACCCACCTGGCAGTCACACTTCCCAACCTAGACTACTCACATCTCTGCCTGGACGCTGGTTGTGTCATCTGGTTGCTTCCTTTCCATCATCGGACTACACCTGCCTGCCTCCCTGCCAAGTCCCTCACTCCAAGCATATTCTGGATCCTCTCTGGACACTCCTCACCCGGAACCCCCTGGACACCCCCTCCTCGCATGACACTTTAAACCTGCAACGCTGACTGCGTACCTCCATCCAAGCCGCTGCCCCTTTTTTCCATTCCCCGGATCCATCCGTGAAATCTAGCACCTAGTCATAGCACTCAGAGTTTCATGTTCACAGTTTGGCCTCACAGTTCTCAGTTCATAGCTTCCACAGTTCATAGCATTCTCCGTTCATAGCATTCATACTTTCCTGCTTTGTAAGTTCACTAGGCACTGTAAATAAAGCACTGTGTTCACGCCCGTTTTGCCTCCCTCTGTGTCTGCATTTGAGTCCACACCCACAGCCTGGCCCTCTCGGCCGTAACACTTCCTGTATTTATTAATATACTGTACAGCTCTGCACTTCCTGTTTTCAGTCTGGCTGAGCACTTAGTTTATGAGTCAAAAGTGGCCTTGCTCTACAAACCTTCATTATTAAAGTACATAAAACAATATAATAAGAAAATAAGGATACTAAGGATATATTAATTACATGACAAAGGTTATGAAAAAAATATTTCTTTCTTCGTTGGAAAACTCAGTAATGTGAGGAAAAATATCTCTCCTTTTTTTCACATTCCTGTGGCAGCGTACTCGGTGCTTGCTCAGAAGTTTTTGGGTTTTTTTCATATTTGTGTCACTTTTTACAGAATCCAACTCAAAGTAAGGTCAGTACTTCAACGCTTTAAAACCTGCACGCTCATACTCTCTCCCACTCTCGATATATTATCCATTGTTGATCTGCACAAAGCTGTTACCACAGATATTGCACACGCTTATGTCATTGTCGTGCTTACATCACTCTCGCAAACAAAATCACGGTTTAGTAACGCAGTAATGCAGCATGCTTACGGGAAAGTAACAGTACTCTAATTACCTTTTTTGCAATAGTAATCCCTTACTTTACTAATTTCTTGAAAAAAGGAATCAGATTACTGCCCCTCTCTAAACATATTCAGTGTTATAAAATTAAGGTTGTGATTGAAGAGAAGCAGGTTAGAAAATGGTTTCGAAGCAAAGATGGTTTTATGTGGGTTTCATGTTTATAGAGTTATCTGACAGTAAAGCTACTTTTTCACAAGAGGCTGCCATAGCATCAGTCCCTGATGCAACACCACAGAGATTTGTTTCTCTTTGTGGGATCTTTCAGGTTCAAACCAGGGAACTTTCACTTAACAGCCAAAAGTATAAACCCCTTTGCTATGGAGGCACTCTGGCCAGATGTCAGACAATAAAACCAGGAATGTGTGTATATGGCAACAGTTTTATTGTGAATTCACTTGGACTGAAATGCAACTGATGTTAGCACAGAAACAAATAGACAGATGTGACACTACTTGCTTACACTGAATGCATATTGGTTTCCCCACTGTATTGCAAATCTAAATGATCCAGTAGGTCATCAATTACTCTTATACAAAGTGTTTATTATATGCACAAGCATGATGCAGAAATATGAAGGTTAATGGTGAATCTGAAAAGGTGTGTCACACACCTGTAAAAGTTTACTACAAAGAAATTTACAGAGATCATTTCCGTCAAACCATAGGCAGCATAAAGGGAAACACAAGGCAGGCAATATCTAGTATATGTAGTATCTACTATGCAGTATCTATTAGTACTCTGGGCTATTTCACTTTATATTTTCTTGTACTTCCCCAGATATAATATACTAATTTGAAAAATGTTCTGCCTGAAAGTTGGAATGATTTGATTTGATTTGATATACCTTTATTAGTCCCACAAGGGGAAATTTCATAAGGCTGCCTACCTATTGCACGTAATGGCGGCGCCATCTTACCCTCCGACCATACATACATTACACAAAAAATCACATGGGGAAGACAGGTCAGAGAGGTATAACAATGGAAAATTCACAGCATGAGGAAAGATAAGGAGAAAAAAAATAACTGCCCCCAGACTGAGCTCCAACGGGGAGATCAGTTTGAGAACAGAAAAAAACACCTCTGCACATAGCACATGAAAGAAAGAATGATTTGATTATGTAGAAAGAAAAGTGTTTTGAACTGCACAAAACTGGTTAACAACCAAATTAATTCACCTTAGCATTAGGTTTTAATACAAGAAATGATTTTGGCCTGAGAAAGCAGTTTATTTAAGTGTTTAGAAATGTCCTTCATTTTGAGCCCATAAATGAACGGATTTAGCAGAGGCTGATAGAGCATTATTTGTAATGTCATTATTATGCGTGTGGTTTTTGGAAAATCTGATTTCACACGAGCTATGCTTATGTCATACACAAAAAACATAGAGTAACTGATTAAAACTAACATATGGGGTAAACAAGTCTCTGCAGTTTTCTTCCTAATTTCTTTACAACTTCGATGAGAAACAATAAATATTTTTGTGTATGTGTAAACTATGAAGAGCATAGGAAGTATTGCAAGATCAATTAGAAGGAACACACCAAAGATGGTAATTAATCTTGATCTTTCACACTGAAGAGTGTAAACTGCATTACTACAAAATATTCCTTTTATATTAGAGTCACACAGTTTAGCTTCAGCACTCGCTATTGCTTGGACTGCAATATGACAAGCAGGTACAAGCCAAGCCATGACCAGGAAAATACCCACAGTGGTTTTTCTCATGATAGTTTGATATTCCAGAGGTTTACATATGGCCACATATCTGTCATAGGCCATGGCAGCCAACAGAAGGAACTCTGAACAACCTAGAGTGTAAAACATAAAAAACTGAAAGAGACAGGCTGAATATGTTGTGACTTGGATTTCAGATAAAAAGTCAGTCAGAAGTTTTGGGTAAATAGTTGTGCTGTAAAGAACAGAGTTCAGTAGCAAAGCTGCAATGAAAATGTACATAGGCTCATGGAGGTTTTTATGAATCCAGATGAGATACAGAATAGTAGAATTAGTGCAGATTATTAGAATATATAATGTAAACATAACAAAAAAGAAAACATATCTGTACTTGTTAATCTCTGTGTACCAGTCCAGAGTTAGATAGGTAGCATTTGACTCTTCATCCATGAATTTTTCAAAGACAAAACATAAAACATACAGAACTTGTAAAGTAAAAATCCAAAACAACAACAAAAACAAAACTATACCAGTATTCACCCGCTCTTGTGTCTCCGGTTCATAAAAACTTCTAAACTTAAAATCTGTCTCTGAGCACCTTCGTCAACCAAACACACACAGTGTATCATGGGAGTCTCTTTAAGGTTTTTATCAGGTTGCCTCATCCTCAAGAGAGAAGGAGGTATGAAACATTATTGTTTAGTCTCTTGTAATTTAGGCTTTAGGAGTGTACAGTTAATCTCTCCTCTCTGTTCAGTGTGAACTGAATTGTTTGCCATACCTTATGTTTAATTTCAACACTGGAATTTCAGTAGTCAAGGAAGAATATATTGCTTGATCCCAGCTTGACAATGACTTGAGTTTACTTGATTTTATTCCTTTTTCCAAGAGGAGCCCTTCTCTTTGCTCTCTTATGCTCAGAACTAGTATATTGGCCTTTACAGCTATTGTGGCCTTGCAAAGTACACTTGATCCTCAAAACATATTTCCCACTGCAAACTTTTACAATATGATGTATTCATTCAGGACACGCTTCCTGCCTTGTAATAATGCCACTGACCATATGAAATACTTTTTTTCATAATTGTCATTATACTGCTCTGACATGGGAAATTTAGTTTTTTCATCATAAAGGTGAAGTGCAGAACAAGTTTGATTTATAGAAATATTCAAAATATATACCGGGCTGTTGTTATGTACGTACTTGACCAGTGCCACAACTGAACATACTGCATCTGGAGCACTATAGACTTATGAAATTCAGCTACATTTTTGCATGCAGTATGCAGAGTTGCTTTGCAAAATTTTATTTGTCACACAGTATGACATTAGGTGAAATGCTTATTGCTGTGCAATGCCCAACCATTAAATGACAGTAAGAATTGACAGTAATTTACAGATTACTACAAAAATTTACAGATTTAACTTTTTAAGTTTGCAGTTTACATTCTTATGTAAATTGTTATGTAATTATGTAATTATTAATAAAAAGACATTATAAATTATAAGAAGTGTGCAAAAAGAAAAACCAGAGTGCGTGTGGAGATGAGATGTGTGTGTCCAGGCCTAAAGTGATGTGATGTGTGTGGGAGAGTTCAATCCTACACCTGGTTCAGGGCCCGAATACCCTGGGGGAAGAAGCTCCTCCTCATTCTCTCTGTTTTGGCCTTAAGGGAGCAGAAGCGCTTCCCAGACCTCAACAATGAGAAGAGATGATTGTTGGGATGGGAGAGGTCCATCATAATCTTCCTGGCTTTGGTCTTGCACCACTTGGTGTAGATGGACTTGAGGTCAGGAAGCTCTGATCGAATGATGCGTTTGGCTGAGCGCACCACTCTTTGCAGATCTCGTCTGTCCTGCTTGGTGCTGTTCCCAAACCAGGTGCAGATGTTTCCCGTCAGCATGCTCTCAATGGTGCAGGAGTAAAAGTTTTTAAGTACCCTCAGTGGCAGATGGAAGTGTCTAAGTCTTCTGAGGAAGAAGATATGCTGGCGGGCTTTCTTAACCAGGGTGTTAATGTAGCAGGACCATGACAGGTCCTGAGACCTGTGGACACACAGGTACCGGAAACTGTCCACGCTCGCCACTGGTGTGCCATTGATGTTCAGAGGCTCATAATTCCTCACATTTTTGTAGTGAAGTCCACAATCAGCTCCTTAGTCTTCCTGACGTTAAGGAGGAGGTTTTTCTCCTGGCACCAGGTCTCCAGGTTCCTAATCTCCTCCAGGTAGGCCTTCTCGATGTTGTCAGAGATAAGGCCCACAACAACAATGTCATCAGCAAAACTTGACAATGGAGGTGGTGTCTGATGTGGCTACACAATCATAAGTGTACAATGAGTACAGTAGGGGGCTTAAAACACAGTGCAGAGTGAGATGGAGAGGGAGACTTGTTTTCCCACCCTCACTGATTGGGGTCTGTCTGTGAGGAAGTTGAGGATCCACTGACAAAGTGGTGTGCTGAGTAGAACCCTTAACTTTATGAAAAGCTTTGAGGGAATTATTGTGTTGAATTTTGAACTGTAGTCCAAAAACATCCTCTGCCAGTGTCCAGGTGACTCAGGGATGTGTGAAGCAGGTGAGCTATGGCATTGTCTGTGGAGTGATTAGTCCGGTATGCAAACTGAAGTGGGTCAATGGTGGCAGGAAGTGAAGAAGTCTTTCAAAACACTTCATCACAATTGAGGCCAGTGCTACTGGACGGTAATAGTGTGGCAAGCGGGCTGTTGTTTCTTTGGGACAGGGACCACTCCTTTGGCCAGGGAGACGTTGAAGATCTCTGTGAACACCAGTGCTAGCTGGTCAGCGCAGGTTCTCAGGACCCGACCAGGGATTGCATCTGGTCCTGCTGCCTTCCTGGTGTTCACCCTCCTGAAAGCTTTCCATGCTCTGTGATGATGAAGACGTTGTCTTCACTGGTGCACTCTGTGCGCTCGCAGCCACTTGTTGTTTTAATTGCTGCAGCATAGAAGCGAGCATAAAACGTGTTCTGCTCAACAGCTGGTAAAGCGTCGGCATTCTTCATTGGAGAAGCTGGATGTTTGTAGTCCGTTATTGTCTGTAGTCTCTTCCACGGGCTCCTAGAGTTGCACTGTTGTAGCTGTGACTCTAGTTTCCCCCCCTTGCTCTGCTTGGCCTCTCTGACCAAGCTCTGACCAAGACGCAGCCTTGTATTGGTTCATATTACTGGAGACGAGCCCTTTATTTTAGGCAGTGGTGCGCAATCTCAGAGCATCGCAGATGTTTTTATCCACTCACAGCTTCTTGTTCGGATGATAGTTCTTTCTACTGTGTCATCCGCTAATTTCCCAATAAATCCCACAATCCATAAAAATGTTGATGTCATCTCTCCCCCAAACCTTAAGAACTGCGGACTCAGTAGTTGTTTTTAAACAACAACTCAAAACTCACCTTTTTAAAACTGCTTCTGATTCATTTTTGTATGTTTTATGTTGTCTGTTTTACCTTTTATTATTTATCTTATGTGCAGCACTTTGTGACTCTGTCTAGAAAGGTACTATACAAATACAATTGTATTTTTTTAATCATTATTGTTATTATTATCAGAGCTGCGCCGAAACATATCCCAGTCTGAATCATCCAGTGCGTCCTGCAGCGTGGTCATTGAGTGGGCCCTCCAGTGTGTGACCTCCCTCCTGATTGGTGCTTGCTTCTTTAGCCTTCGTTTGTAAGCAGGCATAAGGAAGATGGCCGCATGGTCCAATTTTCCAAATGCTGACAGAGGCTGAACCTTGTAGCAGTCCTTGAATGGGGTGTAGCAGTGGTCTAATGTCCTAGTGACCCTGGTGGGGCAGGTGATGTGCTGGTGAAGGTTTTGAAATGTCTGTTTGAGATTTACTTTGTTAAAATCTCCCATAACAATGAGTGTGGCGTACTGGTGAAGTGCTTGTTGTTGTGTGAGGGCCTCATGTAGCTCACATAAGGCAGTGTCCAAGTCTGCGTGAGGCAGAAAATAAACAGTGCAGGCAATGAGCACAGTGAATTCTATGGAGATAGAAACGGCGACATTTAATGATCAAAAGTTCCAGATTGGGTAAGCAAGAGCGCGTGAGTGGAGAGATGTTCGTGCTGTCGCACCATCTGTTGTTCACCATGAAACACACTCCACCACCTCTTTTCTTCCCCCACTCCATTGTCCTGTCCATGCTGTAAACTGAAAAGAATCAGAATCAGAAAGACTTTATGTATGTCAATTGCCCCTTGGGCATAAATAAAGTCTTTCTGATTCTGAGAACCCCGCTGGCTGCACAGCATAGTCTGGTATCGCTGGGTTCAGCCGTGTCTCGCTGAAGCAGAGGTTGCAATCCCGAATGTCTCTCTGGAACTTAATTCTGGCTCTGAGGTCATCAAGCTTGTTCTCGATGGATTGAACATTGGCTAGCAGGATACTGGGTATGGGTGCACGGCAATGTGCCGTCTAAGCTGCGTGCGTGCGCAATTGCGCCCTGCTGGCACGGTCTTTGCACACAGAAAAGCTGCGTTGCGCACAAAAAAAAATCTAACCTGAATTGAAATTATAATTAATACTTTAACAATTCTGTTTTGCAGTGTTAGTCAGTGAGTGACTGGCTGCTCTCGTATGGGATTAGAACGATGCCACCTTATCCCATAGTCCAGCCAATCACGCGATTCACATTCGTATATATGCAGCTAATCAATGTTGTTGACAGACTATGACAGCGTCCTTATGTGCCGACACCGGTGTTTTAACTAGCAATGCGGCGTGGCAGATGTGGAGTGAAGCCACGTTAATGACAACGTGTACAACCATTGGAGATGTGAGCAGGACAGACAGAGCAATTGATGGAAAAAGTGTGGACTTTATACCAGTTTTTAAATTGTGCTGATAGGCCACGTAAAACCAGAGTTATGATAAAAATATATGCAATGTTTGGTTTTCTTCCTGAATACTATCGTTGTTTATATTTACTGCGGGAAGAAACGCTTGGAAGCACTCTCTGCCTGTGAGCAAAAACAAAACCAAAAAACCCCCACCCTTTTCTATTGGTCGAAAAATGTACCATGTCGACCAATCAAAAACTGATATGGCAACATGGCATTTAGTTGTTATGAAGGGGGGAAGTTTTAGGAGTGACGGCGGTGTTTAATCCAAGATGGCGCCAGTGTGTACGGCAAGCCGTCTTTGGGTCCGTCTTCCCGTTTCCGCTGTGGTGTGCCCCAGGGCTCGGTACTGGGTCCTGTGTTGTTTTCTCTGTATATGTTGCCCTTGAGCTCCATTTTTGAAAAACACAATGTTTCTTTTCACTGTTATGCTGATGATATTCAAATCTACCTTCACCTGACTGGGGATGCTTTATCCTCACCACATCCTCTGTTTGACTGTCTGAGTGATGTCAAGGACTGGTTATCACGTAACTTTCTTACTTTAAATGGAAAGAAGACAGAAATTATTGTTTTTGACCGAAATATGCCTCTGGGACAATTGACTGGCACATTTGGGCCTGTTGCTAACTACCTTACTGATACTGCCAGGAATCTTGGAGTTTTCATGGATAGTTCCTTCAAACTTGACAAACAGGTCTCTACTGTGGTAAAAACTAGCTTTCATCAACTACGCCGAATCTCTAAGGCTAAACCCTACATACCACACAAAGATATGGAGAAACTCATTCATGCTTTCATTACGTCAAGACTGGACTATTGTAACTCACTCTACTTGGGTCTACAATCTTCTCTTCTGCAGCGTCTGCAGCTGGTCCAGAATGCCGCAGCACGTCTCTTGACCGGCACTAGAAAGTTTGACTCTATCACCCCTGTTCTGAAAAATTTACACTGGCTTCCTATCAAATATCGAATTGATTTTAAAATTCTATTGTTTACTTATAAAATTTTAAACAATATGGCACCTGACTACTTAGCTGATCTCCTCTGTCTGTACAGCCCTCAGAGAGCACTAAGATCATCGGGCCAACTGCTCTTGGTGCAACCTAGGTCTCGGCTGAAGACCAGAGGAGACCGTGCCTTTGCCGTTGCTGCACCCAGGCTATGGAATACTCTCCCTCTTCATATTCGCGCGTCAGATTCCATTCAGTCTTTTAAATCACGTTTAAAAACGTATTTGTTTGATCTGGCATTTAAGGCGAATTAGGGTAATTTACATCTGGCTCTGTATTTAGATTATGTAATTATCTTATATTTTATATATTTGTAATTTATATTTTAGTGTGATTTTATTTGTACTGCGATTTTACTGGAAAGCACTTTGGTGTACTTCGGTCTTAAAAATGTGCTATATAAATAAATTTTGATTGATTTGATTGATTGATTGTTTTGAGATGTGAGAGATTTGCGATGTTTAGCGCAAATCTTGTGTAGTTAGTGTGTAGTTTAGTCAATAGATTTGTTGTGTGTGTCAGAACAATGAGGTGACTACTGAATGTTACAGCTGTTACAGGAGTGATACATCTCATGTTGTCAGGCCTGCAGGTATCAGGCTGTTGTTCTCCTTTATCTCATAGTGGACAGAAATTATTTTTTGGAGTGGCACAAATAATTTGTGTTGCATCAAATTTGATGCAGAGCACCTGATTGTTCTGTAAATAGTTAGAAATTTTTATTTAAAAAAAATGCCTTGGCTGCATTTTTAGGTAAATAGCTGCAAAAAACTTTGATGTTTGCATAACTCAGTTACTTTTTTGAAGAAGTAACTATATAATTAATTGCCCAAAACTGGTCAATATATACTGTATTTTGCAGACAGAGAGTTACAGGACTCTCTCCCAGACCACAGACTCATACTCATAATACAAGTCAGAGCTTTATTAAAAAAAAAGAAAAAAAAAAGACAGAAAGTTATTTTTACTTCCAATAGTGTGAACATACTACACAGGTCATGAACAAGATTTGTTTAAATTTTCATTGTAAGTGGGCTAAAGCAGTTAATTAAAAGTAGTCTAAGATAAATGTAAATGCTGTAATTTGATTATTTTAATAAACCATGTAACTTGGATGGATTCGATGCTGGCGCGACCACAGTGCACGGGTCTGCTGTTGCTCACAGTGGTCCAAGGGACCGCTCAGGGAGTTTGTGTGTTCGCTCAGACAGATGAAAAATTAGAGGGAACATTGGTGCACGGTGTGCGCGAGCCCATAGCCTGTTCCTGATGCTGGCTCGTTTCCCTCGAGGCCTTCACTTGGAGTCGCGTCCTTTGTTCTCCCTCGGGATCTCCCTTGGCGAGGTTGGCTCCGGAGTTAAACACAATGAAATGTGTTTATATTGTAAACCAATAGAAACCAGAGTGTCTCTACTGTAACAAATTTGTGTGTTTTTCACAATGCCCATGCAAGATTATGGCAGATAGAGCAAAAAGAAATGAAAATCAGGAAAAAGTGGAAAGTTTGGTCAGAGCATCCAGCACGGCAGCTGACCTCACCGGCACCATCTTGATATAAATATCAATCTGGTCAACTTTAGTTTGTATGAGAACTGTTGCATGCATGTCAGTCTATTAACCATAACTCACATAAATGTACAAGTACGTCATGTTGATATCTTTATGACCATGTTATATATAATATTCTAGTATTAGGAGGGAGATGATGTATGATCAGTGAAGAGTATCATGGCACTGGATCTGTGACCCAGTGTTCATGTGTTTTTGAGTTTTGTCAATATTACATAGTTTAGTGTCAGTCATGGTTTTGGTTATGGTTATAGTTTTGTGCTTATGTTATAGTTTTTATTCTTTAGTTTTCTGTCTCTGTGTCTTCCCTGTGTTTCTCATTTTCATGTCTCCATGTTCCATGTGCCCTCTTTGTCTCTCCAAGTCAGTGATGCGACCATGTTTGTATCTCACCCCTGTGCCAAGCATTAGGCTCGTGTGTCTTCATCCTTGCCTTGTATTTGTCATGCTCCCTGTTTTATTTTGACAGACCTTGTCCTGTTTTCAGTGTACTTAGTTTTGCTAAGGAGGCATCCTCCTTTGTCTTGTAATGTCAGATTTGTCCCAGCTGTGTTCCTACCTGTTCCCCATCCTTTTGTTACTTTGTGTATTTAAGTCCTCAGCCACGTGGAGTAACCAGCTGCATAATTATTTTTTGTATTCAGCCATTTGTAGGTTGATAATTACTCAATCAAAAGATCAATAGATATGACTACAGAAAAACTCAAGGTGTTCTTGCTCTTAGACGACAGTGCTAATCACCACGCCACCATGCTGCCCGAGCACCTAGCAGTCTATATTTCATGGATATTATATAGTTTTTAAAAAATTACATCTGAATATTTCATAGTTTTAACCTGCCCCAAACCTAAATAAAAAAGCAGTTGTGTAAGAAGAAGAAAAAATAGTACCCCCACACACAGTCTCACTTACCACAAAATTTTGGTCCAACCAGCCTTCATCAGATACTTTACTGAAGAATATTTACAGAACCAATCACACACATTGATATCTCTATCTATATAGCTCCCCCTCTCTCTCAATATATATGTGTATATATATATATATATATTAGGGGTGCAACGATATTCGTATCGATATTGAACCGTTCGATACAGTGCTTTCGGTTCAGTACGCATATGTATCGAACAATACAACATTTGTAATTTATTTTATCAACTTTCCTTCTGACGATGCTGTCTGTGTGGAGCGCTCAGTGAATCTGCGTTCGACTACTCCGCCTAGGCTGCACTGTCGAGCGCAGATCCACTGAGTGCTCCACACAGACAGCATAGTCAGAAGGAAGAGCGCAGGGCACCTCCCCCACCCTCATTCAGATCTGGCGTTTGGAATTATTTTGGTTTTCATGTGACGTATGACCCTGAAGGTAAGCGAGTCATGGACTAAAGTAAAACAGTATGTTGGATGTGCCATGCAATGCTCAATTACATGGGTGGGAACTAGTGTGTTAGCGCAGTTAGCTCGTTAACGTGTTAGCCGTCTAGCCCCATGCACGGGGCGATCGGTGGTAGCTCGTTAACGGAGATTTGCCGTGTTGTGGCGTTAAGGTCATTTCAACGAGATTAACCTGAAAGCACTAGTGGGAACACAACGAATATGACTGCACATTTACGCCAACATCATCCTAGTGCAAAGACAAAAACAACAAGCATGCTACTAACTTTAGCCGAGTCATTTAGACAGCTGTTAGCACATGATTCTCCTTATGCTGCTGAGAATATAGCCCAGAAGAAGCGGATAGTATAGCTTTTATTTTGGAAAGAGACATTTCTCTGTAATAAACTCTCTTTTCCAAAGATGAGTGATTCCTCAATCAGATACAGGGCTTGCAATATCGCTAGCCTGACGTCCTGGGGCTAGCGATTTTTTTCAGTCGGGCTACCCTGCCCGTCGGGCTATTGTAGGAAGGAAAAATATATGTCAATCCTTTTGCATTCTTTCAGAAATGTAGCTGGGTAATTATGTCATTGGCATCGGTGAGCCACTGTCAATATGTGACATATTGAAATCGCGTTTGAATTTGCGCTTGTTTTTTTGCTTTCACTTTGCAATCGTGCGAACTGTGTATAGAGAGCGACAGCACTGATCTGTGAGTGATGATAATTTGCGCACCAATTCCTCTGACATCGTCTTATTAATCGTTAGCTTACTATGCAAACATGACAAGTGAAATCTCCCGCAGCTTAAACATGTGAGAGGTTGATCGCGCAGAGAATCGCTGAGCTTATGTGAGTGAGTGTGTAAAAGCATTTCAGTTCTGCTGAGCCAAACAAGACAGGTCAGGGTGAAGAAGTGACAGCCAAAGAAAAGCTTACCACAAAACGGAGAAGTTATGACAAATCAGACTATAAGGCAAAAAGAAAGTGCAGCTTTATGGTTTCATGGACAAAATAATTTCTGTGGCTGCAATATGACGAGCTAAATAACCAGGGCTGCACATAAGTGGTCCGCAGGTGCGCATTCGCTGTCAAAATAAAAAACACGCACAAGGGTTAGGGTTAAATTTAAAAACTGTACTTTTGAGTTAAAATATATATTTATAATTTTAATAAATGACAAATTAAAAAGGCATGAACATTTTTTTTGTATCGAAAAAATATCGAACCGTGACACCAAAGTATCGAACCGAACCGTGAATTTTGTGTATCGTTGCACCCCTAATATATATATATATATATATATATATATATATATATATATGTACACGGTGTCAACACGTTAACAAGCTAACTGTGCTAACGTACTAGTTCTCACAAATTGAGCATTGCGTGGCACATCCGACATACTGTTTTACTTTTGTCCATGACGCTCTTACCATCAGTGTCATGCTTCACATGAAAACCAAGATAGTACCAAACGCCAGCTCTGAATGAGGGTGGGGGAGGTTCAATTTTGGGTAGCGTTGAGGCAGTTGCCATGTTGCAACGAGCTTAGCTTCTGTCTTGCTAGCTTGCGCTGCGCTCAGTGGATCTGCACTCCACAGTGCAGCCTAGGCTGAGTAGTCGAACGCAGATCCACTGAGCGCTCAACACAGACAGCATCGTCAGAAGAAAAGTTGATAAAATAAATAAACAATTTTGTATTGTTCGATACATATGCATACCGAACTGAAAGCACTGTATCGAACGGTTCAATATTGATGCGAGTATTGTTGCACCCCTAATATATATATATATATATATATCTGTGTCCCGCTCATGTATTGACCCATGTGCCAGAGGTGCAAAACACCAGCTACTGGTAGACAGAACAGTCAGCCGAGACTGCAAGACCAGACTGACCACCCTGTGCACTGCCTGGATTGATTACAAGAAGGCCTATGACTCAATGCCCCACAGCTGGATACTGGAATGGCTAGAATTGTACAAGATCAACGGGACCCTAAGAGCCTTCATCAGGAACTCAATGGGGATGTGGCGTACAACACTAGAGGCCAACTCCAAGCCCATAGCACAAGTCACCATCAAGTGCGGGATCTACCAAGGAGATGCTCTGTCCCCACTGCTGTTCTGCATAGGCCTGAACCCCTTTAGTGAGATCATTAACAAGACTGGCTACGGATACCGACTACGGAACGGAGCAGTTGTCAGCCACCTCATGTACATGGATTCACTGATCCACACTACCAGGCTATACAGCAATGGCATTGGAATGTTGTTCGGACTGGAGAAGTGTAGTCGGATGGTAACAAAGAGAGGGAAGGTAGTCAGAACTGAGGGGATTGAACTACCAGAAGGCAACATTGCAGACATAGAGGACAGTTACAAGTACCTGGGGATCTCGCAGGCGAATGGGAACCATGAAGAGGCCGCTAGAAAAGCTGCAACCACCAAGTACCTGCAGAGGGTCAGGCAAGTCCTGAGGAGTCAGCTGAATGGTAAGAACAAGATCCGGGCCATCAACACGTACGCCCTGCCCATGATCAGGTAGCCTGCTGGGGTAATAGGCTGGCCAAAGGAGGAGACAGAAGCCACTGACATAAAGACAAGAAAGCTCCTTACCATGCATGGAGGGTTTCACCCCAAGTCCAGCACCCTGAGGCTGTACGCTAAGCGGAAGGAAGGTGGCCGGGGACTAGTGAGTGTCAGAACCACAGTCCAGGATGAGACAACGAACATCCAAGAATACATTGGGAAGATGGCCCCAACTGACCGAGTGCTCAGTGAATACCTCAGGCAGCAGAAACCCAAGACAGAGGAGGGAGACGAGGAACCATCATGGAAGGACAGGCCCCTGCACGGTATGTACCACCGGCAGATAGAGGAGGTGGCTGATATCCATAAATCCTACCAGTGGCTGGACAAAGCTGGACAGCACAGAGGCACTAATCATGGCAGCACAAGAACAAGCTCTGAGTACAAGAGCCATAGAGGCTGGGGTCTATCACACCAGGCAAGACCCCAGGTGCAGGCTGTGTAAAGATGCCCCAGAGACAATCCAGCACATAACAGCAGGGTGCAAGATGCTAGCAGGCAAAGCATACATGAAACGCTATAACCAAGTGGCCGGCATAGTGTACAGGAACATCTGTGCCGAGTATAACCTGCAAGTCCCGAGGTCAAAATGGGAGATGCCCCCAAGGGTAGTGGAGAATGACCAAGCTAAGATCCTGTGGGACTTCCAGATACAGACGGACAAAATGGTGGTGGCTAACCAACGGACATAGTGGTGGTAGACAAACAGAAGAAGAGGGCCATAGTGATCGATGTAGCGGTTCCGAATAACAGCAACATCAGAAAGAAGGAACACGAGAAGCTGGATATATATATATGTGTGTGTATATATATATGTGTATATATATATATATATATATATATATATATATATATATATATATATATATATATATATATATATGTTCATCACTTCATACAAACTTGCTAATGTATAATTGAGGGATACAATGTCATTTCCTATGCTAAATTATCAAAACTTGCCGCCATGACCACAGCCGTTTATGAAAAATCAAAAGCTTTATAGTGTAACAGGGCGTTAAATTCCACTCAGTGAATATCAGGTTGATCTGGTGAAATCCTTAGGAGGACTTTGAAATAGTACAAGCCCTGAAAATGGCAACAAACCCCCAGCCAAATTAACACTTTAAATTCAACATGGCTGACTCCCTGTTGGATTGAAGATATGATTCCAAGAGACTATTTCTCACCCCTGTGGACAGTATATCCATCAAGCTCGGGTCCTCTACCTGAGGCCAGGGAGGTTGAGGGTCCTGCATAGTATTTCATAGTACTCCCTGTCCAGAATGTGTACATCCTCATCCGTGAAAGAGTGGCCACTGGTCTGTAGGTGTAAATAGACTGCGGAGTCCTGGCCTGACGAGGTAGGTCTTCTGTGTTGTTCCATCCACTACGTCAGAGGTCGTTTGGTTTCCCTGATGTATAAATCCTGGCTATCCTTCTGGCATTTAACAGCATTCACCACATTACTATTACCCGATCCTTGGGTTGGACAGATTTTTGGCACAACATGTTTTGGGGTTTATAAGGCCATAAATTGGCGAAACCTTCAGCCAGATGAGACTCAAGTAGTCACTTGATGAATGACGAAACGTTTCTCTCTTGCTGCCATTCGGAATCTATACATCTATCACTACGGCCATTTTCTTCTGTTTGTCTACCACCACTATGTCCAATTGGTTAGTCACTAGCTTTTTGTCTGTCTGTATCTGGAAGTCCCACAGGATCTTAACTTGGTCATTCTCCACCACCCTTGAGGTCGTCTCCCATTTTGACCTCGGGGCTTCCTGGCCATCTTGGGCACAGATATTTCTGTATATTATGCTGGCCACTTGGTTATAGCGTTCCATGTATGCCGTGCCTGCTGCTCCTGCCCTGCTGTTATGTGCTGGATTGTCAGTAGCTTCTATCTTCTCCTTTGGCCATCTTATTATCCCAGCAGGGTAACCTCATCACGAGCAGAGCTTGGGACTGGCTTCACCCCAAGTCCAGCACCTTGAGGCTGTATGCTAAGCAGAAGGAAGGAGGCCGGGGACTAGTGAGTGCCAGCACCACAGTCCAGGAAGAGACAACGAACATCCATGAATACATCAGGAAGGTGGCCCCAACCGATCGAGTGCTCAGTGAATACTCAGACAGGAGAAACTCAAGAAAGAGGAGCAAGAGGAAAAAGAGGAGGAACCATCATGGGAGGACAGGCCCCTGCACAGCATGTACCACCGGCAGATAGAGGAGGTGGCTGACATCCAGAAATCCTACCAGTGGCTGGACAAAGCTGGACTGAAAGACAGCACAGAGGCACTAATCATGGCAGTACAGGAACAAGCTCGATCAAGGAGACCAGCGCTTATACTGCAGGCCTGGATGTACTGTCTACATTGGCTGTCTCTCACCCTTTATCCACCCCTGTTGCTTGTCATGTGTTTCTTTGGTGTATTAAGAGTTTTTTCATGTGCTATGTACAAAGGTGTCTTTTTCCTGTTCTCAAACTGATCTCCCTATTGGAGATTAGTCTGGGGGGAGTTATTTTTTTTTCCTTATCTTTCCTAATGTGGTGCATTTTCCATTGTTATACCTCTCTGACAAGGGCGTAGATTTGGTTTTGGCATTGGTGGGGACGGATGATTCAGTCACCGAACCGTGTCCTGTTCCTTTTTTTTCCTTTTTGTCTTTGCTTCTTGATAAAAAAAAATAAGTAAATATACTTGCCTATGTATGCTATTCTACATGCTTTTAAACCATTTAAAATAACAATTCATAGTTTTATATGTGAATTATATAATGTTAAATTACTATTAAACAAATGACTAAGTATATTAGACTTTTGTTTACTTCAGCCATATTCCATATAAATCAGGTATCATACAAAAAATAAAAACAGCTTCAAATACAGTCATGACAATAAAAGAATATGACTTTAAGGACTTAACAACATTAGTTCAGTTATAGTGCACCAACATCTGTTATACTTTGGCACTAAGGGAACACTGAATGACTTGGTGGGTTTTGTCCATAAAACTACTCATCTAAGACTACCACATTTAAAGATCTCTCAGCAAGTCAGTGAGCTGGGATTTTTTATTCTAAACATGAACTACTGTTACATCAACAGACATGGACTACTGGTGCCCCACACAACAACTCAATGTCCACTATGTGAAGGAGGCAAACACATGCCTTCTCCTCTTGTTAATCTATAGCACCAAATCATCAGTCAGTCACCTGTGACCTTGCCTCTTCACCTCTGTCTGAGCTGCAACATGGCAGAGCTGCTTCTATCACCTGATAGATAGCAGTGAGACATTCCAAATACATGCAGTCACACATGTGCTTCAAATACAGTAATGAACCACCAACTCATCATCCAATTTCACCTGTAATCTTGTATCACCATTGCTCTCTGAGCTTTTTTTTTTGGTTCTTCTGTCAACTGACAAATAGGACATAGATGACAATAAGAGTAAAATGTGTAGCTGCTTCAGTGTTACTGTCAATTTGTGCAGATATTGACTCATCAGTAATGTTTGTAGTGTGAGTGCATTTTTAAAACTGTGCAAACTGCACTACAAGGTGGAATATTTGCAAAATCATGACTACCTCATGATATTTTGTCTAAAATAAAATAAAATAGTGGGTGGCTGTAGCTCAGGTGGCAGAGCAGGTCAGCCACTAATCAGAAGGTCGGTGGTTCGATCCCAGGCTGCATCCTGGCTGCATGCCAAATATCCTTGGGCAAGATACTAACCCCGTGTTTGTCTACTGGTGGTGGTCAGAGGGCCCGGTGGCGCCTGTGTCCGGCAGCCTCGCCTCTATCAGTGCGCCCCAGGGCAGCTGTGGCTACAATGTAGCTTGCTATCGCCAGTGTGTGAATGGGTGGATGACTGAATGTAGTGTAAAGCGCTTTGGGGTCCTATGGACTAGAAAAGCGCTATACAAATGCAGGCCATTTACCATTTAAAAAATTACCCCAATGAATATGTCAGTACCATTAGGATGAAATTATTGTGTCACCAACATTTTAACTTTAGACATATAACCTTAACAGCCTCTGTAAACGAATATCCTGGCTTGCTCGAGGCTGCTCTGGGAGACTGAGATAACTAATAGTGCTGCCTGCTGTGCAGTTAGTTTCCAAAACACGTTATTCATGGTTACATACAGTTTTAGACTGATGTGGGCCAAAGCCTAGCATAGCCTGTAACGTTATTATGACGGACACATTTTATGCGTTAACTTGGCTTTAAGTGACTTACAGGTTTCTTTGAAAACTACTTTCTTATATCCAGGTTCTTCCTTGTTGCTGCCATCGTCCTCTCCTCCTTGCAGGTCTTCGCAGCACAGGCTTGCCGCTGCTAAAACTAAACAGAGCTCCCTGAAAGGCACAGCCAATCACATTGGCCATATTTGTCACATGACGTAGGACTCCAGTAGAGAACGTAATTTACCCTTTCTGCACCACTGTGTGAATGAGACGTCGACAGATCGTTTTTTTCTTTCTATCAGGTTTATTTTTCTGTATTCAAAGAGATCGAATTATTGGTGGGGACAATTCAATAACCGCTGGATATTGCTGGGGACATGTCCCTTCCGTCCATGCCAAATCTACGCCCTTGCTCTCTGACCTGTCTTCCCCATGTGATGTTTTGTGTAATGTATGTATGGTCGGAGGGTAAGATGGCGCCGCCATTGCGTGCAATAGGTCAGCAGCCTTAACATGAAATTTCCCCTTGTGGGACTAATAAAGGTATCTTATCTGTTTAACGTCTCCCATTACAATGGCCTCACTGTGTTAACATTCCACATTCATGCAAACTGGTGATAGAAGTGCTGTTACCAGTTGTAAAGTGAGAAAGTGATAATACTATAACTAATGTGATATGATTAAATTTGTGATTAATACATGACAAAATAAATTATGAATATATTGAATACTACATTTGAATAATGGATTGGATTGCATTAAATAGTGCTTTTCGAGACCCTCAAAGTGCTTTACATTACAATTCCACTATTCATTCACTCTCACATTCACACACTGGTGGAGACAAGCTACAGTTGTAGCCACAGCTGCCCTGGGGCAGATTGACAGAAGCGAGGCTGCCATATCGCGCCATCAGCCCATCTTGTACAATTCTAGGCATGCTGGGATCCATGGTTTGGGCACTGAGTCATAAGCCTTCTTGTAATCAGTCCAAGCAGTGTACAGGTTGGTCAGCCTGGTCTTGCAGTTTCGGGCGACCTTTCGGTCTACCAGTAGCTGGTGTTTTGCGCCTATGGTATTCTTGCCAATCCCTTTCTGTGCCCTGCTTAGGTATTGACCCATGTATTGACCCATGTGCCTGCTCAGATTAGCCGCTTTGATGCCTGACAGGAGCTTCCATGTGGTACTGAGGCAGGTTATTGGCTGGTAGTTGGATGGGAACAATCCCTTCTGGGGGTCCTTGAGGATCAGGACTGTCCAGCCTTCAGTTAGCCATTGTGGCTGTCGCTCGTAAACTAGCAGGTGATTCATTTGTGCTGCCAGATGCTCATGGAATGCAGTCAGCTTCTTCAGCCAGTAGACATGAACCATGTGCTGTCCAGCTCTTCATACTGGAGGCCTTTTCTTGGATATCTGCCACTGTGATGGTAACTGGACGGTAACAGTTTAGAGAGGTTGCTGTGTCTGCTGTCAGAGCCACTAGCCACTGAGCATTGTTGCTTCCTTTTCCCATATGATCTTCCAGTATTGCTCCATCTCCAGCCTCGGTGGTGCTGTTCTCATACTGTTCCCCTGAATCAGTTTTTCTGTTCGCCCTCTGGGGGAGGGGGCCTGGCGGAGGAGCTGGCTGTCTGGTTGGAATCTGGGCTGGTTGGCCTTCCTGCTGCTGCAGGAACAGGGGCAGTATGCTCATCTCCACCCCAGAGTAAAGGGAACCATCTCTTAAGTCAGGGATCAATTGACCCTGTGGGGAGTGCTGATGCCTGGACACAAGAGTATAGCGTAGAGGTCGGCAACCCTAGGCACACGTGCCACAGCTGGCACGTGAAGGGTTAACTGATAGCACGACCATAGCTGGACTGGCCATTGAGCATACCGGGCATTTGCTCGGTGGGCCGATGATTTTTTTTTTTTTCGTAACGGTATAAACAATGAAAGGTAGTGGATTGGCCAGATGCTGGCCGGTGTGTAAAAATAACTCAGTTTTTTGGTGGTGGCTATGGCGGAGCTTTCACAGATTCAGTAACATTAGCAAGTGGTGGAGGCCAGCAGGTGGATGAGGGAAAGGGGAGACAAGAGGAGAGACCCGAGGCGGCTGCCGGTCTGAGCGTCAGGTGAACTGAGCTTCGGGTAAGAAGTTATGACCTGCAGTCTATCTGGGTCAGATATAAACCAAGTTTAGGTGGAGTTTATTTTCGTTGTGCTGACTTTTTACAGTCAGTTACAATAACTCAAACTGCGTACTAGCTAGTATGAAGGAGTTTATATACTGCTGGGTGGGTGCTATGATGTTAGTGATAGTGAACTTTATTCTATTCATAAGGTTAGTTAGTAGAGTTGCCAAGCGTCCCGTATAAAGACGGAGTCGTCCCGCATTCAGAGAAAATATTACGTGTTTCGTATTGAGCTGAAAAGGAACACAGTTTGTCCCGTACTTCAGCTACAATGGAAAAAGACACAAAGCTGCATATTTACGCTGCACAGCTGCATCTTCTCCTCGCATTCTCTCCCCCTCGCTCTCCTGTTGCTGCTTCAATCATGAAACTGATCAATGATCAGCTGATCGGCTTTTCTCTCTTGTTTGTTTATCGCCCACTTTGCGAAAGAGGAAACCGCCGGATGTCACGCTAAACAACAGCAGCTTGTTTAAGCTTGATGAGCTGTTGTTAGAATTTATTTAATATTAATTTCTAGTATCAGTCAATGTTTGCTGGAGCCACAGCCGTAAAGCTACTGGTCATGATATCGGTTTGATTATCTGGTGAGAGGGAAAAACGAAGATGAAACCAGGAGATGTCCTTACTGAATCATCAGAGCTGAACAGGTGATGGAGAAACCGGTTTACCTTTTAAGTGACATGAATGAGTTGAAGGGAAGTTATGAACTGTTTCTGAGAGACAAATAACACCAGGATCCTTTTCTAAGTAACTGACAGCTGGTAACTGTGCAGGGGTGAGTCTAGCAAAGTTTTGGGGGGGCCAGGTAGGGCATTAACAGGGAAAGGAGGGCACAAAGAAATACTTTCTTATTCTCATTTAATTTTTAAATAATTATTAAATAATTATCTGAAGCTTACAACCAAAGTTTTTATCCAACGTAAAATGCAGAGAAATCATACACCAACAAGACTGTACATCACTGCCACAACAGCGTTTGTTTTCATTCAAAGGCTTTATGGCTTTTCCTATAATACCTGGTGGGCCGGTCTCTAGTCAAAATGCCCGGCCACGCAATGAATTAATCTGAGAAGGTGCATTAAAAAATAAATGGCCTGGAGGCAGTGCACATCGCAAATTAGCTTGCATAGACACATTAGTTGTGCCGCTTCTTAATGACGGCATATTAGCTAACAACCCCAACTACCAGATTCAACTTGTAATTGGCTAAAAATAACTTAGCCTACTGGTAAGAGGGATGTTGTTAGCTTTCCACATTCTGACACTTCAAAGCTTCAGGAGCTCTCCGCTCAGCATCAGCACCGTGGAAATACACAGATACATCTGTAGACTCGAGACAGAATTCACAATGCGTTTTTGGGACTTTCAGGTGTATGGACCAATGTTTTATTTTCTGATCAAACCAGAAAGCTTTAATGAGCACCTAGATTTGTCTCTCATTAACTGGCTGAGTTAATCCCATTTAATGCAACATCGAAGCAGCTAGAATCCACAGCTGTGCATGTTCATGGAGCTTTCATTTTAACCTGCTGGACATCACTACCTGACAAGTTTAACTGTCTTCAGAACATTGCAGAGGCCTTATTGACAGTATTTGGCTCTACATATCTTTGTGAGCAGATTTTCTCTCACATGAGTGTCCTCAGGTCAAGTCTGAATGCTGGACACTCAGCTGGTGACGCTCTCTGGTCTCCCACTCAGAGACACAGACATGCCATTTTGGCCCAGTTTATTTTTCTTATTGTTGTGAGGAGACCATAAATAGCATTTGCATTTTCTGTTGTACAGTTCATTTGCTGTTATGGAGTTCTTGTTATTGATAAAAAGTGTCTTTTTTGTTTCAAAATAGCTGACAACTATTCACTGATAGCTGCCAACATCTGCAAACAAATATAGTTCTCCAGGAAGCCCTGATAAGTATGCCCAATAATAAGGCTCCAGGTCCAGACGGCTTTCCTGCAGAATTCTACAAAGAATTCTGGTAGATTCTAGCACCAGTTTTCTACAGAACGTTGTTGGAAATTAAAGAAAAGGGCAGACTTCCATCAAATATGAATTCTGCAAACATTAATCTCCTGCTAAAACCAGGCAAAGACCCTGTATATCCCTCAAGCTATCGTCCAATATCCCTTATAAATGTAGACCTTAAAATAATCTGCAAAGCTCTCTCAAAGAGACTGGAGAAAATAACCCCCCTCTTAATTCATCCTGACCAAACTGGTTTCATAAAAGGTAGGCACTCATCAACAAATACACGTAGATTACTTAATTTGATAGACTACTCATACAGTAAAAACCTAGAAACTACAATATTCTCTTTAGACGCAGAAAAAGCATTTGACAGAGTTAACTGGAAATTTCTATTTGCAACTTTACACAAATTTGGTTTTGGATCCTCTTTCATAAACTGGTTAAAAATATTATATAATTCCCCAACAGCTTGTGTTAGAACAAATGACCAGACATCCTCCAGCTTCTGTCTCTTGAGGGGCACCAGGCAGGGATGCCCACTCTCCCCTTCACTGTTTGCAATTTTCATTGAACCACTAGCAGCAGCAATTAGACAGAATTCAGTAATTAAGGGCATAAAATGCAAGAACGTGGAACATAAAATCAGCCTTTATGCGGATGATGTGTTACTCTTTCTCCAAAATTCACAAACCAATATCTCTGGGGTGATTGAATTGATAAACTCTTTTGCAAGAATATCAGATTACTCAATTAACTGGTCAAAATCTACAGTCCTACCGATTAATTGCTCCTTCCATAATTCCTCTTCTACACCACTGCAATCGGGAAATATAAAATATTTAGGTATTAATGTTTCTCCCAAGCTTGCAGATCTAACTAAATTAAACCATATCCCACTTTTAAAGAAGGTAGAAGATGATCTGGCTAGATGGAAATGTCTACCCATATCACTCATGGGAAGGGTTGCCGCTATAAAAATGATGGTCTTACCAAAAATAAATTATTTATTCTCAATGATCCCAACTAAACCGCCACAAGATTGGTTCAGATCTCTAGATTCATGTATGTCCAAATTCCTTTGGAAAAATAAACCGCCACGTATAAGCTTAAAAACACTACAAAAGACCAAGGATAAAGGAGGACTAGAACTGCCTAACTTTCAGCACTACTTCTTAGCCAACAGGCTTCAGTTTATCTCAGGATGGCTAAAACATACCCTCTTAGATGAACCTTGGCTAGATGTAGAACAAGCACTCTGCAATAATCTAGAGATCTCAGACCTACCATTTATCAGCTCAAACATCCAACGACATGAATGCTTTAAAAGCATCAACATCAGCTCTTCTCTGACAGCATGGTGGGAGTTTCTAAAATTGACGGCGTCTTCATTAATCCCATGCAAACGTACACCTATCTGGAACAACCCTGACATATTACAAAACAATAATATGATAAACTTTTCAGATTGGAGTGGTAAAGGAATCAAATATTTAGAACATATACTAGAAGGAACAGAATTTATTTCATTTGACGGACTAGTTACACAATATGGGATCAACAAGAAAAGATTTTTAGAATATCAACAAATTAAATCCATAGTAAAAAAGAAATTTAAACCGGGTCAAGTTGAACTACAAACACCACCAAGTGTGGTTCAATTTCTTACTCTTAAAACCCCCAAATTACTATCCAAAATATACAGAATGCTTTCTAAAACAGATGAATCAATATCACTTCCTATTGCAAAATGGGAAGCGGATTTATCAGTTAACTTAGACCTAAACTTCTGGTCTCAGATTTGCTTAAAAACCTTTCATCTAATTAGAAATCCCAGTCTTCAATTAATTCAATACAAAATATTACATAGAGTGCACTATACAGATCATCGGATGTTCAAGATGGGCTTTACGTCTACCAACAACTGCTCACACTGCCAAACCAATTCACCGGACAATTATATCCACGCTCTTTGGTTCTGTCCACCAGTTCAGAAGTTTTGGCGCGAGATATGTGAAGACTTATCGAAGTGTCTGAAATGTAACATTCCAACTTCCCCCTTAGTGTGTTTGTTGGGCAGCTTAGATAATGTCACTTCAGAAAAGAATATCGCCCATATGGTTTTCACTGCCCTATGCATAGCCAAGAAAACAGTCCTCATGAACTGGAAAAATAAAAATAATCTTAATTCTAACCAATATAGAAATTATCTATTAGATTACATTAGTCTTGATACAGCCTTTGCCACCACATCAGATTAATTGCTCTGGGCTCCTTTGATCAGCTCCATCACCTAGTGGGGGTGGGGGGTCATAGTTTGGTCCTGCCTTCACTGTTGTGATTGGTGTGGGGGTAGGGACAGGCTTAGGGCGTCGGGGGGTTCCCCGGAGGCATCTTCCTTGGGGGGCTCAACCAGGGGTAGCGGTCATGTCCGGTTAGGGGCTCTGTTGGCTCTCAGGTGACTGTTTCCTCGCGGCTGCGCGCAGCGGGGCTAGGGGAGGGTCTGTGCTGACGGACGTGGGTTACTGACCTGGTAGCCTGGCTGCCCCTGGGTGGGTCCGGGATGGGCGTGAGGTTCTGGGGGCGCTCCGTCTCTGGGCTGGGACCCGGAACGGGCCTCGGGGGCTTGGGTCCTGGTTGGTGTGTTGCCGGGGTTGTGGGCGGGTGGGTGCATGGGGGCCCAGCCCTGGAGCAGGGTGCCGCCGGTGCATCGAGCCACCTGGAGGGCTCTTCAACTGGTGGGGGAGATTGTCACATCTTGCAGGAGCTTTCCTCTCCTCAGGAGCTCCCTCTGCAGGAGGGGGAGATACAGGAGAGGTGGAGGAAGATCTCAGCCTGGGTATTTATTGTCTTATGTAGTCTGGAAGATGAGTGGATGGTGGGGTGGGTGCAGTTTTCTCTGTGGTGGGGTTGGGTGGACTGTCCCGGGCTCTGTGGGGCCGGGAGGTGCTGCTGCACTGGGCCCCGGTCTGGATGGGCCTGGGCCCCCTTTCCCTGGCGGGTCGCGGAGTATGGGGGTGCCTACTGGGGTCAGCGGGGGAGCTGGCCCCAGGGAGGGGTCACTTGCCCCTCCCTTCCTTCCCTCCCCATCTCCAGCTGCCTCCCTCTTCCCGCTCCACCACAACCACCCACACATGCAGGACCTTGGAGTAGGGGTATGTCACCAGGGTGCAGAGGAGGCTACCCCCCCCCCCCCCCCCCCCGTCCCCTTCTGGCTGCCTCTGCCTCAATTTTATCCCACAACTTAGACATTCACATTACTCACACTCTCATTACACATACATATAGGATCTTGGGGGTGGGCACGATACACGGAATCCAAGTTACCATCAGGGTGTACACCCCACCCCTGGCGTCGTTGCCCACCTCTCAATTTTAAATACACGTAGACATTAAGGGCTAGCAGGAGGGACCATGCGCTTACCTGCTGCTCTCTGGCAGGTAGCTCCATGCCCTCCTGGGTTTTAAATGCACCTTAGAACACACATGCATCAACACTACAATGAGCGGGTGGAGGGAGGTTTGGAGTCTTCTCTCACCCCCATTCTCTGCGACCTGCTGGAGCGGGGGGGCTAGGAGGAGGAGTTGGCCGTCTGACTGCGGTCTGGAGTGTGGGGCCTTCCTGCTGCTGCGGAGTCAGGGCGGTCTGCCTCCCCCCACCGCAGGGAAAAGGGTAACACCACCTGGGTCTGGGTGCAGTTCCCCCCTCCAGGGGCAAGGGTACCTAGACCCGGTTTGTAGAGTACGCTTGGGGAGTGTGATCGTGTGTACAGCGTCTCTTTATGTCTGTCTCCACGTTGGTTGAGTGTGGAGTAAGTGCATATGAGAGCATGAGGGTGGGAACGGATGTTTGTATCTGTGTGTGCCTGTATATCTGTGTCTATATGTCAGGTTGGGTGTCAGGCGCCACCTCTCTGGGGACACCTCAGGCCCTCCAGGGTTTGGAGATCTATCTCCCCCTACCACCACTTCCCCTGCCAGTGGCGGACCCCCTCAGACATCGGTGCGTTGGTACTTCTTTGTGTCCGGGGATGGGCGTCCAGGTACACACCGGCTCACTCCTTGGCGGCCGCTTATCGGGGCCTGGAGCCTGGGGCTCGCTCGGGCCTCTCGGCCTGGGGCTCGGTCACTCAGGCGCGGCTGGCTGCCGGCGGAGCTCACGGGCGCGTCACTGCAACTCCCCCTGGCTTCTGCTCCGCGGCTGCTGAGTGAGCCCTCATCTGGGACTCTCCTCAGCTCTTTCTGGGACAGTGGCGCGGCTGCCCCTCTGTTGGTCTTCCTTGGTCTCTTGTGTTCTGGGGGCCTCTGGATGTCTGGAGTTTTGATCTCCTCCATACCTGCTTCATGCCCTGGAGGACGGGGCTGTGGCCCCCCCACACCCTCTAGCAGATTATTACATGAAGGAACCTTTAAAAAAAAAAAAACAAGCGCGTCCATGCTCACAGGTGTACACACGGGTGATCACACCCACAAACTACACCCTTTTTGGCTCCTACCTCAAAGCACACTGTGTTCTGTTGATCTTATGTGCTGCACATTAATGTTTAATATTTAGTATTTACTGTCATATTCCCATATATCATTGTGATGTTGTTTATTCTATTACTCTTGTTCTCTTCTGCTTCTTTTCTTTTTTTCTTTCTCAGCAGGTGACCCAGGTGATTGATATATGCATTTTTTTTCTTTTTTTCTTCTTTTTTTTCTTTCTCTGCCCGTTCTGTTGGTTTTTGTCTTTTGCCCTTCTCCCCCGTCCCTCTTCTCAGCTGTTTCTCTTTCCCTCTTTCTTTCTCCCCTTCTTTCCCCCAGTCAAGTCTGTCCCGTATTCAGTAAGTGAAAATAAAATAAACAATAAAAGGTGAATCAAATGGACCATTACGGCAAGGCTGGGATGGTCAATTTGGTAAAGTAAATCCGTTGGGCATCTTTCTTTGCCTTTAGACAATAATTCTGATGGCAAAAGAGCCAAACGGGACAGGCAAAAAACAAAAAAACAAAAAAAAACCAAAAAAAAAACCCAAATATAGTTCTATAAAGTGGTTCTATATAGTGTGTAACTGTTAATATTGAGTGTTATTACATTTATTCCTAATGTAATCATATGGCACACTGACTTCTGAGGAAATTTTAGATGGCACTCATCATCAGAAAGGTTGCCTACCCCTGGTATAGAGTATGTTTGAGGAGTGTGAGTGTGTGTACTATCTTCATAATGTGAGGGTGGGAATGCATGTTTGTATGTAAGTATGTCATGTTCGTACAATATAGGATTTATATTTTAAGAACGTGAACGTTTTTTTGTTATAGCATGATAATTATGTATATTGTAATAACATGATATTTTGTTGTTCAAACGTGAAAAGTATATTGCACTAACATGATACTATATGAAACATGAAAGGTATATTGTTAGATCAATAAACTTTTCACATTATAATGTAATATAGCTCTATTTTTCTTTTGCCTGGGTGATAGCTCTACGCTTCCATAGTATGTTGCTCAGTAGCATTTAGTACTTATTATTTACTGTTACCTATGCTTATGTTGGTTGTTGCTGTGGTTTTCCTACTATGTTGCTTTCTTTCTTAGTGTCTTTTCTTTCTTTATCCCTCTTGTCTGCTATTTTTGTTTCCCTCTCCTTCTGTTAATTCCCAACTTCTCGTTCCTTCTTCTTTTTCTTTGCCATCCCCCGGTCCTGTTCATTTTTATTGTAATAACTTAAAATTTAAAACAAAACAAAACAAAAAAACTAATAAAAATCTAATAAACTATGGCAATCAAGTGGACTGTTATAGCAAACATTTTCTCACTTGGGAAAATAGATCCATCCAAAGGTTGATTCTGTTCATCTTGACATCCAGATGAACAGAATAAACTTTTGGGATTTACTTACCTGGGTGATTGGCATGTATCAAGACAAATCTGTTTGGAATATTTCTTGACGTTCAGACAATAATTATTATTGCTACAGTGCCAGACAAGACAGGCAACAGACGATAGACCGCAGAGTTGCAGGGAAAGATACGATCCAAATGCAGGACTCTTATGATGAACAGTGAATTTATTTACAAAGTCCAATGAAGAACAACTGCTTGCAAAACCCAGCACTGTGACCCCATGGCAATTCTCCCTGAATCCCACACAGTGCAAGTGTCCATAAAAAAGTGACAACAGCAACTCCAAAAACTTCCGTTCCCAACAGTGGTTCCGCTCCGTGAAAAACACACTTCGCTCCTGATCCAAGTCAGACTCAAGAATCCAGCGCCAACTGGATCTCAGCCACACTCTTAAATAGGGCACTCTTGACGAGGCTATCAGTTGCAGTTGGTGACAGCTGATGAGTGGCAGATGTGGCAGGCTCCAGTGTGAGAACACTTCCAGGTTGCAATCCCTCAGAGACCGAAGCATCCGGGAGCATAAATGAACATAAACACACAGAAAAGGAGCATAAGTACAGACCCCCCCGGGCAGGACGACCCCCGAGGATCGTCAGCTTGAGGTAAATACAGAAACACATGAGCCTTCGGCTCTCAGACCCAAGCCATGACATTACCACATATTTGACTATGTTAAGAGCCTGTGTCTCTGACCAATCAGAGAGATTCTCACATGGTCATTTTTGCTTAGTGCACGACTGCCCTTTGTCACCGATTCTGTTCATAGTTTTGGACAGAATATCTAGGCTTAGCAAGGGCTGAAGGTTTCTCCAGCTTGCAGTGGAACAATTTGTGCCTGAGTGTGAAGTGAAAATTGTGCAAATCAGCACCTCCATATCCACTGCAAGCTGTTCTCTGCCAGAAAGGTTGAGTGCCCACTTGAGTGCCCAGGTTGAGCCCGGGACAAGTTACTCCCCGAAGAGGAGGAGGAGGAGGAGTATCTTGGTTTATTGTTAACAAGACCTCTAATTTCGTGCTTAATGGTTCAGATAAAACTGAGGTTATTGTATTTATAATTGGCTGACACCCTCTCTACTTTTAGTACTTTTGGATATTCATTAAATTTCATTTTAGTAATCAATTTAAGTCAATTTTACTATTCAAGAAAACAGATTTTTAATGTAGTATATTGCTGTAAAACTGCCTCTCATCACTCTGTTTTAACTGCTTTCCCACTCATAGAAAGTTTTTTATAACAAAAATGATACAGGTATTTACATATGTAACTGCTGTAGTGCTGTAGCGGGACAAGCAAGTAACAGAAAGAAACATTGGCAACATGTGACTTATCATGTTTGAATGGATAACTATATGAATAATAAAACACATTTAATTATGTAAATATAGTTAGACATATTCAATGTTATAAAATTAAGGTTGTGATTGAAGAGAAGCAGCTTAAAAAATGGTTTAGAAGTAAAGATGGTTTGATGTGTTTCATGCGTATAGAGTTGTCTGACAGGAAAAGCTACATTTTCACAAGACGTTGCCACAGCAGATTTTTGTCAGACACCATTCCTGATGCAACACCACAGAGATTTGTTTCTCATATTGGTTTCCCCACTGTATTACAAATCTAAATAATCCACCAGGTCTTCAATTACTCTTATACGAGGTGTTTATGATATGCACAAGCATGATGCAGATGTTAGTGGTGAATCTGAAAGGGTGTGTCACACATCTGCAGCAGTTTACTACCAAAGAAATTAACTGAGATCATTTCCAGCAGCATGAAGGGAAAAACAAGGCAGGCAATATCTAGTATATGTAGTATCTACTACGTAGTATCTATTAGTACTCTGGGCTATTTCACTTCAAATTTTCTTGTACTTTCCCAGATATAATATTCTAATATGAAAAATGTTCTGCCTGAAAGTTGGAATGATTTGATTATGTAGAAAGAAAGATGTTTTGAATAACTGCACAAAACCGATTAACGACAAAATGACTTCACCTTAGCTTTAAGTTTTAATACAAGGAATGATGTTGGCCTAAGAAAGCAGCTTATTTAAATGTTTAGAAATTTCCTTCATTTTAAGCCCATAAATGAACGGATTTAGCAAAGGCTGATAGAGCATTATTTGTAATGTCATTATTATGCGTGTGGTTTTTGGAAAATCTGATTTCACACGAGCTATGCTTACATCATACACAAAAAAAGCTGAATAACTGATTAAAACTAACATATGGGGTAAACAAGTCTCTGCAGCTTTCTTCCTAATTTCTTTACAACTTCGATGAGAAACTATAAATAGTTTTGTGTATGTGAAAACTATAAAGAGCATAGGAAGTATTGAGAGATCTACCAAAGCAACCACACCAAAGATAGTAATTAATCTTGATCTTTCACACTGAAGAGTGTAAACTGCATTATTACAAAATATTCCTTTTATATTAGAGTCGCACAGTTTAGCTCCAGCACTTGCTATTGCTAGGACAGCAACATGACAAGCAGGTACAAGCCAAGCCACGACCAGGAAAATACCCACAGTAGTTTTTCTCATGAGAGTTTGATATTCCAGAGGTTTACATATAGCCACATATCTGTCATAGGCCATAGCAGCCAACAGAAGGAATTCTGAACAAGCTAGAGTATAAAACGTAAAAAACTGAAAGAGACAGGCTGAATATGTTGTGACTTGTTTTTCAGCTAAAAAGTCAATCAGCAGTTTTGGGTAAATAGTTGTGCTGTAAAGAACAGAGTTAAGTAGCAAAGCTGCAATGAAAATGTACATAGGCTCATGGAGGTTTTTATGAATCCAAATGAGATACAGAATAGTAGAATTAGTGCAGATTATTAGAATAAATAATGTAAACATGATGAAAAAGAAAACATATCTGTACTTATTAATTTCTGTGTACCAGTCTAGAGTTAGATATGTAACATTTAATTCTTCATCCATGAAGACAAAACATAAAAAACAACTTGTGAAACCAGTAAAAATCCAAAGCAAAAACAAACAAACAAAAAATAAATTCAAAACTATACCAGTATTCAACTCTTACTGTGTCTCGTGTTCATAAAAAATATCTGAAATCTGTCTCTGAGCACCTTCATCATCCAAACACACACAGTGTATCATGCAAGTCTGTATAAGGTTTTTATCAGGTTAACTCATCCTCATGAGAGAAGGTCTGAAATATGATTGTTCAGTCTCTTGTAATTTAGGCTTTAGGAGTGTACAGTTAACCTCTCCTTTCCGTTCAGTGTGAACTGAATTGTTTGTCATATCATATGTTTAATTTCAACAGTGAAATTTCAGTAGTTTAGGAAGAATATATTTTTTGAGGATTTTTTTTTAGTTTTATAATATGATGTATTCATCCAACACATGCTTCCTGCCTTGTAATAGTGCCAAGGAAATCAGTTTCCTTTTTTTTAAAAATAATTTCCTTTATATTACGGACTTACAAAAATATATTTTTATTATAAAGGTAAAGTGCAGGACAAGCTTGAATTGGGCTATTCATAGAATTACAGTGGCTTGCAAAAGTATTCGGCCCCCTTGAACTTTTCCACATTTTGTCACATTACAGCCACAAACATGAATCAATTTTATTGGAATTCCACGTGAAAGACCAAAACAAAGTGGTGTACACGTGAGAAGTGGAACGAAAATCATACATGATTCCAAACTTTTCTTACAAATAAATAACTGTAAAGTAGGGGGTGTGTGTAATTATTCAGTCCCCTGAGTCAATACTTTGTTGAACCACCTTTTGCTGCAATTACAGCTGTCAGTCTTTTAGGGTATGTCTCTACCAGCTTTGCACATCTACAGACTGAAATCCTTGCCCATTCTTCTTTGCAAAACAGCTCCAGCTCACTCAGATTAGATGGACAGCATTTGTGAACAGCAGTTTTCTGATCTTGCCACAGATTCTTGATTGGATTTAGATCTGGACTTTGACTGGGCCGTTCTAACACATGGATATGTTTTGTTTTAAACCATTCCATTGTTGCCCTGGCTTTATGTTTAGGGTCGTTGTCCTGCTGGAAGGTGAACCTCTGCCCCACTCTCAAGTCTTTTTCTTCCAAGATTGCCCTGTATTTGGCTCCATCCATCTTCCCATCAACTCTGACCAGCTTCCCTGTCCCTGTTGAAGAGAAACACCCCCAGAGCATGATGCTGCCACCACCATATTTGACAGTGGGGATCGTGTGTTCAGAGTGATGTGCAGTGTTAGTTTTCCGCCACACATAGCGTTTTGCATTTTGGCCAAAAAGTTCCATTTTGGTCTCATCTGTCCAGAGCACCTTCTTCCACATGTTTGCTATGTCCCCCACATGGCTTGTGGCAAACTGCAAATGGGACTTCTTATGGTTTTCTGTTAACAATGGCTTTCTTCTTGCCACTCTTCCATAAAGGCCAACTTTGTGCAGTGCACGACTAATAGTTGTCCTATGGACAAATTCCCCCACCTGAGCTGTAGATCTCTGCAGCTCGTCCAGAGTCACCGTGGGCCTCTTGGCTGCATTTCTGATCAGCGCTCTCCTTGTTCGGCCTGTGAGTTTAGGTGGACAGCCTTGTCTTGGTAGGTTTACAGTTGTGCCATACTCCTTCCATTTCTGAATGATCACTTGAACATTGCTCTGTGGGATGTTCAAGGCTTGGGAAATCTTTTTGTAGCCTAAGCCTGCTTTAAATTTCTTAATAACTTTATCCCTGACCTGTCTGGTGTGTTCTTTGGACTTGATGGTGTTGTTGCTCCCAATATTCTCTTTGACAACCTCTGAGGCCGTCACAGAGCAGCTGTATTTGTACTGACATTAGTGCACTAAGTGCATAAGTGCACTCTATTTAGTCATTAGGGATCAGGCAATGTCTATGGGCAACTGACTGCACTCAGACCAAAGGGGGCTGAATAATTACGCACACCCCACTTTGCAGTTATTTATTTGTAAAAAAATGTTTGGAATCATGTATGATTTTCGTTCAACTTCTCACGTGTACACCACTTTGTTTTGGTCTTTCACGTGGAATTCCAATAAAACTGATTCATGTTTGTGGCTGTAATGTGACAAAATGTGGGAAAGTTCAAGGGGGCCGTATACTTTTGCAAGCCACTGTATTCAAAATATATACCAGCGTGTTGTGAAAGAAGATGTACTTACTGTCACACGGTGGCCCGGAGGCCAACATGAGGGAAAGGACCCAAAAGCAGGCTCAGGAAACTCCGCCAACTGAAAGCACCTATTTATTCAGTGAGATGTAGAACACGGACGCCAAACACCTCTTAACTCAATATGACTTTACACTACTATTTACAAGACTATATACAGCAATAAAGAATATTCTGTGTGGCAGTGGAGTGGCATGGAACAGGCACAAGGAAACTTGTCAGGGAGACACTGATTTATTCATTTTTATTTTATTTTTTTAATTCACTTATTCATTTTGATTTTCAGGATGTCTTTGAATTCAGCCCTCTATAGGTTGATAATTGCACATTACTCCATATCAGTTCAGATATTGTTCATCGCCTAAGATCTTCACATTAGATTGCCTTCCCCCAAGTTGGCTTAAAAATACTTTTGATACTATTGGTCCTTTTATCCAGAGATTATTTAACACTTCCCTTGCTACAGGCTGTGTCCCATCACATCTTAAAAAGGCTTAAATCCAGCCTCTTCTTAAAGAACAAAATCCGGACCCAACTGTTCTGCTTAATTACAGGCCAAATTTAAAGCTTCCCTGTCTTACAAAAGTTCTGGAGAAAGTGGTCTATTTACAGTTGCACGCCAGCCTTGATCTTAACAAGATCTCTGAAAATTTGTAAGCTGGTTTTAAATCACTACACAGCACTGAGACTGCACTTTTAAGGTTTTAATGATATTTTCTTAAATATTCTCTTAAATTCTGGCAACCCTTCTGCTCTCTTGTTGTCGGACCTAACAGCAGCCTTTGACATGATCGACCATGATATCCAACTATCACGACTGGAATCATATTGTGATGTGTTGGGGGAGCAGCAATTCTCTCCCATCATGCCTTGGGACATGTGCTGCTGTTTAGATGTTCTTGTTTTATTGTTTATGGTTACGTTACTTTTAACTGTTATCTTGAATGTTGTGTTTATACTGCGGTTCAAAGTCACTGACAGTTATTGTTTTATAGAATGAGTGCAGTACCATAAGTGAGTTCTGTTATGCTGTTATTGACCCTTGAAGCACAGCGTAGCTCCAGCAAGGGTTTATTAAAGAGCTCCCCCTACCAGCTTAGGGTTGAACAGCAAGCTCCAACTTTCTGTTGAGCTTCTTTGCTAAGATTCCTCTGCATGCCACAATATGCTTTTTTTTGACGGTATAACATTTCATTTCATTGTTTTGCAGATGTATCTGCCACTCAAAGCTGTAAAAACTCTCTTCACCTGTTATTGCATTGCTTTGAAGACGTTTATTTTAATTAAATGAAAACAAAAGACAAATTTTCATTTTTGGCAAATCTGTTTGTAAAGGCAAGGCAAGGCAAGGCAAGTTTATTTGTATAGCACAATTCAACAACAAGGTGATTCAAAGTGCTTTACAGAGACATTAGAAACAAGAACAAATAAAAAGCATGATTTAAAATTGATTAAAACAAGCAAATAAACTAACTAACTAATTAACAAACAAACAAACAAACAACAGTATATAAAATCAAAACAGATAAAATCAGAACAGTAGATAAAATCAGTAGTTAAATGTAAGTTTTGAAATTTAAGCTTAAAGTGTGGATTTGGTGCTTTATTCAAATGCAGCTGAGAACAGGTGAGTCTTCAACCTGGATTTAAATAAACTGAGTGTTTCAGCTGATCTGAGGCTTTCTGGGAGTTTGTTCCAGATATAAGGAGCATAAAAGCTGAATGCAGCTTCTCCATGTCTGGTTCTGACTCTGGGAACTGATAAAAGACCGGATCCAGATGACCTGAGGGATCTGGATGGTTCATACTGGGTCAGGAGGTCATTGATGTATTTTGGTCCTAAACCATTCAGAGCTTTATAGGCCAGCATCAGAACTTTAAAGTCTATCCTCTGACGGACAGGCAGCCAGTGTAAGGACCTCAGAGCTGGACTGATGTGGTCCACTTTTTTGGTCTTAGTGAGGACTCGAGCAGCAGAGTTCTGAATGAGCTGTAGTTGTCTGACTGATTTTTTAGGTAGACCTGTAAAGATGCTGTTACAGTAATCAAGCCTACTAAAGATGAATGCATGGACTAGTTTTTCCAGGTCCTGTTGAGACATCAGATCTTTTATCCTTGATATATTCTTGAGGTGATAGTAAGCTGACTTTGTTATTGTCTTAATGTGTTTTTCTAAGTTTAGGTCTGCATCCATCACTACACCCAAATTTCTCGCCTGGTTTGTGGTTTTTAGATGTATAGATTGAAGTTCTCTGGTGACCTGTAATCGTTTTTCTTTGGCGCCAAAGACTATTACCTCAGTTTTGTTTTTGTTTAGCTGGAGAAAATTGTGGCACAACCAGTCATTGATTTCCTCAATGCATTTACCAAGAGCCTGTACAGGGCCTCGGTCTCCTGGTGACATTGTGATATATATTTGTGTGTCATCTGCATAGCTGTGATAGTTTATTTTGTTGTTGTTTATAATCTGTGCCAGTGGGAGCATGTAGATGTTAAACAGAAGGGGTCCCAAGATGGAACCTTGGGGAACTCCACATGTGATACTTGTCTGCTCAGATGTGAAGTTACCTATTGATACAAAGTATTTCCTGTTTTCTACGTATGTTTTGAACCAGTTTTTTCATTTTTCACCAGTGTGGAGTTTCTCCATGGAGACTTTTTCCTTCCAGAGATAACCTTCACCTTAATGGGAGCAATAGTGTCCATTACATTTAACATGTTAGCATTGAAGCTATTGACGAGCTCATTGACTGACCCTCTGGACAGGTCAGGTGTTAATGGGAAGACCTGGTTAAAAATTGCACTACTGTGTTCAGTTATACACCGTTTTGTGATCACTGTTGTTGATATATTTGTGTGGGCTGAGATTTTACTTTCAAAGAAAACACAGTAATGATCAGACAGGCCCACATCAGACACAGTAACCTTTGAAATGCTCAGGCCTTTGGAGATCAGTAGGTCAAGAGTGTGTCCTCTATTATGTGTGGCCTCTGTTACATGCTGAGTCAGCCCAAAGTTGCCCAGAGTGTTACTCAGGTCTTTAGTCCCTTTGTCCTGAGGGTTGTCCACATGAATGTTAAAATCCCCAGCAATAATTACACAGTCAAAATCAACACAGATCACAGACAGCAGTTCACTGAGGTCATTAAAAAAGTCTGTGCAGTATTTGGGAGGCCTGTAAACATTAAGAAACACAACTTTGGATGGGGCCTTCAGCTGTAAAGCCACATATTCAAAAGACTGAAAACTTCCAGGAGATAGCTGCTTACATTGAAATGATTCATTAAATAAGACAGCAAACCCTCCTCCTCTCCTGCTCGCCCTGACCTCACTGATATAACTGTAGTTAGGAGGGGTCGTCTCGATGAGAACAGCTCCACTGTTACTTTGGTCCAACCAAGTTTCAGTTAAAAACATAAAATCAAGGCTGTGCTCAGTGATTAAATCATTAATTAAAAATGTTTTCCCAGCTAGAGATCTAATGTTTAATAAAGCCAACTTAAGTGTTTTAGAGGTATTACTTGTCCCCTCGTGTTTGGGAGCAGTCTGTGGCACACAAGGTATGTTTACTATGTTTAAAGATCTTTTAGAGTGCAGCTCTCTGTGTTTTGACCAGGCCACATGTCTCCTGTCACCTAAAAGTACAGAAATTTTAAAACCTTCTAGTAAACAGGGTCCCAGCTTCTCCTGGGAAAAGTCATCACTGCCATAATCCTCACAGCCCAGACCCTTCACACATCACGCATCAGACTGCGGAGACAGGGCATGAAGAGGAACTAAGGGGGGCGAGGCTGGGCAATGTGACTTCGATTGCTCTGTTGAGGGTGGGGCTCGATGGCGAACCTTTGGCCGCTCTGGTGGGGGGTTTATGGGGGAAAAAAAGGGATTGGGACGGGGGGTAGATCTGAGCCCAGCATTGACCCGCTCCATCATCTCCTCAGTGAATTTCAGGTGTGGGGAGGAGGGAGAAAGGGAGGGGGAGGAGGGTGATGGCCTGTCAGGGGTTTGGGGGACTGGGGAAGGTCGTGGTCCCTTGTCCTGGTCGTTGGTGTTGTTGAGAGAGTTGGAGGCAAATAGGGACCCCTCTTCTTGCCTTAGATGTCTCTCCTTTCTGAGGCTCTTCCTCAGATGCCATGGATGTCTCTCCTTTCTGAGGCTCTTCCCGGGTGGGGGCAAATGGAGCTCCTCCTCAAGGTTTCTGCTGGGCTTTGTCTGTTCTTGGAGTACTGTTTGTTCCTCTTTATGAGATAACTCCTCGTTTATCTCAGCCTTGGCACCAAGCACGGATGGATGACGTATGGAATAAAACAAGTTGGAGGTGAACAGTTTCACCCCTGACTTGTTAAAATTAAATCCATTTGCTTTGAACAGATGCCTGCGTTCCCAAAAAATATTAAAGTTGTCGATAAAATGCACTGAGTGGTCAGCACATGCTGATATAAGCCATTTATTCAGTGTAAACAACCTGCTGAATCTCTCGTCTCCTCCTCTGACCGGCGGTACAGGTCCACTGATGAATACAGCTGCATTCAGAGAGTTTACAGTATTTAATAATCCAGTAAAGTCCCGTTTCAGAACCTCCGACTGTTGTTTGGACACATCGTTTGACCCTGTATGCAGAACAATGTTTGTCACAGTTGGATATTCATCTGCAATTTGAAGAATTCTCTCCTTCAGGTTGTTGACCATATCGTTAGGAAAGCAGAGGACTTTAGTGTTCTTACCGCACATCCTTTGTACATCCTTTACGGCAGAGTCACCCACAATCAGAGTTTCAGGCCCAGCCTTTAGCTTTCCCTGTGGCCTTTCACTTTTCAACAGATTTTCAGACCTTATTTCGCTGCTTTTAGATGGATGGTTGTCCGATATAGATCCAGGGTCCTTTGATAGTGGAGCAAATCTGTTCTGCAGTTTCACATTCAGTTGTTTTGGAGGTTTGTTGTTAACCTTCCTATTCACGGTTGTCCAGTCCTGTTTCCTCCCGTATACAGGGGTAGAAGAGCTTCTCTGTCTCGTAGGAAGTGAAGGCCAGTCGGTTTCAGAGATTTCAGCTCGCTGTGGCCTGCCTGTGATACGTCCTCCCCCTTCCAGGAGACATGATTTATGTCTTGGTTTTGCACCAAGACAGTCTAAGGGGGGATTATCACTTGAGGATTTATAATAATGCACAGAGTCTACTTTCTTGGTCATGTTATCTGTGCTCCTTAGCTGTGTGCTAGCTTGCTCATCGCCATTGTTTTGAATCAAAGGCAAGGTTGTTTCATTTCCACACAGTCCATTTACCTCCACGTTTACTTCTAAGCGATGAATTTTTGTCTCCAGTACTGCAATCTTCTGCAGGAGGCTGTGGTAGTCATCTGTGGAGAGGGAAGGCATCTTGTTGCTAGTTAGCCTAGCGGTTAGCACCTTTCCAGGCTATTGAGGCTGCTCGGTGCCCAGACGCTGTAATCAGGCTTCAGCTGTGTCTAGGCCACAGACACACGGAGCGCTGAGGACAAGGTAACCATAAAATGTTGCTGTTTCTGTTAAGAACACTCTAGTCCTAATGATCTACAAGTGTCCAGAAGTTATCGCAGGTAAGCTCACACGGAAAAAAGGGAAAAAATCAGCATAAAAATCAATAAAAATCAATATAAGAAGCAAAGCATTCAAGAGCAAAGAGATGAAGCGTCCACACTCACAAAGGGGAGGGGCATAATTGACAGTGCTCTAGGCCCCTTATATCATCTTGTTTTAAGACAAATGTTAAAAAACCTCAGTGTGCACCTTGATGGTTCCTTTAAACTGTGTAGGTGTAGGCAGTTGAGTGCAGTAGTTCAGTCAGGCTTTTTTCATCTGAGACAGCAAGCCAATGTAAAGCCATACCTTCCAGCTAATGTCTTTGAATGTGTTATTCATCTGTTCATTACTTGCAGACTGGACTACTGCAATTCTTTGTACTTTGGTTTGGACCAGTCTTTTATTTATCGTCTCCAGATGGCCCAAAATGTGGCTGCTCATCTGCTTACTGATAGAAAACAGAAGAAGCATACATCCTCTGCTCCAGAAAGAACCATGAATTCCAGTTCAAAACTAATGTTATCCATTCCAGGGTCTAAACATAAATCTGGTGGTGGCAGAGGCTTCTCTGTGTCAGACTCCAGACTCCAGAATAAAGTGACTCTAAATATTAGATTTGCACAAATTGCTGGAGCATTTTAAATCTTTACTGGAGACACATTTTTATGAGCTGGCTTTTAACACACAATGGACCTAGACATTTTTTGTTTTAATAACGTTAGTTGTTTTTATGGTATCATAGTTTTATTTCTTGTCTTTTATATTTTATTACATCATTGTTGTGCATTTTACTTATTTTAGTTGCATTTGAATTAAAAACACTTTGTGCAGCATGAACTGTTGAAAATATCAAGAAACAGAAAGGCCCTGGCCAGATGGTGGAGTCAGACTCAGGACATTCTTGCTATGAGACAACAGTGGTATCTACTATGGCACCGTGCTGCCCCAGCAGTGTAGACTTCGGAGTAATATTGCACAGTTTCAAAAAAATTACACTGAATATTTCCTAGGTTTAAAAACAACAACCCCCCCCCCCCCCCCCAAACCCCCAAAACACACATGTAAATGAACAACAGATGAGAAAAAAAATAGAACTTAAACACACTGTCTCTGGCCTGAAGATGGCAAAAACAAACAAACAAAAAGCAAAAACAGCTAAAATTCAGCAACTGTTTACCATTTTTGTGGCAGGGTATGGTTAGTGGCTTGGCTCCAGGGGAGGATTGGAGAATTGGGTTCACGGTGGGATTTTACAAAATTTTACAAGCAATTCAAATCTATAAAACACCACAAGTGTAACATTGTTTTTTTATCCATACTGTACACATTCTTTAATCTACTTGATTATCATTAATGCACAAAGAATACAAAAATTCACCACAGCATATACAGATAGCACATCGTATCAAGCAGAACGCTCCCTAAAAATTGATATCATGACGGAACCATAACATTACATTGAGAACAAGTTCATCATTCAGTCCTTTAGGTGACAAAGTCTGCTAGATAAATATCCAAAAAGCCTAATTTTTCTTTAATAATAATATACCTCATAGGTATAACAAAAATCATACAGGTGTTCACATATCTAAATGCTGTAGTGCTGTAACAGGACAAACAAGTAACAGAAAACTTTTGTAACATGTGACTTATAATGTATGAATGAATGAATGTAAGAATAATAAATGACATTTAATTATGTAATTACAGTTAGACACTGTCCGTGTCATAAAATTGAGGTTGTGATTGAAGAGAAGTTTGCATGTTTGCTTCAGCAGATTTTTTTATCAGGCACCCTTCCTAATGTAATACGACAGAGATTTGTTTCTCTTTGTGGGATCTTTCATGTCCAAACCAGGGAACTTTCAATTAACAGCCAAAAGTATAAACCACTATACTGTGGAGCCACTCTGGACAGATGTCAGACAATAAAACCAGGAATGTGAGTACATGGCAACAGTTTTATTGTGAATTCTGTTGCACTGAAATGCAACTGATGTTAGCACAGAAACAAACAGACAGATATGACAATATCTGCTTTAACTGAATGTAGATTGGTATCCCAACTGTATTACAAATCTAAAGAATTCTCCAGGTCTTCAGTTAATCTTATACGAGGTGTTTATGGACAAGCATGATGCAAAAAATATAGAGGTTAATGGTGAATTTGAAAGTGTGTGTCACACACCTTTAACAGTTTACTACCAAAGAAATTAACCGAGATAATTTCCATCAACCATAGGCAGCATAAAGGCAAACACAAGGCAGGCAATATCTACTATACTGTATGTACTAACACATAGGCAGAGTATTAGTAGTCTGGGCTATTTCAAAAGTGTTTAAAATAACTGCACACAATTGATTAACAACAAAATTACTTCATCTTAGCTTTAAGTTTTAATACAAGGACTGATGTTGGTCTGAGAAAGCAGCTTATTTAGATGTTTAGAAATTTCCTTCATTTTGAGTCCATAAATGAATGGATTTAGCAAAGGCTGATAGAGCATTATTTGTAATGTCATTATTATGCGTGTGGTTTTTGGAAAATCTGGATTTGCACGAGCTATGCTTACATCATACACAAAAAACACAGAGAGACTTAATAAAACTAAGAGATGGGGTAAACAAGTCTCTGCAGCTTTCTTCCTAATTTCTTTACAACTTCGATGAGAAACTATAAAGATTTTTGTGTATGTGAAAACTATAAAGAGCATAGGAAGAATTGCAAGATCTAATACAATGACCACACCAAAGATGGTAATTAATTTTGATCTTTCACACTGAAGAGTGTAAACTGCATTATTACAAAATATTCCTTTTATATTAGAGTCACACAGTTTAGCTTCAGCACTTGCTATTGCTTGGACAGCAACTTGACAAGCAGGTACAAGCCAAGCCACGACCAGGAAAATACCCACAGTAGTTTTTCTCATGATAGTTTGATATTCCAGAGGTTTACATATAGCCACATATCTGTCATAGGCCATGGCAGCCAACAGAAGGAACTCTGATAAAACTAGAGTGTAAAATATAAAGAACTGAAAGAGACAGGCTGAATATGTTGTGACTTGTTTTTCAGATGAAAAGTCAATCAGCAGTTTTGGGTAAACAGTTGTGCTGTAAAGAACAGAGTTCAGTAGCAATGCTGCAATGAAAATGTACATAGGCTCATGGAGGTTTTTATGATTCCAGATGAGATACAGAATAGTAGAATTAGTGCAGATTATTAGAATAAATAATGTAAACATAACAAAAAAGAAAATATATCTGTACTTGTTAATCTCTGTGTACCAGTCCAGAGTTAGATAGGTAGCATTTGACTCTTCATCCATGAATTTTTTCAAAGACAAAACATTAAAAAATAATTAAAAATTGTAAAACCAGTAAAAATCCAAAACAAAAACAAACAACCAAAAAACAAATCCAAGACTATAGCAGTATTTAAATCCTGTTGTTTCTCTGGTTCATAAAAATATATGAACCTGAAATTTGTCTCTGAGCACCTTCATCACCCAAACACACACAGCGTATCATGCGAGTCTCTATAAGGTTTTTATCAAGTTGCCTCATCCTCAAGAGAGAAGGAGGTCTGAAACATGGTTGTTCAGTCTCTTGTAATTAGAATAGAATAGAATATAATTCAACTTTATTGTCATTGCACATGTCACAGGGCAACGAAATGCAGTTTGCATCCATCCAGAAGTGCTTTAGCCATGATATAGATATATTACAATATATATTAGCAATAATATAGATATGTAAGTATATTACAGAAATGGGTCTACTACGGTATGTAATATGTACACGGTATGAAGTATGTTATGAATATGCTATAACTATAAGTATGTACAGGCTGTAGTGAGTACAAGCTATGTGCAGGCTATGAACAGGATATAAATATGAAAAATACAACTATACAGAATATGAAATAAAGAACTATACAGAAATATGAGATATACAGCTATACAGAAATGGGAACTATGCAAGTTGTACACAGTTGTAGAATTAAAAATTATCGTATGATTATTTATACAGAACTATACAGTAGTGCAGTTAAGAGGCTATATAAAGTGCTAGTGGTTGTGAGTGGTGGTTCAGTCCATGTTATTATTGTGTGTTTGAGGGTACAGTTGTCCATTGTATGTGTGTGTAGGTGGTTGTGGGTGTGTGTATGTCCAGTCCATGTGTTAACTTGGGTCAGATGTCAGGAGGTAGAGTTCAGGAGTCTGACAGCTGTGGGGAAGAAGCTATTCCGGTACCTGGTGATCTTAGTCCAGAGGCTCCTGTAGCGCCTCCCAGAGGACAGGAGGGTGAAGAGTCCATGTGATGGGTGACTGGGGTCTTTGATGATTTTCCCAGCCCTTTTCAGACACCGCTTCCTGTAGATGTCCTTTATGGCAGGAAGTGGTGCTCCGGCGACGCGCTGGGCAGTTTTCACAACCCTCTGCACCGCCTTCTGGTCCAAGGCAGAGCAGTTCCCGACTGTTATACAGTTGGTCAGGATGCTCTCGATGGTGCAGCGATAGAAGTTCACCAGGATGTCTGAGGATAGGTGGTTCTTCCTCAGAGTCCTCAAGAAGAAGAGGCGCTGGTGAGCCTTCTTGACCAGCTTGGAGCAGTTGGTCGTCCAGATGAGATCCTCGGAGATGTGAACTCCCAGGAACTTGAAGCTGCTCACACGCTCCACAGCCGTCCCCTTAATGTAGATGGGTGGATGTGGGTCAACATTCCTCCTGTAGTCCATGATGAGCTCCTTGGTCTTCTCGGTGTTAAGCAGCAGGTTGTTTGTGTCGCACCACTCAGCCAGACAATCTACCTCCTCCCTGTAGGCGGCCTCATCGTTGCCACTGATGAGGCCAATCACCGTGGTGTCATCTGCAAACTTAATGATGGTGTTAGAACCATCGGCAGGTCTGCAGTCGTGGGTGAAGAGGGAGTAGAGGAAAGGGCTCATCACACAGCCGTGTTCATTGTGATTGTAGATGAGCAGTGGTTATCTAGCCGGACGTGTTGGGGGCGGTTGGTCAGGAAGTCCAGTAACCATTTGCACATGAGGGAACTGATGCCCCGATGAGTTGTGAGGGGTGGATTGTATTGAATGCTGAACTGAAGTCTATAAACAGCATTCTGGTGTAGGTGTTGCTATTGTCCAGGTGTGAGAGGACAGAGTGCAGTGCGATGGAGACTGCATCCCCTGTGCTCCTGTTCTGGTGGTATGCTAATTGGTGGGGGCCCAGGGTGGGGGGGAGACAGGATTTGAAGTGTGCCGGTACCACAGCGTGTGCCAAGGACAGGTTGAATATGTCTGTGAGCACTCCTGCAAGCTCCCCAGAACACGCTCTGAGAACATGCCCGGGGATACCATCAGGACCTGCAGCCTTGTGGACATTGATCCTGCTCAGCACCGCACCTACATCGGTGGGGGAGACAGTCAGAGGTTGGTGGTCTGGCGTCATGTCTGCTTTGGTTGTGATTGTGGGGTTCCCTCGCTCAAAACGAGCATAAAAGTTGTTGAGCTCGTTGAGGAAGGAGACATCAGAGGATGCGGGGGAGGGTTTGGTGGTCCTGTAGTCTGTAATGGTCTGGAGTCCTTGCCACATGCGTCGGGGGTTGGAGTTGGAGAAGTGTTCTTCTGCCTTCTTTTTGTAATGGTGTTTGGCTTTTTTGATACCCTTCTTTAGATTAGCCCTGGCTGTACTGTAGGCGTGTGCATCTCCTGACCTAAAGGCGGTGTTGCGGGCCTTCAGGAGGAGACGAACATCCCGGTTCATCCAAGGGTTCTGGTTGGGGTACATGGTGATCCGTTTCTGGGTGGTGACACTGTCTGTGGTTTTGGAGAGGTAATCCAGTACAGATGAGGCATACTTGTCCAGGTCTGTGTGGGTGAACATATTCCAGTCTGTGTTTTTAAATCTGTCCTGGAGAACTGTGTCTGTCCCCTCTGGCCACACTTTAATTGTCCTCACAGCAGGTTTCATACGTTGGATGAGTGGTGAATACCGAGGTGTGAGGAACAGGGAGAGATGGTCCGATTGTCCAATGTGGGGGAGGGGTGTTGCTTTGTATGCTCCAGCCAAGTTGGAATAAACATGGTCTAAAGTCTTGTCTCCTCTGGTGTGGCAGGAGACATGTTGGTGGAATCTGGGGAGGACTGTCTTTAAGTTGGTGTGGTTGAAGTCACCAGCAACAATAAAAGCAGCCTCGGGGTGTTTATTCTGGCTCCAGAAAGTTCTTTCATGGCCAACCTAGCATTAGCGTTAGGGGGGATATACACTGCAGTGAGTATGATAGAAGTGAGTTCTCTGGGGAGATAATAAGGTCTGCATTTGACCATTAAAAATTAGGTGAGCAGTGCTCCCAGTAGTAGTGGAGTTCATGCACCAAGCGTTGTTAATATAAATGCACAAACCTCCACCTCTGGTCTTGCTGGAGTCATCTGCTAGCCTGTCGGCTCGGTGTGTGTAGCGTCCTGCTAACTTGATAGCATTGTCTGGGCAATTGTTGTTCAACCATGTTTTGGTGAAAAACATGACATTTGAGTCCATAATCCATCTGTTGTTAGTGATGGAGAGCCGTATCTCATCCATTTTGTTTGCCAGAGAACTCACATTGGCAAGGAAAATACTGCACTGCAAAAAACGATTTTCAAGAAAGTAAAAAAACCCTTGTTTATGGACATTTTTTCTTATTTTTTGTCTAAAAAGAAAATATATTCTTAACAAGCAAGTTTTGCACAAGAAAATAAATCTTATTCTAGGAAAATATGTCTAACTTTTCCTTAAAAGGATATTTCAGCTCATCTTGAGCTTTATTTACCAGTTACAAGGTATGAAAACCGTTTGGTTGAAATTCCCTAATAAAAACAAGATTATTTTTCTCATTTCAAGAGTAAGGCCACTTAAACAGTTGCTCAGTTTAAGAAATGTATTTATTGACACTAAAGTGTAATAAAACTGCTGTCAAGTTTGACAAAACATGCACAAAAGCTGGAACTAAAAGCACATGATAAACATGAAATACAGGCCCATTTGAAAAACAGAAACGGCATAACTCATTCACTTTAGGCCATGTCAAACAGATTAATAGATCAGCATCAGACAAGTATCAGTACACATATCTTCACTGTGGCAATGCTACAATCGCATTCAACTGTCAGATTTGATAGAAAACTCAACAACAAAACTGTCCAAAACAATAACCTGATAATACAGTTCATGCATGTAAAGCAGTGTGCCTTTTATAAAACATCTGTTGAACTCATGTGTAGTCCAATTACATCACACAGGTAATATTTCATGACTGCATATGTCATATCTTTGTGTGTGAAACTGTAATATGGAGTGAAATCCATAAGATTATCAGCGGATATCAGCTCCGTTGCTTGTGCCATGTTTGGAATCTCTATCTTATATGACATGTAATCTTTGTCATAACAAATGGTATTGTGCTGCTGGAATTCAAAACAGTACAATGATGAATTGATCACATAGATATTTTTCACAAGCCCAAATATAGGTAAACCACTAGAACCAACAGCACAAACAATTAATGACCTATCCCTTATGTATTTGTTACCATTTAGATTAAGCCATTTAACAGTCACTGCATGGTTTACTTCATCATTTCCAAGGAAGGCCCTCATTTTTTCTTTTAAGTATGACATTATGCTTACTTCTGAGGTTGGTCCTAATGTGCATTCATTGGAAAAAATGGGGTGATCAAAACTATCCACATTCTGAGAACATTCATACATTTGATTATGCTTTATTAAAGATTTGCAAACATTTTAAAAATTTATTTTTGACGCCCATTGTTTGAAAAAGCAATGTTTCGATTCAAATCTCATGCACATATGACGGACCATTGGTCCCAAACGTTTAATTTGGCTTGGTGTATGAATCAAATAATGTTGTTTTGGTGTGATGTTGTTATATGGGAATAGGGCTTTCATGTGCTTCAAGTGCTGTTCAATGAGGATTTTCAACTTGTTAATAGTCTGCAGACTGATGACAGGAGCAAGTAAAATCTGAACTATCTCAATGAGTTCAAGAATGAATGCGTAGTGTTCAGTACCTTTGGCTGCATCAATCAGAAATGGCAAAATTTTCAGAAGAACAATCATTTGCCCCGAGGACTGCTTCAACTTATTGTCACTGGAAGCTAATGTACTGTAGGTAATAACACTTGGTTTATCTCTACTATCAACTGGAGAGTATGGGAAACCAGTCACTGCAGCATTGAAGAGATCTAAGTCTAGCTCTCCCATGAGAACTAAGTGTTTCAACACACACTTTATTTCTAATGGAGCAATCCCTTCAAAAATTACATGCATCATGTCTTGGGGTGTTTGTTGGATCAAGTTGAATGCTGGGAAATTAATAAGTTTGCTTCTTCTGTTTATTCCATATGTTGTTTTTAAGCTGCTTCTTAGATACTCTGTGTTGGCCTTCTCAATTTCGCTACATTGCCGGACATGTCGTTCAAATGTCCGTTCCTCAAAGTTATCCTCATCAAAATAAATTTGCATGTCCTCAAATGAACATTCACACTGCCTGCATTTACTATGAGCAAACCCAACACCCTCTTTAAACCCGCAAAGCTCATGTTGCGCCAAAGTGTCTCCACATAATGAAACTAATGCTCCAAATATTTCACGTTCACCATTTCCAGTTTGAATTTTAACTCCATTATATAGCTTCACTAAGTCCTCATGCAGCCTTTGCAAGATTCCATCTACACCACATTCAGAAAGCGCACTCTTTTTTGCAATGGCAAGTAGACGAATGGCAGGTAGTTTTGATCGATATTTAGGATTAATGTTTCCCAAAGTATAATAGAACATTACCAACTTATTTTTGGAGGCATGAGACCCAAGTGGGTTACAAATTTCAATTTCATCTGAGTAAAGGATAATCTGTAAGGCAGAGGGGTGTGCAGAAAATAAACGGTGAGACTTCATGAGTTCTCCATCTATGATATCATATAAATACTCATTTCTGTAATTTTTCTGCTCATCTATCAATGCCAAAACTCTTGGATGGGACAATAACTGCTCCAAACTTCTGACAAGCGGAACATAATGAAAACATTTGGGCACAGTAGTGAGGAATCTTTTTTTCCCTTTTTTTCCCCATGACAGCAGTATACCCAACACAAACCTCCTCGGACTCCACAAAATTGAAATTTCTCTTTATCACATCATCCTGCCTGTATGTTGTTGAAACAGAGGCAAATGGATCCTCAATCTGGTCGAAGACTGCCAAAACATCTTTTTCAAGTCCACTTCCATGATGCTGCTGGAAAACCTTTTGTACCTGACTTCTCAGATTATTGACCAACGATGCCTGATACTGTTGTAATGCTGCAACGACATCATTCACACCACTCTGAAAAACAGACAGAAAGGACAAACGACATCTTAGTTGTTTGCTATTAAAAGAGATTTATTTTTAGCGAATAGACAACTTATAATGTAAGGACTAATAACGTACGTAGCTCTGCAACCAAAAAAACTGCATAGAATTATTTGACTGTTTCTTATAGATTTTTTCCCTCACTGAAACTGAAGGAAAAAAAAAATTTTTAATTCCTTCTCGGATTTCTTGCAAAACTCAAATTTTTAGTTTAATTAAGATTACAATTTTCCTTTTTATATAATTTTATATAATTTTATATATAATTTTATATAATTTTATATATAATTTTGTATGAGCACAAACCTGTGAAAGACGATGTTTCTCTCTTGCAGTCAATACAAGAGCTGTTGCTTGTCTCGTAAGAACATCGTGGCAGGAGTCATCCTTCAGAAAAGAGAAATAAATATAGGAGTGTTATAAACTGGTAAAATGTTTTATCAAAAGAAGTTGTTATTGTTCAGTAGTGATAGACTCACCATAGATTGGGATGATGCTACTCCATCTGCGAACCCGCTTGGACAAGCTGCTGAAATGTTTGGAGTCGAGGTATCATTGTTGGTCTGGGATGGAACAAGGGGCCTTTGCGAGATATGGGCACCATCATCGAAGCCAGAGTACAATGTCTTATTATTGTCAAAAGTACCAAAATGTTCGGGGCACACACTGTCTGGATCATGCTGTATTGTGTTTTGATCAATCACTGCATCTTCTCCTGAGTTCAATCTGGTGTCTACAGCTGCATCCATTGTTGGCTGGCTTGTTGGCTGGTTTTCGACCACTGGATCAGTCCTGTAGGCCCACATGTTACTCAGACTTCTGTTCTCCGCTGATGAGGGTTCCCTCCTAGAACTGCAATTGAGATTAATTGATTAATTGACTAGTTAAAGATATTAATTACAAGCTACACTGATCATTTCTAAATAATTCTATTCTGCATTTGATAATTTACTCCAAAATATGTATGTTTTCAGACTGAGTTTAATAAATTGTTACTAATTTATTGCTGATTGATATTTGGTAGCTTAACTGTAGTTTAAAAGCTTTAAAAATCCTCAAAAACCTAAACCTGGAAAGCTAAACTAAAGAACACAGGAAACATTGAAAATGTTGCAAAAACCTTACAACCTGGAGCAAGGAGCATGAGACATGAAAACCTGAGGGAGGGAACACAGATGACACAGAGGAGAAAATGCAGACGATCCGACAAAGAACAGAGGGAAGCACACACTAAATATACACACACACAGGGAAACGAGGAATTGGCAGACAGGTACGAAACACAGCTGACACTAATCAGATGAGAAGAGACCAGGGGGAAGGGCAACAGAATACACTGATGCAGGGCATGGGACTATCAAAGTAAAACAGGAATAAACATGAACATCAAACCAGGGACACTTGACTCAAGACAAGGGAGGCACGGAGAACACCTAAACACAGGAAATAATTAACAAATAACCAGGAAACTAACTGAAACAATGAATATTAATAAACACAAACAACCAAGGAGACTCTGGACCATGCCCATTGGTTTATTTAAAACAAAAGTAAAAAAAAAAATAAAAATGGTGTTTTCTCTATTAGGAGAAATTAAGCACTCAGAAAAATTGTTTAGAAATAGCATTGATGTGGATCATAAGGAATTAGCATTAACATATCTACTGTTAAGCTGTAAACACAAGTAGGAATCTAACATGAATACTTTATATGATTTATACTTTATATACTTTATATAACACGCCCCGCCATATACCCCAATCGCCCGCTTCTGGCCGGGGAGCCATCCCACTGAACCTACTCCCCACTCCGCGAGCAGGCTAGGGAATCGGCCCGGACCATCGGCGCCCCATGCCCCGTCTCAGCGACGGGGAAGTGTCCACTCTGGAAGCCCCGGAGCTGGCCTGGTGGCCACCCATGTGGCAAGCAGCAGTCCTCCTCTCCATCATGCAGCAGTCCAGCCCTTCAAAATCTGTTGGTGATCATGGATGTTTTCACATTTTTCCACGCTGTCAGATTCCACCGGTGGAGTTGAGCATAACTTGCTTTTCGCAAGTTTATTGCCGCTCGTCATCCACGCCTCCCGCTGAACGCGTAGCGCTACTTTGAAGTTTGTTTTTCGCGCTACTTGTACGGCACTATGTTGCCTGGCGGATGGACATGTGACCAACATACGACTCTTGAACCCCGATACTATGTGTCTGATCACATGCAACGTAGTGCCGTACAACAGCGGAACAAACAAAACAAATCGTCTTACGATATGACAAAAATCATGGACAATCCATAGAAAAGCCGCACCTGACTAAAAGCCGCAGGGTTCAAAGCTTGTGCAAAAAGTAGCGGCTTATAGCCCGACAATTACGGTAGTTTTATGGACAAAAACCACCAGGTCATTCAGTGTTCCCTTAGTGCTAATGTATAAGAGATGTTGGTGTACTATACCTGAAGTAATGTTGTTAAGTCCCTAAGTCATATTCTTTTATTGTCATGACTGTATTTGAAGCTATTTTTATTTTTGTATGATACCTGATTCAGTTTATGAAGTAAACTAAAGTCTAAAATACTTAGTCAGTCATTTGTTTAATAGTAATTTAACATTACATAATTCACATATAAAACTATGAATTGTAATTTTAAATGGTTTAAAAGCATGTAGAATAGCATATGTAGGCAAGTATATTTCTCCTTTTTTTTTTTTATCAAGAAGCAAAGATAAAAAGAAGAAAAAAAAACAGGGCAGGGTTCGGGGGTTGAATCATCCATCCCCACCAATGGCAAAACCAAATCTACGCACTTGGTCTGTTTACACCTACAGGCCAGTGGGCACTCTTTCAATGATGAGGATGTACACATGCCGGACAGAGACGAACGCTGGTTTGAGCGGGGAGTCAAGGAGGCCATTTATGTGAAAGGGGAAAGAGCATCTCTGAATCGAGCAAGGGGCCTAAGGATACATTTTTGCTATCTTACAATGCTGTGATAGCAGCTATTCCCCAACTCTCTGTGAACTGTACTTATGCCCATTGAATTCTACACCTTGCATAGCTTTGCCTGATTGAGTGCTCTGTCAGTAAATTGAACTGTAGCCCAAAATTACAGCAGATATTTCCAAATGAAACATAAACAAACTCCTCACACTCTCATCGGACAGTACATGAACACCTCAACAAATGAAATGTATACATAGTTTGGACAATCACCATCTAAACACTGTGCAAAGATGTCACCTGCGCAAACGAGAAACTTAAACTGTGGTGTCCTGTAGGGTTCAATTTACAGTGTATATGTGAAGAAGCGCTGTGTGCAAACAGGAGATGAGGACTCAAACACAGACTTCACAGAGGCAAAAATGGGGACTGAAAAGGCAGTTTATTTTAGGCTCAGGAAAAATTATACAACTAATGATGAACTAAACTAGACTGGGAAAATATAAACTAAACCTCACAGAGAGGAACACAAGGGAACACACAGCATGAGGGACGATGCGACACAGAACTCTGACATAAGTACACGAAAGGTAATGAGGGAAGTGTAAAGTACACAGGGAACACAGCTGAGGACAATTACACATGACAGCGCGGGGAGGAAACTAAACTGAAAATGCTGACACCAAGACATGGACCTTGAACATAACACAGAGAGAGAGAGAGAGAGAGAGAACATGATGGAAAGAGGAAAATGCAGAACACAAGGAGTGGGAGCAAAGCATGATAATTTTCTAGATATTTTTACTATGTGGTACAATAAACATTGTCCTGTAAACGAACACATGACAAAGAAAAAAAAGATAAAAAGTCCTTGGCTCACAAAAGGAATTATTAATGCTTGCAAAAAGAAAAACAATCTGTATAAACAGTTTATCAAAGTAAAAACAAAAGAAGTGGAACAAAGATATAAAGCATATAGAAATAAATTGACTGATATTATAAGAACGAGCAAACAACTTTATTATAGAAGAAGATTATATGAAAATAAAAACAATATAAAAGGAACTTGGGATGTGTTAAACAACTTAATTAAACAAGGATCTTCTGGAACATCATATCCTGAATATTTTACTGATGCAAATGGTGAAAATCACAACATGAGTAATATTGTCGATGGGTTCAATAAATTCTTCATAAATGTTGGCCCTGAACTAGCAGCGGACATCCCATGTCATAAAAATGAAAATATCAGTAATATAAAATCAAATCCCTTTTCACTGTTCCTCTCAGCTACAAATGAGCAAGAAGTAATAAATATCACATTAAAATGTAAAAGTAAGTCTTCAATGGATTATCATGACATAAATATGTCTGTAGTTAAACAGGTTATTCTGAATATTGCTAGTCCCTTAACATATATCTGTAATTTATCATTTCAGTCCGGTTGTTTTCCAAAAAAAATGAAAATTGCGAAAGTAATACCACTATATAAAAGTAATGACAAACACAGTTTTACCAATTATAGGCCTATTTCTCTACTGCCTCAATTCTCAAAAATTCTAGAAAAACTTTTTAATTCAAGATTAGAAAAATTCCTTGAAAAACATCAAATAATAAATGTTGGTCAGTATGGTTTCAGAACGCAAAGAACCACTTCAATGGCGATAATTGAGGCAGTAGAAGAAATTACTGATACACTGGATAAAAATAAATATGCAGTTGGTATTTTGTTGACCTCAAAAAGGCCTTCGACACAATCAATCACTCAATTTTACTGGATAAATTGGAAAGATATGGTATTCGAGGGAAAGCTGGTAACTGGTTAAAAAGTTACCTAACAGGTCGGGAACAATATGTTAGCATAGGGCATTACCATTCAGAGAAACTTGGTATTACATGTGGTGTTCCCCAAGGGTCAGTGTTGGGACCAAAACTTTTCAATGTATACATAAATGATATCTTTGATGTTTCTCAAGTACTTAAACTCATACTGTTCGCAGATGACACCAACATATTTTTCAGTAGCGATGATTATACTGATCTTGTAATGACTGTAAACACGGAGCTAAAATTAATAAAAAAATGGATGGACATAAATAAATTATCATTAAATATAAATAAAACTAAAGCAATGTTTTTTGGTAATTTAAAATATAATATAGAATTACCAATTATCATTGAAGGTGTACCAATTGATAATGTGAGTGAAAACACATTTTTGGGAGTTGTAATTGATAACAAAATTTCATGGAAACCCCACGTCAGACACATAAAAACCAAAATTTCTAGAAGCCTCGCAGTTTTGAACAAAGTGAAACAATTCCTTGATAAAGATGCACTTCGTACTCTGTACTGTACCCTGGTTCTTCCATATCTTACATATTGTGTGGAAGTGTGGGGAAATACATATAAAAATACAACTAATCTATTAGTCACAGTACAGAAACGAGCACTGCGTATTATTCACAAGGCTGGTTATCTAGATCATACTCACAAATTCTTTCTTCAGGCAAAGTTACTTAAATTCCAGGATCTGGTTAATTACAATACATCCATAATTTTGTATAAAGCTTTTACTAAACTTTTACCGGCAAATTTACAAACTAGATTTGAAATTCGAGAAAAGGTTTATAATGTGAGAGGCTTTGGAGAATTCAAATTACCCAGAACTCGAACAACCCGTAAAGGCTTTTGTGTGTCTGTATGTGGTGTGAAAATCTGGAACAGTCTGAGTTTACAATTGAAACAATGCAAAAATATTCATAGATTTAAATTTCTCTACAAACAGTTGGTTTGGTCACAGTATACTCAATGATGGGTTTTAGTGTGCTCTGTAATGTCTGTCCTCTTACCATTGCTGGTATGGATTCCAAAATAAAAAAAAATAAATAAAGTGTGCGTATGTATGTACATATATGTACTTGTGTGTGTAGATATATATGTATGTATATGTATGTGTGTTTGTTACTTGTAGTTATTACTGCCTGTTACCTGTGGTAATGCAATTTATAATTTATATATTCTGTATTCAGTTATGAAGGCTCTAATTGTTGGTTGCGAGCTGCCGCTTAGATGCTTGTATCTGCCCGGGGCTGTTGATGGGTCTGTATGCAATGATGGGCGTAGCTGCGGGAAGTTTATTGTTTTTTTTTTGTTGATGAGTGAGTATAGGGGTGGGATTTAATAAGTTTTCTTCGTCCCACTCCTTTTTCAGGCAAGTTTTGTTTTTTGTTTTGTGTATTTTATGTTCAATATAGGTATTTGTTGTGCCTGAAAATGAATAAATAAATGAAGTGAAAATGAAATGAAGCACAATAACTCACATCACTAAATACACGGTCACACAGAGGGAAACAATGGGGATAAAGACAGAAGGGGAAATCCAATAAATCAACCTGAACAACTTAGGACCCATAGAATAACAAATGAACTTAACATGACACAGGAACACAGGAAAACTAAGAACGCTGGGTCAAATGACCCAGGACCCTGACAGTATATGCAGTTTAACAGCAACACTCTGTGATTTATTCAAGACACTTCCTAGCATATAAATCTGTTTCACACTTTATTGCACATACAGTTTAATAGATGGTGGAGCCTGGTGATCTTATCTCAGGAATTGGGGGATGCAGGAAGCCACCTTTAGGTGACCCTGTAAGAGGAGATAAGGGGTTGTAAATTATTTCTCTTGGAGATGCTCAATGGCGTAAAAAACAGCTGTGGAATGCTTTTGTTCTTTTTTAGTGTATTTAAGCAAGGGCTGTGCTGAGATCTGGAGAGAGACTATGTATCAGTGTCATGCTGAATGTCTTCTATCTCAAGTTGTTGGGAACGTAGCGTTTTCAGTGGGAGAAACATTTTGTCACTCATCCAAGTGACTTCTTCAGTCTACAGGCATCTTACAATGCTGTAATTGCAGCCATTCCCCAACTCTCTGTGAATGGTACTGATTTACAGCATTTGATATGTAGAGGATGCATCCCACTTCTTTCTAAAAGCACTTATCATTCCGAACAAGTACAATCCCCATCTTGACCTCTTTATGGCCATGGTATATAGGATATTTTAGTGTGGGTAGGTAACTATCCTGAAGTATAGAAAAAGATTTAAAGATTTAAATGTTTAACAATAAATATAAACTGTGCCCTTGATTCCTGTCAGAAGAAAATTGTATATAGTGTGATCAGCTTCATGAAATGTGTTCTTTTATTGATCACTAAGCAAATGGCTACGTGACTTTTGACATGAACTCTTGTGTGATAAACAACTAACAGCTTCCTCTTTTATAAGAACATACAGACTTAGAAAAGGGGAACCTCAGCTCTGAGTTCCTAGAATAACTCTGTTATCTTTGTACACACACACACACACACACACACACAAGCTTGTATAAATAAAGAACGCAGATGGTGATACAGTGCGAGTCTGTGAGTGCCTCCTATCAGGAAGAGCGCTCTGTGACCGTCCTCGCGAGTAAAAGACAACTGCAGTGTTAGTGTTTTCTAACTCAGGTGTCTTAGCTGAAGAACTGCGGGGGTGATTTATAGAAATCCCCTGTCATAAAATTTGTTACATTTTAATGTTCAGTTCAAAGATTGCCATGGTCCTCTCGGTCGATTCTCCCATTTCTGTCTGTGTATATGATCTGATTATAGTTGAGCTTGCTTCCCACTGTGCTGTTCCACACCTGGGAGAAATTGCTGATTATGCATCTGACTGCTGTTGGGCTCATAACCCAGAATAAAGGCAGTTCAAAATTCGACTCCAGATCATTGCACCACACGCAGTATACAGTCTCAATGTCTTATAATCATGAGTACAGCAACAGGGAACGTGAATTTATTTGGACTGTTGTCTCTGTTCAGATGTCCCTTACCTTGGAAAAAAGGAATTGTCTATTGGAGGCACTGAGGAGAGTGCTGTTTTGGAGCGAAGACAGAAAACTACATTTTAGTGTGTTCAGCCAACAAGCTAGCAGGAGACTATTCATCTACCTCCCTTGTAATACCCTTCCTTGGAAATCCAGTATCATTACAAGGGCTTTAGAGTGTGACGAATTTGGTGGCGAATAAAGAGAGAGAGAGAGCTGCTGCTGAGGAAACATTTGAGAAGGCCATGGACATTTGTAGAAGCTGCAACATTGAGATTCCTCAGGGAGCAAGGCACAAACAGAAAAGACTCGAAGGATTTGTGCTCGAATCCAGCTGTGGTGCAACAACCAATTCTCACAAGCTCAGCAGAGCTTAGGTGTGAGATGTTCTTTCCTTGTTTGGACCGAATGTTGCAGGAGCTAGCAGACAGATTTTTAGGGGTAGGACAGAAAATAATGGAGGGTATTCAGGCATGCAATCCATCTTCCTCAACATTACTTTCCGAAGATGCCTTAAAACCCATTGTGGCACACTACCATGTGACGATAAAGCCTGAAGAACTTGTCATGGCAAAAAACTTCATGAAAAGAAAAATGGAAAAAGAGGACATTCACAACATTACAACTGCCTTCCACTTGCTTGACGATGACATGTTCCCAATTCTGAAGGTTCAAATTCAAATTCAAATTTTTATTTGTCACGTACACAGTCATACACAGTACGATATGTAGTGAAATGCTTGGACAACTGCTCGTGACCTAAAGAAAACAAAAAAGGAAAAGGCTATGAATAAGATAGGAAATAAATATGAAAAATTAAAAAGGGTAAATTTAACTAGGAAGGAATAAAATATAAATTAAGGTTAAAAATGAAATAACTGTACAACACAAATTAGAATGAAGGGTAAATTTAACTGGGAAAGAATAAGATAAAATATATAAATTAAAGTTGAAAATAAAATAACTGTACAACAAAATACACAATATAGAACTATATAAGAATGTATGAAGAAATATAAATATAAATAAATATATACACAATAACAGCAGCTGTACAAGTATTAACCGGAAATGAAGAATGTAGTGACCAGTGTTGTGCAATCCACATTATGTCTTGTGCAGTGCAAATATGCTTAAAGTGATTTAAGTGATGAAGTGAAAACAAAGTCCAGAATGTCCAGTGTGTGTGTAAGAACTATATGTGTGGGTCAGTACTGTGTGGTGGTGTGATTGAGAGACCGTATCGCCTGCGGGAAGAAGCTCCTCCTCAGTCTCTCTGTGTTGGTCTTCAGGGAGCGGAATCGCTTTCCTGACCTCAACAGAGAGAACAGTCCGTTGTTGGGATGGCTGAGGTCCTTCACGATCTTCCTGGCCTTGGTCCAGCACCGCCTGCTGTAGATTGAGTGCAGGTCAGGGAGCTCGGAGCGGATGGTGCGCTCAGCTGACCGCACAACCCTCTGTAGAGCTCGTCTGTCCTGCATGGTGCTGTTCCCGAACCAGGTTAAGATGTTTCCCGCCAGGATGCTCTCTATGGTGCACGAGTAAAAGTTCCTGAGCACCTTGGAGGGCAGTTGGAAGTCTCTCAAGCGTCTGAGGTGGTAGAGACGCTGACGGGCCTTTTTCACCACGGTGTTGATGTGACAGGACCATGACAGGTCCTGCGTGATGTGAACTCCGAGGTATTTGAAGCTGTCCACTCTCTCCACTGGGCACTCGTTGATGACATCAGGTCATCTTTAGAATTGCCATTCCTGTCAGTAGCTGCAGCTGTGAGCGCTCTTTTAGTGCCTTGTGTTGTCTCCACACATAGCTAAGGAGAACCGTGGGACAAGAGAGGCTGAATGATTTGGCCATATTATCTATTGAAAAGGAATATTTGAATAATATTGACCCTGAAAAGGTCATTGATAGGTTCACAAAACTCAAGCCTCTAAGATACAGTCTCCTGTTACCACAATAAAGAGGTGTTTTCAGTGTAGTGCAGGTCTATGATGATTTTCAGTGCTCCTATCATGTAGTATTGATTCTGGTTATGTCTTGGTTAAGTCCTAAAGTAGTTCTGATTTTGAACTGTTGTAGTCCTGTTTTAATTCCAGATCAGTTCTGGGTCTGGTTGAATTGGGGTTTAGGCCCCGTGTCTTGATGCAGCCTTTGATTTTGTTCTGCCTTGCTGCTTAATTAAAAAAATAGTTTAACCCTTTAAGACCTACCATAGAACCAAGTCCGCCAGAGCTTATATTATATTTTTACATGCTGTAGTGCCATTTTTGGGAGCATTTCAAGTTGCTATACATCAATACAACCATTATAACCCAGATTTTAATAATATGTATGCATTAGGTGCATAGTAATTACAGTACATAAATTGCAAAAAAAGTGCAATAAACTACAAAAAAATTCAAAAATCGTTTTTGTTTTTTTAACATATATTTCTAGTTAGAGAAATTTAAGAGGCTTATCCCTGAAAACTGAAAATACAAAAAAGTTGCACAAAATAGTTTTCAACCACAGGAAATTTATTTTGAGTGTCTTCATAGTTTTATTTTTGAAATACACCAATTTTTATATACTGCAGGAAAAACAAAAATAAATATTATAGTGCAAATTTGCAAAAAAGCAGCATATGCATCAAAATAAACTATTTCCAGCAGTGCAATATGAGTTCTAAGCATCCCAGAAACGACACAGAAAGTCATAAAGTCAAAGATAACTTTTAAAAACACCAGTATAGACTCATGAGGCCCTGATGGTAAAAAACTACATTTCCGCGAAAATGACGTCACTTCTGGTTTTGGGCAGGTAATGGCGGACATGCGATAGTTGACGCTGATGTCTATTCTAACGTAGGAAGTGTTATGAACACCTGCTCGGATCGGCAAAGCGTGTTTCTGGAATATTATGTTTTTGTTGCTGCAAGTGCTTTTTATGCAGTTTTTGCAAAGCTATATGTGGAAGGAAACTGTGACCTAGGACAAGCTGATGGCATAAGATGTAAGTACAACTCCTCCCGTTTCATATGCAAAAAAAATTATTGTGCTAGCTTATGTGGTTGCAGTTCTACAAGGATTTAAAAGTAGTTGGGCAAAACGGAGCGTGCCCGCCCTGACCGGTTTTAAAGGGTTAAACATATCAGGTCCCCATAAGGAGAATCATGTGCTAACGGCTGTCCAAATGACTCGGGTAAAGTTTGTAGCATGCGTGCTTGTTGTTTTTGTCTGCTTCCACTTGTCTTTGCACTAGGATGATGTCAGAGTAAATGTGCAGTCATATTCGTTGTGTTCCGTGGCGTGGCACATTCAACATACTGTTTTACTTTTGTCCATGACGCGCTTACCTTCAATTTGCCATGTTGCAACGTGAGCTTAACTTCTGTCTCGCTAGCTTTCCCTGTGGTCAGTGAATCTGCGTTCGACTACTCCGCCTAGGCTGCACTGTCGAGCGCAGATCCACTGAGCACTCAACACAGACAGCATCGTCAGAAGAAAAGTTGATAAAATAAATTTTAAAATTTGTATTGTTCGATACATATGCATACACAGCAAATCCAGCATGTCCAAATTAACACTGTCAGATTTGATTTCAACACTATTAAAGTGTCTATATGGGTCCACACCAGAGAGTGTTAATTTAACTCTTTTTGGAGAGTTGGTAAGTTAACACTGATTTAGTGTTAAACACCAAATCTGTCTGGAGTTGGTAATTTAACACTTACTAATGCTAACTAGGTGTTAAGAGTTTATATATTAACTCTCAAAGAGTATTTTAGTTTAACTACGTAAGAGTTATCTTCTAATTAATTCTAAAAAGCGGGAATTTTCCTGTTCTGAACTTCTAGAAATTTCTTTTGGAAATAAACATTTACTAAAAAGATGCAATGGTTTTTGTAAAAACATTTATTCTGAACTGTGCACCACAATTTCAAAAACATTTTCTGAAAGATGTAACAGTATACATGTTCTCACTTTTATTAGAATTTTGTTTATCAAAAGGTCTGACATGGTAAATGCAAATAACAGCGTTCTCATCACTTATTTCTTCAATACACAGACGATGCCATCTCTCATCTCCTCCACACATCACTCACTCACTTGGACACTAGAAGGGGGAATTATGTTAAAATGCTCTTCATAGACTACAGCTCTGCATTTAATACCATAATTCCCTCCACACTCACCACCAAGCTGGAGCATCTGGGACTCAGCTCATCTATGTGTCAGTGGATCTCCAACTTCCTAACTGGCAGACCACAGGCAGTAAGGATGGGCGGACATGTCTCAGCCTCCACCACTCTCAGCACTGGAGCCCCCCAGGGGTGTGTTCTGAGCCCCCTGCTGTACTCTTTGTACACATATGACTGTGTGGCCACTACCAGCTCCACCACCATCATCAAGTTTGCTGACGACACCGTCGTGGTAGGCCTGATCACTGATAACAACGAGACGGCCTACCTGAAGGAGATTAGGAATCTGGAGAACTGGTGCCAGAGGAACAACCTCCTTCTAAACGTCAGTAAGACAAAGGAGCTGATAGTGGACTTCAGCACTAAGCAGGAGAGGAACTACCAGACCCCCGTCATCAACGAGTGCCCAGTGGAGAGAGTGGACAGCTTCAAATACCTCGGAGTTCACATCACGCAGGACCTGTCATGGTCCTGTCACATCAACACCGTGGTGAAAAAGGCCCGACAGCGTCTCTACCACCTCAGACGCTTGAGAGACTTCCAACTGCCCTCCAAGGTGCTCAGGAACTTTTACTCATGCACCATAGAGAGCATCCTGACGGGAAACATCTTAACCTGGTTCGGGAACAGCACCATGCAGGACAGACGAGCTCTACAGAGGGTTGTGCGATCAGCTGAGCGCACCATCCGCTCCGAGCTCCCTGACCTGCACTCAATCTACAGCAGGCGGTGCTGGACCAAGGCCAGGAAGATCGTGAAGGACCTCAGCCATCCCAACAACAGACTGTTCTCTCTGTTGAGGTCAGGAAAGCGATTCCGCTCCCTGAAGACCAACACAGAGAGACTGAGGAGGAGCTTCTTCCCGCAGGCGATACGGTCTCTCAATCACACCACCACACAGTACTGACCCACACATACAGTTCTTACACACACACTGGACATTCTGAACATTTGTTTACACTTCATTACTTAAATCACGCTGCTGTTATTGTGTATATGCTGCTGTTATTGTGTATATATTTATTTTTATTTCTTCATACATTCTTATATAGTTCTATATTGTGTATTTTGTTGTACAGTTATTTTATTTTCAACTTTAATTTATATATTTTATCTTATTCTCCCAGTTAAATTTACCCTTCATTCTAATTTGTGTTGTACAGTTATTTCATTTTTAACCTTAATTTATATTTTATTCCTTCCTAGTTAAATTTACCCTTTTTAATTTTTCATATTTATTTCCTATATTATTCATAGCCTTTTCCTTTTTTGTTTTCTTTAGGTCACGAGCAGTTGTCCAAGCATTTCACTTCACATCGTACTGTGTATGACTGTGTACGTGACAAATAAAATTTGAATTTGAATTTGAATTTACAATATGCATGTCCTTCATTCATCACTTTGTGGAACTTCAACACACTTCTGCTCTCCCCCATATTCCATCTTCACAAGCATATCCTATGTGGAGATTGAATAAAAATTAGTTGACACTAATTAATGGCACAAATAATCCGGTAATCAATTGCAGCACAGTAAAAAAAAAAAAAAGAATCCTCTTTGAGCCATTACTTGTGTAAAGTATTTTCCCAAAAGACAAGGACACAGACAACAGGTAATACTGAACTAAATGTAAAACCTCAACCTTTTTCATTTTTACCTAAACCGTGTGCACAAAACTCTGGAGGGATCTATGCTAACGTAGAATCCAGTCAGGATGCCTGCTACTGCTGTTTGCGCTTTTTTTTTTTTATGGGAGATCGTTTTCAGGCTTCAAGCAGCACCATTATACCAACATTTCACATTCTAGACATTGTTTTAGGTGTATTTGACCAAAAGTTTGACTGAAAATTCACATGCAAGCTTTTTTTCAAGGCTGTGGTATTTGCCCGCAAACAATACCTTTCAGCTAGCTAAAACAGAATATTATGCTATCACCGAGCAACATGGCTAATGCCTTTCACACAGCTTTGTCTCAACTCCAAAGAGCCACAGAAGTAAAAGCTAATAATAATAATTGAAACAATCTTTGAAAAAATGACTTACCAAGCATGGCAAACAACTCAAATATGTAGAGCAAAATGTTCTGAAACGGCTTCACTTCAGCTTCGATTGGAGCCGTGCTGGGGACGGAGTCTGTGAATTTACTCTATTGGTGTCATAGCCCCTGTAGGAGTTCAGAGTTAAGAGGTCAAGAGTTAATGTTTCCATTGTAACACCTCCAGATTTGACATAGAAACACTCATTTTTAACACTCGATTTTAACTACTATCATTTTACACCTCAGAGTTACATTAAAAGAATGTGACTCTACTTAGAGTAAAATTAACTCTACTTTTGCAAGAAGACTACTAACACTAAAACATTTAACACTTTTGAATTTGCTGTGTACCGAACCGAAAGCACTGTATCGAACGGTTCAATATCGATACGAGTATTGTTGCACCCCTACTAAATACATCATCTTAGATTAGTGTAAGGGTTACTAGCAAGTGCCTTTATCCTGTAAAGAATACACAGATTTTCAGATTCCAGGAATTGGTTTTTTTCAGTACACCGTTTTGCATTTTGGTCTTCACTGGGGGGGGGGGCACCTGCAACTTTTCGAAGGTTGATGGACATTACCCTTAATGGTTGTTCCAAGTTTCCAGCTGCCTATCTGGATGATGTGGCGATTTACAGTGAATCTTGGGAGGAAAACCTGCAGCATCTAAAGGTTGTGATGGTAAAGATCCAGAAGGCTGGTTTGAATGTGAGCAAGTGTCACAAATAAGGATGCAGTGGACTCAAGAGCAGACTCAATTGCTACTCTGTGTGTCTCACTTTATAAGAGAATTTTATTTTTTTCTAACAAGCCTATACAGTGGGGCAAAAAAGTATTTAGTCAGCCACCGATTGTGCAAGTTCCCCCACTTAAAATGATGACAGAGGTCAGTAATTTGCACCAGAGGTACACTTCAACTGTGAGAGACAGAATGTGAAAAAAAAATCCATGAATTCACATGGTAGGATTTGTAAAGAATTTATTCGTAAATTAGGGTGGAAAATAAGTATTTGGTCACCTCAAACAAGGAAAATCTCTGGCTCTTACAGACCTGTAACGTCTTCTGTAAGAAGCTTTTCTGTCCCCCACTCGTTACCTGTATGAATGGCACCTGTTTGAACTCATCATCTGTATAAAAGACACCTGTCCACAGCCTCAAACAGTCAGACTCCAAACTCCGCCATGGCCAAGACCAAAGAGCTTTCGAAGGACACCAGGAAAAGTATTGTAGACCTGCACCAGACTGGGAAGAGTGAATCTACAATAGGCAAGCAGCTTGGTGTGAAAAAATCTACTGTGGGAGCAATCATCAGAAAATGGAAGACATACAAGACCACTGATAATCTCCCTCGATCTGGGGCTCCACGCAAGATCTCATCCCGTGGTGTCAAAAGGATCATGAGAACGGTGAGCAAAGATCCCAGAACCACACGGGGGGGACCTGGTGAATGACCTGCAGAGAGCTGGGACCAAAGTAACAAAGGTCACCATCAGTAACACACTACAACGGCAGGGAATCAAATCCCGCAGTGCCAGACGTGTTCTGCTGCTGAAGCCAGTGCATGTCCAGGCCCGTCTGAAGTTTGCCAGAGAGCACATGGATGATACAGCAGAGGATTGGGAGAATGTCATGTGGTCAGATGAAACCAAAGTAGAACTTTTTGGTATAAACTCAACTCGTCGTGTTTGGAGGAAGAAGAATACTGAGTTGCATCCCAAGAACACCATACCTACTGTGAAGCATGGGGGTGGAAACATCATGCTATGGGGCTGTTTTTCTGCCAAGGGGACAGGACGACTGATCCGTGTTAAGGACAGAATGAATGGGGCCATGTAGCGTGAGATTTTGAGCCAAAACCTCCTTCCATCAGTGAGAACTTTGAAGATGAAACGAGGCTGGGTCTTCCAACATGACAATGATCCAAAACACACCGCCCGGGCAACAAAGGAGTGGCTCCGTAAGAAGCATTTGAAAGTCCTGGAGTGGCCTAGCCAGTTTCCAGACCTCAACCCCATAGAAAATCTGTGGCGGGAGTTGAAAGTCCGTGTTGCTCGGCGACAGCCCCAAAACATCACTGCTCTCGAGAAGATCTGCATGGAGGAATGGGCCAAAATACCAGCTACTGTGTGTGCAAACCTGGTAAAGACCTATAGTAAACATTTGACCTCTGTTATTGCCAACAAAGGTTATGTTACAAAGTATTGAGTTGTATTTTTGTTATTAACCAAATACTTATTTTCCACCCTGATTTACGAATAAATTCTTTACAAATCCTACCATGTGAATTCATGGATTTTTTTTCACATTCTGTCTCTCACAGTTGAAGTGTACCTCTGGTGCAAATTACTGACCTCTGTCATCATTTTAGGTGGGAGAACTTGCACAATCGGTGGCTGACTAAATACTTTTTTGCCTCACTGTAGCACATTTAAACAACAGAAAATGACAGGCACATTTACATTTCAGGATTCTAAAAAAAACAGAATATCAATATATAAGAAAAGTTGAAAGGTATTGTGGTATTGTGGTGGGGCGTCCATGCAGGAAAGGTGGACGCACCTGCACGGCATCCGCAATAACGCCCTCTGAGTTAAACATGGGTAATTAGGATTTGTACACTCTAAAAAGTGTTTTTCAGCAGTAGTTGAAGTTACGTAAAGTTCAGAGTGAGTTTCATTAAGATTTCTGCTTTAGTGGAGCCAGTCTACATTTGTGGAGTATATCAACTTGTTTTTACGTGTTGTTCCCTCAGTACACATGTAACCTGCTATTCTCATTAGAGTCAACCTGCATCAATTAGGTTTCTCGTGACGCAGTGCGTCTGATGTCATGACGTCTCCGCCTTCTCCAGAATTTTCTACCTGCGGTTGAGAACAACAATTTGAGAGGCACTTGGCTGCAGGCAGGACCTCGTGAACAATTTGGTCAATAAGGTAACGAAGATATTACTTTTTCCATAGTCCTTGAAGGTAAGTCAAATGTAGAACACATATTTTAATATATTAGATATAAAAATATTCCAACTGTATTGTTAAGTTTGTTAAGTGTTTAGTAAACTGACCTGACCAAACCGCTATCATTCAGCCCTGCTAACATTAGCGAAATGTCAGACCTGTTGGTAGTTTGTGCTTGGACATGTAGGTTAAGTTAGTAGTTTGCCGGCGGTACTCTCTTGTTTTAATATCGTAATGCTAGCTTAAAGTTGTGTATTCATGCAGTGTGTCGGTGTTGGCTTACTGTTAGTTATTCATTAGCATTAGCACATTATAGCGGCAAGCTGGGCCGCGGTTCTCTTCAGACTACGTTACTTCGGGCGCGCGCATTTATACACGAGTGGTTGTTCGCAGTATGCCTGTCGGCGCGAATAGTTCATGCGGTCACGGCCACGGGTGATGTAGGAGGTAAAGTTTAGCTGTGGTGGCTCCAGGAAGCATGCATTTACTGCCGCTTGCATTGCTTTCAATGTACATGACCTTTAAGAAGGCGAGGAGAAAGGGTGCGTGCAGCGCTCGTACACGCACGGATCAGCCGTGTGAGAGGGAGATGGTGTGCGGCAGAAAATCAAAATTAGAAATCATAGAAGAAAGTATTACGCTATTGAACACAGAAAATACAGCCATCAGATTTCTTGTAGACCTAGCACACTTCTGGTCTGTGTCTGAATACATATATAAGTACATAGATGCAAATGAACACTGTAAACATGATGAAAGATCGACAGACTAACTCGAACATATCTTTAATCTTTAGGACTTTGGGTAGCGCTTCCTTTCCTTCCTGTCAACCTCTCCAGAGGGGTGTCTGCTGATGGCAGACAGATTACATCACCTCTGGTTGGAACCCTGGACAGTGCCACAACCTTTGGCTTGGTGTCCAATGTGATGCCCCATCACCACCTTCTGACCTAACTTCTTCTCAGCTCTGTGACTACTTCAAGAGGGGCATTCCTGTGTGGAGGCGTGCCAGGCAGCTCGTTTTACCTGTGAACTTGCATACTTTCACTTCATCAACAACAAAGGTATGCAAGTTCAAAATAGTAATGTCTCATTTAAACTTAATTCAGTTTTACACTGAACAGGAATCGGCTTTATATATAAAACAATTGCAAAAAAAAAATAAATGTACCTATGGGCATTTGGGTTTTGTTTTTAAACTTTTGATTTGAACTTATCCCTTTAAAATCTAATTAGAGAGGGCTGGCTACATTTGATGAATACATTTTGTGTTTAAATGATTCGCTTTGTGTTGGGCAATGTGGCAAAAAGCTGAGATGAGATCTAGTCTCATATCACCATATTGATATATTGTAATATTGCCCAACTCTCCCTCTGTGTTTTCTCAAATTATTTATATACACCCAGTAAAGCATGTCTCTTTGTTTCTCCAGTGCTATGCTTCATGTGGAGATGCAAGGACTGTGGGACAACATTAACAAAAAGATCTGAATTGCTCAAACACTACAATCTGATTCACAGGCATTACGGACGAGGCCACTCATATCCATGCACTTATTTAAATTGTGCATGTAGGTTCAAGACTTGGAACGCCCTACTGAGCCATCTATCAAGAAATCACCCTGCCCAACAAGCAGTCTCCAAAGCTGCGTCCACATTCACTTGCCATATTTGTGGCCATAATAAACTCTCCACAGAAAGAGAATATTTTCAACATATCTATCAGCATCTTAAAAATAAGGAGACTGTAACATGTGTGTTCCAAAACTGTGAATATAAAACCAATGTCTATGAGAACTTCAAAAGTCATAAATACAGAAAACACTCTGGTACAGTGAACACATTTAAGCCTGGAATAAGTTCTGTTGATGAATCTTGTGCCAGTGTTGCCAGTGATATTTCAGATGTGGAAATTATAGAGAGTGATGTAAATTTAAATTCTGCTTTTGACAATGGGTATTCTGAAAACTTAGAGAAGGATATTGAGCTTAAAATTGCTTCAGTGCTCCTTAAGTTGGAACACATCTTTCTTGTGTCTAATGCAGCTGTAGATGAGCTTTTGCAGGAGTTAAACTATTTGATTGGTTCTGTTTCTGTGGCGATTACCCAAAAGACTATTAGCCAAGTATTACAAGACAACGGATGCCAATTTGACCAGTCAGTTGTTGAAAAGCTAGCCAGTGTACTCTGTGAGACAAACCCTGTAAAAAAAGCAATTGGAGATAAAGGTCCACTTTCCAGTCCTTGGAGACGAAAAGCATACTATAAGAGCCACTTTAAAGTAGTGGAACCAGTGGAATATATACTTGACCGAAAAAATAACAAGTCATTCCAATATATTTCAATTTTAAAGTCTTTGCAGCATATTCTTGACTGCCAGACAATCTTGGATCAGGCTGTTAATTTGAATACTGTAGATAATCAGCCTCAAAAAACTTCTGTGCACTACAAAACTATCTTCGATGGTGACTTCTTCCATGAAAATGGACTGTTGTCCAAGCAGGAAAGCATTTCATTGATATTATACATTGATGAATTCGAAATATGTAATCCCCTTGGTACATCACGGAGGAAGCATAAAATTTGTGGATTGTACTGGGTTTTGGGTAATTTGCCACCAGGCTGTAATTCTGCTTTAACCTCAATCTATTTGGCTGCTTTAATCAAAAGTAATGATCTGAAGTGCTATGGGTATGAGAAAGTGTTAAAACCTGTAATTAATGATCTTGTAATTTTGGAACAGAATGGGATATTTCTGTCAAAGTTGGGCAGAACAGTAAAAGGCACTGTTCAGTGTGTTGTTGCCGACAACCTTGGTGCACACAGTATTGCTGGATTCTTTGAAAATTTCTCAGGGACATACGTATGTAGATTTTGCACTGCAGAAACATCAGAGTTCCAGACTATTGAAGTCAGAAGTGAAGTCTTTACTTTAAGAACAAAAGACATTCATGCAGATCATTTACGAATTATTGAGGAAAACAAATGGCCCAGTTATTATGGTGTGAAATCAAAGTGTATTTTGTCAAAGCACCTCTCACATTTTGATGTTACCACTGGGTTTCCACCTGATGTTGTACATGATCTTTTTGAGGGAATTGTTCCTTTTGAACTTGCGCTTTGCCTCAATTTGTTAATCAAAAAAAAGTATTTCACATTATGTACATTGAATGAAGCAATATCATCTTTCAACTTTAAGTGGGCTGACAAAACAAATCGACCTCATCCTGTGGCTCTCAGTTTTGCATCCAAAAAAAGTGTAGGAGGGAATGCACACGAGAACTGGAGTCTTACCAGATTTTTGCCTTTGTTCGTTGGGCAGAGTGTACCCTGTGAGGAGCCTGCTTGGCACATCTTAACAGACTTGAAGGACATTGTTGATCTTGTTGTCAGTCCTGTTCATACTGAGGACTCCATTGCATATCTTGGTTTTAAGATCTCCGAGCACAGAATCAAGTTTCAAGAGGTTTTCCCAGATGTTAATCTTAAACCAAAGCACCACTACTTGGAACATTATCCATACTTGATCCGTAAGTTTGGGCCACTGGTTGCACTATGGACTATGCGCTTCGAAGCAAAGCATAGTTTTTTTTAAAAGAGTTGCAAGGAACATCAGATGCTTCAAAAATGTACTTCTTTCCCTTTCACAGAGACATCAGTATCAGATTGCATATCATTTGCATGCAATTAGCTTTGCCAAACCCCCACTGGAAGTAACAGATGTTTCCACTGTTCACATTGATGTTCTTAACAAGGACATCTCAAATGCACTGAGACAGAAGTCTCCAGATATGGACAATGTGTGCTTGGCTAAAAGTGTAGCATATAATGGACTAATCTACAAGTGTGGGAAGATCTTGATCCACGGCTCACTGGGAGGACTGCCAGAGTTTGGTGAAATCATCCAAATGGTGATACTGCAGGACAAACTAATCTTCATTCTGAAAAAGCTTAGCGGATGGTATATGGAACACTACAGAGCTTATGATCTCAAAACATCACCAAGCAAAGAAGTGGAACTTGTTGAGCCACAAGAACTGCATGATACCTACCCACTGGCAGACTACAAAATTAGAGGGATGCGTCTTGTCACCTTGAAAAGATATGTCCATGTTTAAAGGGTGAGGCCTCAAAATATGATAAAGTATTTTCTTAAGTGGGAAAACAAAACCCAGACCCATACAATACTAATGTGTTCTCAGAACATATTTATTTTATACTGCAAGCCAAAGTGGTGTGATGATGTCATTGGCAATTCATCAGTTATGTCATTTTTTTAATGCAGGTTGCTGGATTCCAGTCAGTGAATGCTAATCCTATGCTCTCCCCCCTTCTGCTTCTCTTCTCTTTTTCTTCTTTCCTCTCCTTGTTGTCTCCTATATTCTCCTCACCTCCTCTCCTTCTCTCTTCTCTTCAATGTCTCCCATATTCTCGCCATCTCTCTTCTCCTCCCCTCTCCTCTTCGGTTTGCCTTCTCTCCTCGCTGCCTCAGCTGATCTCCACCTCTCCTCTTCATTTTCTCCTCCCCTTTCCTCCTCTCTTTGCCTTCTCTCTTTTCCTCTAGTTTGACATTAAATTCTCCTAATTGGAAATGTCAGTGGTTTACATGTTGATCCTCACTAACTGTGCTTGTGCTTTGTTCTCAGACCACCATGGCTGGTTCAACACCTGCAAGACTGAAGGTGATTTTAGGAGAGAACAACATTGAAAAGCTGACTCTTCTAAATGGCATCCCAGAGTCACTTGAAGACCTTCTCAGCACGATAAAGACTACCTTTGGGTTAAAAGGTAACTTCAGACTGCAATACATGGACCAAGACTTTGGCAATGACTTCTTCAATCTGAATTCTACCACCGAACTTCGGAATTTGGGGACAATCAAAGTGATCCACCAGCAAACAAATCCACCTTTGATCAGTGCCGATCAGTCCACTTCATCTCTGTCTCTTTCATTTGAGTCTGATGACGGTATTTCGGTGGCATCAAATGACACAATTATCCTCTCATCCCCTGAATCTATGTCATCTCGAACACAACAGTGGCCAGAAGACTTTGCAATTCCCCAATTTTCATATGACACAGAGCTACAGCTAGAGAGGGGGAATACTGAGTACCGTGTAAGCCAAAAAATGTTGACTTTAAGCGCCCGAATGCTGTCTGATATCCTGAAAAGAGTTGCAGAAGAAATTTACCGTTACAAGGCCTATCCAGAGGATGCACATTTCTGCGCAGCTGCAGAGGCCCTTATCAAAAAGCACCCATGTTTGAAAGAACCTGGATCATTCAATGGCTGCTACGGTTGGAAACAACGACTGAAGTACAAAATGGCAAACTACAGGACCAGGCTCAAATTACAGGGGTGTCCAGAGCTGTGTGTAAACTCACTGAAATCTAAAGCTACTACAGATGCTTTCCCTGCTAAAAAAGTGAAGAAGCCAAAACGTTCTGAAGCTAACTTTTATCCATCCTTTCCTACTGGTGAGACTCTGGACAGCATGGAAAAAGTGAGACTAGAACTTCTGACAGAGATCGGGATAAGGGACAATGAAAGGGTCATCGCAGACAAAATGGCTAACACGTTTGCCTACAGACGACATGAGGTGGTAAAGCAAGAACCAAGCATTCAGGAACTGAAGGACAGATGGCCTGCACTCTTCACACAGAAAGAGGTAAGAATGGAACTGAAGTGATCGAAGTCTGTATGCTTCAGGATTTATTGCAGTTAACTTTCATGAATCGGTCATATCTTGATGTGGTTGAGATTTTATAACACTGAACTTAATGAAAGAATTTACATTTTGAATTCCCATATATGTTATACTTTTTGGGATATAGACATTTTGGCATACAATCAGTTTCAGCATTTTGTTCCATAATACAATATCTACTGTCATTTGTGTTTTGTTTTTAGATAAATACAGAGTTCCAGAGGCTCATGGCTGTTCCTCTTGAGTGGAAGTTCATGGCCCAGTTAGACATGCACTCAAGTCAGCTGATCAAAGTCATACGTGCCAAAGGAGGAGCAACACGCCAAAAGATTGCGAACATCATGGACACATTGGACCAGGTAAATCTGTACCATCAAACAAGATACTTCGTAACTAAGAGGGCTGTCAAAATATATCTGAATCCTTCATAAAGACAATATGGGCAGGCCAATGCTAATCATGGCTTTCATATGCATGAATGTTTTTAGTGACTCAAAAAATACACCACTGAACTCATCCCCTTTTCTTTCTGTAATGAATCTCTGGGCTTGTGAATTACTGTTTTTAAATAAAGTACATGTAAGTTAAGCAATAAGAGTAAGGATGTCTGTCTTATGAAATTTAGAGTTTAAAATTAATCAACATTTGTTGTTCTAGACTGTGGACATTAATCATCGGAAAAAAAGTTAACTGTTAGAACAAACATAACACGTGAACCACAGTTGGATTGCTGACATGTATTTATTATCATGACCATATTGGACATTATGTAATTCCCAGCAACAACACATTACATATTGGATTGACTTTGTTTTAAGTAAGATGGGCTTACTTGATTATTCAAGTTCAAAGGAATAGTTTGACATGTTGGGAAATCTTATCTTTCTTGCTTACAATTTGATTAGAGTCAGATTGATACACCTCTCTCTGCTGTTTCTGGTGTGTGATGACACCCAGCCAAGAAATAGCCCAGCACATAACACATATTGGTACATCACCCAAACACTTAATCACAGTAAGAAGTGAGGCTAATGATGATTTGTGTTTGTGTCTTGTACCCCTCTGTAGGACTGTGGAGCAGATGATGTTCAGAGGGACCTGGAGGAGGTCACCATGGCAGTGTATGTGATTCGGAAGGAGGGGGAGGGACTGCAGGAGCCACCTGAAGACATTGGCATTGTCATTGAGGGTGTGGAAGTGTTGCATGAACTAACTTCGGTTGCCTCAGCTTGTGCCCTGCTTCTAGGTTTGATCTATGCACTCAACCTAGCTTATCCAAAACCCTTTCGCTTCACTTTTGAAGTGCTCCAAAAAATCTTCATGCAGCTTGATCAGCACAAGATGTCCCCCAAAGTCCAAAATCTGTATATCAAACTACAAAGCTCCCAGTAATGGCACAGAACAATGACCAACAAATGGCCTTGTGCCATAATGCGAAGGAACAACTGTGTTTGGACATATAGCATGTAAAATATGTAGTCTATTTTGGATGTTGGGCCTTTTTTATGCTCCAAGAGACCTCAAACCCCAATTTAATGTGCTTTTATACATACTTTGTATGGTATTTTTATTTATTTTTTAATTTTTTTTCAGACATATTTGCCTTCGTTTCGTTTGCCTTCGTTTGATATTTGTGTAATACTGTGTTGCACTTTACACTTTGATGACAACTTTGTGGTCCTACTAAGCGTTACTTGCATTTTGTGCATATGTGTTTTAAAAAGGACAAATGTGTAATGTGTTTGACCAAAAGCTGTGTTGGTTGCCATAAAGGTAATACTTTATTACATTTATACAATAAAGCATTTAAAAAAAAAAAAACATTGGATTTAGAATTTTTGAAAAATATTTTCAGCCAACTTAAAATTTGGATTTAAGCTTTATTAAACAAACTAAAATTTCATTTTAGAGTCACTACAAAAAGTAATTTACACTAAACCACATTATTAGGTTAGCAAAGAGCAATATTTTACTATTGGGTTATGCAAATTATTGGGTTGGAAAAACTGAAAACTTTAAGTTGAAATGTCTTCATTTTAAGTTGGATTAATGCAAAATGTTTATTTGACAACAATTTATTAAGTATATGTAACTTAAATCAGTTGTGTTAATCTAATGTATTAACTTCATTTCAAAGAACTTAATTAAATTTGGTGTTACCAATTGAAATAATTCAATTAAGTTGGTTCAACTTTTTTCAGTGTAGGTGGGAATAGAGAGTTGGTATTGGTGTGATGTGTTTTGGTGGTGCTGTCACTTAGTGTTCGCTCTCTTCTCACTTCCTGTTCCTGCTCAAACACAGTGGTGTTTTTCAGTAGCTTATCTGCTTAGCAGTTTAATTAAAAACTTTTAGATGCATTCTTTTTTCATAGTATAATCTTCACCTACTTGATCTGAAGCACACTTTCTGTGTACTCACTACCTAATTCATAGCCAAAGTAATCACTCACTTTGTCTTTACCGTTTCGCTAGCTTATCTTAGCTTGTAGCAAACAAGTTTGTAGCAAACTCGCTAGCAGCATGGCCTCTTTACCTGTCCCTCCTGCACTTTCCTGCTCATTGTGTCAGATGATTAGTTACTCCTCGGCCTCCTTTAGCAGTAATGATACTTGTAACAAATGTAGCATATTTGCAACTCTGGAGGCCAGGATTACTGAATTGGAGACTCTGCTTCGCACCCTTCATTCACCCGTAGCTAGCCAGGCCCCTGTAGCTGGTGCAGCAAAAGATAGCGTAGGCCCCAGTAACTGTTCCCCGGCGGACCCCAAGCAACTGGGGAAAGAGGGCGGCTGGGTGATGTTGAGGAGGAAGCATAGTCTTAAACAGAAGCCCCAGGTACACCACCAACCAGTTCATGTGTCTAACCATTTTTCCCCACTTGGCGACACTCCCGCCGGGGGTCAAATTCAGGTAATTGCTGATTCTGTTCTCAGACATGAAGCTAGAGACACCGGCAACCATAGTAAATTGTCTTCCAGGGGCCAGAGCAGGCGACATTGAAGGAAATTTAAAACTGCTGGCTAAGGGTAAACGTAAATTCAGTAAAATCATAATTCACGTCGGTAGTAATGACACCCGGTTAGGCCAATCGGAGGTCACTAAAATCAATATTGAATCTGTGTGTAACTTTACCAAAACAATGTCGGACTCTGTAGTTTTCTCTGGTCCCCTCCGCAATCAGACCAGGAGTGACAGGTTTAGCCGCATGTTCTCCTTAAATTGCTGGCTGTCTGACTGGCGTCCAAAAAATGATGTGGGCTTCATAGATAATTGGCAAACCTTCTGGAGGAAAAAATAAACAACTTAAACATAAAAAAAAAAAAAAAAAAAAAATCACAAAGAAAGTACAATTTAGTATCCATATCTTACTCAAAGAGTAAAACAGTGAAATGTGGATTATTAAATATTAGGTCTCTCTCCTCCAAGTCTCTGTTAGTACATGACTTAATAATTGATCAACAAATCGATTTACTTTGCCTTACAGAAATCTGGTTGCAGCAGGATGAGTATGTTAGTTTAAACGAAGCAGAGCTGTCATGTTTCGGCTGTGTGGCAGGCAGGAGAGGACCCAAACGCAAACTCACGGGGACAGAACTGGAACTCAAAAGCACAGCTTTAATTGCTGGAAAAATAGAACACAGGCAATACAAAACTAAACTGGGAAAGCTAATCATAAAGTATACCAGGAAACACGGGGAGAATCACACACAGCATGAGGGAGACTACGACACTGACAAAGAGAAACACAGGGCTTAAATACACAGAGGGATAACGAGGGAATGAGACACAGAAGGAGAGCACAGCTGGGAGTAATCAGGCTGGACGAGACAAGGGAAGCAAAACTAGAAACACTCACATGAGACATGGACCTTCAAAGTAAAACAGGAAACACACTGACTGAATACTAAACATGCAAACTTAACAGCAACTGGGAAGACAGAACATAGGAACCTGAAACATGGTACAAAAACGTCACAGTGGACATAACATGGAACACAGGGAAGCCATACGACAAAGCCAAAGAACTAAACCTATGATAACCATAACAGACCTAGGGAAACAAGAAACAGTACAACAAAAGACTCAAAACATAAACCATAATATAAAAACACAAGATCTCTTTAAAATAAAATAGGAAACATAATGAGACGCAGACATGACAACCAGAACTTGACAACGTAAGACACAGACATGAAACACATGAAGAGCAGGGGAGACTTAACATGGGTTGGAAACACAAGGGGGAACTAATAAGCAAATGAACATAGGAGACCTAATGAGCTTAAACATACTATAAACATCAAAATGAACTAAAACTCAAAACACTGGGTCATAAGACCCAGGATCGTGACAAGAGCAGAGTAGCTATCTGAACGCTACTCCAATAGAGGTCAATTATCTTGTTAATAATGTTACCGCCTCACTATGTACGACTCTGGATACTGTAGCTCCTGTAAAAACTAAGGCCTCAAATCAGAAGTATCTGACTCCGTGGTATAATTCTCAAACATGTAGCCTAAAGCAGATAACTCATAAGCTGGAGAGGAAATGGCGTGTCACAAATTTAGTAGATCACCCTTTAGCCTGGAGAAATAGTTTGTTGCTTTATAAGAAAGCCCTCTGCAAAGCCAGAACATCTTACTATTCATCACTGATTGAAGAAAATAAGAACAACCCTAGGTTTCTCTTCAGCACTGTAGCCAGGCTGACAAAAAGTCTGAGTACTGTAGAGCCAACTGTGATATTTATAGAGATTTTATTTTGAAAGGTCGAATGTATGGCGGAAGGAGAATATAGAAAAGAGAGAGAACGAAAAACGTTACATGAAAAGTTAGCGCTGCAAACTGTGTTGCCGCTGCAAGCCTGAGAATTAAAGAATGGAACTGAGAAATACTGAACGTGTCATCATTAATGTTTGAGGCATGCAAACATTACATTGGCGATGAGAATAAAGGCTACAACCAGAGTAAGACGAAGGAAGTTGCCCTGCCGGGAGCTTAGGAGACAAGAACATGGCTGCACACGCTTCTCCACTTCCACCCTTCGACACGGAGTCCGACCTCGGTTCTGTCAGACCTCGCTGGATGAAATGGCTTCAGTGGTTGGAAAACTACACCACAGCAATGAATATTACTGGAGATGCAAGATTAAGAACATTATTGCTGCATGTGGCTGGTGAAAAAGTGCATGACGTTTACAACACGTTAGCAACAGATGGCGACAAGTACGCAGATACAAAACAGAAACTGTCAGCATTCTTTGCGCCTAAGAAATACGTGCAGTATCAGATTTATCTGTTCAGGAAAGTGGTGCAGGAGTCAGGTGAAACGTTGTACAACTATCACACCAGGTTTAGGATTTTAGCCAAAAACTGTGAGTTTGCAAACATGACTGCAGAGATTAAAACACAAATTATCCAAAGCTGTACATCATCACAGCTTCGTAGAAAAGCACTCAGAGAACCTGATTTAACGTTGGATGATCGATTAAATCATGACCGTGCATGTGAGTTGTCTGAATTGCAAGCTACAGGGATGGAAGCTGACAAGACAGCTGCAGTTAATAAAGTACAGCACAAAACAGGACGTGATACCATGGCTAGAAACAAATGGACACCCTCATGGCAGCCAAATAACTGCTGTCGAAACTGTGGAGGCAGATATCCTAATGAGCAAGACTGCCCAGTGAAAGACAAAATCTGTAATTCTTGTGGCAAATTCAATCATTTTGCAACGTTATGTATATGTGGTGAACACAGCTCAACATCCTAAACATCCTAAACACACTGAAGTCAGAGTAATGGGCACCCAGATACCGGTGCTAATCGATTCTGGGGCCACTGCTAACTGCTTAACTGAAGCCACCTACAACAAACTGACACCACGTCCTACGTTAACTTCTACAGACATCAAGATTTGCCCATACCACTCATCTACGTCTGGATCTACCGTGTTCTCAAAACTTGATCTCAGGGCAGGATACAACCAACTTGAACTACACCCTGACAGCCGCTACATTACAACGTTCACTACTCATCTGGGACTTCGGAGGTATAAAAGACTGAGCTTCGGAGTTTCTTCTGCAACTGAAGTGTTCCAAAATGCTATTCATCAGACACTGCAAGGACTAAATGGAGTCAAAAATCTCAGTGATGACATTATAGTCTTCGGCAGGGACCAGGCTGACGATGACAACAATCTTACAGCTCTCTTTAAGTGACTATCAGAGTCGGGTCTTACTCTGAATTGAGAGAAGTGTGAATTTAATAAAACAAAACTTGAGTTTTTTGGTTTCATCTCCTCCGCAGGTGGCATTTCAGCAGATCCTAAAAAGGTTGCAGCAGTTCAACACGCTCCCAACCCAAAAACACCTGCTGACATCAAAAGTCTCCTTGGCATGGCCAATTACTGCTCGAGGTTCATCAGGGACTTCTCATCAATCTCTGAGCCACTGCGCTGGCTCGCACACAAGGACACCCCTTGGACATGGGGTCAGGACCAAGAAACTGCGTTGCAGGCACTCAAGGTCAGTCTCAATAGCGACACGACGATGTCCTACTTCTATCCCAGCAGACAGACTGAACTTGATTGTTGATGCTAGTCCAGTAGGACTGGGCGCCATTCTCTGTCAAAAAGATGAAAAGGGGATTAAGCACATTATTACATATGCAAGCAGAGCACTGAGTGATGTGGAAAGGAGATAATCGCAAATGAGAAAGAAGCACTCGCCATTGTGTGGAGTTGCGAACATTTCCATTTGTATGTCTATGGACATCCATTCACACTGGTGACTGATCACAAGGCACTCAAAATCATCTGGAATAACCCAAGATCAAAACCACCTGCCAGAATCGAAAGATGGGGACTGAGACTTCAGCCATACAATTTCAGAGTGGAATACAGAAAAGGTGCTGATAATCCAGCTGACTTTATGTCACGTCATCCAGTGCCAACACAGAATGAAAGTGCTCGTGCATGTAAGGTTGAAGAAGAGTATGTTAATTTCTTCTCTTATCACTCCACCCAAAAAGCCATGACCCTTCACAAGATAAAAACAGAGACAAAGACCAGGTTCTGCAGGAAGTCATCGGTCCCATCAGGAACAACACGTGGCATCTAACAGATAAATCCCAGCATGCTGACATTTTGAAATCATTCAAACATGTTCAAAGTGAACTAACAGTAGCTGACTCATCTGACTTTATACTCAGAGGTACGAGGATAGTTATTCCAACGGTCCTACAAGAAAGAGCATTACAACTGGCACACGAAGGGCACCAGGGTATCGTCAAGACCAAAGCGCTACTACCAAAGTATGGTTCCCAGAGATCGATCGGAAAGCAGAATCTGCAGTTCAAAACTGTCTGCCATGCCAAGCTAGCACACCTGTTACACACACCGACCCTCTGCAGATGTCACCATTACCCGCAACATCCTGGCACAGTGTCCGTGCAGATTTTTATGGACCGCTCCCTACGGGGGAATACCTGCTCGTTATCACAGACGAGTATTCTTGCTATCCAGTCGTTGAAAGTGTACGCTCAACATCAGCATCTTCTGTTATCCCAGTCATTGACAAAATGTTCTCCATTTTGGAATCCCAAGGACAGTAAAACTGACAATGGTCCTCCTTTCAACAGTGAGGCTTTCTTACAGTTTGCAGACTACCTAAGATTTCATCATCGCAAAATCACACCTTGTTGGCCTCAGGCGAATGCTATAGCTGAGAGATTTATGAGAACCCTAGGCAAAGCACTGAGAGTTGCCGAGAGACAGGGCACACCATGGAAACAGCAACTGAACATCTTTCTTCGTGAGTACAGATCTACACCTCATAGCACAACGGCGAGCTCACCAGCTGAAATACTGTTCCAACGCCAGCTATACACCAAGCTCCCTTTCTTTAACATCACTCCACGGAAGTGTTCAGATGCTGAAGTGAGAGCAAGGGTTGATAGTGCAAAGATCAAGATGAAGGTGATCGCAGATGCAATCCGTCGTGCCAGACCACACTCACTAAGTCTGGGTGACACAGTGCTGCATCGCCAACCCAAGCACAACAAATTATCCACACCATACAATACAAAACCCTACACAGTGACCAAGGTTAAGGTTCTGAAATTACAGCTACAAGGGATGAACACTCGATTGTCAGGAATGCATCATTCTTCAAGAAAATCAGACATGGACTTGAAAATGCCCCACCTGGACGGCATGCCGACCCCGCCTTAACAGACAAGCCCAGATACCCAGTCAAATCCAACAGACGCGTACCTATGCGTCTGTCTGATTACATCAGATCTAAGACTTGAATATCTGAGTGACCAGTTAAAGGGTACGCTGTGTGAACATGTTTGATGTTCCTGAATCTAACACTGTAACCTGTATTCTAGTGTTGAATGTTTATAGTGTTTAGTCAGAGATCTGCGCAAATGCAGTACTGTTCAAATTGATGTTTAGGTGTGGAGAAACTTAAGTAATGATAATGTTCAGTGATTTTATCAGGTTTGTTTGTCATAGGTTCAGATTAATAATTCACCTTGCTGAGTGCCTAAGTTTGTTTAAAAAAAAAAAAGAAGAAAGGAGGTGATTGTGATGTTTATAGAGATTTTATTTTGAAAGGTCGATTGTAACGCGGAAGGAGAATATAGAAAAGAGAGAACGAAAAATGTTAGATGAACAAGTTAGCACTGCAGACTGTGTTGCCGCTGCAAGCCTGAGAATTAAAGAATGGAACTGAGAAATACTGAAGGTGTCATCATTAATGTTTGAGGTATGCAAACATTACACCAACCATCCCTTTAACGTTAACTAGTAATGACTTCATGAATTTCTTTACAAAAAAAAATTTAATCATTAGAGAAAAAATTACCAATAATCATCCCACAGATGTAATATTATCTGTTACAGACTGCTGGGGCAGACCGTGTGGAGTGAGTAGAGGACCCAAGAGCAGACAGAGGCGAGGAGACTAAACTGGACTTAACCAAGGCGAGTCTTTACTTACAGCTGAAAACTCACGGGAAAAAAACAACAAAGCAACTGAGGGAAAACCTGAACATAGACTGGGAAACTATTACTCTTACTGTGATTTTATACTATGACTAAACAACATACAAACTATGACTTACTATGACTTGACTGGGAAACCATAACAAAGGGTAGGGGAGATAACACAGACGACGTGACATAGAACTCAGCAAGATTGAGGATTAAATACACTCATGAGGTGATGAGGGGAAGTAGAGACACATGACCTGCAGTCTGTCTGTGTCAGATATAAGTTTAGGCGTACTTTATTTTCATTGTGCTGACTTTTTACAGTCAGTTTCAATAACTCGTACTGCATACTAGCTAGCATGACAGACTTTATATACTGCTTGGGGGGGGGTGCTATGATGTTACTGATATTGAACTTTATTTTGTTCATAAGGTTAGTTATTAGAGTTGCCAATTGTCCTGTAAAAACCGGAATGGTCTCGTATTCAGAGGAAATATTACGCAGTTTGTATTGAGGTGAAAAGGATCGCCGTTTGTCCCATACTTCAGCTACAAAGAAAAAAAAGACACAAAGCTGGAGTTATTCTGCGTCTTTACGCTGCACAGCTGTCTCTTCTTCTCTCATTCTCTCCCCTCCCTCTACTGTTTCTACTTCAGTCATGAAACTAATCAGTGATCAGCTGATCGGCTTTTCTCTCGTGCTTGTTTATTGCCCACTTTGCGCCAGAAAGAGGAAACCAGCGGATGTTGCGCTAAACAACAGCAGCACGTTTAAGCTTGATCAGCTGTTGTTAGAATTTATTTAATATTAATTTCTAGTATCAGCTGATGTTTGCTGGAGCCACAGCTGTAAAAGCTGCTGGTCATGATATCGGTTTGGTTATCTGGTGAGAGGGAAACATGAAGATGAAACCAGAAGATGTCCTTACTGAATCATCAGAGTTGAACAGGTGATAAAGAAACAGGTTTACCTTTTAGGTGACATGAATGAGTTGAAGGGAAGTTATTAACTGTTTCTGAGAGACAAATAACACCAGGATCCTTTTTTTTTACGTAGCTGACAGCTGGTAACTGTGCAGGGGCGGGTCTAGCAAAGTTTTGCCAGGGAGGCCAGGTAGGGCATTAACAGGGAAAGAGGGGGAACAAAGTAATACTTTTCTTTCTTATTCTCATTTAAAATGTCTAGCTTTTAACAAATAATTATCTGAATCTTACAACAAACGATTGATAGAATGATACATATATACCAACAAGACAGTGTACATCACTGTCACAACAGTGTTTGCTTTCATTCAAAGGCTTTATGGTTTTTCCTATCATCTCTAGTCAAAATGCCTGGGCTGATTTTTTTTTTGTCCCAGTCCTGCCCTGTATGCAGCTCATCTTCCTACTAGGAAGGCAGAAAGCACCATGGCTGCAGTTTTCGTGTTGGATGTAAAAAGCGCACGTGACGCTGTGACGTAAGTTAGAATCATGGCGTCAGTCGACGACCGTCCAGGCTTGGGATTTCTCTTTTGGAAATATGCACATTATTTTTTCCTTTCTGTTGGTAGGTAGCACAGTGCACTTGTGGCAGGATAGTGCTAACATATAAGTAAGCTAGAAGACTGGCAATCTTGCTGGGTATCCAGTTAGGGAAGCAATACATTAACAAGAGAATTCTGAGTAAAACCAAAGTTACTTTCCCTAGTATCTAGTTACTTTGAAGTTACTAATTTAAAGTAACTTACCCAACACTGATGACAACACAGGGGAGAGTAAAACTAAATGCAGTGAACAAAGAACACCAGACTCTTTCAAAATAAAACAGGAAACGCAGAGACATAGACATGAAAGAAACTTGACAACAAGAGCCATACAGACATGACACATAACAGATAGGCGCATGAACCAGGGAGATTGAGTACAGGGGGAGAAGACAAAAGGAATTTAAAAAAAGAAGGACTAAACAGCAACCTGGAAATTAACTAGATGAGCCAAACTGAAACTAGAACACCAATGAATACAAAATGATACATTAAAAACCCACATACTGGGTCACATGACCCAGTGCCATGACAATTATCTAGAGCTACTTTCAGTACCATTGATATTCATTTAGACTCTTTTTCTCCAATTGATCTTTCTGATTTAACTTCAATAATTATTTCCTCCAAACCATCAATGTGTCTTTTAGACCCCATTTCTACAAAACTGCTCAAAGAAGTCCTGCCATTAATTAATGCTTCAGTCTTAAATATGATCAACCTATCTCTAATAATCGACACATATTAAAAAAATATGTAAGACTGCTTTCTTCCATTTGCACAACATCTCTAAAATTAGAAATATCCTGTCTCAGAGTCATGCTGAAAAACTAGTTCATGCATTTATTACTTCCAGGCTGGACTACTGTAATTCATTATTATCAGGATGTCCTAAAAACTCCCTTAAAAAGCCTTCAGTTAATTTTCAGTTAACGCTGTAGCAAGAGTACTGACGGGAATAGAAAGAGAGAGCATATTTCTCCTGTATTGGCTTCCCTTCATTGGCTTCCTTTTAAATCCAGAATTGAATACAAAATCCTGCTCCTCACCTACAAGGTCTTAAATAATCAGGCCCCATCTTATCTTAATGACCTTGTAGTACCATATCACCCTCTTAGAACACTTCGCTCTCGCACTGCAGGCCTACTTGTTGTTCCTAGAGTATTTAAAAGTAGAATGGGAGGGAGAGCCTTCAGTTTTCAGGCCCGTCTTCTGTGGAACCAGCTTCCAGTTTGGATTCAAGAGACAGACACTATCCTACTTTTAAGATTAGGCTTAAAACTTTCCTTTTTTGTAAAGCATATAGTTAGGGCTGGACCAGGCGACCCTGAATCCTCCCTTAGTTATGCTGCAATAGACGTAGGCTGCTGGGGGATTCCCATGATGCATTGAGTTTTTCCTTTCCAGTCACCTTTCTCACTCACTATGTGTTAATATACCTCTGCATTGAATCATATCTGTTATTAATCTCTGTCTCTCTTCCACAGCAGGTCTTTATGCTGTTTTACTTCTCTCACCCCAACCGGTCGCAGTAGATGGCCGCCCCTCCCTGAGCCTGGTTCTGCCCGAGGTTTCTTACTGTTAAAAGGGAGTTTTTCCTTTTCACAGTCACCAAAGTGCTTGCTCATAGGGGGTTATATAATTGTTGGGATTTTCTCTGTATCTATTATTGTACAATCTACTGTACAATATGAAGCACTTTGAGGCGACAGTTGTGGTGATTTAGCACTATATAAATAAAATCGAATTGAATTGAATTGAAGCAGCCAAACTAATAAAGATGGCCCGCAACCTTGTTCTGTGGACTTGCCATGTGTCATTCACACCACACTGGTGCCGAAACCAAGGAGGTGGCATGGCGGGTCCACGCCGGAGCCAGGAAAGGGCGGAGCTTGTCCAGATGGTGTCCAGCGGGAGCAGTCAGAGGAGGTGTGCCGCCAGCAGGAAGAGCTGCGGTACCAGACTGAGCGTCACCTGGAGAGCATTGCGAATCTGGCAACTCTGCTCTGGGCCTGGTCAACACTGCCACCGCAATGCCCACCGGTGTATCCGGTGGGGAAGCAGTGGTGGAGCCATGTGGGCCACCTCAGCAGCCAGGGTCAGTGGTCGAGGCGTGCGGAAGTTCACGCCTGCCAGAGGAGGGGAAGCAGCCGGGTGAAGGACTGCTTCAGTCGGGAGTGATGGAGGAGCTGCTCTTGCTAGATGTGGATGAGGTGCGAGAGGGTCCATGCCTGCTGGTGGTGGAGGAGCCGCTGCGTGAAGAGCTGCTCCAGCCGGGAGAGGTGGCGGTCCTCATGCCAGGGGAGCCTGCTTGACTTGAGCCCGAGGTCGAGGTGCCAGCTGTTCCTGTTCGGATGCCGGCCGAGCCACCTGTGAGCAGGGGCTCACGAACGTGCCTGCAGGCCCGTGTTTGCGTTCAACATGGTCAACCTTCGGACCAGCTGCGCCGCCACTGCAGGTGCCTCCCCACTTCAATCGCAAACCAAACCACCACCACATACCGCCATCGCCCGATGGAGATGGGGTATGTCTTGGGGCGTGGCTTGCGGTGCCATGCGGAGAGGGTGGACACACCTGCGCGGCATCTGCAATCACACCCACCGAGTTAAACATGGGGAAATAGGGTTGTGTTTTTGATTGTGGTGTGATGTATGTCCGGCTGGTAGCTGGTGAGCTGCAGCTGTGATAAATAAAATGGCTCAAAACCTTGAGCCGTGGACTTGCCGTGTCTCATTCACACCACAGGTATATTTTGGTGGTCATTAAAATGTGTTCCGAATTTGGCAAATTCATGATGATTCAGGTCATAAATCATGACACACTGATCTGCTCTGCATAAGCTCACATTAAAAGTATTAGAATAGGAAGTATTACCCTTAATTTAATGGGTGTCGGATCGATACCAAAATTTTCAGTTTTGAAGAGCACTAACTAACATGTAAGTAAATTTGACACATTTTGCTGCATCTATTTGTAGTTTCAATGACAGTATTTTTTTCCTCTCTACTTTTTCACCTCAACTGTTTCACTTTTGTTTGTCCATCGTTATCAAACACTTATTCGACACTAAACTCTTCTACAAGGTGCATGAGCACAAAAGTAAGACAGGGCTGACTGAGATTTGATTGAGGAATCCAGTGTCAGTAATGAAAATGAAGAATGGGTTGCTGTGATGGTGAGCACCAGCCCTTCAGGCCGACCTGGATAATTGTATCGACAAAGAACAATAATTATACCGGTCGGTCTGCTGGGCTAATGCCCAGTATGCCAGATCACCAGTCTATCTCTGAACACATCACACACACACACTCAACTCTGCTGTTTAACAACAAATGTGTTTTTCCTTACAAATGTGACATTATGTAAGGAGAAATAAACAGGCTTTCCAGCAGTATAAGATTCATTGCCAAAAAGCAAAACCGACAAAACACACATTTCCTTACTTCTTATGCTACTTTTACAACAAATGTGTTTTTCCTTACAAATGTGACATTATGTAAGGAGAAATAAACAGGCTTTCCAGCAGTATAAGATTCATTGCCAAAAAGCAAAACCGACAAAACACACATTTCCTTACTTCTTATGCTACTTTTATATACATGCCACTCAGATATCATGGCACATACAGAGTAATAAATGAACCAATGAAAGAGATAAATAGTCAAAATAAAAAATCAAAACAACCCGGGTACATGGAACTTTAACTAAATACAAATAAATGATAGCAGAATTAACAGAATACATCTAATGTAAAGCTAAATTAAAATTTCTACATTTCTGTGCTTTATCATTATTCACCCATTATATATTTATTTCTTGAATTAATAAATGAAAGAAATTCGACAATAACAATGTGGATTATACAGGGGATTTTTTTCAGTTAGCTGTACCTAAAGCACAGTTGGTGTCTACAGTATATTAAGAAAAGGGCAACTTTTTCATTAATTCCTCTATCTAAAGATCGTAGCTTTCATGTTATTAGAACTCTTCAGGTCTGAAAATGTAATTCTCATTCTCTTACTGAGCATAACAAGTGGAAAACTAAAAAGTCAGAAAAATACAAATGTAAATCGACAGGTGCAAAAGAGAGCTATGAGAACATTAATCAAAAGTAACAGAGGTTATTATATAAAAATGGAAAGACTAATTCCTCTTTTGGAATTAAGGTACCTGTAGGAACAGTTATTCCATGTTTATATTATGTATCATCAGTACTATGAATGTTAATATTACTAGTAATATTTAAACCGCAAAATAAATAATACAAATGTCATCTCTTCAAAACATGGTGACAGTTTGGTAAATAAATTAATGAAAGTGATTTATTTTCCATTTTATATTTCTTTCCACAGATACAATGATGGTGTAAAACCTTTTCAGGTGTTTTGAAATTTCCTTCATTTTGAGCCCATATACAAATGGATTAAACAAAGGGTGATAGAGCACTATTTGTAATGTCATTATTATGCGTGCAGTTTTTGGAAAATCTGCTTCCACCCGAGCTATGCTTACATCATACACAAAAAACAAACAGGCACTAATTAAAACTAAGAGATGGGGTAAACAAGTCTCTGCAGCTTTCTTCCTAATTTCTTTACAACTTTGACAAGAAACAATGAAAATTGTTGTGTATGTGAAAACTATGAAGAGCATAGGAAGTATTACAAGATCTAGTAATGCAATCACACCAAAGATGATAATTAATCTTGATCTTTGACACTGAAGAGTGTAAACTGCATTATTACAAAATATTCCTTTTATATTAGAGTCACACAGTTGAGCTTCAGCACTCGCTATTGCTAGGACAGCAATATGACAAGCAGGTACAAGCCAAGCTATGATCAGGGAAATACTCACAGTGGTTTTTCTCATGATAATATGATATTGTAGAGGTTTACATATAGCCACATATCTGTCATAGGCCATGGCAGCCAGGAGAAAAAATTCTGAACCACCTAGAGTGTAAAACATAAAAAACTGAAAGAGACAGGCTGAATATGTTGTGACTTGTTTATCAGATAAAACGTCAATCAAAAGTTTTGGGTAAATAGTTGTGCTGTAAAGAACAGAGTTAAGTAGCAAAGCAGCAATGAAAATGTACATAGGCTCATGGAGGTTTTTATGAATCCAGATTAAATACACAATAGTAGAATTAGTGCAGATTATTAGAATATATAGTGTAAACATAATAAAAAAGAAAATATATCTGTACTTGTTAATTTCCGTGTACCAGTCCAGAGTTAGAAAGGTAACATTTAACTCTTTATCCATTATTGTTTTCAAAGACAAAACATTTGCTCATAAAACTAATTACATAACAAGTATGAATGGAAAACCAAAAACAAGACAAAGACTTCACACAGTCATACGAGTATGTGGCAGGTTTTTATTATTTTGCCTTATCCTCAAGGGAGGGAGAGTTCTGAAACACCATTGTTCTGCCTTTTATAATTGATGCTTTGGGAATGTACAATTAATCCTTCTTTTCTGTTCAATGTGAACATTCAGGATGGCAACACTATCTCTCCTCATTAAAAAAAAAAAAAGTAATACCAGATTAGATGTGTAAACAATGAAGAGCAAAAAATAAAAATGAATAAAGTCAATAAGAACAATTCTCTCTCACACAGTAATTTCAAGGTGCAAAAATGTGCTTTAAACATAAAATAAATGTTGTTCTCAAATCATTGATTAGGTGACTTCATAGTAGTATACATGTTGGTGATGTCCTTTGTGTAAAAACTGTTCAGTTTTGTGTGCCCTGTATCATTAGCCCAAGGACAGAAATTCTTATACAAACTAAGTGCAACAATGTGCATATGTCCAGAACAATATAATTGTGGGTTATTTGATTATGTTCATCAGTGTGACAGCCTGGGGGAAGAAACTCTCTCTGTAGCATCCGGTTTTTGTAAACAGTGCTCTGTAGCACCTTCCTGAAGACAGCAGTTTGAAGAGTTTATGTCCAGAATGTGAAGGGTTTGCAGAAATGTTTTCTGCCCATTTCCTAACCTGAACATGTTCTGGATGAAGGGAGTCCCTCAAGGTTCAACATTTTTTTCCTCTGGTTGAACTTTCAAATGTTCTTTAGTGTTCTTGTGCACAAACAGTGTGTGGGTTTTGATTTGTATTGAAGTTTTATGGCAATCCTTACACTTTCATCATACTTTGAAATTGTTGTTGAAAGTTTTACTATTTATGGGTGCATGATGGAAAAGTCTAAACCAGGGGTATGCAATCTGTTTGATGATGAGTGCCATTAAAAATTAAAAACTAATATTTCCTCAGAGGTCAATGTGCCATATAATTGCGTTAGCAATAAATTTAATAACGCTCTATACTTTATCGAATTATATTTGTTTGCAGATGTTGGCAGCTATCAGCGAATAGTTATCAGCTCTTTTGAAACAAAAAATGACACTTTTTATTCATAACAAGAACTCCATAACAGCAAATGAACTGTACAACGGAAAATGCAAATGCTATTTATGGTCTCCTCACAACAATGATAAGAAAAATAAACTGGGCCAATATGGCATGTTTGTTAATACAGAGATACACATGTTAATGTGATCTCTGTTCTCCCACAGGTCTCCGAGTGTCCGGCGTTCAGACTGCTACCTAAGGACACTCATGTGAGAGAAAATCTGCTCACACACAGTGTAGAGCCAAATACTGTCAATAAGGCCTCTGCAATGTTCTTAAGACAGTTAAATTTGTCAGGTCGTGATGTCCAGCAGGTGGAAATGCAAGCTCCATGAACACGCACAGCTGTGGATTCCAGCTGCGTCTGTAGTTCTGCAAACTTTGACCCCCACAGAGTCGAGCTTGTCAGTTCAATCAGCTGCATTTCGATGTCCACTGTGTCCAGGCAGTTAATGGGAGAAATATCCAGCTACTCATTGGTGCTAACATTGGTCCATACACCTGAAAGTCCCAAAAACGCATTGTGAATTCTGTCTCAAGTCTACGAATTTATCCGTGTATTTCCACGGTGCTGATGCTGCGCTGAGCAGACAGCTCCTGAAGCATTTGAAGTGTTGGAAATTTCAACATCGCTTGACAAAAACTGCCAGCTAGCAACGTCCCTCTCACCGGTAGGCTAAGTTATTTTTAGCCAATTACAAGTTGAATCTCGTAGTTTGGGTTGTTAGCTAAGTTTCTGTCATTAAGGAGCAGCACAACTAATGTGTCTATGCGAACTAATTTGCGACGTGCACCACTGGCCCGGCCATTTATTTTTTAATGCACCTTCTCAGATCAATTCACTGCATGTCTGCAGTGCACTGCTGGACTGGGACAAAAGAATCGGACTGGGCATTTTGACTAGAGACCGGCCCACCAGGTATTATAAGAAAAGCCATTAAGCCTTTGAATGAAAACAAATGCTGTTGTGACAGTGATGTACAGTCTTGTTGGTATATGTGTAATTTCTATACATTTTACATCAGATAAAAACTTTGGTTGTAAGATTCAGATAATTATTTAATAAAAGCTAGACATTTTAAATGAGAATAAGAAAGAAAAGTATTTCTTTGTGCCCCCCTTTCCCTGTTAATGCCCTACCTGGCATCCCTGGCAAAACTTTGCTAGACCCACCCCTGCACAGTTACCAGCTGTCAGCTACGTAAAAAAAATGATCCTGGTGTTATTTGTCTCTCAGAAACAGTTCATAACTTCCCTTCAACTCATTCATGTCACCTAAAAGGTAAACCTGTTTCTCCATCATCTGTTCAGCTCTGATGATTCAGTAAAGACATCTTTTGGTTTCATCTTCATGTTTCCCTCTCATCAGATAACCAAACCAATATCATGACCAGCAGCTTTTACAGCTGTGGCTCCAGCAAACATCAGCTGATACTAGAAATTAATATTAAATAAATTCTAACAACAGCTGATCAAGCTTAAATGTGCTGCTGTTGTTTAGCGCAACATCCGCTGGTTTCCTCTTTCTGGCACAAAGTGAGCGATAAACAAACAAGAGAGAAAAGCCGATCAGCTGATCACTGATTAGTTTCATGATTGAAGTAGCAACAGGAGAGGGAGGGGGAGAGAATGAGAGAAGAAGAGGCAGCTGTGCAGCGTAAAGACACAGAATAACTCCAGCTTTGTGTCAAGGCTAGCGGGTTGGACTCAAGCGCAGGCAGCGGGTTGCGTTCAGTCTTTTTGTTTTATTACACACCAGGTGCTATTTACAAAAGTGAGGGATTGGGGAAGGGCTTCCACGGGTCCACGGGTAGAAGAGGAAAGGGACGGATGCTCCAAACACATGGGGTCTTAGCTGCTCCTCACACTCTGCTCTCGCTGTCAGCTCACTCACGCTCAATTCCCCAGATTGCGAGGAAACAGGAAGGGACCGGGGATCTGGAGACAGGAAGGAAAGCAATCACTAATGATGCGTGACACAATTTACTAATCTACAAGCTGGGATTCTCACTAACGTGGTGATTCAATATTCCAGCGACGAGAGGCTCTGAGCTGCTGCCTTTAGTATGGTCCAAGAGTGGTGATAAGCTACAGGTGATTGATTAGTGGCAGGTGCACATACCAAGGGCAGGAGCCCGAAGACAGCTCCGCCCGGGCTGAGTACGATTCCATTTTTTACGGGACAGTTGGCAACTCTACTAAATAACCTTATGAATAAAATAAAGTTGACTATCAGTAACATCATAGCACCCACCCAACTGTATAGAAACTCCATCATTCTAGCTAGTATACAGTACGAGTTATTATAACTGACTTTAAAAAGTCAGCACAATGAAAATAAACTCCACCTAAACTTGATTTATATCTGATCCAGAAAGACCGCAGGTTATAACTTCTTACCTGAAGTTCGCCTCGGGTCTCTCCTCCTCCTGTCTCCCCTCCTCCTGTCTCCCCTTTCCCTCATCCACCTGCTGGCCTCTGTGGAAGCTCCGCCATAGCCACCACCAAACAACTGAGTTATTTTTACACATCTGCCAGCACCTGGCCAAACCACCATCTTTCATTGTTTATACCGTGACTAAAAAAAAAAAAAAACCATCGGCCCATAAAAACGAAAAATCCCCATCGGCCATCAGGCATATGCCCGGTATGCCCGATGGCCAGTTCAGCTATGGTCGTGCCATCAGTAAACCCTTCAAATCAAAACCATTCACTAAGAACCAAATTACGTCATTTTTGAGGATGTGTTCTTATTGTAATTTTACAGCTTTTATGCTCAGCTGTCATGTCACCATAATGGACAATTACAATGTCCACATCACTGCAGAGCCAATCAATCTATCAATCTCCCACTCCTCACTTGTGAACAAGACCCCGAGCTACATGAACTCATCTACTTGGGGCAGCAGCTTGTCCCTGACCTGGAGAGGCCACTCTAATTTTGCAGTCACATGAAATGTGTGAGCTTACTAAAGGCTCATGTCATGTTACTCATGTTTTTCTCTGGATTTTTAAAGCTAAATAAACATTCATTCACATGAAAGTTGCCTTGCAGGCCCCACTCACTGTGGGCCAGTCACTGTGGGCTTCACTGACTCCACCAGACTCGTGGCCTACTTCTCCCCTAAGCTAGATCCTTTGGCTCCATGTTTTATAACATATAATGTGGTTTAATTATGAGTTTATGAGAGTCTTATGTATAATGATTTTTTTACTCTATATATGGTTCTTTAGAATCAAAAGGAGAGAACGTTAAAGATTATTTTGTTATATACTAAGATATAGCTTTCTTGGTCTAGTGCCTATATTTTTGTTTTAGACCTGCAAATGCAGAAGGGCAGGTATGCAGGATCTTCTTAATTGAAGCAATGTCCTACTTCCTTCCTCTGAACAATTAAGTTTTTGTTTAACCTGTCTGTTCCATATATCCTATTCAACTGTGCTTCACCTGGAGGTTGACCAGTTTTCGGTGTGACAACAAGTTAAAAAAGATGAGGTGAGGAGTCTATATAAGTAGGGACTGGTTCCTTTGTTTGGGTGAATTTCAAAGGTCAACACAATCACTGCCTTTTGCTGACTGAATTCCTTCCTTGAATAAACTGTTCAAAATACAACTCCAGTAGCGTGACTTTGTTTATTTAATGCACCAATTTTCAACAACAGTCTTTTGGGAGGCAATCATAAGCGTAGAGGGAGAAGAGCAGTGGGGAGACAACACACCCCTGGGGGAGGCCGGTGCTGATGGTCTGTGTGTGGAATGAGCTCTAGTCCACAAACAGGATCTTGGAATATGTCCCCGGTTTTTTAAAGTGATGCAGGATTTATCTTCGACTGACCTGGTTCCCTGGTAAGCAAACTGCAGGTGTTCCACCAGTGGCTCTCCACCAGTCTTTCAAAGCTTTTCATTGCCAAAGACATCAGGGTGATAGGCCTGTAGTCATTTAATCCTGTGATGATCGACCTCTTTGGTTCAGTACAAGTAGACCAAGTAACTGTTTTGCTGTAAGAGTGTCACACACATATTGTCAAGGAAGGACCCTCGCTGACAATATGTGTCAAGGAGAGGCCAGGACGTAAAATGTGGACCCAAACACAGATACAATCACAGACAGCAACAACCAGATTTAACACAAACCATTGAAAAACACAGGAATAGATAACAATACTAAAGGAGTGTACAGGGGAGTGCAGGGGTCTCGAGCGTGGAGGGTCTGAAACAGAGGAACAGCGTGGTTAGGGGAAGGAAACAGAGGCTACAGGGATTGAGAATGACCCGAGTAAGTGATGTCTTGCTTGGCAGATAAGAGAAAGGCTTCCCTGGGGAACTGAGGTAAGCATAAGAAGGAAAGGCCGTGCAGTTCTAACATAGGTTTATAGACCATCTGGTGAAGAATAGTTGTAGATGCTTGTCCTAAATACTGCTGGTTGACTGTAGACAGGTGAGGAGGTGACACTTGTTCCACTTGGGGCAGGAACCTCAACTTGTAGAACAGTTACTCATGCAACTGTTCTACAAGTTGCATGAGTACACAAGGAAGACAGGGCCGACTGAGATTTGATTGGGGAATCCAGCGTCAGTAATGAAAATGAAGAATGGGTTGCTGTGATGGTGAGCAGCAGCCCTTCAGGGCGCCTGTAAAATAGTACCAACAAAGAAAAAAATTATATTGACCCCTCGGTTCAATCCCTAAACATAACCCACATATTGAACTCTGTTGTTTAACCAACAAATGTGTTTCCTTACAAGTGTAGCATTATTTAAGGGTAAATAAATAGGCTTTCTAAAGCTTCTTTCAAGCATATGTAGCCCAGTGGCAAACAGATGGAATTAGAGACTGTTTATTGTAATTATTATTAAAGGTGTTTTATTCTGTTCAGTTAAAAACACTCATGATTGGAGAGAGACTCTAAAGAAAAAATCCAAATTATTTTGTATGGAATTGCATTATTTGTGTTATTTATTTATTTTTGTTTCTCAAAGGTTATTTTTTGACCTGGATACAAATGCAGTCCAACCAATGGGATTGTTTGTCCCGCCTTGTTTTTCATGTTTGGTTGCGCTGCTAAGGCTGCTTAGACCACACGCGCCATAGCTGTACCTGTGGGGAAAACGTGGTAGCTGTTGAAACAGCGAAGCTGTTGGTGTCTGCTTGATTAGCCGCCAGATTTGGATAGCCGAAGCTAGTTTTATGAATACGAAGTGCTTTGCACTGGTGAGTAACGAAACTGTTATAGCCGCTGATCGGCATCCTGAAATGTTAATGTTGTTCGCTTCAAAAAACAAACGCTAATGGTGACGGTACTATGCAAGTAGCTAGCAAGTGTGCTAGTAGCTAGCGAGTGTGCTAAACGCTCACGCCCGTTGTTAAGCGTTAGTTGAGAACTTATTAGCTGTTGTTAGGTTAAGGAAAAAACAGTATGTCTATCTGTTGTATTGAAATGTTTTATTGTGTTACTTTTATTCATCACTGTTGTTACTTGACAGTGAGCAGAGTATATTGAGTTTGCTGCTTTTAATGAGCAGTGTGAATTGCTTTAATGATTGGTGATAGCTACATTGCCATGTAATGAAAACATTTAGAATTTGATTAGTTGTACAACATTAGAAATTGAAACACATTTTGTTCATGATTTATACTTTAAACAGAAGTGTTAGTTAAGTGTGAACCATGTTCATTTGAAGTAATTCTGACCTCACTCTTAGGTCAGGTTTTTTGAGTTGGAGAAAGGAGCCGAGACTCCCCGGAGAACTTTGGATTACAGACTTTGTGGAAATCCGCAGAAGAGGAATAATTTTCCATTGCAATGGATGGCGAGCCACAGCCCATTTGGAATTGAATCTTGAAGTCTGGTTGCCTGAACTGTGGTAGGACAAAACAGTGCAAACCATACATCGATCGTGGACTGAACTCACACCAATAACTCACCAGATCACCAAACAGGCCTGATCTGGATCCTATTGACACTTTAAAAGACCCGGGTCTAACATTCTTTTCTTTTTTATTTTGGGTATCTGTGCGCGCACACACAATTTTGGTTGTTATTGTAAATGCAATACAGTGCACAAATTTCAAATACAGTTGAACTATTGCTTCATCATTTGCAGTTGTGTTTTCATTGTGGTTACCCATCCTCTGGGCTCCTGTCGTTCCTGAAATCTTCTGATTTGCCCATTGTTTATATATTTTGTTACATACTGGTTACACATAACTAATGAAACACACATTTCCTTACTTTCTGTGCTATGTTTATATCAATGTTCCCTCTAATTTGCAGTATGTTAACACTATCCGGTTGTTCAGTGATGACGCGACGAATCCTACTTCCGGGTCTAAAGTAGTCTGCATTTAATATGGCTTTTGTGTTGTTAACATGTTTAATGTTATGTATTTTCTTCTATTTGATCTCAAAAAGCTCCTAAAACAGTCAGTGATCCCTGTTGACCTCCCTCGGCTTTTATTACCACTAATCATTTATTTAAGCTCAGTTTTTAAAACCTTAGGATGTAACTACAGCCCAGCCCATGCAGCAGTATATGAATGACTAACCTCGTATTGTGGATGGAATATCTCAGTTGTTCTCCTGGCTGAAGTTTGGTCCTTTTAAAGCATCCTGCCATGCGATTACATTTGTTTCTGACCACCGAGAACACTCACGTTAACTTTTATCGAGTGGAAAAAAAGTTAGCTTGTTTATATTATGCTAACATAGCTGTGTCGCTAGCGGTCATGTAGCACATCATTATATACCAGCTAGCCCAACTTCAGTAACCCTACAAACGTCACTGCTGTTTAGTTTTCTGTCTTCATTTATGCTGGAAGTGATAGCAGAGCTGTACGTTTTAATTTGTTTCCAAAACCCCGCAGTCAGGACATGCTATATTGCATTTAGATAGAAGCTAGCGAGCTAACTCCCCCGCCAACTTCTAACTCCGTTAAATGTCATAAATTCCGTTTTCATGGATGCCTGGAAGTTAAACTCAATTGTTACACCTGGTAGAGCAGAACGCTGATCATTTTATTAAAGATGAAAGACTTTAGACAGTTTTTCAACTCTCAGTAATGCCACAGTGATCGTTTGATACTGTATGTGGACCTGCAGCGGAGTTTAGACCCAGACACAGCTAGTGATGTCAGACTGAACAATCGGATTGGAAGTAAAAATAACTTGAACTCCAATTTTCAAAACACAACTTACCGTATTTTCACGACCATAAGGCGCACTTAAAAGTCTTAGATTTTCTTCAAAAAGTACGGCGCGCCCTATAGCGCAGTGCGCCCTGTGTGTTGTAAGGAGGACGTAGTAGAGAACACCATGAGAACGCTAAAGGGTGAAGTGTGGGCGTTGATCCTATATACCGGACAATCACACATATGTGCATTATGTGGAACATCGTTGTTTTAACAACGCTGAAAATGGCAAAGAGACACGCTTATGAAGCACAGTTTAAACTGAAGGCCATCAGCTATGCGGAGGAACATGGAAATCGAGCAGCCGCGAGAGAATTTAAGATTAACGAATCGATGGTTCGCAAATGGAGGAAGCTAGAAAACAAGCTCCGGCAGGTCAAGAAAACGCAGCTGAGTTTCCGCGGACATAAGGCGAGGTGGCCCGAGTTGGAGGAAAGACTCGAGCGGTGGATCATCGAGCAAAGAACGAGTGGGAGAAGCATTTCGACGGTCACCATTCGGCTAAAAGCAGTTTCACTAGCTGAAGAGATGAACATTGAACATTTCCAAGGAGGTCCATCTTGGTGCTTTCGTTTTATGAAACGGTGCCATTTTTCCATCCGGACCAGGACTACGGTAGGGCAGCAACTTCCAGCGGATTATAAGGAAAAGCTGGCCATCTTCCGCTCCTACTGCAGCAAACACATCGGCAACAAAAACATCCAGCCCAGCCACATCACAAACATGGACGAGGTCCCGCTCACTTTTGACATCCCGGTGAGTCACACTGTGGAGAAGAAGGGGACCAGCACGGTAGCGATACGCACAACGGGGTATGAAAAGTCTTCTTTTACTGTTGTGCTTGGCTGCCATGCTAATGGACAGAAACTGCCGCCTATGGTGATTTTTAAGCGAAAGACTTTGCCTAAAGAGAAGTTTCCAGCAGGAATCATCATTAAGGCAAATGAAAAGGGCTGGATGGATGAGGAAATGATGAAAGAGTGGCTGAGGGAGGTGTATGTAAGGAGACCAGGTGGTTTTTTCCACGCATCACCATCGCTCTTAATCTGTGACTCTATGCGTGCCCATCTCACAGCCGATGTGAAAAAACTAGTGAAACAAATGAACTGTGAGCTTGCTGTCATTCCGGGAGGCCTGACAAAGGAACTCCAACCGCTGGGCAAAAGCCGGCATCATTTCCGAGGAGCCGCACGGCACGGAAAGTGACTCTGACAGTGAAGAAAGTGAACTTGGCATGTTTGATGGAGATTTAGCGCAGCTGTTCAATTCAGACACAGAAGATGAGGACTTCGATGGGTTTGATTGATGATAAAAATGTGAGTACCAAACTTTGTTTTGCTCCTGCTTTATTTTTAAATACGCACACTTGTATGCTTTAGTGTTGTTGATGATGACGATTACCGGTAATAGAAATGTGAGTAAGGTACCGAACTCAAGTTTGCTCCCGCTTTATTTTTAAATACGCATACGGTACTTGTATGCGCCCTATAATCCAGTGCGCCTTATGTGTGTGTTAAATACAGTAATGGCACACATAACTGAGACTGCGCCTTTTAGTACAGTGCGTCTTATGGTCGTGAAAATACGGTATATGTATATATATATATTAGGGGTGCAACGATACACAAAATTCACGGTTCGGTTCGGTTCGATACTTTGGTGTCACGGTTCGATATTTTTTCGATACAAAAAAAATATTCATGCCTTTTTAATTTGTCATTTATTAAATTTTCACGGCACATTCTGCACCACATCTCTGTGCGTTCATCGTTTGTTTGAAGCCAGGTCACCTCCTGCAACTACTTTTCCGAGAATACGTGCTTCTTTTGTGGTTCGGACTCCTGTCATTTCTTTGGAGGTGGAGGAACATCACAGTAATTGCTTAAAGGAGCTTCTTCGACATCTTTAAGAGTTCTAAACAAATGTCTGTCCTCCTCCTGAAAATCTTATGTACGCAAACACGCGTTGCAACTTCTTATCTTGTGCGCGTTTTTTATTTTGACAGCGAATGCGCACCTGCAGACCACTTATGTGCAGCCCTGGTTATTTAGCTCGTCATATTGCAGCCACAGAAATTCTTTTGTCCATGAAACCATAAAGCTGCACTTTCTTTTTGCCTTATAGTCTAATTTGTCATAACTTCTCCGTTTTGTGGTAAGCTTTTCTTTGGCTGTCGCTTCTTCACCCTGACCTGTCTTATTTGGCTGAGCAGAACTAAAATATATATCCTGCTGCTTTTACACACGCACTCACATAACGATCAGCGATTCTCTCACATGTTTAAGCTTGCTGCGGGAGATTTCACTTGTCATGTTTGCATAGTAAGCTAACGATTGATAAGACGATGTCAGAGGAATTGGTGCGCAAATTATCATCACTCACCAATCAGTGCTGTCGCTCTCTATACACAGTTCGCGCGATTGCAAAGTGAAAGCAAAAAACAAGCGCCAATTCAAACGCAATTTCAATATGTCACATATTGAAATTGGCTCACCGTTGCCAATGACATAATTACCCAGCTACATTTCCGAAAGAATGCAAAAGCATTGACATATATTTTTCCTTCCTACGATAGGCCAACGGGCAGGGCAGAGATAGATTTTGGTAGCCCGACTGGAAAAATCGCTAGCCCCGGGACGTCGGGCTAGCCCTGTATCTGATTGAGGAATCCCTCATCTTTGGAAAAGAGAGTTTAATACAGAGAAATGGCTCTTTCCAAAATAAAAGCTATACTATACGCTTCTTCTGGGCTATATTCTCAGCAGCGTATTAAACATATCAGGTCCCCATAAGGACAATCCTGTGCTAACAGCTGTCTAAATGACTCGGGTAAAGTTTGTAGCATGCGTACTTTTTGTTTTTGTCTGCTTCCACTTGTCTTTGCACTAAGATGATGTCAGCGTAAATGTGCAGTTGTTGTGCCCTTAAACAGGGGAAATAGTGAGGAGAGGTGAAAGAACGGCACAGACACGCAGCTCTCACTCTCACTCGTCTGTATTGAGTTTCAGAAGCAATACAACTAAAACAATGTTCTTATGGATGCACTCAGTCTCAGGACAACTGTATCCAAACTAAGTCACTATTGTTCGCTGCATTAGAATACTTTAGATAACATGAACTGTAGCATTAGACAAAAACATCTTTTTAACTAGCACATGTTAGCTGACACAGTCACTAACTTTCCACAGCAATGAAATAATACTTTAAGTACTGCATGTCTTCCAGTAGTTAACTTATACAGATAGTAACAGAAAAATCTTCACACAATATGGCGGAGTAATAGCGAAAACTAGCATACACAGCAACAGAGATTAACTGGAACTTCTCAGCAAAATAGCCTGCAATTCACATCTTCCGCTACAATGAACAATGATAACAATGTAATAATCAACAGTAACACACATTTATACAGATTTGTGCATGACAGTTACCTTAAACAGGGGAAATAGTGAGGAGAGGTGAAAGAACGGCACAGACACGCAGCTCTCACTCTCACTCGTCTATATTGAGTGAAGGAGGAAGCGCGTGAACCCACCTACTGGAGCCCTGAGGCATTAACAATGGATCGACGCACAATCAACCCAGGCAAAACTTTCACTACTTATCTCCCTCTATATTCCCACTGCATATTCTATTCGAAAACAGTCAAAGCAACAAATAAAACATTAATAAGGGCATGACATGAAATATAAGGAACAGAGATGTACAACTTCAAAACTAATCAAATTTATGATCCACCACACAGTCATATTCGTTGTGTTCCCACTAGTGCTGTCAGCGTAAATCTCGTTGAAATGACGTTACCACCACAACACGGCAAATCTCCGTTAACGAGCTATCGCGGATCGCCCCGTGCATGGGGCTGGACGGCCAACACGTTAACGAGCTAACTGTGCTAACACACTAGCTCCCACCCATGTAATTGAGGCACATCCAACATACTGTTTTACTTTAGTCTATGACGCGCTTACCTTCAGGGTCATACGTCACATGAAAACCAAAATAGTGCCAAACGCCACATCTGAATGAGGGTGGGGGAGGTTCAATTTGCCATGTTGCAACGAGAGCTTAACTTCTGTCTCGCTAGGTTGCCCTGCGCTCAGTGAATCTGCGTTCGACTACTCCGCCTAGGCTGCACTGTCGAGCGCAGATCCACTGAGCGCTCAACACAGACAGCATCATCAGAAGGAAAGTTGATAAAATAAATAAAAAATTTTGTATTGTTCGATACATATGCGTACCGAACCGAAAGCACTGTATCGAACGGTTCAATATCGATACGAATATCGTTGCACTCCTAATATATACTGTATATATACACACCCAGCACGCCCCTGCGGGCGGTTTATCCTTCAAGCTCAGGTCCTCTACCAGAGGCCTGGGAGCTTGAGGGTCCTGCGCAGTATCTTAGCTGTTCCCAGGACTGCGCTCTTCTGGACAGAGATCTCCGATGTTATTCCCGGGATCTGCTGGAGCCACTTGCCTAGCTTGGGAGTCACCACACCTAGTGCTCCGATTACCACGGGGACCACCGTTACCTTCACCCTCCACATCCTCTCGAGCTCTTTTCTGAGCCCTTGGTATTTCTCCAGCTTCTCGTGTTCCTTCTTCCTGATATTGCTGTCATTCGGAACCGCTACATCGATCACTACGGCCTTCTTCTTCTGTTTATCTACCACCACTATGTCCGGTTGGTTAGCCACCACCATTTTGTCTGTCTGTATCTGGAAGTCCCACAGGATCTTAGCTCGGTCATTCTCCACCACCCTTGGGGGCATCTCCCATTTTGACCTCGGGACTTCCAGGTTATACTCGGCACAGATGTTGCTGTACACTATGCCGGCCACTTGGTTATGGCGTTCCATGTATGCCTTGCCTGCTAGCATCTTGTGCCCTGCTGTTATGTGCTGGATTGTCTCTGGGGCATCTTTACACAGCCTGCACCTGGGGTCTTGCCTGGTGTGATAGACCCCAGCCTCTATGGATCTTGTGCTCAGAGCTTGTTCTTGTGCTGCCATGATTAGTGCCTCTGTGCTGTCTTTCAGTCCAGCTTTGTCCAGCCACTGGTAGGATTTCTGGATATCAGCCACCCCCTCTATCTGCCGGTGGTACATACCGTGCAGGGGCCTGTCCTTCCATGATGGTTCCTCGTCTTCCTCCTCTTTCTAGGGTTTCTGCTGCCTGGGGCCATCTTCCCAATGTATTCTTGGATGTTCGCTGTCTCATCCTGGACTGTGGTGCTGACACTCACCAGTCCAATATATATATGTATATATATATATATATATATATATATATATATATATATATACACACACACACACACACACACACACACACACACACACACACACAGTGTTGGGAAGGTTACTTTTAAAATGTATTCCATTACAGATTACAGAATATATGCCCCATATTCTGTTCTGTAACGTATTCCGTTATGTTACTCAATGACAGTAACATATTCTGAATACTTTGAATTACTTAATATATTATCATGCTTTTTACAACTACGTGAATGTACTATTGCTGTGTGATTTATTACTATTACTGAAGGTCTGCGGCTCCGAACCGTAGTAAAGGGACCTCTGACTAATACGGCGGGTTCCGTGTCAGTGTTGGTTGTTTTTGCTCACAGGCAGAGAGTGCTTTCGTTTTTACCGTTTCTTCCCGCAGTAAATATAAACAACGATAGTATTCAGGAAGAAAATCAAACATTGCATATATTTTTATCATGACTCTGGTTTTACATGGCCTATCAAAAACAAAATCAAAACTGGTATAAAGTCCACACACGTCAATTGTTCCGTCTGTCCTGTTCACGTCTCCAATGGTTGTACACCAGTGGCGGAGTGGGGGGGGGGGTGGCTTACTGGGCTTAAGCCCGGGTTGTTTTTTCAGAAGCCCGGGGTCTTTTGGAGTGTAATTTTTTCATAGTTACAGTAGATGCCTGGCTGACAACTGTATAAAACAAAAACTACACACAATATATATGCACCTAAACGCGTAGTGAGGGTGTGCTGGGAACGTCCAGACCGGGGTGATGGTCCCCATCTTTAAGAAGGGGGACCGGAGGGTGTGTCCCAACTACAGGGGGATCACACTCCTCAGCCTCCCTGGGAAAGTCTATGCCAGGGTGCTGGAAAGGAGAGTTCGTCCGCTTGTCGAACCTCGGATACAGGAGGAACAATGCGGTTTTCGTCCTGGTCGCGGAACACTGGACCAGCTCTTTATCTTCTTGAGGATACTTGAGGGTGCATGGGAGTTTGCCCAACCAGTCTACATGTGTTTTGTGGACTTGGAGAAGGCATTCGACCGTGTCCCTCAGGGTGTCCTGTGGGAGGTGTTGCGGGAGTAAGGGGTGTCTGGCCCATTGCTACGGGCCATTCGATCCCTATACAACGGTTGCAAGAACTTGGTTCGCATTGCCAGCAATAAGTCGGACTCGTTCCCGGTGGGTGATGGGCTCCGCCAGTGCTGCCCTTTGTCTCCGGTTCTGTTCATAATTTTTATGGACAGGATTTCTAGGCGCAGCCAAGTGGCGGAGGGCTTTCGCTTTGGTGGCCTCAGAATCTCATATCTGATTTTTGCGGATGATGTGGTTCTGTTGGCTTCATCGGGTGAGGGCCTCCAGCTCGCACTGGAGAGGTTTGCAGCCAAGTGTGAAGCAGCGGGAATGAGGATCAGCACCTCCAAATCTGAGGCCATGGTTCTCAGTCGGAAAAGGGTGGAGTGCCCACTCCGGGTCGGGGATGAGTTCCTGCCCCAAGTGGAGGAGTTCAAGTATCTCGGGGTCTTGTTCGCGAGTGATGGGAGAAGGGAGCCGGAGATCGACAGACGGATTGGGGCTGCAGCTGCAGTAATGCAGACGCTGCACCGGTCCGTCGTGGTGAAGAGGGAGCTGAGTGTAAAAGCGAAGCTCTCAATTTAAATGGACTGATTCTTATATAGCGCTTTTCTATGGAGTACTCAAAGCGCTCAATTTACCGGTCGATCTACGTCCCTACCGTCAGCTATGGCCACAAGCTGTGGGTAGTGACCGAAAGAACGAGATCGCGGATACAAGCGGCAGAAATGAGGTTCCTCCGAAGGGTGGCGGGCCTCTCCCTTGGAGATAGGGTGAGAAGTTCGGCCATCCGGGAGGAGCTCAGAGTAGAGCCGCTGCTGCTCCACATCGAAAGGAGCCAGCTGAAGTGGTTCGGACATCTGACAAGGATGCCCCCTGGGCGCCTCCTGGGTGAGGTGTTCCAGGCATGTCCCACTGGGAGGAGGCCCTGGGGCAGACCCAGGACACGCTGGAGAGATTATGGGCTTCTCTGGGAACGCCTTGGTGTTCCCCCGGATAAGCTGCACACTGGGAATTTACGACTGTGCGTAAATCCCCCCTAATATTGGTATGATCCGAGCTCAGACGCTAAGTGACTGAGCGAGGGGAGCTGCTGCCTGCGAGTTTGCTGTTGGAGAAGTGGAGACAGGCAGACAGAGGAGAACTGAAGTTTGACCAGGTACCAAAGCAAATCATTCATACTGTACAAATAATGTAAATATGACGGTGTATCATGAAAGATTGATATCAAACTGATTACCCATATTACGTTACTTGTTCTTCAAGTTAATCAACAAATGGCGAAATGAAAAGCCGAACAACAACAATGCTGTTTCCGTAGAGAGTATTAGCTTACATGTCTGTTTATTTCATATTTTCAGTTGTTACCCTCCACAGCTAAATAAATCGGTTTCAGTAATGTACTGATATACAAGAATGGACATAAGGGGCTTCTTTCAAAGAAAACACTCAGGTAGATGTTATTTTATACATTATGCTTTGTATGTTGTTCACTATATTTCTATGCAAAACAAGAGGAATTTCAATACACAGCAGTATATTTACAGTTTAAACCAGATATTTACATACACTTTATGGAAAACACAAGAGCATTTTTTTTACTGTACAACATCAATTTAGAGTAAACTTGTTTTGTTTTGGATAAATAAATATTGAAATATCTTTTGAATTAGTTAAATGTCAGAATAAAGAGAGACAGAGCTATCTATTTTTTATCACTTTCATCAAATTTAGGAGTACATATACATATACTAAGTTTATTGTTAATTAATAAGAACACTCCAGACGATTCCATTCTGTCAAGAGATTTATTCTAAAAGACACTTCTTCAGCTGAGTCTAAGAGTGAAGACACACACACGCTGCAGATTTTACTTGCAAGGGCGGTCACAGAGCGCTCACACGTGAGTGGGGGCCCTGTAATCAGCGCTCTGTTCTTGCACTTGTCTTTATTTATACACAAGAAAAGTAATACAATAATGAATACATTTGTACAGTGGAATGTTGGTACGTGCGCATGTGATTTTTGTGTGTGTGTGTGTGTGTGTGTGTGTGTGTGGTGGAATGTGGGGAGCAGCTCTTATTCCTGGTAAGAGGTCAGAACTGCTTGTTCAGCTTCTTACTATCGCTGTGGGAAGATTCAGATAAAAATATCAGAACAAGTTTTATAAAGAACAATCAGTTCTAAGTAATACAGAGGTCATCATGCAGTATTCTATCACATGTAAACTTATATCATCAAAAGCTTATACTGACTACTAAGTACAATTTTTCATTGACACGTTCTGAGCTGAAGAAGCTTCTGATAGGTTAGTAGAGTCCATGTGAGTAAATTGGTGGCATACCTGTGGATGCATATAAGGCAAAACACTGAGCCTGTTTCTTTGACATGGGAAAATCAAGAGATATTAACCAAAACACCAGGAAAAGAATTGTGGAGCTCCATAAGTGTGGCTCAATTTTGAATACAATTTGGTGCCATGTACAATTAAGAAATATAGATAGTTTCTCTCTTTACTCTTAAAGTTAACAAATATGTTTTTTTATATTTATCAACCTAAAAAAATAAACATTTAGTCTGATTTGATGTTACAATTAAAAAGTGTTTGTGTTTTTATCTGAAGAGTTTGTAAATATCTGGTTTCAAAAAAAATAAGGTTTAAATTCTGCAGATCAAATTTATAACAATGATGCAAAAAATGGAGAATAAATCAAGTTCAGGACTTTAATATTTAATAAAACTATTTTTAAAATAGCTTAAGCATCTTAACAATTTAGAATCAATGCATCAAATTTTTGGGGATGGAGAAAACAACCTGTTGGGTTTGTGTTTCCACAAGTCCCGCTAATTCTAGAGACCCACTAATGACCCCAAATCTGACCTCCTCCTGCTGCCTTTTATTAAGAGACAGTTCACATAAAACACATCACAGCAAAGCCACGCCCACATGGTTCTAAGACAAGGCATTGTATGTATATGTATGAACTTCCTTACGGTGGAGAAACCGTCCTTACCCTCCTTCTATTCGGTGGAGAAACCTCTTTAAACCTCCTTCGGTGGAGAAACCGACTTAACCCTCCTTAAAAAAATCAAAAAGATTAAAACAAAAACACTGGCGGAGAAACCAGGCAGCTTGCGTCTACACGCACAGCTTGCGCACTCACGTACCTGCTTTAACGCACGGGCACGTAGCTGCTCTCTAAGGCCTTCTGTACTCACTGTTTGTTTAAATTCATGGGAAGAAGCTCTGGATCCCATCAATCGCCATCCACCCCGAGGGGAGTTCAGGCGCAAACTTTCCGGCCTGGCAACAAAGAAAAGTACCAGGGCTTTGGTCAATCGTCCCAGACGATAGCTGCTAGCAGACTGCGGTGGCGTACTCTCCCTCTCCTCGGTGGAGCGATGTGTTAGGCTCCGCTCGGAGGACCAAATAAATGTTGGGTCTGTGTTTCCACAAGCCCCGCTAATTCTAGAGACTTATTCATCATGAAGAAAACAAGACAGTCGATCGATCCATTATTTGCGCAAGGGAGGCCTCGTCTGTGTCCACCACGGAAATGACCCCAAATCTGACCTCCTCTTGCTGCCTTTTATTGAGAGACAGTTCACACAAAACACATCACAGCAAAGCCACGCCCACTTGGTTCTAAGACAAGGCATTGTATGTATATGTGTGAACTTCTGTAAGAATGTGTGTGTGTGTGTTATGTGAGAATGTGTGTGTGCGTGTGTGTGTGTGTGTGTGTGTGTGTGTGTGTGTAAGAATGTGTGTGTGTTACCTCCTGCTGACCAAAGGGTCATAAAAGCAGGAGCAACATCACAAGAAACAGATCTTCCAGATAGGATGTATCTGCAATAAAACATTACAGCCCCCCATCCAGAACCTCGAGAATTTGGGGAGAAGGACAGTGGAATTCCTTTCATCAGAGTTGGCAAGCATAAAATGACAACATTTAACAATTCACTCTAACATAACCTTTTCAGGTGTTTAAAAAATTCTTCATTTTAAGCCCATATACAAATGGATTAAACAAAGGATGATACAAAGCTAGTTGTAATGTCATTATTAAGTGTGCAGTTTTTGGAAAATCTGATTTCACTCGGGCTATAACGACATCATAGCAACTTAAACAGGAAAAGCTAATTAAAACTGTAAGGTGGGGTAAAGAGGTCTCTGCAGCTTTCTTCCTAATTTCTTTACAACTTCGATAAGACATGAAGAACATTTTTGTGTATGTGTAAAGTATGAATACTTCAGTAGATTAAAAAGTAGGCATGCTGTTTAATGGGCTGATGGTCACCAACATGTATGTCATGCTTGAGAACTGTGGATTTGTCACCAAAAAGCACAACTAGCTTATCTAAATAGGATAAATAAGTCTCGGGGTCTTACAATATATATATATATATATATATATATATATATATATATATATATATATATATATATATATATATATATATATATACGTCATACTCACACAGGAACCTGGAACAGATTGCACACACAACCCACCTGCCTCACGTCTGTTAGTGGGTGACACCACAGTCACATGGAGCCTGAGTCACAGGTGTATTGATTTGACTCTTTCCATAATCAACATATTTCTTCAACATTGATATGCCAATCACATTCTAAATTTTCTTCCTATTAGCTGTTTTATTCAGGTAATAGGTGTCACTGAATTGGCTCTTTACCTCGTTAAGAATCACACAAACAACGACTGAAACCAACCATGGGGAGGAGAACTAGAACACATTCTCCTGCCTGAAAAACTTATAAGTTTCCTTCATTTTAGACTGTGCATCAGAGAGGAAACTATGTGCTAGCTCACACGCAGTGTACAGCCTTTCCCTAAATTAATTTATACAGTCTAACACATTATGTTCTACAAGCAACACTCCAGCAGCATCTTCAGTAGCCCACACACAGTGTGTCCAAAACCAACCTCAGCTGGGCTAAAACCCAACAATGACAGACCCTTATCTCACTCTGCTTTAGACTCGACACTATATTTGCGATGTATAGATTTCAAAGTCTTGTGGAATCTCTTTATCACATCCTGACCTTGTGGGTGATACGCACTGAACACTCACTGCTTAATAGCCAGCTCTGACATGACTTGTGTAAATTAAAAATAGTAGAGCACTCTCTCCTAAGTTTACCTCATTCCTAAATAGCCAGGCAGATGGTGATCACAGGCAAAACCTGAAGACAGTAATCTTTTAGCACCACCACCTGAGTGTCCACATCACACTCTATTCCAGATTCTGGGGAATCTTTTCTTTGTATTTCAGTAAAATTCAATCACCGAATATGTATGACACGGCTGGGTCACATGGATTTTTTTCTGGACAGCAGACAAACAGGTAATCATAGTTGCATTGGAGAGCTTTAATAAGCTGCACTCTATAGCCAAACACAAATGATCAGTGGTATCAGTGGCACTATTTTATTTCCCACACCAACAAATGTGAACCATAGGAAATCTGGTCAGAAAAGGCACTGTACCACATTGTGTCATAGGTATCTCTTAAAATAGTGATGGGAACTTGGTCCACCACAGTGCCAGTCAGTGAGATAATACCTTCAGAAAGTGAAAGACTTTAATACCTAAAAAAAAAAAAAAAAAAAGCACTCTCATGAGTCAGGACAGCAGCTTTTGCGAAAGACTCAACCTCAAACCATAACACACTCAAGTTGTTTTTGCTGGCCTTTCTTTAAAAGTCATCACAAGCCACTGCTATACACTGTTACGGCCACTTGGTAGTGTATCTCAGTCAGTGGTGATACATTTTCTCATTTTGAGAAAGAAATCAAGCTAAAAAGTATGTAAAGAAATCAGACCCTACTGCTTGATAAATGGTTATTCAGATGTACCAGGGCTCTAGAGTGCGACCAATTTGGTCGAAAATGCGACCAAATTTTTCAGTGGTGCGACTAAAAAAAAAAAATTTGGTTGCACCTGTGCGACCAACTGTTCGGATAGCAAAAAAAAAAAAAAAAAAAAAAAAAAATCTGCAACCTTCCCTGTGGTCAACAACAGACACACATTATGCCCCTATTGTGGACTAAACCAATCAGATAGTAAGGGGCGGGACCTCTCTGATTGGCCGTGGTCCAGTTGAAAGTGCAGGTGGAAGTGGGAGGTGAGTAGCTTGAATAAAGCGATATCAATTCATTAAATCCTGAATTGACTGTTAAATATAACTGTGTTTTGCCAGAAACGTCAGATTAAAGCTCACAAAACCATTTCAACAACAACCAAACAGCAAATGAGAGCAGGTACACCGATTCCACACAAAGACGTAAACACAGAATGGACCCGACGCATCAGAATCAACTTTGTCTTTCTCGGCTTTCTCACCCGACGGCCCGTAGACGGACACGCAGTCGGAGATTAGGGATTCTGATGCGTCCGGTCCGCGCTGTGATTACGTCTTTTTGCGCTGATTCTGAGCTGCAGGTTTTGTCTCTCTCCAACCAAAATTCACCGAGCCAGCAGCAAAAGAAGCAGCAAACTGCGCTTCACATTTGATCAATGTCGTCATGAATTTTGCTGTTTTGCTTCCACAACAATTAAAATCACACTCCATGCACAGCTAGCTCTCTCTCTCTCTCTCTGTACTTCAAGAACAGTTTCCCGTCTCCAATCGCTGTTTTCTGTATTATTCATTCGCTTATTACCCACCAGTCTACAGTTGTTTACAGCGCTGTTGGCTGCTGTCTTTTTCTTTTCTTTTTTTCACTTAAATGACCTCGGACAAGAAAGCCTACTTTTTCTGTTGTTCAATACTGAAGAAATTTTAACTTTATATGCAGAACATTGTAGAATATTTTTAAGGTTATCTGCTATAAAAAGCCAGACCAGGAAAATCTCCTTCATGTTTTTCTGTGTTTTATTCTCAGTTACTTTCACACAAAGGCATCTGCTGTGATGTTCACAATTCTGAAGAAGTCAGTAATGATAAATGATCAGAATTATAATATTTCTGACTGTCTGAGGCTAAGTTGAATCGAATCAGGACTTTGAAAACCAGAATCAAATGGATTATAGAAATCAGTGATGATACCCAGGCCTAGTGAGCAGCCTAGGCACGACAGAAGTGGATGTAGCCGTAATAGGAAAAGAACTATTGCTAACTTTTCTGTTAAGGCCTGATCCTTCTGAAATTCATAGCCAGTGCTCTGACACGGTGTCATCAATCTTTGAATGCTGAAAAAGCACAGTGTATCCAGAAAAACACATTACCGTATATTAAATTATTATAAAATTTGTGTGCGCCTAACTTTTGTGCCGTTAGGCGTACCGGTACGCCCATGGCAAAACGTTAGTCTAGAGCCCTGTGTACTGTCTCTTGCCTGCAGATATTATTTTTCAAGCATTTAGATGAGAAAATCTAAATTAACTGTTGATCCTAACTGTCTGAAGTGTTGGGTGTGAGTGTTAATGCCAAATTTGTAACTTGTACAATTTGTAGTCAAATAAAAAATGCTTTTCCTCATTTTGCCTACTTAGGGTTATAAGTCTAAAATGAATCTGGAAAGCCTTTTTTTCACGAGAACGGAGAGCTGAAAACTCCAAACATTTTACTCATTTACTTTGAATTATATATAACAATTAACAATATATACGATTATCTAATGAAGAAAATTTTCTTGAAGATTTAACATAGTACCTGCCAGCATGGATATAATTTTTAGTAAAGTTTCCACTCTAGCGTTTATGTAAGTATACAAAAAAAAAATTATAAAAAAATAAGTAGTATGATCGTAAAACAGACTATGGCATATTTACAATAAACATGCACCCAGAAAAATGTTATCAGCTATTAACAGGCTTAAATTCTACAAATTAAATTTATAACAGTGGTGGACAAAACAAGATTTTTAGATGTTTAGAAATTTCCTTCATTTTAAGCCCATATATGAATGGATTAAACAAAGGATGATACAAAGCTAGTTGTAATGTCATTATTAAGCGTGCAGTTTTTGGAAAATCTGTTTCCATTCGAGCCATGATTACATCATAGATACCTAAACAGGAAAAAGTAATTAAAACTAACATGTGGGGTAAACAGGTCTCTGCAGCTTTTTTCTTAATTTCTTTACAGCTGCGATAAGTGACTATAAATATTTTTGTATATGTGAAAACTATAAAAAGTATAGGAAATACTACGAGATCTAAATAACTAACAATTCCAAATACAGTAACTAACCCTGATTTTACACACTGAAGAGTGTAAATTGTATTGTTACAAAATATTGATTTTAAATGAAAGGAACACAGTTTACTTTTAGCCATTCCTATTGCTTGGACGGCAATATTAGAAGCAGGTACAAGCCAAGCTATGACCAGGAAAATACTCACAGTGCTTTTTCTCATGATGGTTGGATATTGTAGAGGTTTACATATAGCCACATATCTGTCATAGGCCATGGCTGCCAAGAGAAAAAACTCAGAACAACCTAGAGAATAAATTATGAAAAACTGAAAGAGACATGCTGAATATGATATGATTTGTTTTTCAGATAAAAAGTCAATCAGGAGTTTTGGGTAAATAGTTGTGGCGTAAATAACAACATTCAGTAGCAATGCTGCAATAAAAGTGTACATAGGTTTGTGGAGATTTTTGTGGATCAAAATGAGGTATATAATAATAGAGTTACTGCAAGTTATTAGAATATATAATGTGAACATAATAAAAAAATAAACATATCTGTATTTGTTAACTTCCACATGTCCATCAAAAGTTATATAGGTAACATTTAATTCTTCATCCATTGATGTTTTTTTAAAACTACAAAATGTTTCATTAAACAAATTGCACAAGGTGGATAAATGGAAAATACTGAAAAATGCACCATCACGCAAACAGTGAGCAGTTACAGTGTGTGGAAGGTTTTTATCAGACAAATTAAGCCTCCAAGGAGCTGAACATTGGAGGTTCATCTCACCTTTTTCACTCTCTTTTGCTTAGCACTGCACAACTTCAACACAAAATCTTTTTAGCTGAGATCTTAAATCTTACACAGTGGAGTAGAATAAACTAGTTCAACTTGAGAAATGTGGAATTTAGGATGGAGGCAAAGAGTGGCAGTTAATATTAAAAGGTGTAAAAAACAAAAGTACAAGACATTGAAAATAAGCAGACCTCAGTGCAAGAAAGTGTCTTTCCAACACTGAAAAGCACAAAGGCAAACTTTAACATTTAAAAGGTGTAAAAAAAAACAAAACAAGTACAAGATATTGAAAATAAGCAGACCTCAGTGCAAGAAAGTGTCTTTCAAACACTAACAAGCACAAAGACCAACTTTAACATTAAAAGGTGTTCAAAAAAGTACAAGATATTTACAATAAGCAGACCTCAGTGCAAGAAAGTGTCTTTCCAACACTGAAAAGCACAAAGGCCAACTTTAACATTGCAAGGTGTAAAAACAAGTACAAGACACTGAAAATAAGCAGACCTCAGTGCAACAAAGTGTCTTTCCAACACTGAATGAGACGTTACTTGTTCATGTGAGAAGAAAACAAGATTGTCCACAATCATTAAGTGAAGCATCCAATTTTTAAAGAAGAGCACCAAATCTCTGCCAAGGCAGCTCACTCTGTGCCAGAGGTGGGTCGAGTATCCAAAAATTGTACTCAAGTAAGAGTGGCATTACTTTAAAATATTATTACTCAAGTAAAAGTGAAAAGTAGTCTTCAAAAAAGTTACTCGAGTAAGAGTAAAAAAGTACTTGATGAAAAGACTACTCAAGTAGCGAGTAACTGTTTGAAATGTCCGATTTTATAAATAAATGCTATCAGACAAACAAAAATAAATAAATATACAAATTTGAGTATTTTCAAAAGGAATATATGTAAAAAGATCAACAAAATGAGGCACAAAATTTTTTATTTCGAGATTTCACATTTTCACATTTTTCAACCAAGCTTTTTTCACCAATACCTACAGTAAATACTATAAATATATAAACAGTGCAAACAATTTCCAGTGACAAGATTTGCTGTAAACTTTATATTCATTTTGCTCCAAATGGCACAGCAGCCTCAGAGAAAACAGAACGAGGCATCTTCAACGCATGTACATACAAGGGAGCTCAGTTTACCATAAATTGTATGGGTGTGCATTTATTTCTGCATATTTAGCAAAAATGTGCCATTTCTTCACTCAGTGAAGTGATGGTTAAGCTTCAGCAGCAGTTTGCTCTCAAGGTTCTTTCTGTGAAGCTGTAACTGTTTAGCAGTGAACAGGAGTCCTGCATGACTGAGAAGTTCTTCACAAGCTCCAGATGCAGGAAGACCTGTATTGACTTTGATCGACAGCTTCTGGATGTGAGGAAAGCCATGCAATAGATCCACACCTCCAGTGAATGGACATGAAAGGTACCTCTCCAGCTCCCCTGCTTCTGGCTTTCCTGACCCCATGGATCCATCATCTTAGTCGGTTAGGCTGCTGTTTGCGCTGGCATCATCCAGCTCTGTGTCTAGGTGATGTCTGATGAAGTTGAGACCTGTGGAAAGATGTAAGGTTTTCAAAAGAATTAGGTCTGGTCATTATAGTGCTGTATACACTACAAAGATGCGGATGTTTTTTACTAACTCTTGTAGAAAAACAAAATCTAGTCATTCATATCCCACACAAACAGTTTGCAATGAATTCCAGATTAAGTTTAAAATAAGAATGCGTGCAAGGCTAAGCAGTCCCAACCAATAGATCCTCCTGTTTGGTTGTTACTCTGGGAAAAGACGAGAAAGACGGTAATGGAAGCGTGACTGGAGCTGCGATGTAGCCTATATAATATTTATATTGTGGACTTCAGGAAGACCAGGAAACACTTGACCCCTGTTTCAATCCAGGGGGTCAGTGTTGACATTGTGGAGGACTATAAATACCTTGGAGTACACATTGACAATAAACTGGACTGGGCTAAAAACACCACAGCACTTTACAGGAAGGGCCAGAGTCGTCTCTATTTTTTGAGGCGACTGAGGTCCTTCAACATCTGCCAGAAAATGCTGAGGATTTTCTATGAGTCTGTGGTGGCCAGTGCGATCCTCTATGCTGTTGCATGCTGGGGGAGCAGGCTGAGGGTCGCAGATGCCAACAGACTTAATAAACTGATCCGTAAGGCCAGCAATGTTGTGGGGATGGAGCTGGACTCCCTCAAGGTGGTGTCGGAGAGGCGGATGCTGTCCAAGATAAAGACAATGTTGGATAACACCTCCCACCCACTCCATGACATGTTGGTCAGTCACAGGAGCTCGTTCAGTGAGAGACTGAGATTACCGAAAAGCACCACTGAACGACACAGGAAATCATTCCTGCCTGTGGCCATCTCCCTGTACAACGCATCCACTTAACACACTGTTTGCTGCTACAACTACACATGTTTCTTTTCCAAATATTTATTTATAAGTGACTTATGTATGTATGTATGTATATATATGTATATATTGTACTATTCTTAGTTAGCGTATTGTCTGTCTTGTCTTAATGTTGGTTTAAAATGGAGCACTGTAACAAAAAATAATTTCCCCCAGGGATCAATAAAGTATTCTGATTCTGATTCTGATTCTGATATTGTACGAACGTGATAATTCTGTATATTGGATTTTTTTTTTTTGGTTTTTTTGTTTTGGTTTTTTTTGGCCTGTCCTGTTTGGCTCTTTTGCCATCAGAATTATTGTCTAAAGGCAAAGAAAGATGCCCAACGGATTTACTTTACCAAATTGACCATCCCAGCCTTGCCATAATGGTCCATTTGATTCACCTTTTATTGTTTATTTTATTTTCACTTGCTGATAGGGCTGCCACGATTTGTCGACTAGTCACGATTACGTCGACTATCAAAATCGTCGACGACTGATTTAATAGTCGACGCGTCGTTTGAAGCTTTGTAAGAGGAATAAGTGGCAGGATTTAAGAGTGTAATAACGGACTGAAACAGAAGATGGCAGCATTGCATGTACAAGGATGTCAGCTACCGTTAAACCCCGAAGAAGAAGAAGAAGCAGCTGTGTCCCAGAATTCATAGCGCAGCCCAGCTCAGTTTCCAACAATGGCGGCAGCTAGTTAGTTTTAATATTACTCTTATTATTCTTTCTGGGTCACAAAATAAACGTTTAACATATTTTCAGGTGAGAATGTAGCTGTGTAAACCTCAAATATCTGCTCAGTTTACCAGGACACCACATATTTTCAAAAGCGCTCCGACGTTTTCGGAAACGTCTGTTACCCACTAGCTCGTTAGCGAGCCGGGGGCTAGGCTCACTAGCGCCGTGAGAACACCGGACTCCCCGCAAATCGTTTTCAAACCCACCGCCGTCTTTCGCTACTCAGGTTAAATATATATGAGTCACTTAGATAACTTAAAATGTTATTGTTTGGCTTTTTTTTTTAGTATTTTATTTGTTCCTGAGTAAATCAGTTTGTCTGAGATTAAAGTGATAGTTTTTACACAGCTGAATAAACGTCAAGCAGACAGCTGATTATCAGAAGTGTGAGATGCTCCAGAATATACTCCAGTGTCCTGTTATATTTTAGATAGCAAGGAGTTTATTAAACTTCACCGAAACAATCTGCAAATTTCATTAAAATTTAATAAACTATCATCTTGTCTTTATTTTTAGTTAGCACAGACCTTACACACTTAAAGCTGTAAGCTAATGATAGTTATATAAAAGCAGATGCTGCTGGTGCAATAAGCTGTAGTTTTACGTCTAATGGATGATGATCTGATTAGTCGACTAATCGCAAAAATAATCGGTGACTAGTCGACTATCAAAATAATCGTTTGTGGCAGCCCTACTTGCTGAATACAGGACAGACTTGACTGGAGGAAAGAAGGGGAGAAATAAAGAGGGAATGAGAAACAGCTGAGTAGAGGGACGGGGGAGAAGGGCAAAAAACAAAAACCAACAGAATGGGCAGAAAAAAAAAGAGAAAAAAAAAAGCATATATTGATCACCTGGATCACCTGCTGAGAAAGAAAAAAGAAAACAAGCAGAAGAGAACAAGAGTAATAGAATAAACAACATCACAATGATATATGGGAATATGACAATAAATACTAAATATTAAACATTATTGTGCAGCACATAAGATCAACAGAACACAGCGTGCTTTGAGGTAGGAGCCAAAAAGGGTGTAGTTTGTGGGTGTGATCACCCGTGTGTACACCTGTGAGCATGGACGCGCTTGTTTTTTTTTTTTTTAAAGGTTCCTTCATGTAATGATCTGCTAGAGGGTGTGGTGGGGCCACAGCCCCGTCCTCCAGGGCATGAAGCAGGTATGGAGGAGATCAAAACTCCAGACATCCAGAGGCCCCCAGAACACAAGAGACCAAGGAAGACTAACAGAGGGGCAGCCGCGCCACTGTCCCAGAAAGAGCTGAGGAGAGTCCCAGATGAGGGTTCACTCAGCAGCCGCGGAGCAGAAGCCAGGGGGGGGGTTGCAGTGACGCGCCCGTGAGCTCCGCCGACAGCCAGCTGTGCCTGAGTGACCGAGCCCCAAGCCGAGAGGCCGGGGGCACCCCACCTCCGAAGTGGCCCGAGCGAGCCCCAGGCTCCAGGCCCCGATAAGCGGCCGCCAAGGAGTGAGCCAGTGTGTACCTGGACGCCCATCCCCAGACACAAAGAACCACCAACGCACCGATGTCTGAGGGAGTCCGCCACTGGCAGGGGAAGTGGTGGTGGGGGGAGATAGATCTCCAAACCCTGGAGGGCCTGAGATGTCCCCAGAGAGGTGGCGTCTGATACCCAACCTGACATATAGACACAGACATACAGGCACACACAGATACAAACATCCATTCCCACCCTCATGCTCTCATATGCACTTACTCCACACTCAACCAACGTGGAGACAGACATGAAGAGACGCTGTACACACGATCACATTCCCCAAGCGTACTCTACGAACCGGGTCTAGGTACCCTTGCCCCTGGAGGGGGGAACTGCACCCAGACCCAGGTGGTGTTACCCTTTTCCCTGCGGTGGGGAGAGGCAGACCGCCTCGACTCCGCAGCAGCAGGGAGGCCCCACACCCCAGTCGGACGGCCAACTCCTCCTCCTAGCCCCCCCGTTCCAGCAGGTCGCAGAGAATGGGGGTGAGAGAAGACTCCAAACCTCCCTCCACCCGCTCATTGTAGTGTTGATGCATGTGTGTTCTAAGGTGCATTTAAAACCCAGAAGGGCATGGATCTACCTGCCAGAGAGCAGCAGGTAAGCGCATAGTCCTTCCTGCTAGCCCTCAATGTCTACGTGTATTTAAAATTGAGGGATGGGCAACGACGCCAGGGGTGAGGTGTACACCCTGATGGTCTTTTGGAGTCCGTGTAGCTGTAGCGTGCCCACCCACAGAAGGGGACAGAGGGGGGGGGGGGGGGGGTAGCCTCCTCTGCACCCTGGTGACACACCCCTACTCCAAAGCCCTGCATGTGTGGGTGGTTGTGGTGGAGCGGGAAGAGGGAGGCAGCTGGAGATGGGGAGGGAAGGAAGGGAGGGGCAAGTGACCCCGCTGACCCCAGTAGGCACCCCCATACTCCGCGACCCGCCAGGGAAAGGGGGCCCAGGCCCATCCAGACCGGGCCCAGTGCAGCAGCGCCTCCCGGCCCCACAGAGCCCGGGACAGTCCACCCAACCCCACCACAGAGAAAACTGCACCCACCCCACCATCCACTCATCTTCCAGACTACATAAGACAATAGACACCCAGGCTGAGATCTTCCTCCACCTCTCCTGTATCTCCCTCTCCTGCAGAGAGAGTTCCTGAAGAGAGGAAAGCTCCTGCAAGATGTGACAATCTCCCCCACCAGTTGAAGAGCCCCCCAGGTGGCTCGACGCACCGGCGGCACCCTGCGCCAGGGATGGGCCCCCATGCACCCACCCGCCCACAACCCCGGCAACACACCAACCAGGACCCACGCCCCCGAGGCCCGGCCAGGGCCCCAGCCCAGAGACGGAGCGCCCCCAGAACCTCACGCCCATCCCAGACCCACCCAGGGGCAGCCAGGCTACCAGGTCAGTAACCCACGTCCGTCAGCACAGACCCTCCCCTAGCCCCGCTGCACGCAGCCACGAGGAAACAGTCACCTGAGAGCCAACAGAGCCCCTAACCGGACATGACCGCTACCCCGGGTTGAGCCCCCCAAGGAAGATGCCTCCGGGGAACCCCCCGACGCCCTAGGCCTGTCCCTACCCCCACACCAATCACAACAGTGAAGGTGGGACCAAACTAAGACCCCCCCACCCCCATTAGGTGATGGAGCTGATCAAAGGAGCCCAGAGCAATTGATCTGATGTGGTGGCAGAGGCTGTATCAAGACTAATGTAATCTAACAGATAATTTCTATATTGGTTAGAATTAAGATTATTTTTATTTTTCCAGTTCATGAGGACTGTATTCTTGGCTATGCATAGGGCAGTGAAAACCATATGGGCTATATTCTTTTCTGAAGTGACATTATCTAAGCTGCCCAACAAACACACTAAGGGGGAAGTTGGAATGTTACATTTCAGACACTTCGATAAGTCTTCACATATCTCGCGCCAAACCTTCTGAACTGGTGGACAGAACCAAAGAGCGTGGATATAATTGTCCGGTGAATTGGCTTGGCAGTGTGAGCAGTTGTTGGTAGACGTAAAGCCCATCTTGAACATCCGATGACCTGTATAGTGCACTCTATGTAATATTTTGTATTGAATTAATTGAAGACTGGGATTTCTAATTAGATGAAAGGTTTTTAAGCAAATCTGAGACCAGAAGTTTAGGTCTAAGTTAACTGATAAATCCGCTTCCCATTTTGCAATAGGAAGTGATATTGATTCATCTGTTTTAGAAAGCATTCTGTATATTTTGGATAGTAATTTGGGGGTTTTAAGAGTAAGAAATTGACTTGGTGGTGTTTGCAGTTCAACTTGACCCGGTTTAAATTTCTTTTTTACTATGGATTTAATTTGTTGATATTCTAAAAATCTTTTCTTGTTGATCCCATATTGTGTAACTAGTCCGTCAAATGAAATAAATTCTGTTCCTTCTAGTATATGTTCTAAATATTTGATTCCTTTACCACTCCAATCTGAAAAGTTTATCATATTATTGTTTTGTAATATGTCAGGGTTGTTCCAGATAGGTGTACGTTTGCATGTGATTAATGAAGACGCCGTCAATTTTAGAAACTCCCACCATGTTGTCAGAGAAGAGCTGATGTTAATGCTTTTAAAGCATTCATGTCGTTGGATGTTTGAGCTGATAAATGGTAGGTCTGAGATCTCTAGATTATTGCAGAGTGCTTGTTCTACATCTAGCCAAGGTTCATCTAAGAGGGTATGTTTTAGCCATCCTGAGATAAACTGAAGCCTGTTGGCTAAGAAGTAGTGCTGAAAGTTAGGTAGTTCTAATCCTCCTCTATCCTTGGTCTTTTGTAGTGTTTTTAAGCTTATACGTGGGGGTTTATTTTTCCAAAGGAATTTGGACATACATGAATCTAAAGATCTGAACAAATGTTGTGGCGGTTTAGTTGGGATCATTGAGAATAAATAATTTATTTTTGGTAAGACCATCATTTTTATTGCGGCAACCCTTCCCATGAGTGATATGGGTAGACATTTCCACCTAGCCAGATCATCTTCTACCTTCTTTAAAAGTGGGATATGGTTTAATTTAGTTAGATCTGCAAGCTTGGGAGAAACATTAATACCTAAATATTTTATATTTCCCGATTGCAGTGGTGTAGAAGAGGAATTATGGAGGGAGCAATTAATCGGTAGGACTGTAGATTTTGACCAGTTAATTGAGTAATCTGATATTCTTGCAAAAGAGTTTATCAATTCAATCACCCCAGAGATATTGGTTTGTGAATTCTGTATATTGTAATAACGTGATATTATATTGTTCAAACGTGAAAGGTATATTGTTAGAACAATATACTTTTCACTTTTCTATTTTTCTTTTGCCTGGGTGGCAGCTCTACGCTTCCGTATTACGCTTCCATATCCAAGGCTTTTCAATGTGGCCTCACAAAATTATCATGACTACAACAACCATGAAAAGAGTTGGATGGACATTGCTGCTCAATCACAGCTGCCTGGTCAATGTTTTCCATTAGTAATTTAGCAAAGTTGATGGTGGTGGTGTGTGTGCCTGTGTGAGTGAGTGAAAGACAGAGAGAGGGAGAGCGAGAGACAGATTTTGTATGATAAGCTTCATGTTATGAATGCACAGTTTGAGCACTCAGGTCGCATCAGAGCATCAGGCCGTATTGTGTGAGACCCTGCACCGTGGCCTATGAACTTCTAACCCCTGAGATTCACTTGTACAGTTTGAGCAGGAGCTGAATAACGCGACTGAAAAAAATCGCAGTGTTTGCCCAGCTTAATGCAGACTGTTTAAACTAAACAAGCTGGTGTTTCACATAACAAACCCTGTCAGCCGCAGTATTGCCTTGTGTTTTAACAGTTAAAGCAGTAGAGACCAGTGGCATGTCTAGAAAATTTTTGTTGGGGGGGCCAGGTAGGGGCACAGATTTGGAGAAGGGTGGCAGATGTAATTGGCAGATAATGTTTAAAAAAAAATTCTACCAACCGTTAATTCAATAATCCTGTAAACCTAATAACTGAATGCGCTTTTAACTCTTATTAGAATGAGATTTTAACCACTACAGTGCAAAGTTTTTAGATACTGCGTTGATAAAGTACAAACGATACAATCAGTGCTTTGTCAGTGTTTACTCAGCATTCAAGGACAGCAATATTTGCATAGTATTTTTACTGACATATAGTGCACATATGTTTTGGGCAAAAACATTTTTGAATATTAAAATACGAACATTTATAACAAACAATTGACAAATTAGCCAATTCCAATGTAAAACTTTGTCTGCCTATTAAAAAAAGAAGATAATCTTCTCACAAACTGGTGTTTGATTTTGAAAAAGGAAAAAAGTGTGGAAACAAATGAAAAAACTAGCATTTGAATAAAACCTGAAAGCAAGTAAATACTTTCTATGCTGCCTTATGGTAAACTTTGGTAATATTGATAAAGAACAACACTGGCTGATGATGAAATACAGTCAGCTGGCATGGTGACACTGCCAGTATTCACCTGCAGGGCCGGACTGGGACAGAAAATCTGGCATTTTGACTAGAGACCGGCCCACCAGGTATTAAAGCCATAAAGACTTTGAATGAAAACAAATGCTGTTGTGACAGTCCCATATGGAAAAGAAATAGTAAAAACTTATATGACTTAACTCATGAAAGTGGCCACTTTCTCATTACTTTCATATATTGTTTTAGTAAGTATCCAAAACATACAAGATTCATTATATAATCTTTCAAGGGATCTTATATCTGTTTTTACTATTGTATGCTTTTCATACAAGTTTCACACAAGACAGATACAAACTTTATAAAATTTATATATATCTTTTCCATATGTACACTGTCTTGTTGGTATATGTATGATTTCTATACATTTTACATCAGATAAAAACTTTGGTTGTAAGATTTAGATAATTATTTAATCAAAGCTAGATATTTTAAATGAGAATAAGAAAGAAAAGTATTTCTTTGTGCCCCACCTTTCCCTGTTAATGCCCTACCTGCCCCCTGGCAAAACTTTCCTAGACCCGCCCCTGCACAGTTACCAGCTGTCAGCTACATAGAAAAGGATCCTGGTGTTATTTGTCTCTCAGAAACAGTTCATAACTTCCCTTCAACTCATTCATGTGACCTGAAAGGTAAACCTGTTTCTCCATCAACTGTTCAGCTCTGATGATTCAGTAAGGACATCTCCTGGTTTCATCTTCATGTTTCCCTCTCACCAGATATACAAACCGACATCATGACCAGCAGCTTTACAGCTGTGGCTCCAGCAAACATCAGCTGATACTAGAAATTAATATTAAATAAATTCTAACAACAGCTGATCAAGCTTAAACGTGCTGCTGTTGTTTAGCGCGACATCTGCTGGTTTCCTCTTTCTGGCGCAAAGTGGGCGATAAATAAGCAAGAGAGAAAAGCCGATCAGCTGATCATTGATGAGTTTCATGATTGAAGTAGCAACAGGAGAGGGAGGGGGGGAGAATGAGAGGAGAAGAGGCAGCTGTGCAGCGTAAACACAGAATAACTCCAGCTTTGTGTCTTTTTCCATTCTAACTAAAATCCAGGACAAACTGCGTCTCTTCTCAGCTCAATACGAAACGTGTAATATTTTCTCTGAATGAGGGACCATTCCATTTTTTTAAGGAGCCGTTGGCAACTCTACTAGCTAAACATATGAATAAAATAAAGTTCACTATCAGTAACATCATAGCACCCACCCAACTGTATAAAAACTCCTTCAAGCTGGCTAGAACGCAGTACGAGTTATTGCAACTGACGGTAAAAAGTCAGCATAACGAAAATAAACTCCACCTAAACTTGGTTTATATCTGACCCAGATAGACTGCAGGTCATAACTTCTTACCTGAAGTTCAGTTCACCTGACACTCGGACCGGCGGCTGCCTCGGGGCTCTCCTCCTGCCTCCTCTTCCCTCATCCACCTGCTGGCCTCTGTGGAAGCCCCGCCATAGCCACCACCAAACAACTGAGTTATTTTTACACATCGACCTGCATCTGGCCAACTCACCACCTCTCATTGTTCATGCCCTTACAAAAAAAAATAAAAAATAAGTCACCGGGCATATGCCCGGTATGCCCGATGGCCAGTCCAGCTATGTTAACCTGCAACCAAATCTGCAGCTCCATACAGCAATGTTACGACTTAGATTATATCTTATAACGCATAACTCTTATGTTAGCTCCCCTCAGTAGCATACTGTCTGAAATATTCGACGGCTGCAATAATTCTTTAAGTGTTATTTTTTCCTTGGTATTCTAATTTCACCGAAGTTTACTAAACTCAACAAACTTAATATTACTTACCGGGACATTTATTCTGTCCTCATTTTCTTTCACCGAAAAATTGTTTCCTGCAGTGCCGTCTTTCGTGCTTGGCTCTCCTACCTTTGCTAACGTGATGCGCATAGCGCAGAAGCTGATGCTACATTCACTTACACTCGGATATCTGAGCTTCACCGTGAAAACATAATCGGACATTTGATATTTGATTGAATTTTATTGTTTTGCCTTTGGGGTGGCACCTGGGGTGGCCAGTCTGGTTGGTGGGGTGGCCTGTGGGGTGTGGGGTGGCCACCCTGCTGGACACGCCACTGGTAGAGACGAGCTGTTTACATGTGCGTGGAACTCTAGCATCATTAACCATGCTAGCTGTTAGCTTATAGCTCACGCTAGCTAACCAGCGAGCAGTTAAAAAGACAGCCGAAGCTGCACAAAACACGCACAAACTTATCTCACTACAACGTAGCACCGAAAATATGACTCGCAGCTCGAGCTCGACACCGCTGCTGTAACATAAGACTGACATCCAGCTAACCACAGCTAAAAAGATATTTAGAGAAAAATTACCGTTTCCTCAGGTTACACGAGCTGAGTTTTTTCACGCTGAAAATTTGTTGTTTTGGCTCTCACTGAAGACACCGACGCTGAAGACATAGCTGTTCTTTTGTACTGCTTTCAAGCAAAACATTCTTTGTATGTATTGTTATATTCAAAAAAGGCAAACAAACAAAGGTATTCAATCAGAGGTGAGAAATTAATTGGGAATATCAATTATAGGTGAACTATTCTTTACCTACTAGCAATCAAGCTTCTTTAACCAAGAAGCTTGAAATATTTTAATGTAAAACAAAATAAATAAATAAATAAATAAATAATAAAAATAACATGATGTAATTAAAATGCACAACTTACATTAAGGAAATCTGCATTTGTATCCACAGGCTAAAAGTAAAACAGTAAATGTGTTAGTAATAGCACAGGTATTTGTAAAAAAAAAAAAAGAGGCAGTAACTGTGACTCTTCTAGTGGGATGCTAAATGCAGAGATTTATATTTACAGTATAATACTGCATGTACAGGTAGCTGCTTGTGAACTGTAACTGAATATTAGAGAATCTCAGAGAAATTAAATGTATTTATTTTTTGAATTTATCAATCATAAAACCATCTGTTTTGAAGGCCTGTTACGATAACGACTTTTTGTTGGTCAGTATATTGCCCCATAAACAATTGCGACAAGTTATGTCATTGTAATTTTAAGACCATTTTATGTCTTTGAATGTATAATCATAATATAACACCATAATAATGCAAGATCTACACACTTTCAATTGACAAACCAACATCTAATTCTTAAAGTATTTAGATCATTGAAATTAGGAATCAAAATATTAGATACCTTAAAATCCTGAATAAATAGTCTGCTGCCCTCAGGTGAATGTATGGCTATTCACCCTATGCAGCGAGCTTAACATAAGAGGAGATGGTTCCAGGAACGACAGGACACGTCGCTTTGTCTTTGTGTTTTTAACTGAAGACTGGTTTTTTTCCTCTTTTAATTTGTAAGACTGTGAACATACAGTAAAATAATACGTAAGCATCAGTATCAACATATTTTGTAAACAAAACAGAAGTTAGCAACATAGCTTTCCTTATGCTTTACATTCATCATTAACATCTTTCCTTATACGTTCAAATAACCTTTTAAGTAACATGAAAGTAACAAATCTTACAGAAAATGAAGTTAGACATTGCTTACTTACAGATTATGGCTCAACAAACTCCCCAACGATGTAAACTGGGCTTAAAGTTGTGCAGCTTGTTTTCTGCTCCATGCATTTTCTCACACTGCCTGCGTGAACTTTGCCTGCTGCTTACAACACATCACCAAAGGGGGCAGTGTAGTGCACACCAAATAACCAAAGAAGAAGCCACAAACTGAAGGGATAATACTGCCCACTATTGGGAAACCTGAGAAATGCGCCAGCCAAAGAAACCCAACAAAGTAACAACCGAGGGGCAGAATACTCCCCGCCTGACATCCATGGAATGTCACCCTCAACTAACATGTAAAAGGCAAGTGACATACAATGAAACAAAGTTTCTGCTTCTAAGTACAATCCTTAGACACCAATAGCACAACCTCACTTATAGGCCTTATGTAGCACTTGTTTTCACCCTTGCGGAAAATCCTCACCTCTATCTTCCTTACAAGCCCATCCTCACTGGGAAAGGTTTTGGTGATAAGTCCAAGTGGTCAGTTGTTCCTATGTTCGAGTGTCTCTCTTAAAAGAACAACATCTCCTGTTTGTAGGTTAGGCTTTACTATTTTCCATTTGCGGCGGTCCTGAAGTCCTGAGATGTATTCTTTTTTCCATCGTCTCCAGAAGACATCAGCGAGGTATTGTACGCACCTCCATTGATCTTTGAACAGATCACTGTTTCCAAACTGACCTGGTGGGATTGGTGGGGTCGTAATCTTTTGCGTGAGCACCATGGCTGGGGTAAGGATGACTGGGTTATCTGGATCTGCAGAAACTGCTGTTAACGGACGAGCATTCACTATTGCAGTGACTTCAGCCATTAAGGTCACTAGTATTTCATGGGTAAGCTTTGCATTCATGTGTTCTAGGAGCATTGCATCAAGGATTTTGCGCGTGACCCCAATCATTCGCTCCCAGGAGCCAGCCATATGCGACGCATGTGGGGGGTTGAATAGCCATTTGCAGCCAGAGTCTTCAAGAAAGCTGTTTAGTTTGCTGTTGTAGCAGCCCTGTTTGTCTATTTGCAGCTCTTTGCAGGCACCCACAAAATTTGTCCCACAATCGGACCTAAGAAGTTTGACTGCACCTCTGATGGCAAAAAAACGACGCAGGGCATTGATGAATGATGACGTGTCCATTGATTCTATAACTTCAATGTGAATGGCCCGTGTACTCATGCACGTAAATATGACTGCCCATCGCTTTGCATCCGCTTGCCCACCACGCGTTTTTCTGACAGTGACAGACCAGGGCCCGAACACATCAAGCCCTACATGTGTGAACGGAGGGTCAGTGGACAGCCTATCCTCTGCTAGCTCAGCCATAATCTGTTCCTGCTGTCTGCCTCTTAGTTTTCGACATGTCACGCAGCTGAATATCATTTTGCTTATTGCTCTTTTTCCTCCCACAATCCAAAAGCCTGCAGCTCTGACTGCTCCTTCAGTAAAATGTCTGCCCTGATGGCATACTTTCACATGGAAGTGTCTTATAATGAGCTGGGCAAGGTGGTGTTTGGCAGGGATGAGGATAGGATTTGTTACATCCGAAGTCAACTGTACTCGTCTTAGTCTCCCACCCACTCTGAAGATTCCATTTGTGTCAAGAAATGGGTTCAGTTTGCATAGTGGGCTTGAACTTTTGAGGGGCATACTCTTTTCAAGCTGTCTTATGTCTTCTGCATAGATTTCTCTTTGGACAGTGTGAATGATAATGATCTTAGCTTGATCGAGCTGCTTTTTGGTTAAATGCTCGCTACAGCTGTGCCAGCCCTGACAGGTGCCTTCTATGTTCTGCTTAAAGGACTGAACAATGTGTCGGAGTCTAGATATAGCCTTCAGTAGCACATTCCAACTAGAAAACCTTTCAAATCTGGCACTACTGAGAACATCCTTTGCAAGAGTGGTAACACAAGTAGTTACCTCATGACGCAGTTCGTTGTCAGTCTCTGGGTCTACAAGATCAAACGACTCTGCCTGAGATTGACCTATTTCTGACTTGGTAAGAAAAGCAGGTCCACTGAGCCATGTGGAGGTAGAAAGCTGCTCAGCAGGTAATGCGCGCGTGGCATGATCAGCAGGATTTAAGTGAGTGGGCACATAATGCCACTGGTGAGCTTGTGTGGATCGCCTGATGCGTTCCACTTTGTTGTGCACATAGATGTAAAAACGCCTCTTTGTGTTGAAGATGTACTTTGGTGTCTGAATAGAAGCTCACCTGATCAACTGAGATGTCCAGCTCGTCCACAACTAACTCTGCCACCTCGACAGCCAGGACCGCTGCACAGAGCTCAAGTCTGGGTATGGTGATGTCTGGTCTTGGGGCAAGCCGTGCCTTGCCGAGAAGGAAGCCCACTTCATTATGACCATCTCTGTCTGTGAGTTTAAGGTAGGCAACAGCGGCCACTGCCTTGGTAGAGGCATCGCAGAAAACATGGATTTCCTTAGTTGCTGCTGCAGAGAGTGGTATTGAGGTGAACATTCTGGGAATCTCAAGTTGTTGTAGATGTTTGAGGGAGTGTTTCCACTGTTGCCACTGTTGTAATTTGTCTTTAGGGAGTTCTGTGTCCCATTCACAAATGTCAGTGGAAATGTCTCTGAGTATGACCCTGCCCTCTACAATGACAGGGACAGCAAAGCCGAGTGGGTCATACACACTATTAACGACTGACAATACTCCACGCTTGGTAAAGGGCTTCTCATTCACGGTTATTTGGAACCTGAACAAGTCTGTAGACAGGTCCCAGCCCAAGCCCAAGCTTCTCTGCATGGGTGTCTGCCGAAGGTCAAGGCCCTGCATGTCAGCTGCAAGGTCCTCACTTGGAAAAGCGTTTGTGATGGTAGGACAGTTGGATGAGATTTTATGCAGGCATATGTTACATTTAGCCAGCATCTTCTGAGCCCCTCAGAGAATGTTGATGGCCTCATCAGTGGAAGGAAATGATTTTAGTCCATCATCCACATAAAAGTGGCGTTCAATGAACTCTCTTACATCATTGCCGTGTTCTTTTTCTCCCTCCATCGCTGTTCGTTTCAGTCCATAAATGGCCACTGATGGGGAGGGGCAGTTCCCGAACACGTGGACTCTCATCCTGAATTCCTGTACTTCTCCATCCAGATCATGGTTTTTGAACCACAAGAAGCGAAGGTAGTTGCGGTGGTCTTCTCTGACAACAAAATTGTAAAACATTTGCTCCACGTCGGCCATGACTGCTTATGGGTCGGACCTGAGATGCATCAGAACTCCCACAAGAGTATTATTGAGATCTGGCCCTTTTAGTAGCACATCATTGAGAGAAACATTGTTGTATTGCGCACTTGAATCAAAAACCACCCTAATTTTTCCTGGCTTCTGAGGGTGATAAATGCCAAAACTAGGGAGATACCAGCATTCTTGTTCTGGAGCTAAAGCTGGAGCTGGTTCAGCGTGGCCCTTACTGAAAGTTTTGTCTAAAAACTCAACGTAATGTTCTTTCATTTCAGGTTTCTTTTTCAGTGTTTTGCGGAGCGTCATTAAGCGACTGAGGGCTTGGTCCCTATTGTTGGGTAAACGCTGTCTGGGGGAGCGGAATGGGAGTGGAGCTACCCAATTGTTCGCCTCATCTTTAATAAAGTCTCTGTGCATAATTTCCAGGAATAATGCATCTTCTACTGAAAGAGCCATTTTGTCATCATCTGCTGTTTGCTGGAAAATGTGTCTGCCTACTTCTGCTTGTGTCTTCTCGAATTTAGGACAGCTTTCTGTGTATTTGTCTTTTATATAGATTTTGCTTGCACAGGGGCTAAGGGAGGTAGGGCGCCCGTTATTCAGAATGTCTGTCTTGAAAGAGTTTACCGTGGGTTTGTGGGCACCTGAGAGGCAGACATCGCCTACAACCACCCATCCCAGATCGAGGCGTTGGGCAAAAGGTGCACTGTTTGGACCATTTACCTGACTGCGAACCTTGTGAGCTTGGATGATGTCCCGGCCCAAGAGGAGGAGAATGTCCAGAGGGTCCAGAGGAGGGATCTGTGAAGCGAGTGCGTGTAGATGAGGGTGAGCCGACACAGCCTCCTTGGTGGGTATCTCATCTCTATTATCTGGAATGTGATCACATTCTGTTAGTGTGGGCAGGACCGTGGACACTTCCCCATTTATATCCTGAATAACGAAATTAGTTGCTCTGCGTCCTCCAGCCTCTGACAAACCTGCACATGTTTTCATGGTGTATGGGAGCATAGCGCCTTTTACATTAAACATGTCGAAGAAAGCAGACCTGTGTTGTTGTTGTGGTCCGTATGAAAAATGGCGGAACGAATAAAGCGCTGTGAATGAGAGTACGACGTCGTGTCTTTTGAGTTAACATTGGTAGCAGAGGATGGTTTCCAATTACAAAGTACCACCAAAGCTTGATGAAGCCAGGCCATACGAATGCTGGAAGAATGAAGTCAATATCTGGAGACGAGTTACGGAGCTGGATAAAAAGAAACAGGCACTCGCGGTGGCGCTGGGGCTCGAGGGAAGAGCCAGAGAAACGGCCATGGAGATACCCGCGGAAGACTTGGACAAAGATGACGGTATGGAAATACTACTTGCAAAACTTGACGCGGTGTTTCAGAGAGAAGAGAAAGACCGCGCTTATGAAGCCTACTCGTGTTTTGACTCCATTGCAAAGAACCACAGCGTGTCCATGGCAGACTACATTATAGACTTTGAACAGCGTTATAACCGGATGAAAAAGTACAACATGACGCTGCCTGACGCTGTGCTAGCATTTAAGCTTCTAGATACAGCTTGTCTTGATGAGAAAAGTCGACAGCTTGCACTGACAGCGTGCACGGACTTAACGTTTGCGTCTATGAAGTCTGCACTGAAACGGATTTTTCAGCGGAATTCAACTGAACCAAGAAGCAGTTTTCCTTACGGAACAAAAAGGTCCCAAATACAAACGAAACAACGGTACTTCGTCGCGGAGTGGACAGCGACAACCACTACAAGGTACCAACCCACTTGACAAGTTTGGCAAGCGAACAAGATGTGCTATTTGTCAGAGCACTTACCACTGGGCGAAAGACTGTCCTCATCGTAATGGTGACCAAGTAAAGCTAACTGAAGATGGGAAAGTGGAGGAGTGTAACATTACTTTGTACACTAAAGCCTCAATGACAGACTCTGAAATCTTCCTGACTGAGGCACTGGGGTCAGCCATTATTGATACTGCATGTACACGTACAGTTTGTGGTCAGAAGTGGCTAGATAGTTACATGCGTGACCTCAGCCAAGGCCAAGTAAACAAGCTGTTGCAATCAGAAACCCCCAGCTCCAGACCATTTCGCTTTGGGGATGGTATTGTAGTGTATTCCAGCAGAAAAGTGAAACTTCCAGCCAAAATTGGACAAACAAAATGTGACATTGAAAGTGAAGTAGTTCCTGTTGACATTCCACTACTACTGAGCAAAACGTCTCTCAAGAAAGCAGGGCCTGTTCTAGACATGGAGAATGACAGTGTTGTCATGTTCAAGCAGCCTGTTCCCCTAGAGCTCACTAGTTCGGGACACTATTGTGTGGACATTAGAGATGAAAATACTACAGAAAACTGCAATGAAAATGAAGTTCTCATGGTAACTGCTGAAATGTCTACAAAAGAGAAACAGAAAGTCCTTGTGAAACTTCATAAGCAGTTTGGTCATGCATCTGCAGAGAGGATATTGAGGCTCATCCAAAGCTCTGGCAATACAGATAAACAATGCGCAGTTATTCTACAAGAGATAGTTCGTGACTGTGACATTTGTCAGAAATATTGCAAAACCAAGCCGAGACCTGCTGTTGGTCTACCCCTGGCTTCTGAGTATAATGAGACAGTAGCAATGGATCTACATGAGCTGGAGCCCAATGTGTGGTACCTTCACATCATCGACCACTTCACACGCTTCAGTGCCGGCAGCATCGTAAAGACAAAGAAAGCTGCAGAGATCGTCAACTCCTTCATTCACACCTGGATAAGCATTCACGGTGCCCCCAGACGGCTCTACACAGACAACGGCGGAGAGTTCAACAACACAGACATTCGGGACATGGCTGAAAACTTCAACATTGAGGTAAAAACAACGGCGGGGTATAGTCCCTGGAGCAACGGACTACTGGAGAGACATAACATGACACTTACAAAAATCCACCTGAAGGTAAAAAAGGAACGAGGATGTGACTGGCACACTGCGCTAGACTGGGCCCTTATGGCCAAAAACAGTACGCTTAATGTACATGGTTATAGTCCACATCAACTTGTGTTTGGCCAAAACCCCAACCTTCCTTCTGTGTTGATGGATAAGCCACCTGCCTTAGAGGGCACAACTGTAAGTGCAAGAGTAGCTGAACATATCTCAGCATTACATGCTTCCAGGAAAGCATTTACTGAGGCAGAGTGTTCAGAAAGGATCATGAGAGCACTACGCAAACAACTTAGGCCTACAGATGACAAATATGAGGCAGGAGATAAAGTATACTACAAACGAGTCAACTGTACAGAGTGGAAGGGTCCTGGTGTAGTTATTGGGCAGGATGGAACTGTTGTATTTGTAAGACATGGGGGGACTCTTGTAAGAGTACACCAGTCAAGATTGACTAAAGTGGATTCACAGACTGGAGATAAACAAATACCACACAGTACTACTGATGATGACAACAAAGACGCAGTTGAAAATGATGACACTGACACACCCGATGGTGAACAGAGTATTAGTGAGGAAGAAGACATCACTATTGACAGAGAAACTAACACTACAGAACACATGTCTGTCACACACACTACAGAAAACATGTCTGTCACACAAACTGCAAATGAGCCCTCTACACCCACTGATCATGTCTCTGCAAATGTAAAGTTAAGATCAGGACAGCTGATTGCTTTTACCAACAGAGACAACGGTGTTCAACACACAGCCAGAGTGCTAGGCAGAGCGGGAAAAGCAAAAGGGCAATACAAAAACTGGTACAATGTGCAATATCTTGAGCATGATGGTAGTGAAGGTGAAAAGAAAGCTGTAGACATGTCACTTGTTGATGGTCTTTGCACTGAAGCTGAAAACAGAGATGCAGATGTACTCATAACAAAAGATATTTCCTTTGATTCTGCTAAGCAGCAGGAGATTGAGAGCTGGCAAAGTAATGGTGTGTTTGATGAAGTGAAAGACCTGGGTCAAAAATGTGTGTCTACTAGATGGGTCTGTACACTCAAAGAAACTACTAATGGTGTTGTCCCAAAGGCTCGACTTGTGGCACGGGGGTTTGAAGAGGTAAATACTAAAGAAGTACAGAAAGACTCTCCAACATGTGCGTCTGAGTCCCTCAGACTGGTGCTAGCTGTGATATGTCAAAACAAGTGGAGAGTAAATTCAATGGACATTAAATCTGCCTTCTTGCAGGGAGTGGAACTGTCAAGAGACATCTATCTTCGTCCCCAACCTGAAGCTGGCAAGGACAATGTTCTATGGAAACTGAAAAAGTGTGTTTATGGACTTGCAGATGCTTCACTTTATTGGTACAATAAGGTCAAAGACATTATGCTCAAAACTGGTGGTAAAATATCACAGGTTGATCCTGCAGTGTTCTAGTGGCAGAATGAACAATCTGAGGTTACAGGAGTGCTTGCATGTCACGTTGATGATTTCCTTTGGGCTGGTTCAAGTCACTTTGCAACTCATATCATTCCTGTACTGAAATCTACCTTCCTTGTGGGCCATGAAGAACATGACACCTTTTCTTATGTTGGTATGGACATTTGTACAGTTAATGATGTAATAGAGGTGCATCAACAACTTTACATTGACAACCTACAACCGGTTCAGTTACAAGCAGCACGGGCTGTACAGAGGGAGGCTCCCTTAAGTGAAACAGAACGTGAGCAACTCAGGTCAAAAATAGGACAGATTTTGTGGGTTGCCAAACAAACAAGGCCTGATGTTATGTTTGACACATGTAGCCTTGGATCTAATATCAAAGATGCAACTGTACAGTCTATTCATGAAGTGAACAAAATTATCCGTAAACTTAAGGCAGAGAAAGTGACTCTTAAGTTTCAGCACTTGGGTAACAGTGAGGATCTGGCATTGGTTGTTTTCAGTGATGCTTCATTTGGCAACCTTCCTGATGGCGGTACTCAAGGAGGGGCATTAATCGTCCTTATGGGTAAAGGTGGAAAGTTTTGTCCTCTCTTCTGGCAGTCTAAAAAAATCAGGCGCGTGGTCAGAAGTACACTGGCAGGAGAAACTCTTGCCATGTCAGATGGAATAGACAGTGCTGTCTTCCTGGCAACACTTTTTTCTGAGCTTACAACTGGTAACACTGGTCTAAACGCTCTTCCTTTGATCTGTGTAACTGATAATCATTCCTTGTTTGATGCACTCAAGTCTACTAAGCAGGTTACAGAGAAGAGACTGAGGCTAGAAATGAACAGCATTAAAGAGCTCATACAAGCCAAGAAAATCAGACAGGTTTGTTGGTCAGATTCAAAATCTCAACTTGCTGATTGTCTGACAAAAAAGGGAGTTTCACCTTTAACCCTTCTAAAGGCGCTAGATGAAGGACTCTGGATACTGTAATCCTTTGTCTACAAAGTTGTCTTTGCATTCAAATGTACCATTGTTTATTGTGTGCAATGATAGTATGCTTTAAATAAAGCAAAGCACTTTTGAAATGTTTTTCACCATTGTATATTGTGTGCAATGATAGTATGCTTTAAGTAAAGCAAAGCACTTTTGAAATGTTTTTTTGTTTATATAAATATATATATACACAAATGTTTACAGAGGTGTGTTTATACTTTTATTTTATTTTTCAAGAAAGAGGGAGATTGTTAACTTGTTATTTTCTGTTTTATCGCGAGAGTACTGTTGCCCGCGAAGTGTTGTTGTTGTGGTCCGTATGAAAAATGGCGGAACAAATAAAGCGCTGTGAATGAGAGTACGACGTCGTGTCTTTTGAGTTAACAACACGTCGACTAAACAAATCTTAGAGCAGGATTTGCCTTTTAGAGCTGGGCCACACACCTCTGTGCAAGCAGTTGTGGTTACAGGGCTTGAAGGATCAGACTCCCCGCCGTGGCTTTGAGGCAGGAGGTTAGAGTCCTTGGTTGCCCACAGAGGTGGACCAGCATGCATGGCAGACACATGAGCGTCACTATTACATTCCGAGCATTGGATAATGGCTTTGCAATCGTTAGCTCGGTGACCTGTGGAAGAACAACACTTATAACAAATAGCATGTTCTTTGAGGATGCTTTACCTTTCATCTAGTGTTTTTGACCTAAAACCCCTGCATTTGGCAAGTGAATGGGGCTTGTGGTGAATAGGACATTGTCTGTCTGGGTTGAGAACTGACGTTCGAGCTGTGACATTTGTTTGACTAATATCTGTTCTGTTCACTGCAACCGCACCTCTGTATTTAGTTGGTTTCAACAATGGCTTATCAGGTTTTGGAGCTACTATGTTTGAACTTTGTAACATAAAGCTAAGATCTGTTTTCATTTCTGCATAATCATTTATAAACTGAACAAAATATGAGAAAGGTGGGTAAACTGCACCGTTGTCCCTTTTGTATTTTGTCCCCTGTTTCACCCAGGACTCCTGGAGTCCGTAGGGGAGCTTTTCCACTATCGGGTTGATCCCCCTTGGGGTGTCCAGAAAGCTAAGGCCGGGTAGATAATTTTCACTTTGTGCATACTCTAACTCCAACAGGTGATCTGCAAGCTCCTGCAATAAGTGAGTGTCCTTATTAGATATTTTTGGAAAAGACTGTAAGCATTGGAAAAGTGACGCTTCGACTACCTCTGGAGAACCAAAACTTTTGTCAAGACGTTGCCACAAACGTTGAAGACCTGCGTGTGGGTTGTTCACATGGACCGCCCTGATCCTCAGCGCATGTTGTAGTGACTCTCCGCTGGGCCACTTGGTGAGGAGGTCAAGCTCTTTGCTGAACTTGAGGTTGAGGCCTTCTATGGCGTTGCGGAAAATGGACTTCCAGGACAAGTAAGACTCAGGACGGTTGTCAAAAACCTTGAATCCCGCTGTCAGCAGATCACGGCATGCTAGATAGGCTGTGAAATCTGAGAGTTCAGTCTGTGGAGGCAATGAAGGTTTAGGCTGGGTTGAAATGTCAGTTTTTCTGTTTATAGGAGGGGACTTTGGTTGCTTCTGATTTACAAAATCAGTGAGATGTTCACCTGGAGAGGAGGCAACTGGTGGTTGACTCTGTCGTAGATGCTGAGCGTCGTTATTACCAACCAGTTGTCCTGTATCAGGCTTTCCGTCTTCATTAACTACCAAGCTGCGGTTAGTGAAGTGAGCGTTCACATAAACTTGAGCGCATCTGATGGAAGGAGGTGTCTTAGAGGAGACTCCTTGTTCTGTGAGGTCAACGGCGTCATGCTCCTCATCGGCTGCCGCTTCCAGGACATGAGCTGCGGCGAGCGCTGCTTCAGCCTCACCCTCCTTCTTTAGAGCGTTTAGTGTTGCCTCGATGCGTGCCTTCTCAACCTCCATGTCGATCTGGCGTTTGGCGTACTGTGCTCTGGTGCGGGCGGCTTCTGCTTCTGCTCTGGCTCGGGCTGCAGCTTGACTGGTGGATGAACGACGTGAAGAGCGTGAAGAGCGTGAGTGGCACTCTGACCGGACCACAATCTGGGAGAGAGGCGGTGACGCTTCAGGCTGAGACATCTTGGGTGCTTGATAGGTAGATAATCTTCTTACTCTGCTGCCCTCAGGTGAATGTATGGCTATTCACCCTATGCAGCGAGCTTAACATAAGAGGAGATGGTTCCAGGAACGACAGGACACGTCGCTTTGTCTTTGTGTTTTTAACTGAAGACTGGTTTTTTTCCTCTTTTAATTTGTAAGACTGTGAACATACAGTAAAATAATACGTAAGCATCAGTATCAACATATTTTGTAAACAAAACAGAAGTTAGCAACATAGCTTTCCTTATGCTTTACATTCATCATTAACATCTTTCCTTATACGTTCAAATAACCTTTTAAGTAACATGAAAGTAACAAATCTTACAGAAAATGAAGTTAGACATTGCTTACTTACAGATTATGGCTCAACAAACTCCCCAACGATGTAAACTGGGCTTAAAGTTGTGCAGCTTGTTTTCTGCTCCATGCATTTTCTCACACTGCCTGCGTGAACTTTGCCTGCTGCTTACAACACATCACCAAAGGGGGCAGTGTAGTGCACACCAAATAACCAAAGAAGAAGCCACAAACTGAAGGGATAATACTGCCCACTATTGGGAAACCTGAGAAATGCGCCAGCCAAAGAAACCCAACAAAGTAACAACCGAGGGGCAGAATAAATAGTAAATTTTCTAACAAATAGAAAACAATGTTATTTAATGTTATTGTTTTGTTATCATTATATTTTATTTTTGTAAATATAATGGCAGATAAATTACATCATCAACAATTATTGAGGTCATGTACATGTATTGTGTGTTAAGTCGATATATCGATTATTGTGATAGGCCTACTGTTTTGGTATCATAACGAGCTTGTCAAACATGCATGACCACTAAGCAATGTCTAAGCAGTAGTATTGGTCTGAATGACAACAAACATAACTAGTGTTTTGGAAAATCTGTTAGAAAACAGTTATTTCAATAATTATGATTAGCATGTGACACAGACACTGCAACAACAAATACTTACTTTAGGAGGATGGGGGAGGGCAGCATGAGGTTGAGACTTTGACATCTGTAAGAAACAAATTCATGTATTACAAACAAGACACTTAAAAATACATTAATGTGGCAGACTGTTCCCTGTTCAGATGCAGTGTATAAGTACAATCAGGGCTGTCACAACAATGGGGTGGGGCCAAGTGGCTGCAACCCTAGGTACAATGTGCAGGTATATACAGGGAGTGCAGAATTATTAGGCAAATCAGTATTTTGTCCACATCATCCTCTTCATGCATGTTGTCTTACTCCAAGCTGTATAGGCTCGAAAGCCTACTACCAATTAAGCATATTAGGTGATGTGCATCTCTGTAATGAGAAGGGGTGTGATCTAATGACATCAACACCCTATATCAGGTGTGCATAATTATTAGGCAGCGTCCTTTCCTTTGGCAAAATGGGTCAAAAGAAGGACTTGACAGGCTCAGAAAAGTCAAAAATAGTGAGATATCTTGCAGAGGGATGCAGCAGTCTCAAAATTGCAAAGCTTCTGAAGCGTGATCATCGAACAATCAAGCGTTTCATTCAAAATAGTCAACAGGGTCGCAAGAAGCGTGTGGAAAAACCAAGGCGCAAAATAACTGCCCATGAACTGAGAAAAGTCAAGCGTGCAGCTGCCAAGATGCCACTTGCCACCAGTTTGGCCATATTTCAGAGCTGCAACATCACTGGAGTGCTCAAAAGCACAAGGTGTGCAATACTCAGAGACATGGCCAAGGTAAGAAAGGCTGAAAGACGACCACCACTGAACAAGACACACAAGCTGAAACGTCAAGACTGGGCCAAGAAATATCTCAAGACTGGTTTTTCTAAGGTTTTATGGACTGATGAAATGAGAGTGAGTCTTGATGGGCCAGATGGATGGGCCCGTGGCTGGATTGGTAAAGGGCAGAGAGCTCCAGTCCGACTCAGACGCCAGCAAGGTACAGGAAGAAGTCTGCATCCTTCAAGGAAAAACATGATTTTCATGCAGGACAATGCTCCATCACACGCGTCCAAGTACTCCACAGCGTGGCTGGCAAGAAAGGGTATAAAAGAAGAAAAACTAATGACATGGCCACCTTGTTCACCTGATCTGAACCCCATTGAGAACCTGTGGTCCATCATCAAATGTGAGATTTACAAGGAGGGAAAACAGTACACCTCTCTGAACAGTGTCTGGGAGGCTGTGGTTGCTGCTGCAAGCAATGTTGATGGTGAACAGATCAAAGCACTGACAGAATCCATGGATGGCAGGCTTTTGAGTGTCCTTGCAAAGAAAGGTGGCTATATTGGTTGCTGATATGTTTTTGTTTTGTTTTTGAATGTCAGAAATGTATATTTGTGAATGTGGAGATGTTATATTGGTTTCACTGGTAAAAATAAATAATTGAAATGGGTATATATTTGTTTTTGTTAAGTTGCCTAATAATTATGCACAGTAATAGTCACCTGCACACACAGATATCCCCCTAAAATAGCTAAAACTAAAAACAAACTAAAAACTACTTCCAAAAACATTCAGCTTTGATATTAATGAGTTTTTTGGGTTCATTGAGAACATGGTTGTTGTTCAATAATACAATTATTCCTCAAAAATACAACTTGCCTAATAATTCTGCACTCCCTGTATATACAGTGTTGGCAAGGTTACTCTGCTGTTGGACACATGAACAATAACCATATGACTGTTCCCGCCACTAACACATGACCCTACGCTGTGTTCACTGCATCATTCCATGTTTGGCACTGATCACCACCTGCACTCATGTATATATCTTTCTACGTAGCACTCTTAATTCTTATTCTCATGTATATATCTCATGTATATCTCATGCATATATCTTTCTACGTAGCACTTTTAATTCTTATTCTTACTTTTATTTTTTTATGTCTATTTAAGCGCAATTTATGACAGCATGTTTGCACTGAAGCACCGCAGCAATTTCCTAATGTTGTAAACCTGCTCAACATTTGGCAATAAACCCCTTTCTGATTCTGATTCTGATTCTAAAATGTATTCCATTACAGATTACAGAATATATGCCCCATATTCTGTTCTGTAACGTATTCCGTTACATTACTCAATGACAGTAACGTATTCTGAATACTTTGGATTGATTAATATATTATCATGGTTTTTAGAACTACGTGAATGTACTATTGCTGTGTGATTTATTACTATTACTGAAGGTCTGCAGCTCCGAACCGTAGTAAAGGGACCTCTGACTAATACGGCGGGTTCCGTGTCAGTGTTGGTTTTGTTTTTGCTCCCAGGCAGAGAGTGCTTTCGTTTTTACCGTTTCTTCCCGCAGTAAATATAAACAACGATAGTATTCAGGAAGAAAATCAAACATTGCATATATTTTTATCATGACTCTGGTTTTACGTGGCCTATCAAAAACAAAATCAAAACTGGTATAAAGTCCACACACGTCAATTGTTCCGTCTGTTATGTTCACGTCTCCAATGGTTGTACACCAGTGGCGGAGTGGGGGGGTGGCTTACTGGGCTTAAGCCCGGGTTGTTTTTTCAGAAGCCCGGGGTCTTTTGGAGTGTAATTTTTTCATAGTTAGATGCCTGGCTGACAACTGTATAAAACAAAAACTACACACAATATATACGCACCTAAACGCGTAGTGAGGGTGTGCTGGGAACGTCTAGCAGAGGCCCCAGTCCGCAAGATCTTCAACGCACACCTCCGGCAGAGCTTCAACAGCATTCCGAGGGAGACTGGGGACATTGAGTCCGAATGGACCATGTTCAGCGTCTCCATTGCCGAAGCTGCTGCATTGAGCTGCGGCCGCAAGGTGGTTGGTGCCTGCCGTGGTGGTAATCCCCGAACCAAATGGTGGACACCAGAGGTGAAGGGAGCCACCAGGCTGAAGAAGGAGTCCTATCGGGCTTGGTTAGCCTGTGGGACTCCGGAGGCAGCCGACAGGTATCGACAGGCCAAGCGGAATGCGGCTCAGACAGTGGCTGAAGCAAAAACTTGGGTGTGGGAGGAGTTCTGAGAGGCCATGGAAAAAGACTTTCGGACTGCCTCGAAGAGATTCTGGTAAACCGTCAGGCGGCTCAGGAGGGGAAAGCGGTGCTCTACCTGCACTGTGTATAGTGCTGGCGGAGTGCTGCTGACGTCGACTGAGAAAATTGTCAGGCGGTGGAAGGAATACTTCAAGGACCTCCTTAATCCCACTGACACGTATTCCGAGGAGGAAGCAGAGTATGGGGATGAGGGGAATGACCCGCCAATTTCCGGGGGCGAGGTCACTGAGGCAGTTAAACAACTCCTTGGTGGCAGAGCCCCTGGTGTTGATGAGGTCCGCCCCGAGTTCCTGAAGGCTCTGGACGTTGTAGGGCTGTCCTGGTTGATACGCCTCTGCAATGTTGCGTGGAGATCAGGGGCATAACACGTGGACTGGCAGACCGGGGTGGTGGTCCCCATCTTTAAGAAGGGGGACCGGCGGGTGTGTTCCAACTACAGGGGGATCACACTCCTCAGCCTCCCTGGGAAAGTCTATGCCAGGGTGCTGGAAAGGAGAGTTCGTCCGCTAGTCGAACCTCGGATACAGGAGGAACAATGTGGTTTTTGTCCTGGTCGCGGAACACTGGACCAGCTCTTTATCCTCTCGAGGATACTTGAGGGTGCATGGGAGTTTTCCCAACCAGTCTACATGTGTTTTGTGGACTTGGAGAAGGCATTCGACCGTGTCCCTCAGGGTGTCCTGTGGGAGGTGTTGTGGGAGTATGGGGTGTCTGGCCCATTGCTACGGGCCATTCTATCCCTATATAACCGTTGCAAGAGCTTGGTTCGCATTGCCAGCAATAAGTCGGACTCGTTCCCGGTGGGTGATGGGCTCCGCCAGGGCTGCCCTTTGTCTCCGGTTCTGTTCATAATTTTTATGGACAGCATTTCTAGGCGCAGCCAACAGGGCTCTAGACTAACTTTTTGCCATGGGCGTACCGGTACGCCTAACTTTTTAAAGTTAGGCGTACTGGCACAAATGTTAGGCGTACACAAATTTTATAATAATTTATATAATATGTGTTTTTCTGGATACACTGTGCTTTTTCAGCATTCAAAGATTGATGACACCGTGTCAGAGCACTGGCTATGAATTTCAGAAGGATCAGGCCTTAACTTAACAGAAAAGTTGTGAGTTTTAATCTGAGAATCTGGCATTTCTGGCAAAACACAGTTATATTTAAAAGTCGATTCAGGATTTAATGAATTGATATCGCTTTATTCAAGCTACTCACCTCCCACTTCCACCTGCACTTTCAACTGGACCACGGCCAATCAGAGAGGTCCCGCCCCTGACTATCTCTGATTGGTTTAGTCCACGATAGGGGCAAAATGTGTGTCTGTTGTTGAGCACAGGGAAGGTTGCAGATTCTTTTTTTTTTTTTTTGCTACCCGAACAGTTGGTCGCACAGGTGCAACCAAATATTTTTTTTTAGTCGCACCACTGAAAAATTTGGTCGCATTTGCGACCAAATTGGCCACACTCTAGAGCCCTGGCCAAGTGGCAGAGGGCTTTCGCTTTGGTGGCCTTGGTGGAATCTCATATCTGATTTTTACGGATGATGTGGTTCTGTTGGTTCTAGTATCTCGGGGTCTTGTTCGCGAGTGATGGGAGAAGGGAGCCGGAGATCGACAGACGGATTGGGGCTGCAGCTGCAGTAATGCAGACGCTGCACCGGTTTGTCGTGGTGAAGAGGGAGCTGAGTGTAAAAGCGAAGCTCTCAATTTAAATGGACTGACGGACTGATTCTTATATAGCACTTTTCTACTCTCCCGGAGTACTCAAAGCGCTCAATTTACCGGTCGATATACGTCCCTACGCTCAGCTATGGCCACGAGCTGTGGGTAGTGACCGAAAGAACGAGATCGCGGATACAAGTGGCAGAAATGAGCTTCCTCCGAAGGGTGACTGGCCTCTCCCTTAGAGATAGGGTGAGAAGTTCGGCCATCCGGGAGGAGCTCAGAGTAGAGCCGCTGCTGCTCCACATCGAAAGGAGCCAGCTGAAGTGGTTCGGACATCTGACAAGGATGCCCCCTGGGCGCCTCCTGGGTGAGGTGTTCCAGGCATGTCCCACCGGGAGGAGGCCCCGGGGCAGACCCAGGACACGCTGGAGAGATTATATCTCTCGGCTGGCCTGGGAACGCCTTGGTGTTCCCCCGGATAAGCTGGAGGAGGTGGCTGGGGAGAGGGAGGTCTGGGCCTCTTTGCTTAGGCTGCTGCCCCCGCGAACCGGCCTCGGATAAAGCGGATGAAGATGGATGGATGGAAGGATGGATGGATGGACACACAATATTCGAAGCACATAGTGCACACTGGGAATTTACGACTGTGCGTAAATCCCCCCTAATATTGGTATGATCCGAGCTCAGACGCTAAGTGACTGAGCGAGGGGAGCTGCTGCCTGTGAGTTTGCTGTTGGAGAAGTGGAGACAGGCAGACAGAGGAGAACTGAAGTTTGACCAGGTACCAAAGCAAATCATTCATACTGTACAAATAATGTAAATATGACGGTGTATCATGAAAGATTGATATCAAACTGATTACCCATATTACGTTACTTGTTCTTCAAGTTAATCAACAAATGGCGAAATGAAAAGCCGAACAACAATGCTGTTTCTTTAGAGAGTCTTAGCTTACATGTCTGTTTATTTCATATTTTCAGTTGTTACCCTCCACAGCTAAATAAATCGGTTTCAGTAATGTACTGATATACAAGAATGACATAAGGGGCTTCTTTCAAAGAAAACACTCAGGTAGATGTTATTTTATACATTATGCTTTGTATGTTGTTCACTATATTTCTATGCAAAACAAGAGGAATTTCAATACACAGCAGTATATTTACAGTTTAAACCAGATATTTATATACACTTTATGGAAAACACAAGAGCATTTTTTTTACTGTACAACATCAATTTAGAGTAAACTTGTTTTGTTTTGGATAAATAAATATTGAAATATCTTTTGAATTAGTTAAATGTCAGAATAAAGAGAGACAGAGCTGTCTATTTTTTATCACTTTCATCAAATTTAGGAGTACATATACATATACTAAGTTTATTGTTAATTAATAAGAACACTCCAGACGATTCCTTTCCGTCAAGAGATTTATTCTAAAAGACACTTCTTCAGCTGAGTCTAAGAGTGAAGACACACACACGCTGCAGATTTTACTTGCAAGGGCGGTCACAGAGCGCTCACACGTGAGTGGGGGCCCTGTAATCAGCGCTCTGTTCTTGCACTTGTCTTTATTTATACACAAGAAAAGTAATACAATAATGAATACATTTGTACAGTGGAATGTTGGTACGTGCGCATGTGATTTTTTTGTGTGTGTGTGTGTGTGTGTGTGTGTGTGTGTGTGTGTGTGTGTGTGTGTGTGTGGAGCAGCTCTTTTTCCTGGTAAGAGGTCAGAACTGCTTGTTCAGCTTCTTACTATCACTGTGGGAGGATTCAGATAAAAATATCAGAACAAGTTTTATAAAGAACAATCAGTTCTAAGTAATAAAGAGGTCATCATGCAGTATTCTATCACATGTAAACTTATATCATTAAAAGCTTATACTGACTACTAAGTACAATTTTCCATTGACACGTTCTGAGCTGAAGAAGCTTCTGATAGGTTAGTAGAGTCCATGTGAGTAAATTGGTGGCACACCTGTGGATGCATATAAGGCAAAACACTGAGCCTGTTTCTTTGACATGGGAAAATCAAGAGATATTAACCAAAACACCAGGAAAAGAATTGTGGAGCTCCATAAGTGTGGCTCAATTTTGAATACAATTTGGTGCCATGTACAATTAATAAATTGTAATGGAGACCAGGGGTTCCATTACCTGGTTGGTATTGTTAATAATAAATTGTTGGATTGGGAATTTAAAATGCGGTAATAAAGAAAACACATTAGTTTTTATGGAGTCTTTTATTAGGTTATTTGACATACGATTAAATTGACAGCTTGTAACAGAAAAGAGACAGTGGGACTGGCCGTCCTACCTGTGTCGGAGAAGAGCCAAAGTTAGAGCTGCTTGCAGTTAATCATTTATCAATAACCTAAACATATGTGAAATGAGAACTTGTAAAGGTACTCACCTGTCCTGGTTGCTTCTTGCAGGATGTGGAGCAAAAGAGTGAAAGCGGCTCAATCACCTGTTTAAGAGCTCTTAGAGCAGACCAGTGTGCCAGGTTAGGGAGTGTGGTTAAAGAGGGTTTTAATTTAGATAGAAATGAGTGAAGCTTATGTTATTGGTTTGTTTATAGTATGTGTTGGAAATATGTATATGTTTGTGATGTGCTTTAATGTTATGGTATGTTTGTTTGGGTGGAGGGTTATGTTTCATGTTGATTAGTTAACCCCCATACTTGGGCTATTCCGGATACTCACCTGAAAAGGTAGAGTATAAAAGGAAGCCATTTTGTTTAGTTGTGGTTAGTGTTTTGTGCTGTTATCATGCTCCTTCTTTAATAAAGTGCCAATCCATGGATGTCTTTTACTCCAGTCTCGCGTCATATTATTGGACAGAACCTATGACCGCCGGCCAAAACTGACATAAATATAGATAGTTTCTCTCTTTACTCTTAAAGTTAACAAATATGTTTTTTTATATTTATCAACCTAAAAAAATAAATAAACATTTAGTCTGATTTGATGTTACAATTAAAAAGTGTTTGTGTATCTGGTTTCAACTGTATATTTGATGATGTTGTTGTTTGGCTAGATTGTCAGCACTAAGAGGGAGAGAGAGGAACAGAGAGGGAGAGAGAGGAGAATGAGGACAGAACAGAGAGGGAACAAGAGCAGGTGACACACACGTTAGTCAAATGGTCGTTTACCAAAAGTATCACCGTATCATAGGTATTCATGTATCTCGTACCAGTGTTTCTTTTTAGGTTTGTTATTTTTCAAATTCTATATTTATTAAGTTATGCAGGCTTGTTTGCACAACAAGGCTAAATAATTATATAAACTTTTCTCAATCTAAATAGTGTACTTTGGTAGAATTAAAAAATAAGTGTAGTGCAGGTCTATGATGATTTTTAGTGCTACTGTCATCTAGTTCTGATTCTGGTTCTGTTTTGGTTAAGTCCTGAGTAGTCCTGATTTTGAACTGTTGTAGTTCTGTTTTAACTCCGGATCAGTTCTGGGTCTGGTTGAATTGGGGTTTAGTCCTTGTGTCTTGATACAGCCCCGACTTTGTTCTGCCTTGCTGCTTAATTAAAAAACTAGTTTAAGTTGTCCTGCATACTTGATATATATTTTTCCCTACATGAAGTCATTCTTTTTTGAACAAAACTCAAAACAGAGCCTATTACTCTTTCAGTCATTTCTACCCCCATCCCACATGCATACTACCCTTTAGGGCTAAGCCCCGGGTGTAACAAATGTCTGCCTCCGCCTCTGCTAATGCTCTTAACTTATAAGGAATCTTAAATCCAAGTAAACCTGCAGCAAACTGTTTGTGCTCTACAGATGCTGAAACTATTGATTGCTAAATAGCAGGTAAAAACACTGAAAGTACCATGAAGAAATAACTTTTGTTATTTGTAAATTGTGTCATCAAACATAAAAAAGTTCTTATTTTGTGGTAGAATATTTTCTCCACTAAAACATCTTGAAACGCCACACATTGCTTATTTAGTTTGAGTTACAGTAAGAATATTGCTGTATACAGTTAACTGATACAGAAAATTCTCTTGGAGATTTAACATAATACCTGTCAGTTTAATTTATACTACTGGAGTTAGTAGATTTTTCACTCTTGAGTTCCTGTAATTCAAAATATAAAGCATAACACATTTATGTTACAATAAACATGTAACAGAAAAATCATGATCAAAAAACAGGTTAAAAAAAAGGTTTAAATTCTGCAGATTAAATTTATAACAATGATGCAAAAAATGGAGAATAAATCAAGTTCAGGACTTTAATATTTAATAAAACTATTTTTAAAATAGCTTAAGAATCTTAACAATTTAGAATCAATGCATCAAATTTTTGGGGATGGAGAAAACAACCTGTTGGGTCTGTGTTTCCACAAGTCCCACTAATTCTAGAGACCCGCTAATGACCCCAAATCTGACCTCCTCTTGCTGCCTTTTATTAAGAGGCAGTTCACATAAAACACATCACCGCAAAGCCACGCCCACATGGTTCTAAGACAAGGCATTGTATGTATATGTATGAACTTCCTTTCGGTAGAGAAACCGTCCTTACCCTCCTATTCGGTGGAGAAACCGACTTAACCCTCCTTAAAAAAATCAAAAAGAATAAAACAAAAACACTGGCGGAGAAACCAGGCAGCTTGCGTCTACACGCACAGCTTGCGCACTCACGTACCTGCTTTAACGCACGGGCACGTAGCCGCTCTCTAAGGCCTTCTGATCCCGTCAATCGCCATCCACCCCGAGGGGAGTTCAGGCGCAAACTTTCCAGCCTGGTAACAAAGCAAAGTACCAGGGCTTTGGTCAATCGTCCCAGACGATGGCTGCTAGCAGACTGCGGTGGCGTACTCTCCCTCTCCTCGGTGGATGCTGTCGAGATGAAATGTTATTTTACTTTCATAATCTATGTTACATCCATAATCCTTATTATTACTGTTGCATCATTTATGATTTATCATTATTATCATTTCATTGACACATTTATTGAAACTGATGATGTTATATTAAAGTCTGTATTTCAGGTGTTAGCATAAGCACATAATAATCTTTTATTGCAGGTGCAAATGTAATCATGTTATACGCATATTGCATAATTAAAGGATTGAAGCTCGGTTAAGTTAATTAATGGTTTGAAGCTACGGGCAGCGCGATGTCTGGCCGATCAATGGAGCAAAGTTCAGCTATTGAAAGGTTGCCTACATGTTTACAGTATAAATTTACTACATGTTGCCTGTGTGCATTCAGCAGGCTGCTATGGATGTTTGCCTGGTAACAGATGATGTAGAGGGGGGTCATGCACTTAGATTAACGACACAGACACATAGCCTGTCTGGGTAAACTGATGGCAAGGGTTGTCTAAGTCTAGAAAAGTGTAATAACAGGATGCATCTGGGAGGCGGTGGAGGAACTGAAAGAGGAACTGTTCTGTTTTAGTGACGTGAGTTACTGGTCATCACAAGAATAAATATTACACCCACCTATTGTAAGGGGGGAGATGGAGCTTGATGTTTTGCAGAGCCTATCTTCGCCACATATATGTGTTTTAATAAAATAACTTGTGTTGACCCACTATGGACTTTCAGTCGTATGTCTCTTCCTCAAAATTCGAACCGCGACAGTTCAATGTGTTAGGCTCCGGCTCGGAGGGCCAAATAAATGTTGGGTCTGTGTTTCCACAAGCCCCGCTAATTCTAGAGACTTATTCATCATGAAGAAAACAAGACAGTCGATCGATCCATTATTTGCGCAAGGGAGGCCTCGTCTGTGTCCACCACGGAAATGACCCCAAATCTGACCTCCTCTTGCTGCCTTTTATTGAGAGACAGTTCACACAAAACACATCACAGCAAAGCCACGCCCACTTGGTTCTAAGACAAGGCATTGTATGTATATGTGTGAACTTCTGTAAGAATGTGTATGTGCGTGTTATGTGAGAATGTGTATGTGTGTGTGTGTAAGAATGTGTGTGTGTTACCTCCTGCTGACCAAAGGGTCATAAAAGCAGGAGCAACATCACAAGAAACAGATCTTCCAGATAGAATGTATCTGCAATAAAACATTACAGCCCCCATCCAGAACCTCAAGAATTTGGGGAGAAGGACAGTGGAATTCCTTTCATCAGAGTTGGCAAGCATAAAATGACAACATTTAACAATTCACTCTAACACAACCTTTTCAGGTGTTTAAAAAATTCTTCATTTTAAGCCCATATACAAATGGATTAAACAAAGGATGATACAAAGCTAGTTGTAATGTCATTATTAAGCGTGCAGTTTTTGGAAAATCTGATTCCACTCGGGCTATAACGACATCATAGCAACTTAAACAGGAAAAGCTAATTAAAACTGTAAGTTGGGGTAAAGAGGTCTCTGCAGCTTTCTTCCTAATTTCTTTACAACTTCGATAAGACATGAAGAACATTTTTGTGTATGTGTAAAGTATGAATACTTCAGTAGATTAAAAAGTAGGCATGCTGTTTAATGGGCTGATGGCCACCAACATGTATGTCATGCTTGAGAACTGTGGATTTGTCACCAAAAAGCAAGCACGACTAGCTTATCTAAATAGGATAAATGAGTCTCGGGGTCTTACAATATATATATATATATATATATATATATATGTCATACTCACACAGACACCACAGTCACATGGAGCCTGAGTCACAGGTGTATTGATTTGACTCTTTCCATAATCAACATATTTCTTCAACATTGATATGCCAATCACATTCTAAATTTTCTTCCTATTAGCTGTTTTATTCAGGTAATAGGTGTCACTGAATTGGCTCTTTACCTCGTTAAGAATCACACAAACAACGACTAAAACCAACCATGGGGAGGAGAACTAGTACACATTCTCCTGCCTGAAAAACTTATAAGTTTCCTTCATTTTAGACTGTGCATCAGAGAGGAAACTATGTGCTAGCTCACACGCAGTGTACAGCCTTTCCCTAAATTAATTTATACAGTCTAACACATTATGTTCTACAAGCAACGCTCCAGCAGCATCTTCAGTAGCCCACACACAGTGTGTCCAAAACCAACCCCAGCTGGGCTAAAACCCAACAATGACAGACCCTTATCTCACTCTGCTTTAGACTCGACACTATATTTGCGATGTATAGATTTCAAAGTCTTGTGGAATCTCTTTATCACATCCTAACCTTGTGGGTGATACGCACTGAACACTCACTGCTTAATAGCCAGCTCTGACATGACTTGTGTAAATTAAAAATAGTAGAGCACTCTCTCATAAGTTTACCTAATTCCTAAATAGCCAGGCAGATGGTGATCACAGGCAAAACCTGAAGACGGTAATCTTTTAGCACCACCACCTGAGTGTCCACATCACACTCTATTCCAGATTCTGAGGAATCTTTTCTTTGTATTTCAGTAAAATTCCATCACCGAATATGTATGATGTGGCTGGGTCACATGGATTTTTTTCTGGACAGCAGACAAACAGGTAATCATAGTTGCATTGGAGAGCTTTAATAAGCTGCACTCTATAGCCAAACACAAACGATTGGTATCAGTGGCACTATTTTATTTCCCACACCAACAAATCTGAACCATAGGAAATCTGGTCAGAAAAGGCACTGCACCACATTGTGTCATAGGTATCTCTTAAAATAGTGATGGGAACTTGGTCCACCACAGTGCCAGTCAGTGAGATAATACCTTCAGAAAGTGAAAGACTTGAATACTTTAAAAAAAAAAAAAAAAAAAAGCACTCTCATGAGTCAGGACAGCAGCTTTTGCGAAAGACTCAACCTCAAACCATAACACACTCAAGTTGTTTTTGCTGGCCTTTCTTTAAAAGTCATCACATGCCACTGCTATACACTGTTACGGCCACTTGGTAATGTATCTCAGTCAGTGGTGATACATTTTCTCATTTTGAGAAAGAAATCAAGCTAAAAAGTATGTAAAGAAATCAGACCCTACTGCTTGATAAATGGTTATTCAGATGTACTGTCTCTTGCCTGCAGATATCATTTTTCAAGCATTTAGATGAGAATGTATAAACCTCTTAATATATTTTTCTTCACTACTTATTTAGTCTCCATTCACAACACACATGCAAAACAAACCTATAAACTGCAACCAAGTTAACTCCTTTCTGCATTTCCCTGTTCTACAAGTGTAGTACTGGTGTATTGTAAACACTGTCATAGCATCAAGGTTCTGATTTCAAACATGCTTGTGGCCTCTGTTGACTGTCAGTCAAAAATAATACAAGTTTATCTAAATTAACTGTTGATCCTAACTGTCTGAAGTGTTGGGTGTGAGTGTTAAATGCCAAATTTGTAACTTGTACAATTTGTAGTCAAATAAAAAATGCTTTTCCTCATTTTGCCTACTTAGGGTTATAAGTCTAAAATGAATCTGGAAAGCCTTTTTTTCACGAGAACGGAGAGCTGAAAACTCCAAACATTTTACTCATTTACTTTGAATTATATATAACAATTAACAATATATACGATTAACTAATGAAGAAAATTTTCTTGAACATCTAACATAGTACCTGCCAGCATGGATATAATTTTTAGTAAAGTTTCCACTCTAGCGTTTATGTAAGTATATAAAAAAAAATTATAAAAAAATAAGTAGTATGATCGTAAAACAGACTATGGCATATTTACAATAAATATGCACCCAGAAAAATGTTATCAGCTATTAACAGGCTTAAATTCTACAAATTAAATTTATAACAGTGGTGGACAAAACAAGCTTTTTAGATGTTTAGAAATTTCCTTCATTTTAAGCCCATATATGAATGGATTAAATAAAGGTTGATACAAAGCTAGTTGTAATGTCATTATTAAGCGTGCAGTTTTTGGAAAATCTGTTTCCATTCGAGCCATGATTACATCATAGATACCTAAACAGGAAAAAGTAATTAAAACTAACATGTGGGGTAAACAGGTCTCTGCAGCTTTTTTCTTAATTTCTTTACAGCTGCGATAAGTGACTATAAATATTTTTGTATATGTGAAAACTATAAAAAGTATAGGAAATACTACGAGATCTAAATAACTAACAATTCCAAATACAGTAACTAACCCTGATTTTACACACTGAAGAGTGTAAATTGTATTGTTACAAAATATTGATTTTAAATGAAAGGAACACAGTTTACTTTTAGCCATTCCTATTGCTTGGACGGCAATATTAGAAGCAGGTACAAGCCAAGCTATGACCAGGAAAATACTCACAGTGCTTTTTCTCATGATGGTTGGATATTGTAGAGGTTTACATATAGCCACATATCTGTCATAGGCCATGGCTGCCAAGAGAAAAAACTCAGAACAACCTAGAGAATAAATTATGAAAAACTGAAAGAGACATGCTGAATATGATATGATTTGTTTTTCAGATAAAAAGTCAATCAGGAGTTTTGGGTAAACAGTTGTGCTGTAAATAACAACATTCAGTAGCAATGCTGCAATAAAAGTGTACATAGGTTTGTGGAGATTTTTGTGGATCAAAATGAGGTATATAATAATAGAGTTACTGCAAGTTATTAGAATATATAATGTGAACATAATAAAAAAATAAACATATCTGTATTTGTTAATTTCCACATGTCCATCAAAAGTTATATAGGTAACATTTAATTCTTCATCCATTGATGTTTTTTTAAAACTACAAAATGTTTCATTAAACAAATTGCACAAGGTGGATAAATGGAAAATACTGAAAAATGCACCATCACGCAAACAGTGAGCAGTTACAGTGTGTGGAAGATTTTTATCAGACAAATTAAGCCTCCAAGGAGCTGAACATTGGAGGTTCAGCTCACCCTTTTCACTCTCTTTTGCTTAGCACTGCAGGACTTCAACACAAATTCTTTTTAGCTGAGATCTTAAATCTTACACAGTGGAGTAGAATAAACTAGTTCAACTTGAGAAATGTGGAATTTAGGATGGAGGCAAAGAGTGGCAGTTAACATTAAAAGGTGTAAAAAAAAAAAAAAAGGTACAAGATATTGAAAATAAGCAGACCTCAGTGCAACAAAGTGTATTTCCAACACTGAAAGGCACAGAGGCCAACTTTAACATTGCAAGGTGTAAAAACAAGTACAAGACTTTTTACTTTTACTTGAGTACATTTGTGAAGAACTGTACTTTTACTCCGCTATATTTGCAAAATTTGACTCATTACTTTTAAAAAAAAATAATTAGTTTAACACATTAGATAGCATGCCGCCAGTGGAGTTTCCCGTAACTTTTTTACCAATCAGATGAGGCCATGCAGTCACATGACCAGTTTGAAACTGTGGCGGGCAGAGCGGCCCAAGCGTTTCAAAGTAGCGGACACACGGAAAGATGACTCATTGTCACGGTTTGCTTGAGGACTCACATGCAGGACTCAGAGGCACAGTCAGTATTTATTACAGTTCCACCAGGTGTATATACAAACAGTGCAGGGGATAGTGCTATATACAAAGCGGTGACAGGGAAAGGGCTCCGGGGAAATCCAGGTAGGGAAAAGACACTTGCTCCTCTTCTGGCTCTCTCTCCAAACACTCACACAAAAGGGAATCCACTCGGGGAATGCAGGGTCGGGTCCAGGGGATGCGAGTCACACACAACGATCCAGCGATGAGTAGAAGCCACACCCTGGCTTAAATGCTGGCTGCGCTGATGAGGCCCAGGTGTTTCCTCTTCAGAGGGGCGTGGGCCAAGGACGTGAACCCACCATGAGTTCCGCCCTGGCGAGAGAGAGAACACTACTAGTCAGCAGCCTGCTGATCCTCTGGCCGTGACACCCATGAAATAACTCCAAATAACTTTTTGTGAAAGAAATAGACAGAAAATATTGTGAAAATTGGTTTATTTTATATCTCCTAGTTTTAACTGAAGAGATAAAAACATGTATGAAATATCACAGACTGCAGTATTGCATAAATGCTTACATCCTGCTGATGCAATGGAGACATCTTCTAGTGACAGTGTACATCCGTGTGTGTGTGAGGAGGTTCCTAAACTCACTGACATAGAAATGGATGTCCACAACTCCCTCTGTGCAGGTGGGGTCAGGACCCTCCTCATGTTGGGTGAAGAGGGGTGGTGCTGGGGCCGGTCAGATATAAAGTGCTGAGAGTGGATCTTTGGTCCTCTGTGCAGCTCTGTCCACTCTCAGCTGTTCCAGGATTGCTAAAGACACTGCCCTGCAAAGCAATAACACAAGAAAGCTGTCATTTTAACACAAAACAGATTTTCATTGTTGGTTGTTGCAACAATTTAAATGTTGTTAAACACAATTTAAATCCAACATACACACATGAAAACTAAATAAACTTAAACCTACAGTGCTGCTGACATCAAACCATGATTTATACCAACTACTGGAAGAATTTAGTCTTCCAAGACTAAATGTATGATAACTTACATAGTTGGAAAACAGCACCACTCTCCGGTTTGTCCTTTGGTCATCCATCTTTCTCATCAGGTCATGGTAAGGCTGTCGTCTGGGTGGGGTGTTGAGTGTCTGAAGTGCTGAATGCTGGGAGATGAAAAGTGTAAAGCAGCTTTATTGAATTTAAAGACAAAAAATAAAAATATGAATTCACAGATCACTGATTTGTTAAATTTACTTTTCTTCTCATGTGTTTTTATCTTACCTCTGATCCCTTAGCCACAGGCTATACCTTATGTAAAAAGAGACTACTGTCAGTTCACTACATCATTTTTAAACCTTTTCTACTTATTTGTGTTGACATTAAGTATGGGCTGTCATGGCTAACCGATGGACACACCTGCAGCCGGAGTTCTGGCAAGCAAAAGGTGACAGTTTATTTACAAAACGGGAATCCACACACGCGCTCTCCTCTTCAGCACAATAACCGCCGCTACTCATGCTGCCACACTCAGGGATCACAGGGAAGGGTACATCACCAGCTCCGGGGAAATGTGTACACAGAGAGCACGATTAGATCCAACAGGCAAAATACACAGAGAGAGTTTGCTCAAGCTGTGATTCAATGTTCCAGCGAAGACTGCTTCGTGCCGAACACTCATACGGAGCTCCAGCAGATCAGCAACAGATGGAGGCAATCACCGCAGGTGCATGGGTCAAGAGGGAGAGCCCACAATGAGCTGCGCCCAGGCAAGCAGGAGAGATTGATTTTCAAAAACACATTTATTCACTTAATAGTGAATCATACAAAAATTCTGCTCAAACCAACACATTGCTAAATAAAAGTTCAGAGTTATTTAAAGTAAAGAGACTACCTTTATAGTCCCAAAGATTTTGAAAAACATCCAGGCCATCCATTTTGAAATAATATTTATACTCTAACATCACTCTTGCTCTTAACATACTCTTGAAGAGCTCTACACAATCAATATTTCGTCCATTATAAATTTTATATTTTCTACTCAAGTAAATTACCAACTTTGCTTGACCCAAGAAAAAAATGATACATCGTCCCTTTTTCTTCTTCCTTTTGTCATATGAAAAGCCAAAAATAAAACACTCTTTTGAAAAAAAAAATTCTACAAAGGATTTCCAAATACCATTAAGTACTGAAAATGAATCCATTAACCCGAAACACTGTACAAAACAATGAAAAATAGTTTCTCTCATTGAACAAAAAGGACATTTATCTGAAACCCCATGATGGACACAAGAGGCAACTGGTGAAGGCAACTGTAGCTTGCCTTCACCAGTGTATGAATGTGAGAGTGAATGAACGGTGGTATTGTAAAGCACTTTGAGGGGTCCTGAAAAGCGCTATATAAATGCAATCCATTATTATTATCATCATTATAAGAGCATTAACTGCAATGATACCATGTAAAATTCGCCACTGTAAATCACCTGTTTTTTTTTGTTTTTTTTGCCTGTCCCATTTGGTTCTTTAGCCATCAGAATTGTTGTCTGAAGCCCAACAAGGATACCCAATGGATTTACTTTGCCAAATGGATCATCGTGGCATTGCCGTATTGGTCCGTTTGATCGACCTTTGTTTTTATTGTTTATTATATTTTATTTTCAGATGTTACAGACGGGACAGACATGAGTGAGGGATAGGAAAGGGAGAAAGAAAGAGGAAGGAAAAGAAAAACAGAAGGGGAGAGGGACAGTGAGAAAGGGGGGAGAAAAAAAAATCTCCTGGATCACCTGTTGAGAGAAGAAGAATAGAAAACAAGCAAAAAAAACCCCAAAGCAACATACTAAACACAACACCATCGCATTAATCTAGCTAAGTGTAAACAGCAGTAAATACTGAATATTCAATGTTGTTGTGCAGCACGCAGGACAGACAGCGCACAATGTGCTTTGAAGTAGCAGCCAAGAAAGGTGTAATTTAAGTCTACGAACAGTGAACACCCGTGTGCATACCTGTGTGGATCAGCGCGCTTGTATTCAAATGGTTTCCACATGTAATGGTCTGCAAGAGGATGTAGCGAGCCATAGCCCCGTCCCCCAGGGCATGAAGCAGGCATGGAGGAGATCCAGGCCCCAGACATCCAGAGGCTCCCACAGCACGAGAGCCCAAAGAGGACCACCGGAGGGGCATCCGTGCCACCCTCATGGGAAGGGCTGAGGATCCCCAGACGAGGCGTCACCCAGTAGCCACTGAGCAGAAGCTAGAGGGGGCTGCACCGGCGTGCCCGCCGGCTCTGCCGGCAGCCAGCTGTGCCAGAGTGAACCGAGCCGCAGGCCCAGAGGCCGGAGGCCCGAGGGCCCCCTGCACCCCGGAGGAGGCCTGACCGAGCAACAGGCGCCAGGCCCCGCCAGGTAGCCACCGGGAGTGAGCTGGTACATACCTGAGTGCCCAGCCCCGGACACCAAGAACCACCAATGTACCGACCCCTAAGGGCATCAGTCACCGGCAGGGAGTGTGGTGAGGGGAGATAGGCCTTGGAGGGCCTGGGAGTTCCCAGAGAGGTGGAGTCTAAGACCCGACCTGACATATAGACACAGACAAACAGGCACACACAGACACAAACATGCATTCCCACCCTCATGCACACATATAGAAACACTCAGCACTCACCCAATGTAAGGATTGACATAAATGGACATGTACACACAATCACACTCCCCAAACATACTCTATACCCCGGGTCCAGGTACCCTCGCCCCCAGAGGAGGAAACAGAACCCAGACCCAAGAGATGTTACCCTTCCCCCCGGGGTGTAGGCAAGCAGACCGTCCCAGGCTCCGCAGCAGCAGGGAGGCCAATCGGACAGCTAACATCTCCTCCCTGCCCCCCCGCCCCCATGGCTAGCAGAGAACGGGAGTGTGTGAAGACCCCATACCTCCCTCCTCCCGCTCATGTGTAGTGTTGCTGCGTGTTGTTCTAAATCACCTGTGTTCTTAGTTAATGGTGGCTTGTACAGCATCCCCCATACAGGTGTCACATCAAAACCAACCTTAAAATGTTCTCTCCAAGGCGTATGATTTTTACCTTTTAACTTTATTCCAGGAGCTTTACCATTTTCCATACTCAAAGCTTCCTGCAGTTCTTGCAGAGTTGAGGCAGGCTCCAAGACGATACTGTCTTGCTCTGAGACCTCTGGCAAGTTACTGAGAAACTCTTCACTAGCCACGGAATCTTCTCTAAACTCGCTGACATACAGCTTTGAAAAATAATCAACAGCCTTTTTGTCATGTTTCGGCTGTGTACAGGCAGGAGAAGGACCCAAACGCAAAACTCACGACAACAAAATTAAACTCAAAAAGCTGCTTTATTGCAAAATGGCATGGGAAAACTAAACTGGGACATGGCTAACTAACACACAGGGAAACAGCCATGAGGGAGACTACAACACTGAAAAAGTGAAACACAGGGCTCAAATACACAGAGGGATAACGAGGGAACAAGACACAGAAGGAGAGCACAGCTGGGAGTAATCAGGCTGGACGAGACAAGGGAAGCAAAACTAGAAACATTGACATGAGACACGGACCTTCAAAGTAAAACAGGAAACACACTGACTGAACTCTAGACATGTAAACTTAACAGCAACTGGGGAGACAGAACATAGGAACCTTAAACATGGTACAAAAACGTCACAGTAGACACAACATGGAACACAGGGAAGCCATATTACAAAGCCAAAGAACTAAACCTATGATAACCCTAACTGAGACCTAGGGAAACAAGAAAAAGAACAACAAAGGACTCAAAACATAAACCATAATATAAAAACACAAGATCTCTTCAAAATAAAATAGGAAACATAATGAGATGCAGACATGACAACCTGAACTTGACAACGTAAGACACAGACATGAAACACATGAAGAGCAGGGGAGACTTAACATGGGTTGGAAACACAAGGGGGAACTAATAAGCAAATGAACATAGGAGACCTAATGAGCTTAAACATACTATAAACATCAAAATGAACTAAAGCTCAAAACACTGGGTCATAAGACCCAGGATCGTGACACTTTTTCTGTAATTCAGTGGGTTCAGTCAGCTCTTTCCCATCCTCAGATTGAATACAGTGAATACGGCGATTCTGTCCATTGTTTTTTTCCAAACTAAAGAAGAATTCTGAGGGAGCATCCATTTCAGCAAAATTTTGAAAACATGAATGGACCAGGGCGGCCTGTGCTCTAAACCCTAGCACATCACCCAAAACAGCGTTTTTACTTTTGAGTGCCTGAAAATGGTCTCGATCTCCTGTGGACTCACTCAAATTTTGAAGATCCACTACATCAGTCTCTAATGTTTTATATAGATTTTAGCATCTCACTTATGTGTATTGAACACAGAACTGCTGAATTTCTATTTTAACAATATCCCACCATTGCTGCAAGGAAGCAAGCTGACACTTCATAGTTCTCCATTGATAAATGAGGACCTTTCCACAAATGTTTTTCCATGTGATGATGTCCTCTTGCTTTTTAATCTAATGACTGCACTGACTTCTTTTTCATTAAATGCTTTTCTTTGTAATCTGATGTATGTCATGCATGTATTATTTTAAGACAGGTGGGGATTATGTGTCCTCACTCTGTCTTCACCATTAATGACCTATTTACTTGGGTGTGACTTAACCAATGAACCAGTACAAACCTGTTATATGTCAGCTGATTTATCCATGAAGATGTGATTGGTTAATTGGAAATTTTTTCTGTTTACTGTTTTTAATTTAAGCACACTTCTACTATGTAGCACAGATTAACTAATTTGTCTGGACCTGTGGCTGCAGAATGTGTGAGGTGGTGAGAAGACCCAAACACAGGAGAAAAGGAACTACTTAGCAAAAAGCGAGCTGTTTATTTAGGCTGAACATTAAAGTACAAAGAAAATCCCCCAACCAACCAAACAAACAAATAAACTAAACTGGGAAAATACTAGGGACATGGACCCCGAGAGACACAAAAACTGATGAGAAGAGAATCGGACAAGGGTCAAGAGGCTACTGAGAAAATTTATACACAAGGGGAAGAATAGACGAGTGGAGACAGCTGGGAAACACAGCAGAAACAAATAAGATATAATGAGAGACAAGGAGTATCGAAAACATATGAACGTCACACTAGGACAGGGATTAGGGAACACTGCAACATGACAGACTAGAGAGACAAGGACGAAACACAAAAAGAGAGGAACATGGGAACAGGTAAGAGAGACAAAACACAGAGATATGAGTAAGACCTAGAGCGAGAGAAATAGAGAGAGACCGCTAGAGAGGGAGAGCGATAGACAGAGAGAGAGAGAGAGAAAGAGAGAGAGAGAGAGAAAGAGAGAGAGAATGAGGGTCACACAGAGAGGCAAAGTGAGCAAGACAGAGCGAGAGAGCGAGAGAGTGACACAAGGAGGTACACTAAAATGGAGACAAGACACTGAGGACAAGACAGAATGAGAAAAGCTAAAGTAAACTAAATACCCTAAAATAAACCTGAATCAACGGGGATAAACTGCATAATCAGAAGAATATAAGAACAAGAAAGATTAAAGATTAAATTACCAGTAATCATCCCACAGATGTAATATTATCTACAGCTACTCTTAGTACCATTGATGTTAGGTTAGACTCTTTTTCTCCAATTGATCTTTCTGAGTTAAGTCATAATTACTTCCTCCAAACTATCAACGTGTCTTTTAGACCCCATTCCTACAAAACTGCTCAAAGAAGTCCTGCCATTAATTAATTATTTGATCTTAAATATGATCAACCTATCTCTAATAATCGGCTATGTACCACAGGCCTTCAAGGTGGCTGTAGTTAAACCTTTACTCAAAAAGCTATCTCTAGACCCAGCAGTCTTAGCTAATTATAGGCCAATCTCCAACCTTCCTTTCATATCAAAAATCCTTGAAAGAGTAGTTGTCAAACAGCTAACAGATCATCTGCAGAGGAATGGTTTATTTGAAGAGTTTCAGTCAGGTTTCAGAGCTCATCACAGCACAGAAACAGCTTTAGTGAAGGTTACAAATGATCTTCTTGTGGCCTCTGACAGTGGACTCATCTCTGTGCTTGTCCTGCTAGACCTTAGTGCAGCATTCGATACTGTTGACCATAATATCCTATTAGAGCGATTAGAACATGCTGTAGGTATTACAGGTACTACACTGCAGTGGTTTGTATCATATCTATCTAATAGACTCCAATTTGTACATGTAAATGGAGAGTCCTCTTCACACACTGAGGTTAATCATGGAGTTCCACAGGGTTCAGTGCTAGGACCAATTCTGTTTACACTATACATGCTTCCCCTAGGCAGCATCATTAGAAGACATGGCATAAATTTTCACTGCTATGCAGATGACACCCAGCTCTATCTGTCCATGTAGCCAGATAACACACACCAATTAGTTAAACTGCAGGAATGTCTTAAAGACATAAAGACCTGGATGGCCGCTAACTTTCTGCTTCTTAATTCAGATAAAACTGAGGTTATTGTACTCGGCCCTGAAAATCTTAGAAATATGGTATCTAACCAGATTCTTACTCTGGATGGCATTACCTTGGCCTAACGCTGTGAGGAACCTTGGAGTCATTTTTGACCAGGACATGTCCTTCAACGCACATATTAAACAAATATGTAAGACTGCTTTCTTCCATTTGCGCAACATCTCTAAAGTTAGAAATATCCTGTCTCAGAGTGACGCTGAAAAACTAGTTCATGCATTTATTACTTCCAGGCTGGACTACTGCAATTGATTATTATCAGGATGTCCAAAAAACTCCCTGAAAAGCCTTCAGCTAATCCAAAATGCTGCAGAAAGAGTCCTGACAGGGACTAGAACGAGAGAGCATATTCCTCCTGTTTTGGCTTCCCTTCATTGACTTCCTGTTAAATCCAGAATTGAATTCAAAATCCTGCTCCTCACATACAAGGTCTTAAATAATCAGGCCCCATCTTATCTTAATGACCTTGTAGTACCATATCACCCTATTAGAGAACTTCGCTCTCGCTCTGCAGACCTACTTGTTGTTCCTAGAGTATTTAAAAGTAGAATGGGAGGGAGAGCCTTCAGTTTTCAGGCCCCTCTTCTGTGGAACCAGCTTCCAGTTTGAATTCGGGAGACAGACACTATCTCTACTTTTAAGATTAGGCTTAAAACTTTCCTTTTTGCTAAAGCATATAGTTAGGGCTGGACCAGGTGACCCTGAATCCTCCCTTAGTTATGCTGCAATAGATGTAGGCTGCCGGGGATTCCCATGATGCATTGAGTTTTTCCTTTCCAGTCATCTTTCTCACTCACTATGAGTTAATAGACCTCTCTGCATTGAATCATATCTGTTATTAACCTCTGTCTCTCTTCCACAGCATGTCTTTATGCTGTTTTCCTTCTCCCACCCCAGCCGGTCGCAGCAGATGGCCGACCCTCCCTGAGCCTGGTTCTGCCGGAGGTTTCTTCCTGTTAAAAGGGAGTTTTTCCTTCCCACTGTGGCCAAAACGCTTGCTCATAGGGGGTCATATGACTGTTGGGTTTTTCTCTGTATTTATGAAGCGCCTTGAGGCGACTTTTCTTGTGATTTGGCGCTATATAAATAAAATTGAATTGAATTGAAGCAGCTAAACTAAGAAACTGTTGAGGGAGAGAGAAGACAATATGCTCCAATTTTAAGTTTTCAAAATTTATCATCGAAATATTTAGAATTTTTAATTGTTTTACATGGCGCCATGGATCTCCTTTCTCTCGCTCAGAAACAAAGGTACTGTGCCAGGGCGGTATACACTTTTATGAATCAAAGAAACTGAATGTTAACATGATTGGTCAAATGAGTTGAGAGTGGCCTTAGGTCTCATACCAGCACATGTTTCTTCTTCTGCAGCTCTCTGGGCATCTCGTTATATGGAGATGCCCTTTTGCAGGCAACACCCTCGTTACCATGACAACCACCTCTTACGCTCTGGTCAGGCCTGTAGAGTTAAAGAAGGGGTGTAGAGTGCATGCCATAACAACAGATTTATGATCAATGCCACATTCCTGTGAGGGTTTGTGAGGAAGTGCTGTATCTGATAGCATCAGAGTAACACTCTACTTCCAAAACCTACCTACAATACACTCTATACAGTATGGAAAAAAACAGAAATTTGCAATGCCAATCATGAGGTATTAGCCCTAAAGCAAACAAACATTTGATATGTTTCTCATGTTCTATTGTGAGTAAAATATGGGTTTATGAGAATGGCAAATTATTAAATTCTGTTTTGTTTTGTTTTTTTGTTTTTTACATTTTACACAGTGTCCCCAGTTTTTGTAACTGGGATTGTACTTTTCAAGATTGTTTTTCTACATACATCTGTTTGGTTTATAACCCACAGAGAACAATAATATGTGACAAGAGATGAAGATGCAGGGCCTTAAGCAACAGTTATAAAGTGTTACTACCTATTCCATCTATGTTGCACTTGTAGCATATTGCAAATAAGAATCAGTAATAAAGTAAAAATGAAAAAATATAAAAAAGTTGAAAAACATTTATCTGAAAATGGATCAGAACTGATACATTTATTAAAGATAATTCCATGTTGATTGATGAAAATATATAATTAACACCTCCATTTTTGAGAGCATTCTTTATTTACAGCATTTTTTTCTCACCTGCCTGAAACTTTTGCACAGTACTGTATGTATATATATATATATATATATATATATATATATATATATATATATAAAACCAGCTGGATAGCGTAGTGGTTAGACTACACGCCTTTGGAACAGAGGATCGCAAGTTGGATTCCTGCCTGGGGCGTCTGTATCCAGTAAGGGTCCTAAGGCTAGACCCCCTATGCTAAGCAAGCCTACCGCAGACATGAGCGAGACAGATAAATATGAAGGCATGCCGGCTCGGACGTCGCCCGGATCAACAAGGTCCGCGTCAGGTGTTGAGGAACCAGGGCACCCTGACGAAAAGTGGGCTACTGGAACTGGAACAAGAAGGCATCGGTGGGCAAGAGACGAAAACAGGGCGTTGTTGGAATGCTACTACGCAAGTAACCCCGGCGGAAGGGGCTACATGAATAGGATAAGGGACCTATGGATTCTTCGATGCCCAACATCCACAATGACGGCGAAACAACTAGTAGCTCAGTGTTCCAACATTCGAAAGAAGGGACTGCTCTCACAGCTAGAGATTGACGAGGTACAACACAAATGCTACGGCAAGGAGGAGTCAGGACGCCAGGTCAGGGGGGCGATATCATCACCCCCACCCGAGATTGGGTACATAGCCCCAAGTGCGATAGGAGAAGGATCGTTGAGTGCGAGAGGAACTGACCTGAAAAATAGGATCATGGCCAAGCTTGAAACCTGGATCCCCCGTAGCCGGTTACCAAGATTACGTGAAGTACCCTCAGAAGGTCTGCTAGATGATGTTAATGCAGCACTACGGGATATACCTACAACCACGATTACCGACACTAACAAGCTGATCTACAATACGGCAGCAGTGATCAGTGAGATGCTTGGCTACAAGTTGAACAGCGACAAGGGGCAGTACCCTCCATGGAGAAGGAGGCTAGAGGGCAAGATCAAAGTAGCACGGAGGGAGGTTAGCCAACTAACGGAGTTGCAGAAAGGTGCGACAAATAAGGTGCCTAAGAAATACAGCAAGCTGTCCATACCTGAGGCCTTGGAAACTGCCAAGCAAAGACTCACAGCCTTGGCCAGCCGCTTGAGGAGGTACACCAGAGAGATAGAAGGCAGGATAATAAACCAGCTGTTCTCCACAGAACCAGCAAAGGTGTACTCTCAGTGGCAAGGGAACAATAAGAGAACAGCACCACCAAGGCTGGAGACGGAGCAATACTGGAAGAGCATATGGGAGAAGGATGCAACCCATAACGGCAATGCTCAGTGGCTAGAGGATCTGAGGGCAGACCACAGCGACCTCCCTGAACAGGGTCCAGTAACCATCACAGTGGCAGATATCCAAGAAAGGGTCTCCAGTATGAAGAGTTGGACAGCACCAGGGCCCGACATGGTTCACGCCTACTGGCTGAAGAAGCTGACTGCACTCCACGAGCGTCTGGCAGCACAAATGAACCAGCTGCTAGTTAACGAGAGACACCCGGAATGGCTAACTGAAGGCTGGACGGTCCTGATCCCCAAGGACCCCAAGAAGGGACCGGTCCCCTCCAACTACCGACCAATAACCTGCCTCAGTACTACATGGAAGCTCCTGTCAGGCATCATATCGGCTAAGATGAACAGGCACATGGGTCAATACATGAGCGGGACACAGAAAGGAATTGGCAAGAATACCAGAGGCGCAAAACACCAGCTACTGGTAGACAGAACAATCAGCCGAGACTGCAAGACCAGACTGACCACCCTGTGCACTGCCTGGATTGATTACAAGAAGGCCTATGACTCAATGCCCCACAGCTGGATACTGGAATGGCTAGAATTGTACAAGATCAACGGGACCCTAAGAGCCTTCATCAGGAACTCAATGGGGATGTGGCGTACAACACTAGAGGCCAACTCCAAGCCCATAGCACAAGTCACCATCAAGTGCGGGATCTACCAAGGAGATGCTCTGTCCCCACTGCTGTTCTGCATAGGCCTGAACCCCCTCAGTGAGATCATTAACAAGACTGGCTACGGATACCGACTACGGAACGGAGCAGTTGTCAGCCACCTCCTGTACATGGATGACATCAAGCTGTATGCCAAGAGTGAACGAGACATCGATTCACTGATCCACACTACCAGGCTATACAGCAATGACATTGGAATGTCGTTCGGACTGGAGAAGTGTAGCCGGATGGTAACAAAGAGAGGGAAGGTAGTCAGAACTGAGGGGATTGAACTACCAGAAGGCAACATTGCAGACATAGAGGACAGTTACAAGTACTTGGGGATCCCGCAGGCGAATGGGAACCATGAAGAGGCCGCTAGAAAAGCTGCAACCACCAAGTACCTGCAGAGGGTCAGGCAAGTCCTGAGGAGTCAGCTGAATGGTAAGAACAAGATCCGGGCCATCAACACGTACGCCCTACCCGTGATCAGGTACCCTGCTGGGGTAATAGGCTGGCCAAAGGAGGAGATAGAAGCCACTGACATAAAGACAAGAAAGCTCCTTACCATGCATGGAGGGTTTCACCCCAAGTCCAGCACCCTGAGGCTGTACGCTAAGCGGAAGGAAGGGGGCCGGGGACTGGTGAGTGTCAGCACCACAGTCCAGGATGAGACAACGAACATCTCAGAATACATTGGGAAGATGGCCCCAACTGACCGAGTGCTCAGTGAATACCTCAGGCAGCAGAAACCCAAGAAAGAGGAGGGAGACGAGGAACCATCATGGAAGGACAGGCCCCTGCACGGTATGTACCACCGGCAGATAGAGGAGGTGGCTGATATCCAGAAATCCTACCAGTGGCTGGACAAAGCTGGACTGAAAGACAGCACAGAGGCACTAATCATGGCAGCACAAGAACAAGCTCTGAGCACAAGATCCATAGAGGCTGGGGTCTATCACACCAGGCAAGACCCCAGGTGCAGACTGTGTAAAGATGCCCCAGAGACAATCCAGCACATAACAGCAGGGTGCAAGATGCTAGCAGGCAAGGCATACATGGAACGCCATAACCAAGTGGCCGGCATAGTGTACAGCAACATCTGTGCCGAGTATAACCTGGAAGTCCCGAGGTCAAAATGGGAGATGCCCCCAAGGGTGGTGTAGAATGACCGAGCTAAGATCCTGTGGGACTTCCAGATACAGACGGACAAAATGGTGGTGGCTAACCAACCGGACATAGTGGTGGTAGACAAACAGAAGAAGACGGCCGTAGTGATCGATGTAGCGGTTCCGAATGACAGCAATATCAGGAAGAAGGAACACGAGAAACACGAGAAGCTGGAGAAATACCAAGGGCTCAGAGAAGAGCTCGAGAGGATGTGGAGGGTGAAGGTAACGGTGGTCCCCGTGGTAATCGGAGCACTAGGTGCGGTGACTCCCAAGCTAGGCGAGTGGCTCCAGCAGATCCCGGGAACAACATCGGAGATCTCTGTCCAGAAGAGCGCAGTCCTGGGAACAGCTAAGATACTGCGCAGGACCCTCAAGCTCCCAGGCCTCTGGTAGAGGACCCGAGCTTGAAGGATAAACCACCCGCAGGGGCGTGCTGGGTGTTTGTTTATATATATATATATACATATATATATATATATATATATATATATATATATATATATATATATATATACAGTGGGGCAAAAAAGTATTTAGTCAGCCACCGATTGTGCAAGTTCCCCCACTTAAAATGATGACAGAGGTCAGTAATTTGCACCAGAGGTACACTTCAACTGTGAGAGACAGAATGTGAAAAAAAAATCCATGAATTCACATGGTAGGATTTGTAAAGAATTTATTCGTAAATCAGGGTGGAAAATAAGTATTTGGTCACCTCAAACAAGGAAAATCTCTGGCTCTCACAGACCTGTAACGTCTTCTGTAAGAAGCTTTTCTGTCCCCCACTCGTTACCTGTATGAATGGCACCTGTTTGAACTCATCATCTGTATAAAAGACACCTGTCCACAGCCTCAAACAGTCAGACTCCAAACTCCGCCATGGCAAGATCTCATCCCGTGGGGTCAAAATGATCATGAGAACGGTGAGCAAAGATCCCAGAACCACACGGGGGGACCTGGTGAATGACCTGCAGAGAGCTGGGACCAAAGTAACAAAGGTCACCATCAGTAACACACTACAACGGCAGGGAATCAAATCCCGCAGTGCCAGACGTGTTCCGCTGCTGAAGCCAGTGCATGTCCAGGCCCGTCTGAAGTTTGCCAGAGAGCACATGGATGATACAGCAGAGGATTGGGAGAATGTCATGTGGTCAGATGAAACCAAAGTAGAACTTTTTGGTATAAACTCAACTCGTTGTGTTTGGAGGAAGAAGAATACTGAGTTGCATCCCAAGAACACCATACCTACTGTGAAGCATGGGGGTGGAAACATCATGCTATGGGGCTGTTTTTCTGCCAAGGGGACAGGACGACTGATCCGTGTTAAGGACAGAATGAATGGGGCCATGTATCGTGAGATTTTGAGCCAAAACCTCCTTCCATCAGTGAGAACTTTGAAGATGAAACGAGGCTGGGTCTTCCAACATGACAATGATCCAAAACACACCGCCCGGGCAACAAAGGAGTGGTTCCGTAAGAAGCATTTGAAAGTCCTGGAGTGGCCTAGCCAGTCTCCAGACCTCAACCCCATAGAAAATCTGTGGCGGGAGTTGAAAGTCCGTGTTGCTCGGCGACAGCCCCAAAACATCACTGCTCTCGAGAAGATCTGCATGGAGGAATGGGCCAAAATACCAGCTACTGTGTGTGCAAACCTGGTAAAGACCTATAGTAAATGTTTGACCTCTGTTATTGCCAACAAAGGTTATGTTACAAAGTATTGAGTTGTGTTTTTGTTATTGACCAAATACTTATTTTCCACCCTGATTTACGAATAAATTCTTTACAAATCCTACCATGTGGATTCATGGATTTTTTTTTTCACATTCTGTCTCTCACAGTTGAAGTGTACCTCTGGTGCAACTTACTGACCTCTGTCATCATTTTAGGTGGGGGAACTTGCACAATCGGTGGCTGACTAAATACTTTTTTGCCCCACTGTGTATATATATATATATATATATATATATATATATATATATATATATATATATATATATATAGAGAGAGAGAGAGAGAGAGAGAGAGAGAGAGAGAGAGAGGTAGCAATTGATTAACTAAATTAACTAAATTATTTTTTGCGCTTACAACCCACAATAGTAAAAGATAACCTGTGACAAAAAAGGAGGAAAAATGTGAAACGCAGGCATAGGAACTGCTTAGACTTCAAACATTACCAGCAACAGTTTAACAAATTGTTTATCTTTGTTTTATGACCATTATGTTTTTCGTCTTGTTGTCAGTAGAAGGACAGAGATCAACGTTTATATAAATGTTGATCTCTGTCCTTCTATCTTGCATGTCAAATCAGAGATAAGAAACTCTTTTATCTAACTCACATTACAATGAAATCCCATACATTTGATAATGGTGCAGTAATACCAGTGTTGTTAAACCTGACACAACAACATCTTGATGTGTTTAAAAATTTCATTCACTTTGAGTCCATATATGATTGGATTTAAAAGAGGATGGAATAAAATTGACTGAAACGTCAATGTCAAGCGTACAGTGTTTGATAGATCAGATTCCAGTCTAACTATAATTATATCAAAGAAAATAAAACAGGAAAAGTTGATTAACACCAGCAAGTGGGGTAAACATGTCTTTAGAGCTTTTCTCCTTGTTTCTCTGCAACAACTGTAAGATATTCTTAGAATTCTGATATATGAAAAAAGTATGAAAAGCATTGGTAGAAAGGCAACATTTATCAGCATGACCACACCATATACAGATATTACAACCGAGGGCACACACTGAAGCCTGTAAAATGAATTGTTACAAAAAATTCCTGTTAGAGTAAAACTACAGAGTTTTACATTCGAATACAGCACAAATGACACTGCAATCTCAAAAGCAGGTATAAGCCAAACTAAAATCACACATACATAAATAGTTATTCTATTCATAATAACTGGATATTGCAGGGGTTTGCATATAGACACATACCTGTCATATGCCATTGCTGCCAACAGTAAAAACTCTGACCCAGCTGAGGTGTAATATGAGAATCCTTGGAAGAGACAGAGTGGATACGATATAGTCTGTTTTTCAGACAAAACATCAGATAAGAGCTTTGGATAGATAATCATGCTGTAAAGAACAGAGTTGATTAACAAAGCTGCAATAAAAATATACATTGGCTCATGAAGGTTTTTGCAAGTCCAAATAAGGTACACTATAGTGGAATTAAAGCAGAGTATCAGAATATATAATGTGAATATAATCACAAAATAAAGATATCTGTATTTGTGCAATTCTGCAAACCCACCAAGAGTTAACAATGTTACATTTAATTCAACATCCATTAAATAAACAATGCTTTAAAGTACTGTAGTAATATATTTCCTGCACTGAACTAAGAAGGTAAGTAATTGTCTCTGTTTTGTGGCTTTGTTTTATCAGAAAACCTTCCATCCTCTATGGGACTCATTAAGTTCTCTACTAACATGTAAACAACTTCAGGGAATCAGACGAATTGATGTTTATAGCCCTATGCACTTCATTGTGTTTGCCCATCAATTTTTTTTAAACCCCTGGAACTAGTATAGGCTTAGTATACAAGCAAAAAAGCCACGGAAACCACGGAAACCACTACTGCCTTCACACTACATTTTCTCAAGTCTCAAGGTTATCACGTTCATTCATCCTCATGTTGTTAACACTTGATATAGCTATATCTATCACTACAGTCATCTCCCTCTGCTTGTCCACCACTATTGCGTCTGGTTGGATAGATATCACCAGTTTGTCTGTCTATATCAGGAAGCCCCAGACTTAGCTTGGTCATTTTCAGCTACCTTGGGTGATGACCTCTGGACTTCAAGGACATATGCTGCACAAATGTTAATTGATATACTTCTGGCCACCTGGTTATGGTGTTCTACTGTATGTGTGTTCTGCTTGCTAGCATCTTGCACTGTACTCTTATGTGCTAGAGTGTTTCAGAGGCATCTTTGCACAGTCTGCACCAGGGGTTTTACCCGTTGTGGTAGAACTAAGTGTTTATGGATCTTATGCTTAGAGCTTGTTCCTGTGCTGCCATGATTCATACCTCAGTGTTTTGTCTTTCAGCCCAGCCACTGATAGGAGTTCTGGACGTCAGCCATGTCTTCTATCTGCCGGTGGTACATACTGTGCAGGGATCTGTCCTCCCATGATTGTTCGTCTCCTTGCTCCTCTTCTCTCTCAGGTTTCTGCAGGTGTTGATTGCCCAGGTATTGTTCTTCTCATTCAGCTCCTTACAACTTGCCTTAATCTTTGCAAATATTTGGTTGTTGCAGATTTCCTCATGGCCTCTTTAACCCTCTCAGGCTCAAATTAAGTTTTAGTTACAGGAAAAATCTGATATTTGGAGAAAATTATCATATGGGGTAGTACAATAGAATCCTGACTTTTTTTTAAGTGAGACCTTCACATGCAAGGAGTTCTGGGATGTTGCGGATTTACAACATTGGCCCGGTGTGGTAAATTGACACTGAAGACTGAATATGATATGAACATTAACTTTATTTGTATACAACTTTTCAAAACAATGTAACAAAGTGCTTTTCAGTAACAGAACAACAACAAAAACAATATGGGATCCAAATCCAAAATCTCAAATCCTCATTGAGTAGGCCATGTTGGCATGTCACTTTGTGGTGTGGTACTCCAAGAAACAGTTTTTGTCTTTCGTAAAGCATAGAAGTACTTTGCACTTCAGGCAGGCCATTTGCATGTAGCCATTCTTGCACAGTCTGCAACGTCCACGTTTCTCAGCATGAATGGGAAAATGATTGCATCGGTCGAGTCTGACGTCAACCGTTGGTGCAACGATCCGCTGAAGTGGAGGTGGAGGTGGGGCAGCTTGATGAGATGTTGGATCATCTTCCAATGACGGTCGTCCTCTTTTCCTGCTGTTCAAGTCACAAACATGTCTGCTAAGTCTATTCCTCCCATGTTGTGGTTGTACACCTTGACAATGTGGGGTATTCCTTGTTCTCTTTCGACCACCTTCTGCATCTCTCAACAGCTTCAGGGCCAATGAAGGATGATGCCAGTAAAACTGCCTTGTTATCATACCACTTCACAATGGACATCCCACTTGTCTTTTCATATTCCACTTCATACGCACCACGCCCATCCTTTGAGAGTTCCTTGTCACTTTTGGGGTACATCCACAGAGACGGTTACGATTGATGGTAGCAACTGTTAGAATTACCATTTTCTTCAGTTCCACAATGAGTTCAGGGGACGTGAACCAGTTGTCGAAGAAGCACTTGTAGTTTAGACCTTTTGGAACTTCTGACACGAGACGAAGCACAACTTCTCCGGCAACACCAAGTCCACGCTCATTGGTCACAGTGCCTTTTCCAGTGTATACTTCAACGTCATAGACTAGTCCAGTGACACCTGCACGAGTGAAGACCTTGATTCCCCATTTTTGCGGCTTGTTCTTGATATAGTGTTTCATTCCAATCTTTCCTTTGAAGGGGATCATCTGCTCATCAATGGAGTGGTTCTCTTCTGGTTCAACCTTGAAATAGTTGGCACGGACTTTCTCGAGTACTGGTCGTACCCAGTGTTGGGGAGTAACGGAATACATGTACCGCCGTTACACATTTAAAATACAAAATATGAGTAACTGTATTCCGTTACAGTTACCGTTTAAAAGTGGTATTTAGAATACGGTTACTGTGTTGAAATAAATGGATTACACAGCGGTATTTTCCTGCTTCATATTGTTACGGGTCAGGACTGTTTGGGTTTTGTTTGACAGCTATGTTCTGTTTTTCCAGGCGGCAGCGTTACGGTTGCCGTGGTTACAGGGTGACGCGCGCTCTCTCTGCGACTGTGTGTTTCCTGGGTGAGAGAGCGCTTTTTTGTTGTTGTTGTTGTGCTAAGCTAAAAGGTAGAGTGTTACAGGCATAGCCCTAAAGAATGTAGCCTCATGGGCAGTGTAGTCCGTGCTGCAGGGAGAATGGACTGCCATACCCGTTATGTGTCTGTGAGCGCGAGGAGGGAGAAAAAGGAGAGTGGAAAAGTACGAGTTGTCTTTGAGCAGAAACGGGAGCTGGAAGCATGTAAATATAATAATAACCACTGCAGCCAAGAAGAGTGCCTGACGAGCCCAGTTGTAAGTAAGCTATTAAGACTCGACTGTACACTGTGTTCGTGTTTTCCTCCAAAACAATAAGTTCCGTTGGAGCAGCCTTTCAACGCCTCTCTCTGTCTCTCGCCAGCAAACTTGACCCAGACAACAAAGTAAATCTATTTTTCGGCTACGAGCCCGACACGGAACCCGAAGTATTAGCCAGAAGTCCCTTTACTATGGTTCGGAGCCGCGGACCTTCAGTAATAGTAATAAATCACATTCATGTAGTTGTAAAAAGCATGATAATATATTAACCCTTTACAGCCGATCAGAGCGGGCACGCTCTGTTTTGCGTAACTATTTTTAAATCCCAGTAGCACTGCAACCACGTAAGCTAGCGCAAAAAATTTTTTTGCATATGAAACCGGAGGAGTTGTACTTACATCTTATGCCATCAGCTTGTCCTAGGTCACACGGTTTCCTTCCACATAAAGCTTTGCAAAAACTGCATAAAAAGCGCTTGCAGGAACAAAAACATAATATTCCAGAAACACGCCGATCAGCTGTTCATAACACTTCCTACATTGGAATAGACGTCAGCGCGAACTTTTGCATTTCCGCCATTACCTGCCCGAAACCGGAAGTGACGTCATTTTCGCGGAAATGTAGTCTTTTTTACTAATAATAATAATAATAATAATGGATACTTTATTGATCCCCATGGGGAAATTACTTGTTTTTCCTCTGCATTTGACCCATTCACTCAGTGAAGCAGTGGGCAGCCCACTAAGCAGGCGCCCGGGGAGCAGTGTGTAGGGACGGTACCTTGCTCAGGGGTACCTCAGGGTAGCCGTTAAGTGGATTCGAACCGCCGACCTTCCGATCATGGGGCGACCACTTTACCTACTGACTATCAGGGCCTTAGGGCCTATACTCGTCTTTTTAAAAGTTATCTTTGACTTTATGACTTTCTGTGTCGTTTCTGGGATGCTTAGAACTCATATTGCACTGCTGGAAATAGTTTATTTTGATGCATATGCTGCTTTTTTTGCAAATTTGCAGTATAATATTTATTTTCGTTTTTCCTGCAGTGTATAAAAATTGGTGTATTTTAAAAATAAAACTATGAAGACACTCAAAATAAATTTCCTGTGGTGGGAAACTATTTTGTGCAACTTTTTTGTATTTACAGTTTTGAGGGATAAGCCTCTTAAATTTCTCTAACTACAAATATATGTTAAAAAAGCAAAAACGATTTTCAATTTTTTTGTAGTTTATTGCACTTTTTGCAATTTATGTAATTACTATGCACTTAATGAATACATATTATTAAATTCTGGGCTATAATGGTTGTATTGATGTATAGCAACTTGAAATGCTCCCAAAAATGGCTCCACAGCAGGTAAAAATATAATATAAGCTCTGGTGGACTTGGTTCTATGGTAGGTCTTAAAGGGTTAAGTAATCCAAAGTATTCAGAATACGTTACTCTCATTGAGTAACGTAACGGAATACATTACAAAATACATTTTGGGGCATGTATTCTGTAGTGGAATACATTTTTTTTCCTCAGATATTTTTATTAAATTTTCTGCATCCATTTTTACAAAAGACAAATTGAACAATATGCGTTTTCTTTTTGAAGAACATAAAACAATATGAAACATACACTCCCACCTCATAATTATAGGAGTATCAGTAGGTGTACAAAAAGAAAAAAGAAAGGATCCAATCTAATAATACGAATAGTAAACCCTGGAGTACAAGATAGCAGTTCCTGAGTGTACAAGAGAGATGTGGAGAGTTTCAGAACCCACACCCCCACACAGACACAGAAAAAACAAACAAACCAAAAAACAAAAAACAAAAAAAAACATAATGAGTGGTCAGCTTAATTGTAGAGATAAGTCAAATCTGTAAGAGAAAAGAAATATGTATAAAGTAGGTAAATAAATGCCATCATAAAGCGCAGGCACAATAGAGTCCGTATAGTTAAACGTAAGATAAAATAAAATAGAATAAAGTCTGAGCTGGCTAATTGGGAGTATTGTGGGACCGCAAAGTCTGAACATGGTCAAAAAAGGGTTGCCAGATCTTAAGAAATTTGGCCATAGACCCACGCAGGGTGAATTTAATCTTTTCGAATTTGCTAAAATGCAAAGCATCTCTGATCCAGATTTCCCAGGATGGGGGAGAAGGGGACTTCCAACATAACAATATTCTGCGTCTTGCCAATAAGGTGAGAAATGCTACCAGATCCGCTTGGGGTGTCGGCAAGACAACTGTATCAGGAAGAACCCCAAACAAAGCAGTTAAGGGCACAGGTTGGAGGGTTAGCTGGATGATCTTTGATAAAGTCAGAAAAATATTAATCAAGTATTGTTTGAGGGATGGGCATGACCAAAACATATGTATTAGAGAGGCAGGTGTTTGATGACAATGGTCGCAATCAGGGCTAAGGTTGAGGTATATTTGAGCTAGTCTGGCTTTAGTCCAGTGTATGCGGTGCAAAATCTTACATTGAATCAACCCGTGTTTGGCACATAATGAGGAGCCATGGACCCGGTAAAGAATTTTATCCCAAAAGTCATTCTGAATCACACATCCCAAATCCTGCTCCCATGCCATTTTAATAGCCAAGGTTGAGGAGTTGCCAAAGGAACATATTCTCCCATACAGACAAGAGATTTCTCCTTAACCCTGATGCACCCGCCAGGGGGAGAGCGGCGGGGTCGGGGGATGCGGGTCCCCCGCGGAGGGAGGGAGGGAGGGAGGAGGTTGGGGTCGCGAGATCCCCCGAGGGGATGGGATGGGATGAGATGGGAGGGCGGGGTCGGGGGATGCGGGTCCCCCGCGGAGGGAGGGAGGAGGTTGGGGTCGCGAGATCCCCCCCCCGAGGGGATGGGATGGGGATGGGATGGGATTGGAGAGAGAGAGAGAGAGAGAGAGAGAGAGCGAGAGAGAGAGAGAGAGAGAGACGTGAGTTTGACAGAGACCACACGTGCAAGCGTGGACGATAAAGTCTTGTAAAAAGGTGGTCGAGAAACACCCCGGCGGAAGCACAGCGCGTCGCGCGGCGAGATGATAAGAGCGTGGATGGCGGGTACTAAGCGTGTCGGGGTTACAGGTTACAGAGGTTACAGAGGCAGTGTCCGGGCGCGTGCTGTACAACAGCAACAACAACAACAACAACGGCGACAAGGTGCCAACGAGAAAGAAGAAGACGAAGAAGAAGACAATGTCACGCACTAGACCGTGGGAGCCAAAGAGCACTAAGGTCGGTACAGGCGGATCGCAATCGCCAGCGGTGTCCTCCTCCTCCTCCTCCTCCTCCCGCTCACCATCACCGTCGCCATCGCCATCGCATTTGGCGTACGCTGCGTGGTCGGCTCCGGTGGCTCCGTTGTTGCGAACGGCCACGTTTCGCTATCGAGGGCTAGGGGTCGAGGAAGACCAAGAGCAGCGGCGGCGGCGGCAGCAGCAGCAGCAGCAGCAGCAGCTACAGGAGAACTTGGAGGAGGACGAGAGCGAGGAAGAGGAGCAAGAGGCCGAGGGGGACGACAACGACGACCCGACGGCCCGAACGCTCGCAGACGACGAGGAGGAGAGCCACTCGGAGGATCAGGAGGACGAAAACGATGGGGTGGCAGACCATAGGTATTTCGGGGAAGAGGATCGCGGTTACGAAATGGCGTCGCAACTCTGCCAGGATGGCGGCTCGCAAGGCGAGTCGAACCGCCGAGAGGGAGAAGAAGAAGAAGAAGCAGGCGCCGACCCACCGGGGCGGGGGACTCGGGAGATTTGGCAAGAGGACGACGCCGGCCGCGCTGCAGGTGGCGTTCATGATCCTGGGCGCGATCGCGGCCGCGGCGCTGTCGGTGAAACTCGCGACGCGGATGTAGCCGACGATTACGACTACGACGATGACGAAGAAGACAAAGACTATGAAGAAGAAGAAGAAGAAGAAGAAGAAGAGGAAGAAGAAGAAGAAGAAGAAGACGTCCTCGCCGATGATGATGATGATGAAGAAGAAGAAGAAGAAAAAGAAGAAGACAAAGACTATGAAGAAGAAGAAAAAGAAGAAGAAGAAGAAGAAGACAAAGACTATGAAGAAGAAGAAGAAGAAAAAGAAGACGTCCTCGCCAATGATGATGATGATGAAGAAGAAGAAGAAGAAGAAGAAGACGTCCTCGTCGATGATGATGATGATGATGAAGAAGAAGAAGAGGAAGACGTCCTCGCTGATGATTATAACGATGACGATGAAGAAGACAAAGACTATGAAGAAGAAGAAGAAGAATTAGAAGAAGAAGAATTAGAATTAGAAGAAGAAGAAGAAGACGACGACCTCGACCCGCCGGGACGAGGCCCCACCGAAGAGGCCGTGGCGGCGGCGCGACACGAGGCCTCCGCGTTCATGGCCTACTTCCCGCCGGAGATAGAGGACTCGGTGATCGCCATGACCAACCTGGAAGCGGGCAGGCGCAGGCCCGCCATCGACGGATGGAAGCCCATGGGCCGCGGTCTCTCTCTCTCTCTCTCTCTCTCTCTCCATCTCTCTCTCTCTCTCTCTCTCTCCATCTCCATCTCCATCTCTCTCTCTCTCTCTCTCTCTCTCCATCTCCATCCCCATCTCCATCTCTCTCTCTCTCTCTCTCTCTCTCTCTCTCTCTCTCTCTCTCTCCATCCATCAGGACGGTGTCCGTTCAGACAGTACATGCCCAGCAAGCCGGCCAGGTACGGGATCAAGATATGGGTGGCGTGCGACGTGCGTTCCAGCTACGCGTGGAAGATGCAAGTCTACACCGGCAAGCCCGACAAGCGCGGCCCTCCCGAAAAGCACCTGGCCACTCGAGTGGTCATGGACCTCACCGAGGGACTGACTCCGGGACGCAACGTCACGTGCGACAACTTTTTCACCTCGCGCGAGCTCGCCGACAGGCTCTATCGCGAGAGAGGCCACACCGTGCTGGGCACTCTGCGGTCGAACAGACCCGAGATCCCCAGAGAGCTGCGCTGCGTCAAGGGCAGGGCCGTGGGCTCCGTGGAATCCGTGGTACTCGGCGGCTCCGCGGGACGAGGGGGAGGAAGAGGAGGACGACGAGAAGGAGGAGGAGGAAGAGGACGAGAAGGAGGAGGAGGAGGAGGAGGAGGAGGAGGAGGGCCCGACACGATCATCCTCTCCTACGTGGCCAAGAAGAACAAGAACGTGCTGCTCCTCACCACAGCTCCTCGTTACCACCATCGCTCCGGCCCCGAGCCCCGGCCTAGCCGCCGCATCAGCAACAGCAGCGGCAGCGGCAGCAACAGAAGCGGCGCGAAACCGCCCTTGGTGCTGCATTACAACCGCACCAAGGGAGGAGTGGACAACCTGGACAAGGTTGTGAGCACGTACAGCTGCAGGAGAAAGACCCGCAGGTGGCCCGTGGCCCTTTTCCACAACATGGTCGACGTGGCGGCCTACAACGCGTTCGTGCTGTGGAGGGAAATTCACCCCGACTGGATGCCGGGCAAGCTCAACAGACGACGGCTCTTCCTCGAGCGACTGGGCAAAGCGCTCGCGCGCCCCATGCTCGAAGCCAGGGCGGCTTTAGCGCGAGGACCGGGAGGAGGAGGAGGACCAGGAGGAGGAGGAGGAGGAGGCAGAGTCGCGGCCCGAGGCGCTACCGCCGAGGCAGCCTCTAACAACGCTACGCCACACGACTCCTCTCCGGTCAAGAGGAGAAGGTGCCGCGTGTGTCCCAGGAGCAAAGACGTCAAGACCAAGATCCTGTGCCGCGAGTGCCGAGCGCACGTGTGTACAAACTGCGCCGTCACGTACTGTCCCAACTGCGCCGCTTCTTCTTCTTCCTGCGCCGCCGCTCCCCGGACGCCACCGACGCCGTGATAACACAAGCGCCCCAACGGTGGTCCCCTAGCGACCCCCCCCCACCCCACCCCACCCTATCATCATCATCATCATCCTCATCATCATCATAACACAATATATGCCCCCCGGGGGGGTCCTAGCGACCCCAAACCTATCATCATCATCATCATCATCATCACATATGCCCCCCCGGGGGGGGTCCTAGTGACCCCAAACCTATCATCATCATCATCATCATCATCATCATCATCATCATCATCACCACATATGCCCCCCCGGGGGGGTCCTAGCGACCCCAAACCTATCATCATCATCATCATCACCATCACCATCATCATCATCATCACATATGCCCCGAGGGGGTCCTAGCGACCATAAAACACACATATCCCCCCCCCCCCCAGGGGGTTACCAAGACCCCCCATCGCCACCACCACCATCATCAGGATCATCATCATCATCAATACCATCCTAATAACAACACACACACACACACACTCATCATCATCATCATCACACACACACACACACACACACACACACACACACACACACACACACTCATCATCATCAATACCATCCTAATAACAACACACACACACACACACACCTTGGGGGGTCACCACGACCCACGCCCCGAGAACAGGTGGGCGCACAAGGGTTAACAAAACTCCGGATTTGTAAGTAGCGAAAAAAGTGAAGAGCTGTTCAAAGGAGGCAAATGTATTCTGAATATACAGATCAGAAAAAGACCTGATACCCAAGGAGGCCCACAAATAAAAAGCACCATCAACTAACGAAGGCTGAAAAGAGGGATTTTTCAAAATGAGTGACTCAAGGGAAAAAAAGGTAAACTTAAAATAACGACAAACTTGATACCATATTTTCAAGGTAACTTTGACAATAGAGTTATTATAAAAACCTGCACTCGAAGGCTGCTTTTGGGCATAAATCAGGGCCGGTAAAGAAGATAAGGCACAAGAAGAAATCTCCAAGCTCAGCCACGCCGGGGCATTATTCATGTCCCCCTCACCCCTGAAGCCAGTACCTGAGAATACGAATATTACATGCCCAATAATAGAACATAAGGTTTGGTAAAGGCATTCCCCCCATCTTTTTCGGTCTTTGAAGATATGTCTTGCGTATTCTAGGGGTTTTTTTTGTTCCAAATGAACCCAGAGAGAATCTTGTCTAATTTAACAAAAAAGGAAATTGGGATAAATACAGGGACACACTGAAAAATAAAATAAAATCTTGGGAGGATGTTCATTTTAATTGTATTTATGCACCCTGCTACAGACAGATGGAGTAGAGACCATCTGTCCAAATCCTGCCTAACTTTCTCCACAAGTGGAGAAAATTAAGGTTGTGTTTTTACAAGAAACACACCGAAATTAAGCTTGAAAAGAGTATGAAATTGACTTGTAATTTTAACCCCTAAATATGTAAAGTTGTCCGATACAACTCGAAAAGGCAGTGCTGTACACTGATATTTCTGTGCAGCAGCATTCAGAGGGAACAGTTCACTCTTGGCGAGATTCAGCTTATAGCCAGAAATAAGGCTAAACTGTTCAAGTATTGAGAGCACCAAAGGAAATGAGGATGCTGGTTTTGAGATATAAAGAAGCAAATCATCTGCGTATAAGGAGACTCTTTGTTCCATAACATTTCTCGTAACCCCGGTGATACCTGGGTTTGATCTCAGCGATATGGCCAGGGGCTCAATTGCAATTGCAAAGAGCAACGGCGACATGGGACAGCCCTGCCTAGTCCCCCTAAACAGAGGAAAAAAGTCAGAACATGTGCCATTTGTTTTGACGGCGCCAAGTGGGGAAGTATAAAGAAGTTTCCAGAGGTGTGGACTCGAGTCACATGACTTGGACTCGAGTCAGACTCCAGTCATTAATTTTATGACTTTAGACTTGACTTGAAAAAATGTTCTAAGACTTGTGACTTGACTTGGACTTTTACACCAATGACCTGGGACTTGAATTGGACTTGAACCGGTTCACTTGAAAAGACTTGATATTTCACCCCAAATATAAAATTTAACATGCATATTATATAGAGATTGAAAATGTGACGTCATTCACGGGTAGAACCGCAAAGGATTCTGGGAACTCGTGGCAAGCGGTACTAGCGCACGCAGGCTTTCAATTGAAATCAGTTATACAGCGATAAAAAGAAACACAAAAATGGCAAGAAGCTGTTGTATTATTAACTGCAATAGCCGGTCGCATGACAGCCACGGGAAGCCGACGGGTAAAGAGATCGGTTGTTATCGGATTACGTCGTTGAAGAGAAATTGTTCGAGCCATGTTTCCGAAGTAACAAAGAGGCGACGGGTGGCCTGGATTGCAACCATTCAAAGATCAAATATAACGTCCCAGAACACTCCAGCTCACAGGTTAGTCTGCTCCAAGCATTTCCACAAAGGTCAGTCTGCTGTAGTAGTTAATACGTCATTTTCATAATATAATTGGTGATATAGGTTACAAGCAAGTCTGGCGCTGAACAGAAATTGTCGCGCTATGCTCCTTTGTTTATTGTGCATAAATAGTAAATTGTCCTGACACAATATTGTGTTTCGCTTCTGTTATTATGGTACATTGACAAAAACATATACTTTTATTCACAGGGTAAAACAGTTGTTTTGTATCACTAATTGCCCAGTACGATTACAGCATACAATATTATTGTCACTGCTACATTTCTGTGATGGGTACCAGAAATTATTTCCACTGCTAATTAATTACCCTTGAGCTCAAAGGTCCTATTAATAAACGGTTAACGAATGTGTATTTATGAAGACAATTTGTGAGACTGGTAAACTTATGATAGGTACGATGGTCTTTCGTTCTACACGGTGCATTTCAAGGTCCTGCACCCATCCGTCGGTAAACTGTACCTGGGCTTGTTGCAGTGGCCTGAAGTTACTAAACTTCACGAGTGTGTGCACTCACTCCAAGAACCGTATAATTATAAATATGCATATAAATATGCTACGATGAGATAGCTGACTTCATCTAACTAGCAAATGTTGTCCAGGCTACGTTGGTGATGCAGTTTTTTTTTTAATGTGTATGATATTTTTGTCATGCGATTTTAAAGCCGGTCCTACAACCGCATCCAAGAATAACATGCAGCTTATCTCAGAACTGTCGGTGAAAATTATTCTTGGAGCTAGGTTTAATTGAGCTGCATTTTAAAGAGGTGCAATTTCACAATTTGTGTATATTTTCTAAGTTCACTATTTTGTCATGTGTTGAGAAAAACACAGATTTAAAAATTACATGGTCTAATATTTACATTTAGCATATAACTGCAACATGCTTTTTTTTCGTTTTTTTTTTAATGACTCGAAAGGACTTGAAATTCAAAATTTCAGACTTGTGACTTTACTTGGACCTTTACACCAGTGACTTGAGACTCGACTCTGACTTGCCTGACATTACTTGAGACTTGACTTGAGACTTGAGGATAAAGACTTGAGACTTACTTGAGACTTGCAAAACAATGACTTGGTCCCACCTCTGGAAGTTTCAACCAGGAGATGATTATTTTACCAAAGCCAAATTTCTCCAAAACATAAAAAAGGTATCCCCACTCGACCCTGTCAAAAGCCTTCTCAGCATCTAAACTGATCACAAACTTAGGGCTGTTGGAGTCTGAGGGATTGTAAAGAACATTAAACAAACGTCTAAGGTTAGAGAAGGCATATCTCCCTTTAATAAATCCTGTTTGATCCGGGTTAATTACAGATGGCAAGACTGCTTCCACATGCATCGCTAAAAGTTTAGCATGGATTTTATAGTCCACATTTAACAAAGAAATGGGACGGTATGAGCCACATTGTAATGGATCCTTATCCTTTTTTAAGATCAAGGATATAGATGCCTGCAGTAGAGAGGGTGGGAGGGATCCAATTTCCAGTGAATGCTTATACATATTTATCATGAGCGGGGCCAGTTTAGGCATAAATTTACGATAGAACGCAGGAAACCCATCCTGTCCGGGAGACTTAGAACACTGCAATTTGCTGATAGCTTGCAGGATCTCTTCTACAGTTATTGGTCCCTCCAGCCGAAGACTGTGTGTTTGATCAATTGATGGGAGCTTAAGATGATTGAAAAAGGAGTCCAAAGCCTCAGTGCTAAATGCACACTCAGACGCATAAAGAGATGAATAAAAGTCCAGAAATTGGTCATTAATTATTTTAGGATCCGTAGAAACACTGCTTGATGTCTGAATCCGAGGAATGGAATACAAAGCTGATGGGAAAGCAGTTTACTGGCCTTATCCCCATACTCATACTGGGAGTACTGACACTTCAGCAGCATCTCTTCAGCCCGAGCAGAGGACAGATGATCAAACTCAGACTGCAAAGACAGCCTGTCATAATAGACCTCTGGTGCCGGGCAGACAGCATACAACTCATCTAATTGTGATATGCGTGTTATGAGCTCGGGCAACTTTGCTTTCCTTTGATTTGCCTCAAAACCAGCATAAGATATAATATGTCCCCTGATAAAAGCCTTAAACGTTTCCCACAAAATGGAGGGTGATATTCCTGGTGTAATGTTTGTCTCTATAAATAAGTCTATCTTGGAAGTCACAAATGTGATAAACTTATCGTGTGACAGCAAGCGTGTGTTCAAACGCCATGGAGCTGGTGGAGAACTTTGGCCCACTGCCAAATCTAGAGTCAACGGAGCATGATCTGAAATGACAATGGCACTATGAGAGCAAGAGCGAATCTGTGAAGTAAGTCGACTGTCCAATAGAAAGTAATCAATACGAGTGTACGTATGATGAACAGGGGAGAAAAAGGTGTACTCTTTACGCGTGGGGTTGAGAAAATGCCAGGCATTAATAACAGAAAATTCTTCAAGGAACATATTAATAATTTTGGAAGAGTTGGATTGCCTACCAGGCCTATTTGAGGATCAATCCAGCGGCCCGAGCCAACAATTAAAATCGCCACTAAGAACTAAATAGTGGGAAGACAAGTCAGGAATTTTAGTGAAAAAAGTGCAAAAAAAATTTTGATCGTCCCAATTGGGAGCATAGATGTTGGCAAAAATGAATTTAGTGTTCAAAATACGACAAATATGATTTGTGTATTAAAATAGCAGCTCCACGAGCTTTGGATTTAAATGTAGAGTAGAGCTGGGCGATATAAGATTTTTTCATATCACGATATGTTTTTTTCATTTCAGGCGATAACGATATCTATCACGATATAAGCCAAATAACTATATTTGTAAGATTTAAATGTGCCGTTGCTCACAAGTAAAATGTGAAATAATCAGCAGCTTGTTTTTATTTAAATATTTATTTCCCATAATAAGTTCATCCATTAAGCATTTACAAATGGATGGAATGGATGAATGATGCGAATGGATGGATGAAGTTCAACAGGGTAGATGTACTTAAGGAACATGAGACTTTTTCAGATAAATAAAGGCAAATATTGCAAACTACACAAAAGGCAGCCGCTAAAGCGTTTAAGTTTCAAAATAGAACAAACGAAACAGACTACTAAATTGTCAATTCCACTTAGAAACAAAATATTAATTCTAAAAATAAATCTTAGTTTGTTTTACAGAAGAACAGACAAAACTAACTTTTGTCAATATCAAATAAACTGAGAACTAAAAGGAAATTCTCAATCTCTCCTTGTTGTATAGCTTAGCTTTTCAAACAGTTTTAACAGTTACTTTAGTCTGACAAAAGCCGAATGACGAATTAGCGCTTCCAGTCAGAGACTGAGGCTACGTCCACACGTACACGGGTATTTTTGAAATCGGAGATTTTCCGTTTTCGTTTTAAAAAATAATCCCGTCCACACATAAAGGCAGAAATGAAGGAAAACGCTGCTATGAACATGCCAAAGCAGCAGGTGGAGCTAGATTCCTAACCGTGCAGAAATGTTGGCCAATCAGAAGTCTAGAAGCCTCGGTGGGAAAAAGTAAACAAAGCTGGGGCATAGAAGCAGAACCGAGTCGTATGTGTGGAGGGACAGTAACTGTGTGTATATGTAAGCATTTAAACACTGCAGAGAGGAGAATTAACAGTAACAGTATTGTAGAAATTCATTTCACCGAAACAATAACGTGGCGCACAGTGTGACGCATGCACCAGTTTATTGTATTTCCAGACTTGCTTCCGGCACAATTTACAGTGCACGCTACTCTGTTTTTTGTCAGACTTGAAATAGCCGAAATACCTTCACACTACGGAACTTCTCTGGCTCTTCCGTTCGACAATCTCTCCGGCATTGGAACCATCATCTGATTTCTCTTCGGTAACCTTCGGTCACGCTCGGTTGATTTTTCTAGTCGGCACACTCATTTCCTCCATTACCCGGGCGGTACGGTGGCTGGCTGCTTCCCAAACAAATACACATGTGCGCCTTGGCACTTGTGCTGTACGTAACAAGTCACGCGACGTGACGCTGCGGCTGTGATTGGTTCGGCTCTGCGCTACTTAATTTGGATTGGCTGACCTTTTTTTTTTTTTTTTTTTTTTTTAAGAGGACAAGAGCGGCGAGGTCTATCGCGATAGTTTAATTTCTCTATCGAGTAAAAGTTATATCGCGATACATATCGTTATCATTCTATCGCCCAGCTCTAATGTAGAGTGATAGAGTTGGCCCACCCACCCCTTACGAAGTCTAAAATGATCTGAAATTTTTAGGTGTGTTTCTTGTAAAAACACAACCTGGGCGCCCAAGAATTGCGAATGATGGAGGACCTTACTCCTTTTAATAGGTTGGTTCAGACCTTTATAATTCCAGCTACAGAACTTAAACGAGTGACCTGCTTGTTGATTATTAATATTTAATTGCGATACCATATTAGAACATAGATTGAAAAAAACAAAAGCTGACCAATGAAAAACACAGGAAAAACAAAGTCAGCGTACAGAACAGTACAACATAAAAAACAAAGAACACCCAAACTTCCCCCTAAATGCTGAAGCATCTTCCCAAACAAGATGCACACCCCCCCCACCAAACACACCCCTGAGCACTTCCTCCCAACTATTCGAAGTCCCAGTTGAGTTCAAGCTCCATGCAATACAAGACAGAGACAAATCAACGATTGAATTAAAACATATTAGAACAAGACACATCCTATAAATCAAGCTCACCTCAAATAAGCACAAGTATGTTACTTAAAAAAACTACAATAAGATACAATAAAAAATAAAAAACAGTGAAGAAAGAGAAAAACAAATAGAATAAAATATTTCACAGAAATTAACCAAGATGGACATATCAGCCCAATGGGCTAAGACACTTATGTGCCCTGAGAGGCAGGACCCCCAGGATCTTATTGGCAAAGTCCGTGGCAGATGCAGGATCAGTAAACTTACGTACAACTCCATCTGGAAATGTCACCCTCAGTTCCGCAGGATAGAACAGGCCGAACTTGATCCCAGGACAAGAGTGCAGAAGGCGCTTGACAACAGTAAACTGTGAACCTTTTTTAGCCACTGCAGGTGTGAAGTCTGGAAAGATGGAGATCCTTCTGCCCTGGTAAAGTAGAGGAGAGTTTGCCCCTGCAAGACGTAGCAGCTGTTCCTTGACATGGAAGTAGTGGACTCTAATGAGCAGTGGGCGAGGAGGCGCTCCCTCTCCGGGCTTTGGTCCAAGGGATCTGTGAACCCGATCCAACAGAGGTGCTTCATTCAGTTTCAGAAGATCTTGCAGGAGATGGGAAATAAACTCCCTAGGGTTAGAAGTCTCCAAACCTTCGGGGATGCCAATAAGGTGAATATTATTGCGCCTTGACCTTCCTTCTAGATCCTCACATTTATCTTGCAGTTGTCTGAGCTCCTCCGTTAGGACACTTACAGCAGATTGAAGAGAAGTCAGGTCGTCACTGCAGGTTGTAGCTGAAAGCTCCAAATCTTTAATGGTGGTCCCTTGAGCATTAACGGTGACCTGTAGGGTGGTTATTGCAGCTTTAAACTCAGCCTTCACAGATGATATTTCTGACCACAGTGTATGGGTAACTGTATCAATCTTGCAGTCAAGCTTGTTGCAGATGTCCCGTTTCAGAACCTCCAATGCTCTGGTAAATGTGACTTCGCCGAGCGGTGCGCCTGCACCCTGCTCGTAGATGCGCTCCGTGATAGCCGCGTCACGTTGAGAGTCATGACCCAGCTCCAAGCTCTGTGAACCACCCGCACCGGCCTGGCCCCGTTTTCGACGTTGCTCCCTCTTATCTGCCATCATGCAAGAAAAGAAGAAAGGGCAAATGGTGGGACTTTTAGTGAAAGAACTTGATTGTCCGGACGCAACCGCTAAGGTCACCACAGCCAACCAGGAAGGAAACTCCGAGGCCTCAGATGCGGCCTCTCTCAGAAGTTGTCAAAAGCAGGTTTCCCGACCTCAAAGAGTGAAAAAGTGTTTCCCAACCATAGCTGGTGCACCATCAGTTGTCACAGCAAAAATCTTTGTAATGTTAATGCCTCGCTCATCAAAACACTCCTTAAAAACTTTGGCAATATCCTCACCTCGCGTTGTTTCAGGCATTGGGGTTAAATAGAAGAGTTCCTCTTGTACTGCCACATCACAGTATCTTACCATAACAGCCAAAAGTGGACCGTCATTGATATCAACGCTTTCGTCCAAAGCTATACTAAACACCTGGGCTTCTTTCAAACCAGCTGTTTGTTGGGCTCTGACATTGTCACCCATTTCCTGGATGCGTCGTTCCACAGTTCTGGCTGATGCAGGTATGTCTTGTATCCTTGCTTTAATTGCATCTTTCTTTGGAAGCCCATTAAATAACACTTCTGAGCTTGAGAGAAAAGCCTCCTTAACAAATTTTCTGTCTGTAAACGGCTTTCCATGTTTAGCAATACAGTGTGCAATACGATAACTTGCTTCAGTTCCATGATGTTTTGCAGCTGCAAAAAAAAAAAAAAAAAAAAAGAGTACTTGCTTGCTTCTCATATCTTGACACAGACGTGTAATTGATTCAACTTTCTCTGCCTCATCCTTGAAGGTTTTTTGATGTTTCGTCTCAAAATGTCGTTTAACACTGGAAGTCCGGCAAACAACACTCTCAAGGCAAAGGGCACATACAGCACGATCTTTCTGTTGCACAAAACCCCAGTCTTCTGTCCAAATTGGCATAAAAGACCGGGGATCATCTTTTTTTGCTCGCTTCGAGGCTATAATTCACAGGACTGGCTAGCTAGCTACATCCCTCTCGTCTGTGTAATTTTTAGCCAGTTACAAGTAAAACAAGGAGGTGAGGCTATTAGCTAAGATACTGTCATTAAGGCGCGCTGTCATTAGCTGTATTGTCATTAGCTCTGTGTGAGATAATTTGTGATGTGTATTGGTGGCCCAGCCGTAGATATTAATTTTAAATACACCTTTTCAGATTATTTCACTACATGCCGCGCCATCACTTAACCCTTCGCGTGCCAGCTGTGGCACGCGTGCCCAGGGTTGCTGGCCCCTGGTGTAGCTGAAGGAAGTCATCTAGCAATTGGTCATGTGGTCAGCTGTAGACTAGTACATGTAAACAAGCCACAATGTGAGTGTGTGTTACTGATCCACTACAAATACTACAACCACATTTCATGCTGAGAGACAGCAAATGGGTGGATAAATGAAAGGCTTTGAAATGCGCTTTACAATTCCACTATTCATTCATTCACACACTGGTGGAGGCAAGCTACAGTTGTAGCCACAGCTGCCCTGGGGCAGACTGACAGAAGCAAGGCTGCCATATCGCGCCATCGGCCCCTCTGGCCAACAGGTGAAGTCTTGCCCAAGGACACAACAACCAAGACAGACAGAGCTGGGGATTGAACCGGCAACCTTCCAGTTACAAAATGAGCTTCCCAACCCCCTGAACCATGGTCGCCCATAACTCACCCAAGTGACAAGAAGTCACTTGGATGAGTGTCAAAACGTTTCTCCCACTGAAAACGCTACCTCGAGATTAATGGAATCAACTTTTGGAGATGTACTTACCTGAATGATTGAGAATGCAACAAGATGCTTTCCATTTGACGTGTATTCAGCTGTAATCTCAGCCAAACCAATTTACTCACGAACAAATAAAACACTGAAACAAGCCAAAGAATAACATTTTTAAGTTATGTAAGTGACATATATCATGTATAACCTGACCAGTGAAAGACCGTGGGGGGTTTGAAAACGATGTGCCAGGAGTTCGCTATTCTCGCCCCGACTAACTATCGAGCTGGTGGGTAACAGACGTCTCAGAAAACTTCAGAGCACTTTTCAAGCATGTGATGTCATGATAAACCGAGCAGATATTTGAAGTTTACACACCTACATTCTCACCTGAAAATATCTTAAAAGTTTATTTTGTGACCCACAAAGATTAATAAGAGTAATATTAAAGTAGCTGCTGACATTGTTGGAAACTGGAATTGGCTGGGCCACGCTATGAATTCTGAGATATGGTGGTCCACGAAGGATACACCTGACCCATCCTTCAGATCCCGGGAAAAGGAAACGCATTTATTGGCTGCATTTGGAGAAGTCTACAATTTTGGACAGCCTTTGGTGCGTCGCTGTGATCTAATCGGCCTTCAAATGTGGCGTCGGGAGAATGCAGCCTATGAATTTAGACACCCCATTGTAAGGTTTGCAGAAGCCTACAACAATAAAGAGAAACGCGAACAATCAAATGATACCCTTTGAGCAAGCGTTTGGCGATGCTCCCTGAAAGAAATCTCCGTCCCGGGTTTCTCCGTGGATCGGGTTTCTCCGTGGATCGGGTTTCCTCCGAGGCGTGGGCACCTATAAGCAGAGTTTTGTCTTTACCCTATAAGATTCAAAATCATTCAAAGTAACACTCAGGTATGCCGTTCAGCAGGTTAGTTACAGCGCCGGGAGTAGCTTGGGAGAACAAGGAAACACAGACTGCTTCAGGTTGCTTTCCCAAAATCAACTCCAAGGTTTATTCATCAGACAACAGTTTATATAGAGGAAAAAGGTTCGTGTGTCAACAGATTCTCAGTTCAAACCGGTACAGACCAAATAAGGAAGCGTCTTCCTGCCCTCTGAGCAATGAAGTATCCTTTGTATAGTTTATCAGTTCAGCTACAATTTATGATTATCCCAGCAAAATACACTCCTAGACATAGAATACAGAGTTCTTTCATTAGTGAATTCTGAAACAAACCACCTGGCCTTTAACAAGCTCTTTTCTAGGAGATAAAGAAGGGAGGATGGGAATAAGGAAGTGATCTCTGTGGTATTTTCGACCTTGGTACCAGCCTGTGATTCTTACACATTAATTCTTGGGTCACAGAGAAAGAGAAAAACAACTAGTAAATGGGCCTTATTGAGTAACAGTTTTCCTGTATAATATCACTATAAAACAATATCCTGTAAATGCTACCATGGTATCAAAATATCACAACACTCCCTTTTATCAGGAAGAAACCTCTGGCAGAACTAGGTTCTGCTGTGACTGGTTGTGGGTGAATTTTGGATTGAAAATCAAGCAAAAAGTTGAAATTGTTGAGTATATGTTTTACTTCATAAACTGTATTTAAAACACCATTCAAATAAAAAATCTATTTATCCTCTTGTGGGGTTTTTTTGTATTTACCTTTCTATAAAAATCCCCACTCGCCCCTGCAGAACCCTCTTCAAGCTCGAGTCCTCTACCAGAGGCCTGGGAGCTTGAAAGTCCTGTGCAGTATCTTAGCTGTCCCTAGGACTGTGCTCTTCTGGACAGAGATCTCGGATGTTGTTCCTGGGATCTGCTGGAGCCACACGCCCTACTTAGGGGTCACTGCACCTAGTGCTCCAAATACCATTGGGACCACTGTTACCTTCACCCTCCACATCTTCTCCAGCTTATCTCTGAGCCCTTGGTGCTTCTTGTGTTCCTTCTTCCTGATGTTGCTGTCATTTGGTATCGCTACGTCTATCACAATGGCCATCTTCTTCTACTTGTCTACCACTACTATGTCCAGCTGGTTAGCCACCATCATTTTGTCCATCTGTTTCTGGAAGTCCCACAGGATCTTAGTTTGCTCATTCACTACCACCCTAGGGGGCGTTTCCCATTTTGAACTTGGCACTTCCAGGTCGTAATCGGCACAGATGTACACAGCAAAATCTCCAGTGTTAAATTAACACTAGAGAGTGTCTATATGGGTCCACACCTCTGAGTGTTAAATACAACACTGTTGAGTGTTAAATTAACACTTTTGACAGTGTTATATGTTTAAAAGTAACCTAGTCAGTTTTGAAGATTAACCCTTTAAGACCTACCATAGGACAAGTCCGCCAGACCTTATGTTTACATTTTTACATACTGTAGGCCCATTTTTTGAGTATTTTAACTTACTATATATACATCAATACAACCCTTAAAGCCCACATTTTAATAATACGTGTGTAACAAATCCATACTAACTATAGAAATTGCTAAAAAAGTGCAATAAACCACAAAAAAATTGCAAAACGTTTTTTGTTTTTCACATATTTTTGTTGATACAAATATATCAAAGCTATATAGCTCAAAATTGTAAATGAAAAAAAGTTGCACAAAGTCCTTTCAAACTACACAAAATTTATTTGGAGTTTTTTCATCAATTCATTTTTGAGATATAATCATTTTTATAAACAGTAGTAAAAAACGAAAATCAATAAAATGCATATTGGGCACAATTTAACAACATGACAATAAAAATACAACATCAAAATGAACTATTTATAATAGTACAATACAATAATAGTACTTATAAGTGTCACAGGAATTTATATACAGAAAGGCACAGTCAAATATTGCTGTTCAGTAGTCCCGGTGGAGCATAACCAAAACATAAATTAATTAATATTTTGCACAATTTGGCAACATGACAATAATTTAAAAAAAAGTTTACAATAGTGCAGTAAAAGTTCTAAGTGTCACATTACTTTTAGAGAGAGAAAAAAGTCAAATATCATTCTTCAGCAGCAGTAGTGGAGGTGTGATAGGCCCTGTGACAGTTCCTGTCCACAATGACGCACAGAGCCACTTTGCATGCCTCACACTTGAAGGGTGTGCACTTCCCACACAGCCTGCACTTCCGGCGCCCCTTTGTGGCTTTGTTTTGACCAGATGCCCCTTCAACAATGGCAACTGGGATGTGTTGGTAGCTCTTCGCTCCTGATTGTGAGGACACCCCACAGAGTTCAGCGATCAACTGCTCCTGGAAATCCTGGTGCGTCATTGGCCGCTGCTCCAGTCTGCCACAGAGCTCCTTGCTGACCAAGTAGCTGTTTGTGACAGCAATGTCTATAAAGTGGTGCAGCACTGTCACATACCACTTCCTGCTCTTTCTCCATGAAGAATAGGAGCCAATCAGCTGGTCTGACAGATCAACTCCTCCCATAAAGCGGTTGTAGTCCTTTACAGCTGATGGCACTGGCACCTCAATTGCTCTGTGTTGTCCTTCAGCCTTGCACATCCTTTTCACGGTGTCTCCTGAGAAGGCACTGTGCAGAGTTGAGCACACACTCACCTCCCTTGTGTCCATCCACTTAATAAAAATGAGAGGGCCCTCTCTGATCCACCTGATTGTCCCTCGTGGAGATTTTTTTGTCAGGGCGTTAAGTTTGGTTTTTGGGACTCCAACTCTACTGTCCCGAAATGTCCCACATGCTCCAAACCCCAGATCATGAAGGTGGTGAAAAAGTGCTGGGCTTGTATAAAAGTTATCACAATAAATGTGATATCCTGTTCCCAGGTAGTTTTTGTTTATAAGTGCCATCACAGCATCAAATGACAGCCCCTTCCCAGTTACCAGAGTTGACCTCCCTGTATAAATGTTAAAATCCACTGTGTAGCCTGTGTTGTCAGATAGCACAAAAAGTTTTATCCCCCACTTTGTTGGCTTGCTTTTTATGTATTGCTTCAGGGCAACTCTGGCTTTAGTGGAAACCATGCGCTCATCCACAGAGAGGTTTTGCTGTGGGTGGTATACAGCTTTGCAGGATACACGTAAACTGTCATACAGGGGACGTAGTCTGTGCAGGCAGTCATAATCTGTAGTTCCTTTTTTTCTGTCATTGAGAGTGTCTTCCGCAGGGTCACTCATATGAATATTCCAAGTGATGGTGAGGAACCGGTCTCTGGTCATGACCTCAGAGGAATATTGCACATGAAAAATCGAATTCACGCGCCAAAAGTCTCTCATTTTAGGCAGCTTTAGAACCCCCATGTAGAGTGTTATGCCAATGTAATGGTACAGTTCAGCCTCTGTGAGATCAGTCCATGTGAATTTTTTGCCTGCAGCAATATTTTTAGCTGCATTTTTGTTTGTGTTGACACACAGTGTTCTTATAGCAGCATGGTCAAAGTATATCTTGAATAGTTCAGATTGTCATGGTCCTGGGTCGGTGACCCAGCGCTTTTAGTTTGTTATCATTTTCTAGATGATGATTGTTTAAGTTCTGTGTTATTTTCGATCTGCCTCTAAGTCTGCGTCTGTACCTGTCTGTCTATGGTGTCTCCCCATCTGTTTGTGAATCTGTCTGTTTAGTTCAATGTCTTGTCTGGTTCCATGTATCTGAGTTTCCTGTTTTATTGTGAAGGTCCGTGTCGTATGTGAGTGTGATCAGTTTACGTTTCCCCTGTCCCGTCAGCCCAGATTCCTCCCAGCTGTGTTGCCCTCCTGTCTCTCATCCCCTGATTACTGGTGTGTGTATTTAAGCCCTGTGTGTTCTCCTGCCTGTTGCCGGTTCGTCTGTATTACTCAGTGTCAGTCTGTGTATCCACCGTGTCTTCTCCCTGCTGTTCATCGTCATCCTCCTCTGCTTGTTTTCATTCAGGTTTGTGCTCTGTAGTTTAGTTGTTTCCCAGTTTAGTTTAGTTCGAGCCCCGTTTGCTGTTTGTCCACATTCTTTTGTGTTCAATAAATCACCTTCACTCCTCTACGACTGCCTGCGCTTGGATCCTCATTTATTCCACACGGCTCGCCTCGGCAGCCGTGACACAGATGGCGATGGACGGTCCACACATTCTGAAAATGGCAGCTGCACACCTGGCTTTCTTTTTGGACAGAAATTCGGTAGAGAATGAGGCAAGCTGTCAGGGTCCTTTTCACTCATCCAGGCAGCTGCATCACCGGAAAGTGACCTGGAGCGCTTGCCTCTTTTTGCCGGAGGATAAGTCATCCGACTCCTTCCCCTCCCTCTGCTTCCCTCCAGAGTAGGGGCTGCTTCAGTTGAGCAGGAGACTTCAGTTCCCTCCTCTTCAACATTATCAACACTATACACAAAAGAAATTATACCATCTGTTCAATTTGTATAGCACGAGAGTTATATAATGGTGCGTAATTTGGGCAAAATTGTGTCGCGGTGCGAAATTCCTCTTTTGCACTGCAAACGTAATTTTTCCTACGTTTCTCTTCCATAAAAAACATTATTTTATTTCAAACAATATACATACTTGTCTTGGCAAGGGTCAATCCCTTCAACGAAGTCGGCCTCATCCTCTTCTGTTCAAACAAGCCTTTTGTTGATCTACATATTTTATTTTATTTTTTTTACATTATTTACATTTGATCTTTTACATTGTATATAATGTCTATTGATTTTATTGTTTATTTTAATATTTTAATATTTGTGTACAGCGCTTTGTGATTGCCTGTCTGCGAAAAGCGCTTAATAAATAAAGTTTACTTACTTACTTACTGTCGGCAGAATCAGGATCCGACAAATGGCCAGAAGCTCCGTATTCAGGAGGGGCGGTAATCAGATCCAAAGCTTCGCGCAATGTGAAGTATTTGGTGTGTCTGGATTGTTGCTGCATAATAATGTAATGGGTGGATGTGTTTGAGTGTGTAAAAAGTGTGTGTTCTGTGTTTTGTACAAGTGTATGTTTCTAGAAAAAGCGACAATATACACGAGCGAGAGAAAAAACTAAATTTCCCGGGGAAAATGACGTCACTTCCTGTTGTTGTTGTACAGGTCCACGTGATAGGTCACGGTGACAACGTGACGAGACATAATCAAAGTAGGAAGTGATGTGAACAGCTGATCAGATCGATAAAGAGTCTGGTTGAGGATTATGTTTTTTTTTATTTGTTCGCTTTTTACATGATTTCTGCAAACATATTAGAGGAAGGAAACATCTCTCTGGGAAAATCTGCATGTGTGATATGTAAGTACAACTTCTCCAGTTTCATATGCAAAAAAAATTATTGCGCTAGCTTACGTGGTTGCAGTTCTACTGGGAGTTAAAAATAGTTAGGCAAATCGGAGCGGGGCCGCTCTGCTCGGTTCTAAAGGGTTAACAATGGCTAACACTGAGCAGTGCTGATTTTCTAACACTGGAATATTTCTAACATTTTGAGTTATTTTCCAGTGTTAGAAAATCAGCACTGCTCAGTGTTAGCCATTGTTAATCTTCAAAACTGACTAGGTTACTTTTAAATATATAACACTGTCAAAAGTGTTAATTTAACACTCAACAGTGTTGTATTTAACACTCAGAGGTGTGGACCCATATAGACACTCTCTAGTGTTAATTTAACACTGGAGATTTTGCTGTGTAGCTGTATACTATGCTGGCCACTTGGTTATTGCGCTCCATGTATGCCCTGCCTGCCAGCCTCTTACACCCTGCTGTTATGTGCTGGATTGTTTCAGGGCATCTTTACACAGCCTGCACATGGGGTCTTGCCTGGTGTGATAGACCCAAGCCTCTATCAATCTTGTGCACAGAGCTTGTTCCTGTGATGCCATGATTCATGCCTCTTTGCTGTCTCTCATTCTAGCTTTGTCCAGCAACTGGTAGGATTTTTGGATGTCACCCACTTCCTCTATCTGCCGGTGGTACATACTGTAGAGGGGCCTATCCTTCCATGATGGTTCTTCTTCCTCCTCTTTCTTGGGTTTCTGCCACCTGAAGTATTCCCTGAGAAGGTGATTTGTCATGGCCATCTTTCTGATGTATTTGTGGATGTTTGTTGTCTCATCCTGGACTGTAGTACTGAAACTCACTAGTCTCTGCCTCCTTCCTTCCGCTTAGCATACAGCCTCAGGGTGCTGGACTTGGGGTGAAACCCTCCATGCATGGTAAGGAGCTTCCTCGTCTTGATGTTAGTGGCTTCTATCGTCTCCTTTGGCCAGCTTCTTATCTCAGCAGGGTATCTGATCACGGTGTAGGTGTTGATAGATCTTGTTCTTAACTGTCAGATGACTCCTCAGAACTTGCCTGACCCTCTGTAGATACTTGTTGGCTGCAGCTTTCCTAGCGGGCTCTTCATGGTTCGCATTTGCCTGTGGGATTTGGCAGTTACTTTTAGCTCTCCTCAATGTTTGCAATGTTGCCTTCTAATAGTGCGATTCCCTTGCTTCTGGCTACCTTCCCTCCCTTTGTTAGAATAGAATAGAATAGAATAGAATTCAACTTTATTGTCATTGCACATGCACAGGTACAGGGCAACGAAATGCAGTTTGCATCCATCCAGAAGTGCTTTAGTGATATAGATATATTACAATATATATTAGCAATAATATAGATATGTGAGTATATTACAGAAATGGGTCTATTATGGTATGTTATAATGTACACGGTATGAAGTATGTTGTGAATATTCTATAACTATAAGTATGTACAGGCTGTAGTGAGTACAAGCTATGTACAGGTTATGAACAGGATATAAATATGAAAAACTATACAGAATATGAAATAAATAACTTTACAGAATCTGAGATATACAGAAATGGGAACTATGCAAGTTGTAAAAAGTTGTAGGATTAAAGATTATCGAATGTACAGAATGATTATTTACACAGAGCTATACAGTAGTGCAGTTAAGATAAGTGAGTGTCATGGTCGGCTGTGTGACAGGCAGGCAGGAGTGGTGGACCCAAAATGCAGGATTCTCAGGACACGAGGTTTAGACAGAAAATGCAGCTTTATTGCTGGAGCAGAACATCAAGATAAAATAAAACTCACAAAAGCAAACAAAACTCTAAACAGAGATGCAGGAGGACTGGAAATCCTAAACACGCAGCAAGTGAGGGTGAACAGACGTTAACGATGCGACACCGAGTAGGGGAAGACACTAAATACAAGAGGTGAACGGAGCAAAGAGGAAACAGCTGGGAGACACGGCTGACGTTGATTACACTGACGAGACAGGGAGAGCACAAAGCTGAACGCACTGACAAAGGACACAGACCTACAAAATAAGACAGGAAGCACACGCCAGACAGAGACAGACTCGTAAACAGGCATAATGACGTCATGGACAAACAGAGGGACATACGGGCAGAGAAGACCAAGCACAGGCAACCTAAACCAAACATAAGGGCAAGATAACAAAACCTAAACCAGACATAATCATCATCGTCATCAACATCATCATCAGATAACTAAAGAATCAGAATATAATTGTAATCAAAACAGTATCACCAGAGAATAACCAATCCATAATGCAAAAATAAACCAAAACATAAGAAACTCAAAATGCTGGGTCGACCCGACCCAGGACCGTGACAGTGAGGGTGTAGATAGTTTCTACAGAGGCTATATAAAGTGCTAGTGGTTGTGAGTGGTGGTTCAGTCCATGTTATTATTGTGTGTTTGAGGGTACAGTTGTCCATTGTGGGTGTGTGTATGTTCAGTCCATGAGTTTAACGTGGGTCAGATGTCAGGAAGCAGAGTTCAGGAGTCTGACAGCTGTGGAGAAGAAGCTGTTCCGGTACCTGGTGGTCTTAGTCCGGAGGCTCCTGTGGCGCCTCCCAGAGGGCAGGAGGGTGAAGAGTCCATGTGATGGGTGACTGGGGTCTTTGATGATTTTCCCAGCCCTTTTCAGACACCGCTTCCTGTAGATGTCTTTTATGGCAGGAAGTGGTGCTCCGGCGATGCGCTGGGCAGTTTTCACGACCCTCTGCAACGCCTTCCGGTCCGAGGCAGAGCAGTTCCCATACCAGACTGTTATACAGTTGGTCAGGATGCTCTCGATGGTGCAACGATAGAAGTTCACCAGGATGTCTGAGGACAGGTGGTTCTTCCTCAGAGTCCTCAAGAAGAAGAGGCGCTGGTGAGCCTTCTTGACCAGCTTGGAGCAGTTGGTCGTCCAGGTGAGATCCTCGGAGATGTGGACTCCCAGGAACTTGAAGCTGCTCACACGCTCCACAGCCGTCCCCTTAATGTGGATGGTGGATGTGGGTCAGCATTCCTCCTGTAGTCCACGATGAGCTCCTTGGTCTTCTCGGTGTTAAGCAGCAGGTTGTTTGTGTCGCACCACTCAGCCAGACGATCCACCTCCTCCCTGTAGGCGGCCTCATCGTTGTCACTGATGAGGCCAATCACCGTGGTGTCATCTGCAAACTTAATGATGGTGTTGGAACCATCAGCAGGTCTGCAGTCGTGGGTGAAGAGGGAGTAGAGGAAAGGGCTCATCACACAGCCTTGTGGTACACCAGTGTTCATCGTGATTGTAGATGAGCATCGGTTATCCAGCCGGACATGTTGGGGGCGGTTGGTCAGGAAGTCCAGTAACCATTTGCAGATGAGGGAACTGATGCCCAGGTCTGTCAGTTTCCTGATGAGTTGTGAGGGGTGGATTGTATTGAATGCTGAACTGAAGTCTATAAACAGCATTCTGGCGTAGGTGTTGTTGTTGTCCAGGTGTGAGAGGAGAGAGTGCAGTGCGATGGAGACTGCATCCTCTGTGCTCCTGTTCTGGCGGTATGCGAATTGGTGGGGGTCCAGGGTGGGGGGGAGACAGGATTTGAAGTGTGCTAGGACCAGCTGCTCTAAGCACTTAGTGATGATGGGGGTGAGTGCTACTGGGCGGTAATCATTGAGGCAAGATGGGTTGGAGTTTTTGGGTATCGGGACGATGGAGGTGGATTTGAAGCAGGGCGGTACCACAGCGTGGGCCAAGGACAGATTGAATATGTCTGTGAGCACTCCTGCAAGCTCCCCAGAACACGCTCTGAGAACACGCCCAGGGATGCCATCAGGGCCTGCAGCCTTGTGGACATTGATCCTGCTCAGCACCGCTCCTACATCAGTGGGGGAGAGAGTCAGAGGTTGGTGGTCTGGCGTCATGTCTGCTTTGGTTGCGGTTGTGGGGTTCCCTCGCTCAAAACGAGCATAAAAGTTGTTGAGCTCGTTGAGGAAGGAGACATCAGAGGATGCGGGGGAGGGTTTGGTGGTCCTGTAGTCTGTGATGGTCTGGAGTCCTTGCCACATGCGTCGGGGGTTGGAGTTGGAGAAGTGTTCTTCTACCTTCTTTTTGTAATGGTGTTTGGCTTTTTTGATGCCCTTCTTTAGATTAGCCCTGGCTGTGCTGTAGGCGTGTGCATCTCCTGACCTAAAGGCGGTGTTGCGGGCCTTCAGGAGGAGATGAACATCCTGGTTCATCCAAGGCTTCTGGTTGGGGTACATGGTAATCCGTTTCTGGGTGGTGACACTGTCTGTGGTTTTGGAGATGTAATCCAGTACAGATGAGGCGTACTGGTCCAGGTCTGTGTGGGTGAACATATTCCAGTCTGTGTTTTTAAATCTGTCCTGGAGCACTGCGTCTGTCCCCTCTGGCCACACTTTAATTGTCCTCACAGCAGGTTTCACACGTTGGATGAGTGGTGAATACCTAGGTGTGAGGAACAGGGAGAGATGGTCCGATTGTCCAATGTGGGGGAGGGGTGTGGCTTTGTAGGCTCCAGCCAGGTTGGAATACACATGGTCTAAAGTCTTGTCTCCTCTGGTGTGGCAGGAGACATGTTGGTGGAATCTGGGGAGGACTGTCTTTAAGTTGGTGTGGTTGAAGTCGCCAGCAACAATAAAAGCAGCCTCGGGGTGTTTATTCTGGTGTTTGTTAATGGCTGCAGAAAGTTCTTTCATGGCCAACCTAGCATTAGCGTCGGGGGGTATATACACGGCAGTGAGTATGATCGAAGTGAGTTCTCTGGGGAGATAATAAGGTCTGCATTTGACCATTAAAAACTCCGCATTAGGTGAGCAGTGACTCTCAGTAGTAGTGGAGTTCATGCACCAAGCATTGTTAATATAAATGCACAAACCTCCACCTCTGGTCTTGCCGGAGTCATCTGCTAGCCTGTCGGCTCGGTGTGTGTGGCGTCCTGCTAACTCGATAGCAGCTGTTGTTCAACCATGTTTTGGTGAAAAACATGACATTTGAGTCCATAATCCGTCTGTTGTTAGTGATGGAGAGCCGTATCTCATCCATTTTGTTTGCCAGAGAACGGACATTAGCAAGAAAAATACTGGGTAAACCATCCGACTACACTTCTCTAGTCTGAACAAGATTCCAATGTATATCCTGATGGTGTGGATTAGTGAATCAATGACTCTTGGAATACAAGGGGTGGCTGTGGTTCAGATGGTAGAGCAGATCAGCTACTGATTGGAAGGTTGGTGGTTCGATCCTTGGCTTCCCCAGTCTGCATGTCAAATATCCTTGGGCAAGATACTAACCCCAAGTTGCCCTCTGATGCGTTTATTGGGAGTGTGAATGTAGGTTAGTTTGCACTTGTGTTTAGAAGAGCTTGTACGAGTGGGTGTGAATGAGGCATGTTGTATACGGTGCTTTGAGTACTCCGAGGGAGTAGAAAAGTGCTATATAAGAATCAGTCCATTTACAGCTTGATGTCATCTTGTAGAGGAGATGGCTGATTATTGCTTGAAGTTGGCCTCAAGTGTTGTACGCCACATCCCCATTGAGTTTGAGTTCTTGATGAAGGCTCTTAGCATCCAGTTGATCTGCATATGGGCATCGAGTCATGGGCCTTCTTGTATTAATCCAAGCGGTGCACAGATTAACCAATCTGGCCTTGCAGTCTGGGGTGACTACACGGTCTACCAGGAGATAGTGTTTTGTGCTTCTGGTATTCTTGCCAATTCTTTTCTGTGCCCCGCGCATGTGCCTGTTCATCTTTGCGGATATGATGCTTGATATTAAGTGGTTATTACTTCGGTAATTGCATAGAAAGTGCTACCATAATTTGAATTTGAAAAAAAAAGAATTTTTTTCTCCCTTTCATTGACATTGATATGTCAGTGACAATACTAAAGAGGGCGTTCTGCATCACTGAGAGACTGGTAGAATTTGATTTATTTTAATAAACTGTTTTTGAGCATTTACAACCAACAATAGTAAATAATAATCTCTAACCAAAAAAAAGGAAAATGTGAAATGCAGGCAAATAAGCTGTTTAGACATCAAATTTTACCAGCAACAGTTTAAGAAAATGTTTATCTTTGCTTTATGACCATCACTTATGTCATCGCTAGAATAGCAGGCATTAACATTTATATAAATGCCATGGCATAATTATCCATTATCTAACTTGCATTACAATTGCCGATGAAATCTCATACATTTGATAATAGGGCAGCAATACCAGTGTTATTTAACATGACAAAACAATATCTTGAGGTTTTTAAAAATTTCATTCATTTTGAGTCCATATATAATTGGATTTAAAAGAGGATGGAATAAAATTGACTGAAAAGTCAGTATTAAGCGAAGAGTTTTTGATAGATCAGATTCCAGTCGAACTATAATTACATCAAAAACAATAAAACAGGAAAAGTTGATTAACACCAGCAAGTGGGGTAAACATGTCTTTACAGCTTTTTTCCTCACTTCTCTGCAACTTTGGTAAGATACTCTAACAATCCTGATGTATGTAAAAAGTATGAAAAGCAAAGGTAGAAGGGCAATATTTATCAACATGACCACACCATATACAGATATTGCCACTGAGGTCACACACTGAAGCTTGTATCCTGAATTGTTACAAAAAATTCCTGTCAGAGTAAAGCTACAGAGTTTTACTTCAGAATACAACACAACTGACACTGCTGTCTCAAAAGCAGGTATAAGCCAAGCTAAAACTAGAGAGACATATATAGTTATTCTATTCATTATAACTGGATATTGCAGGGGTTTGCATATAGACACATACCTGTCATATGCCATTGCTGCCAACAGTAAAAACTCTGACCCAGCTGAGGTGTAATATAAAAATCCTTGGAAAAGACAAAGCGTATACGATATAATCTGTTTTTCAGACAAAACATCAGATAAAAGCTTCGGATAGATAATCATGCTGTAAAGAACAGAGTTGATTAACAAAGCTGCAATAAAAATGTACATTGGCTCATGAAGGTTTTTGCAAGTCCAAATAAGGCACACTATAGTCGAATTAAAGCAGAGTATCAGAATATAAAGTGTGAATATAACCACAAAATAGAGATACCTGTATTTGTGCAATTCTGCAAACCCACCAAGAGTTAACAATGTTACATTTAATTCAACATCCATTGAATGAACAAAAATGTTATTGACCATGGAACTAGATTACATAAACTGTATTCATGAATAACAAATGAAAAGACAAGTGTTGGAGTAATATATTTCTAACATTAAACTAAGAAGGTAAGTGACTATGTGGCTTTGTTTTATCAGAAAACCTTCCATCCTCTGTGGGACTCATTAAGTTCTCCACTAACATGTAAACGACTTCAGGAAATCTAACCAGTTGTCATGATTGGTTGTGTGGCAGGCAGGCAAGCAGGAGTGGTGGACCCAAAATGCAGGACTCAGACACGGAAGTGAAAATTAAAGCGCAGCTTTATTGCTGGGAAAAACCTTGTACTAACTAAACTCACCAAAAGACCAACAAAAGTCTGAACAGAGGAACTGAGGATGGAAACACTGGAAAAGAAATACTAAACTGGAGCAGATGACTAAACACTAGAAACACTAGAAACACGGAAGCAGAACACACAGCTAGTTGAGGGTACGATGCGACAGGGAACACAGGAAAACACAGGCCTTATATACACAGGGGAGTAATCAGGGAATGGAAAACAGGAGGGAGACACAGCTGGGAGGGTTCGTGCTAATAATACATGGGGAGCAAAGCTAGACACACTGAGATGAGGCAAAACCTTTCACAATAAAATGGGAAACAAGAAATGTCTGTGAAGGTTCTCAGTCATCCAGGTCATCGTAGTCAAAGGAGCTTGCAAAGAAAAGTGTCTTGACTTCTTTAAGTTACTTGAAGACGTTTCACCTCTCATCCAAGAAGCTTCTTCAGTTCTAAGGTCACCTTCACATGATAAGGTGGGGCCAGGTTTCACAATGAACTCACCCGAAACTCTGACTGATTGGGACCCACACCCAGTTTCACACCTTGGCTCAGGCGATTAGAGGATCATCAGGGGGTCCTTTTGCCCCTCTGTAGGGGGATACTCCCACTAGGTTTATATCTGGGACTCCCCACCATTTGACCTTAGAACTGAAGAAGCTTCTTGGATGAGAGAAACAAAACAAAACACAAGGAGCCCAAGAACAGAGATACAGGAATAACTCAAAACAAATCTCACTGGGTCAATCATGAGTCCACTAATCAAAAAGTTCAGGAAGCCGACCCGGAGGCCGACAGCACAAAAGTCAAACACAGGGTACTCAGGGGGCCGGCCACGTGAAAGGCAGTGGCAGCGGCGACGCAGACGATGGAGGTCCAGAGGCCGGCCGCGCGGAAGGCAGCGGCGGCGACGACAGAGCTGGTCCGGAGGCCGGCCGTGCGGAAGGCAGTGGCGGCGATGTGAATGAGGATGATCAAAGTCTTATAGCTGCGGGTTGGACCTCTAACTCTATTCAACCTGCGAGTCCCCTCAAGCTGAGACCTGGGAACTTAAGGGTACCATGCAGTATTTCTGATCATCACAGAAACAACTGTGGCTTTCAACCGCTACATCTTCTCAAGTTACTTTCTCAGTTTTTTACTCTCAAGCTTATCATGTTTCTTCTTCCTGATATTGTTATCACTTTGTATAGAGAAATCTATCACTACAGCTGTTCATGTATATTATGTCTGCCATCTGGTTATGGCATTCCATGTATGCCCTGCCTGCTAGCATCTTGCACCAAGCTGTTATGTGCTGAATTGTCTCAGGGGCATCTTTGCACAGTCTGCACATGGGGTCTCTCCTGGGTTGGTAGACCCAAGCCTCTATGAATTTTGTGCTCAGAGCTTGTTCCTGTGATGCCATGATTCATGACTCAGTGCTGTCTCTCAGTCCAGCTTTGTCCAGCTACTGGTTGGATTGTTTTGAATGTTAGCCAAGTCTATCTGCTACTGGTACATACCATACAGGGGCCTATCCTTCCATGATGGTTCTTCTCCTTGCTCCTCTTCTTTCTTGGGTTTCTGCTGCCTGAAATACTCACTAAGGAATTAACATCCCTAGTCTGCAACAAAGTCAGCAAAGAAGGACGTAAAGCTATAAAACTCCACTGTATTATTCACCAACAAGCACTCTGTGCTAAACATTTAAAATATGGCCATGTTATGTAACCGGTGATAAAGGCTATTAATTATATTCTCTCCAAAGCCTTGTGCCACCGCCAGTTTGAACAGCTTCTACTCAACATCCAGAATACGGAGATGTTGTGTAATACAATGATGTAAGATGGCTCAGTTGGAGGTCTGCACTGCAGCGGTTCTACTCTCTTATGCAGGAAATCAGACAATTATTTTTTTGAATTTCACCTGTCGTATCCCCTGATGTAAAATGTTCTGTTCTTATTTAAACAGCTGACTTTGAATTAAGTATAATATTAAAAAATAGTTAAATTCAGGAGGAAACATTTTCATAATCTAACAGGTGAAATTCAAAATATACTGACAGCTCTCCAAGTAAGACTTCAGTATTAAATAAAACGGTCTAGTTATGAAGTTTTACTCAGGAACAAATCAAACACTGAAATAAACCAAACATTGACATTTAGAAGTTATCTAAGTGACTTATATATCATGTTTAACCCGAGTAGCAAAAGACTGCAAAGGGGTTGGGGGGGGGGGGTCAAAAACGATGTGCCTTGAGTCTGCACCTTGACCACCTGGTCAGCTGGAGTGGGAGAAAAAAGTCAGTCTGGGCATTTTGACTAGAGACAAGCCCACCAGGTATTATAGGAGAAACCATAAAGCCTTTGGATGATAACTAACGCTGTTGTGACAGTGATGTACACTGTCTTGTTGGTATATATGCATAAGTTCTAAACAGTTTACATCATATGACCACTTAAGGACATCTCTTGATTTCACCTTCGTGTTTCCCTCTCACCAGATATCCAAACCGACATCATGACAAACAGCTTTTACGGCTGTGGCTCCAGTAAACATCAGCTGATACTAGAAAGTAATATTAAATTAATTCTAACAACAGCTTGTCAAGTAGTACGGTCCCTGGTGGTGGAGATGAAGAGTGCTTGAATGGAAAAGTGGGAGTGATAAAAACTAGATTTAGCTGGCAGCACCTGGGAATGCACAGATATGAATATTCACCTATATCTTGTCGTGGAATTTAAAAAAAAAAAATACAAACACTTGATGAGTGTTTTTGAAGTGAGTTTTATTTACGCTGCAGTCAGGCACACAGACACACAACTCTCATAACTTGTAGCACAACTTCTCATTTCCATATAAGGTGTTGGTGGTTTATACCTCAGTTCTTCCCTGGAACACACACAGCCTCTACTCCCTGAAAGCAGTAAAGCAGTAACAGTTATAGCTAAAGAGGGATATGTTTTGCAGATTATCATGTCTTATTAGTGCTATATATTTCATCCTGTGCAACAAATAAACCCAAGGATGTTTGTATCTTGCTGAAGAGGAAATTTGACTTGGCCATCAGGTATAGCACAAATGATGAAAATGGCTGGCTGGCACTTATCACTGGCAGTATTTTAAATCACAAACTAGCATTTGTATCCGAATACTTTCCAAATGAGCCAGACAGAGACTTTTTTATCTATATTGCTAAGACACTATTAGACATAGCTGGACTGGCCATCGGGCATACCGGGCATTTGCCCCGTGGGCCGATACTGATTTCTCTTTTTTTTATGGGTGGAGGCCAATTTCTTTTTTTCTTTTTTTCTTTTTTTTTGGGGGGGGGGGGGGGGTGTAACGGTATGAACGATGAAAGGTGGTGGCCAGATGCTGGCCAATGTGTACAAATAACTCAGTTGTTTGATGGTGGCTATGGCAGAGCTTCCATAAAGGCCAGCAGGTGGATGAGGGAAAGGGGAGACAGGAGGAGGAGAGACCAGAGGCGGTCGCTGGTCCGAGTGTCAGGTGAACTTCAGGTAAGAAGGAAGGATTCAGGCCTGTTGAGGCCTGAAGTTTGAAGGCGCTCGTGCATCGAAAAGTTTTGGAAGCTTGGTTTTGCCTTTGCTGGATACTGATCTGAAACTCTTTTCTTGCTGCGTCACGACTGACTTTTTAGCTAACGTAAGCTAAAGTGGCAGTTTCTATTTTTGTTTTTGACGCTGTCGCCGGTACGAGATTCCGGAATGACACCACTTACCTCAACATCCAGCTGTGAAAGCTGCATCAACCTGAGCCAAAAAGTGATCGAGCTGGAACAAAGGATATCCACGCTATACCAAATCCAGGGGGCTGAATGCGAACTTGACACGATCCTCCTTGGCAAAGCTCAAACCACCGCTACTAGCGCTGACACAGTGCACCATCCAGCTGCTGTGTCCCAAGATCCCGCCAACAGTCAACACAGGCTCTCAACTTGCGTCGCTGGTGCTTCTGCCAAGGACGAGAACTCCTGGTTTCAGCTAGGGGCCAGACACAAGGCTCTGGTCAGCTCCACTCCACTCCAACCAGCGCCATGGACCGTGGTTGAGACGCGTGGTGGCTGCAGAGGGGGCAGGAGGATCCGTCTCTCGCACCCTCACCCCTCTGGAGAATAAATTCAATGTCCTGGATCCTGTGGACTTTCCTCCTCTGACCGCTAGCCCTCGCCATCCCGCTGTGTCGCTGAGGTCTGCGCCATCTCCACCACTACGCCCCCGGAGCCGCGGCGGGCAACCCGACGCTGTGGTGCAAACTCACCGCGGAGAGCTGTGCTTTACCCCGGCTCCTCGGAGAAGAGGACCCACGGCGCGGCTACCTGGGAGTCACTCACGCAGTCCGGCTGGCGCATCTCCATCTGAACACCCCCAGTGTCGCGGCGCGGGCGTCTCAGATGGCCAACAGCCCCCGGTGGCACCTCCTCTCTCCACGCTGGTCCTCGAGGATTCCATCGTCAGGAACGTGCGGATGAGGGGGGCGCTCACGCTGTCGTTCCCGGGAGCCACTGTTGTTGACATAGTGGACAGAATTCCCAACATTCTGGCATCCCACCCACAGGTTAACCGGCTCATCATCCACATCGGCACCAATGACATCCCCAAACAGCAATCTGAGCTGCTGAAGAGTTGGACTTCCTCCAACTCTTCAGCCTCCTTGGTCAGTTGCAGGTGAGTGCTTTTATCTCTGGGCCCACCCCCACCTGTGGCAGAGGGATAGGCCGTTTCAGCCGGCTGCTCAGCCTTAACACCTGGCTTTCCTCCGCCTGTGTCTCCCACGGCTTGGGTTTTATTAACAACTTTGATGCCTTCTGGGAGAGGAGGCATCTTTTTGGGGCAGACGGGCTCCACCTCAACGCCTGGGGACGCCGTTTGCTGTCCGCCAATTTGGCATTTGGCGTACAGCACTCCCGCACATCGCCCTGTCACTACCCCAAACTGACATTACCTGCTGATCCGTCTGCCACTGACTGATGTTCCCATGGTCCCAGCTCCTATATTCTACTTTTAACAGTAATACACAAAACTCTGGACTAGGACCTCTCTCTCCCACAGTCAACACAATACCCGTCATAATCACAAACAGAGAGCAACAGAATTATCATAAATCCAGTAACTCCAAAAACATTAATAACCTCCGGCCTCTTCAAAAATATCAACATCCATTCAACTCTATTGTCAAAAATCCACCAGTCTCAATCAGTATGGCACTTTTAAATGTACGCTCTCTGTCGAACAAGTCTTTTATTATTAATGATTTAATTTTAGATAATAAACTTGACTGTTTATTTTTAACTGAAACATGGCTGGGTTCGGATGCACCAGTTGTTCTCACTGAGGCCTCCCCACCAAATTTTAATTTCTCTTTTTCTATTAGAAGTGGTAAGAGAGGTGGTGGGACTGAATCTTTAGCCAACAACACAATCACCACCAAACAAATTTTATTTGATCATTTTACCACTTTTGAATTCCATGCTATTGTTTTCAGCAGCCCTCCAGTTTTATCTGTCACAATTTATAGACCACCTAAAGACAGCGCTGCTTTTATCAAGGAATTCTCAGAATTTTTAACAAACATACATTCAAACTATAATATGATAATTTTAACCGGTGATTTTAACCTGCACATAGATAATCCTTCTGATCCTGCAGCAAAAGAATTCTTAAACATTCTTCACTGTTTGGATTTTATCCAGCACGTCACACAGCCGACTCACAACAGAGGACACATTCTGGACCTGGTCATCACCCATGGGCTGTCCACCAGCGTGTCCTCTGTTGTTGACTTGGCTGTCTCTGACCACTACTGTGTGTTTTTTAACATCACCGGTTTTATTCAGCGGGAGACCTCGGTGCGAACTGTGAGGAGGCGCTATCTAACCTCTGAAGTGGCTGCAAATTTTACCAGGGTTTTAGACGAATGCCCCCCTGTGATTTTACCTGCACCCTGCGATTTGATTTTTAATCATTTCAACAGCAAACTGAAGAAAAGCCTTGACTCCGTTGCTCCACTCACCACCAAAAAGATTAACGTAAAACATGCATCACCCTGGAGAAACGAAGAAGTCAAAAAACTCAAAAGAAATTGCAGGGCAGCAGAAAGGAGATGGAGGAAAAATAAAAATACTATCAACCATCAAATATTTAGCGAGCAACTTAAAATGTACAATAATACATTAAGGAACTCAAGAAATTCATACTTCGCCAAAATAATCAGTAATAACAAAAATAATCCCAAGGTCCTCTTTTCCACCATAGATCATTTATTTAACCCTGATTTTAACAGCTCCCAAAGAACCCCCACAGACTCACTCTGTGAGCAGTTTGCAGACCACTTCAGGGGAAAAATCAGCGCCATCAGATCTGATATTTTATCTAATCGCGATATGTTTGTAAACACATCTGAGGGCTCGATTGTACCTGAGGAGACACTGGACAGCTTTGTCCTGGTAAATGCTGAGAACCTTCAGAAAGTTTTCTCCACAGTGAGACCCACCACATGTCTTTTAGATCCAATCCCTTCTTCACTCTTTAAAACACTTTATGGATTTTTTGAGGCTGAGCTTTTATACATGATGAATTGCTCTCTTCAGTTGGGTGTCTTCCCTGCTGCCTTTAAAACGGCGGTGGTGAGGCCCCTTCTGAAGAAGAGCAATTTGGATTGTAATGATTTTAATAACTACAGACCTGTATCCAACTTACCATTTTTAAGTAAAATCTTAGAAAAACTTGTTTTTACTCAGATTACTGATTTTCTCAATGATAGACAGATCCTGGAGATATTCCAGTCTGGATTTAGGGTGAACCACAGCACAGAGACGGCTCTCCTAAAGGTTTTAAATGATCTTAGATGTAACTGGGACTCCCAAAAGCTCTCAGTCCTGGTGCTACTGGATCTAAGCGCAGCCTTTGATACAGTAGACCACGCTATTCTTTTAAACAGACTGAAACACATGGTGGGCCTCTCTGGTGCTGTACATAACTGGTTCACTTCCTATCTCTCTGACAGAACTTTTATGGTGAGTATGGATACATGCTCCTCTAAGATCCATAAAATGACATGTGGTGTGCCTCAAGGGTCGGTTCTAGGCCCTGTACTTTTTAATTTGTATATGTTGCCTCTCGGCAGTGTCATCAGGAGGCATGGAGTGAACTTCCACAGTTATATAGCCAGAGTCCGCCCTATTCTCTCTCGGGCCAACACGGAGATGCTGATGCATGCTTTTATTACCAGTCGCATTGATTACTGTAATGCCCTGCTCTCTGGTCTTCCTAAGAAGAATATTTCAACTTTACAACTCTTGCAAAACTCGGCAGCTCGTGTGCTGACGAAGACCAGAGGGCGGGCCCACATTACACCGGTTTTAGAATCGCTGCACTGGCTCCCCATGTGTTTCAGGATCTTTTATTGGTTTTTAAATGTCTTAATGGTCTTGGGCCTTCTTATCTCTCAGATCTGCTTTTACCATACGAACCCTCGCGGACCCTGAGGTCCTCTGGTACTGGCCTTTTGAATTTCCCTAAAGTCAGGACACATACTCACGGAGAGGCAGCTTTTCAGTGGTATGGTCCTCGTCTGTGGAACAGCCTGCCGGAGGAGCTCAGGGCCGCAGAGAACGTACATGTTTTTAAGAACAGGCTCAAGACCCACCTTTTTAATTTAGCTTTCACCTAACGTTTATTTATTTTATGCTTATTTATTCTATCCTGTTATTCTATTATTAATTTAGACTTTACCTAATATTTATTGATTTTATTCTTATTCATTTTTTAATCTTCTTACTCTATTTATATTTATATTTATATTGTATCCTGTTCTTATTTATTTTATCATTTTACCCTGTATATATCCTATTGTGTCATATCTCCAGTGTTTCCTCAGAGGGCGCTCTCTGCACCGGGGCTGTGATCGACTGTGGCTGCTGGGTTTCTGGGGGTCCTCTCAGCCTGGCTGGGGGGCTTCTTGGCCTCCCTCCTCCTGCTCCTGCCCAGCCTGGAGGCTGCGGTCTGTGACCGGCTCCCGGTGCAGACGGCTCCCTGTTATAGTGTTTCCTCACTTGGCTCATGCGAGCCCAGCCCAATTTTTACTCTTTAAGTGTGCGCATGTGCGTATGTGTGTGTGTGTGTGTGTGGGGGGGGGGGGCGCGATATGTGTGTATTCACATCATTTATGTTAATGAGAGTGTGGGGAGTGATTTGGAGGGTGGGGTGGGCTGCTTTTAACTATGTAAAGCACTTTGTGCTACATTTTTTTTGTATGAAAAGTGCTTTATAAATAAAGATTGATTGATTGATTGAAGAAGTTATGACCTGCAGTCTATCAGGGGCAGGTATAAACCAAGTTTAGGTGTAGTTTATTTTCATTGTGGTGAATTTTTACCGTCAGTTACTATAACTCAAACCTCACAAAATTTCAACAACCACCAAACAGTTAAGACAGTAAATGAGAGCAGAAACACAGATTCTGCACAAAGACGTAAACACACAGCGCAGAATCAGTGAGATGTCGCCTTTCTCACCCGACGGCACGGACACGGTCGGGGCTGAAAGCCGACAGCTCGCTGATTCTGATCTGTCGGCGGGTCCGCACTTTGTGTTCACACCCCCTTTGCGCTGATTCTAAAGCTGTTAGTTTCATCTCTCTCCAAACAATATTGACCGAACCAGCAGCAAAAGAAGATCCAAACTGTGCTTCAAATTAACATCGTCATGAATTTCCTCTGACTTTTCCTGTTTTGCTTCCACCTCGATAAAAATCACACTTCATACACAGCTCTCTCTCTCTCTCTCTCTCTCTCTCTCTCTCTGTACTTCAAGAACAGTTTCCCGTCTAAAAATCTGTTTTCTGCATTATTCGCTTGCTTGTTACGCACAAGTCTACCGTTGTTTACAGCCTGTCGGACGCTGTTTGTTTCCTTTCACTTACTTCCGAAAAGAAAGCCTCATTTCTGCTGTTCAATACTGAACAAATTTAAACTTTTTAAAATTATGCAAAATGCAAAACGCTTAGCCGTGTCTCTAATAAAACCTCTGTAACTTCAGAGGTGATTTTCATATGTTGATTAATGGTTTTCTTTCGTTTTTGATGTACTGCAGAATATTTTTATAAAATCCCCGGCCAGGAAAAATCACCTTCATGTTTTTCTGTGTTTTAGTTTCAGCTACTTTGACACAAAGGCATCTCCTGTGATGCTCACACCTTTGATAAAGTCTTGCGTGTGTCAGCTTCCTTTTTATAGATACAAAAATATGTAAATGTACTGATCTGAATTATAATATTTCTGACTGTCAAAATTTCCCAGATTCAAATCGAATCGAATCGAATCGTGGATCGAATCGATTCGGGACCATGGGAATCGGAATTGAATCGATTCTAGAAATCAGTGACGATACCCAGCCCTAGTTTCAGGCAGGCCTGGTGGGTGTGTCCCGTCTAGAGGCTGGCCACACCTGAGGAAATGATCACACCTGCAGCTGATCAAGCCTAGTCAGAGGAGCTACTTAGGAGTATGGTGGAGCTCTCTCTGAAGCTGGATCATTGCATAAGACTTCCCATCATTTCTCCAGCTTGTCAGTTTGTGAGTGTGAGCTTACCAGTGAAATTAATGGTACTAACGGCTGCCTCTGTTTTCCCAGGAGGGCTGCAGGAATGAGAGAGCGGCAGGCACGGAGTACACAGGCATGAGGGAGCGGTTTGCCAGCGCGAACTGTGATAGGCATGTCCCACTAGGAGGAGGAGGCCCTGTGGTAGACCCAGGACATGCTGGAGTGATTTTGTCTCTTGGCTGTCCAGGGAACGCCTTGTGGTTTCTCTGGACAAGCTGGAGGACGTGGCCGGGTAGAAGGAGCTCTGGGCTTCTTTGCTTAGGCTGCTTTCCCCATGACCCAGCTAATTGGAAGAAGATGAATGAATGAATGGATGGATTGAAAAGCAAACTGTATCAGCATATAACATAACTTTTTACCTAAGTGTTCCTTTAAGATGTAAATATACCAATAAATAACTGGAAATAGTGACGCACATTTTTCAGACAGCTTCTTTGTTTTAACATCAAGGTTTTAGCATTGTAGTAATGCAGGCTAGAAAATTACTTTACATTTATGTTCAGTGTTGAGAAGGTTACTTTTAAAATGTATTCCACTACGTATTACAGAATACATGCCCTAAAATGTAGTTTGTAACTGTTACGATCCGGCTCAAGGCCGCAACATAAAAAAGGAGACGAATACCAGAGTGTAAATAGTAAGAGGTTTTAATCTTACAATGGCATCACAGGCTGGCCAAAATGGCTGGTGCCACCCAGGCAAAGACAAGTTAGCTTCTTGGAAGCTTGCTTTCAGGTCCTTTTATCCACACCTGACTAGGTGTGGCCAATTAGCACCAGCTGAACACATTGAGATGATTAGGGGCTGCAGAGGGACGTAACACCTCCTCCCTCAAAAGGGTTCCTCTAGGACCCCTAAATTTATTAAAAGCCTCTCTGAAACCTTCAGGTCCTTGACCCACAAACCTGAAAAAAAAAGTAAAAGCCAACAGAAGCACGGTGTTCACATTATAGTTGGCATCTTTAAGCATGGATGCCCCTACATGAGGATTTTGAAGTTGCCACACTGAACACACAAAAAGTAACATGTGACCAACACTGTACAACAGTACAACTCAAAATGATTACTTGACCTGCTACAACACAAAACCAAAAATAGTAGCAAATAACCACAACCAAGTGATCTGTTGTCTCCACCACACAAATGGTCACATACAAGTGGCCTCATACCACAACAAGTTACTTTAAACTCCAAAGTTCAGTAAAGCAAGCATGCTAGTGACCAACCACAAACGGAGAGCTATGGCCACACAATGATCACAACAAGGGTGGCTCATCACTAGGGATGGGTATCGTTAGGTTTTATCCAATACCCGTGCCAAACCGGTACTTTTGAAACGGTGCCGGTGCTTAAACGGTGCTCAAACCGGTGCTTAAAGAATGGAGAACACCAACTTTGTCCAAAAACCTCTCATGTTCAGCTGGTTTCTTTGTAAAAAGATAACAATGTTAGCCTTTTCTGCAGCTATGGGGCATATATGGTATCACTCTTGGCTGGAAGCAGTGCTTAAACAATGGAAAAAAAACACAAACTTTGTCCAAGGGAGTATCTGCCATCAAACAAGAAGACAGCCGCATGTAACTACGACGGTGTTTGCTAGTTCACCTTACATGCATTAGTGTAATAGTGTGGTTAGCCTACTCAACGTAAATTACACACGAATAACATTAAGCTACTCACACAGAGAAGAACGGCTGCTGCTGCCATCATCAGCCGTCATCATTTCTGCTAAACTGGCAGGGCTAGGGGCCAGGACTCTCCTCTTCAGGTTTTTGGGGGATGTTGCTAACTCCGGGTCCAATAACAGGCACCATACCCGCAGTAGATGTGCACGGTCTGAGGTGTTGCAGCATCAAATACGGCGCATTTCTCAGCTTTTAAAAAAACGCTATGCGTCGCCAGGTGTTTCATCGGATTTGAGGTGTTACCTCCTTTGCACAGTATCACAGTATCAGCTTAAAGCACTTGTTGCAGGCTGCTGAGTTTGCATCTTTTGCTGTGAAGTACAGCCAGACTTTTGACCGCTTCGCCTTGGGCATTTTTAATCTGTAGCTCTGCTCTAAAAGAACGTATGTACCTGGACCCGCCTACTATCCTCGGAAATGTAAAATGATTGGCTAGAATCTAAAGTGTATCACAGCACAGGACAGGAAAAAAAGCACTGAAATAAAGCACCGAAATAAAGCACCGAAATGTGCATTGCTTTTCGGTCTGGTTACTACCGTTTATGTCAGAACCGGTGCCATGATGGCACCGGATACCGGTACCCATCCCTACTCATCACCTCACAGTGTTATTGCCATCACCTGGCCAACAACACTCACAAGTGATCCAGCGAAAGTAGCCATATTCCCCACAACACTAAAGGTCACAGCACAAAAAACTCACCAGACAATGATCTCAAGGCAACTTTAAACGCAATCTCAAGAGTAGGCAGCAGACCAGGGATATAATCTCCTACCAAACTCTGAAGCGTACCCCCACCCAGGATAACCACCAAACACAATAAACTAAAACAATAAAGCAAAACAACAACCAAGTGCTTCGATGGAGGGGCAGCACAGCCACCCAGCTGAAACACACTTACTAAAGGGACGTTGCTCAATCACAGTGAACACCTTCACTCACCCACTTAAAAGTAAAACAAACTAATATTCAGTTTCCACTAAAATGTCCAAAGATCCTGGACTATAGTGATGTGACGTTCTGTATCGAGGCTTCGAAGCTTGTGTCGAGTAATTGAGGGGCGTTTCCGCGATGCGCGTATCGAGGCTTGCTTCATTTATGGGAGGAGCTGAAAATGATGACGTCCGAAGCCTCGCTGCCCGGCTCTGCCACGTGACTGGTTCATGAAGTGGTTCGAACTTTGCCGCGAGCTATGACAGCAATATAAACCCCTCAGACTTCATTCAGAAATGTGGGTGTTTGATGGAGAGTTGCAGTTAGTGAGAGTTTGGAGACAGTTTGGAGACAGTTTGGAGGTTTATGAGAGTGAGGAGAGAAAGTCAGGAGAGAATGGAGCCAGCTAAGAAGAGGAGTATGTCCTCCCCTGTGTGTGAACATTTTGATTTTATTCCTCCCAACAAGGTATGTAAATTTCTACAGAAGATGTATTTTCATAATACTGATGATGCAATACAATTTATGTTAAGCTGTCTTTACTTTTGTACAAGGTGAAGTGTTTGCTATGTGCCAGGGAGCTGGGATATAACAACAACACCTCATCCATGCTTAGGCACTACAGAGCTTTGCATGAGAATAGGGGGAACACCGATTGTGGAGCAAGACCAGGTGAGCCATCAAATGCAATGATAATATAGCATGCAGTAATGTTACTATATGATATAACAATATTATACAGCTGTTATAAGTTACGTGTGTGATATTTATATTTGTGCTTTGTTTTTGTTGTCTTTCCTCAGGAGAATAATCTCAAATAGATGAAGACCTGGTTAGCATGGTGATTGAGGACTCCCAGCCATTTAGCATTGTGGAGGACAAAGGATTTAAAAGATTTGTTAAATCGTTAAATCCTAGCTATGTTCTCCCCACTACAAAGGTCATAAAAGCAGTCAAAATTTAATTTTTACAGAATACAATGTGGGCAGGACTGAGGCTCAAAGCCTCAGTGTGTAGCTGTCCATACCTCAACGTTAGTCATCAGAAAACTTCTGAAGATGGCAGGTCTCTGTGCAGTGGCTGAAGTCTGTGGTGTAGAGGGTGAAGAGGAAGGGGGAGAGGACAGTCCTCTGTGGTGCCCCTGTGTTGCTGATTACTTTGTCAGACACACACTGTCGGAGACGTACATATTGTGGTCTTCCTGTCAGGTAATTAACAATCCAGGACACCAGAGAAGCATCCACCTGCATCGCTGCTAACTTATCACCCAGGAGGGTCGGCCTGATGGTATTGAAAGCACTAGAAAAGTCAAAAAACATGACGCTCACAGTGCTCGCCGGCTGGTCCAGATGGGTGTAGACACGATTGAGCCGGTAGATGATGCCGTCCTCAGTTCCGAGACGAGGCTGATAAGTGAACTGAAGGGGATCCAGATGTGGTCTTACTATGGGTCGCAGCTGGTCCAGGATGAGCCTTTCCAGGGTCTTCATGATGTGGGAGGTCAGTGCCACGGGCCTGTAATCCTGGGGGCCACTGGGACGTGGCATCTTTGGTACAGGGACGAAGCATGATGTCTTCCACATCACTGGTACCCTCTGCAGACTCAGACTCAGCATAAACAGTTTATGAAAGACTCCACACAGCTGGGGGGCACAGGTCTTGAGGATGAGGGGACTCACTCCGTCTGGTCCAGCAGACTTGCTTGAGTGAAGTCTCCTCATTTGCATCTCAATCTGGTATTGAGTGAAGGTGATGGGTGGGGGAGGGGTGTCAGGAAAAATACAGGAGGCAACAGCGCCATGTGAAGAGAGAGGCTGGCACAGTGGTGTGGCTCTGGATTCCAGGCTGACTACAGGTGAGGTTGTGGGGGTGGGAGCAGACACTGTAGTGTCGAATCTATTGAAAAACAGATTCAACTCGTTAGCTCTATCCTCACCTCCCTCAGCTCCACTGCTGTTGGTTGGCCTGAATCCAGTGATGGTCTTCATGCCCCTCCACACCTCTCATGTGTGGAGGGGTGTTCTGCTGGAGTTTCCACTCCAGCTTCCTCCTGTAATTGTCCTTAGCCTCTCTGATTTTGTCATTTAGTAACACCTGGACCTTCCTCACCTCCTCTTCATTGCCCCCTCTGAAAGCCCTCTTCTTGTTGTTGAGGAGGGCTTTGATGTCCTTTGATGTTCTTCCTCTACACCCCCCCCCCCCCCCCCCAATTTTTGCACATGTCGAGGAGCGTGTCAGGCTACATTTCACTGTGTGTTATACTTGTATAACTATGCATGTGACAAATGATAAAGAACCTTGAAAGAACCTAGAACCTTGAACCTTGATGACCCATGGCTTGTTATTTGGGTAACAATGAACAGTCTGAGCTGGAACAATGGAGTCGGTGCAGAAAGTTATGTAGTCTGTGATACACTCAGTAAGCCCATTGATGTCCTCGGCGTGAGGCTCACGGAGTGTTTCTCAGTTGGTCACCTCAAAAAAGCCCTGTAGTTCTGCTAAGGCCTCCTCTGACCACCTCCTAATGCTCCTCGTGGTCACAGGTTCCCTCCTCACAATTGGCACATAGCGGGGGGTGAGGTGAATCAGGTTATGATCTGACCTACCAAGTGGGGGGAGGGAGGAGGAGCTGTATGCATCCTTGACATTAGCATACAGTAGGTCTAGAATTTTTTCTCTCCTGGTCGGACAGTCCACATATTGTCTGAATGTTGGTAGCGTATTGTCCAGTGATACATGGTTGAAGTCACCCGAAATTACAATAAAGGCACTCGGGTGCTGAGTCTCTAACCGGGCTATGACAGAGTGGATAGTGTCACATGCAGCTGTGGGGTTAGCAGAAGGAGGAACATAAACAGCCACCATGATGACATGAGAGAATTCCCTGGGTAAATAATACGGCCTGAGTCCAACAGCACACAGTTCAATGTCGCAGGAGCGACTGTAACAGGCTGCACGCTGGTTGGCGCATGCGCACTGAAGCTTCATCTGCCCAGCTTCATCTGCCCATCACTACTGGACGAGCCCCCACTTATGTTACAACCAGGCTCAAAAGCCACAACATAAAATAAAAGATGAATACCAGAGTGTTAGTGAGAAGAGGTTTTGTCTTAAAATGGAATACCAGGTTGGCTAAAATGGCTGGTGCCACCAAGGCAAAGACAAGTGAGCTCCCCGGGAAGCTCGCCTCAGGTATGCTTTTATCCACACCTGACTAGGTGTGGCCAATTAGCACCAGCTGAAAACATTGAGATGATTAGGGGCTGCAGAGGGACGTAACAGTAGCGTATTCCATTAACCCTTTAAGACCTACCATAGAACCAAGTCCGCCAGAGCTTATATTATATTTTTACATGCTGTGGAGCCATTTTTGGGAGCATTTCAAGTTGCTATACATCAATACAACCATTATAGCCCAGATTTTAATAATATGTATTCATTAAGTGCATAGTAATTACATAAATTGCAAAAAAGTGCAATAAACTACAAAAAAATTGAAAATCGTTTTTGATTTTTTAACATATATTTGTAGTTAGAGAAATTTAAGAGGCTTATCCCTCAAAACTGTAAATACAAAAAAGTTGCACAAAATAGTTTCCCACCACAGGAAATTTATTTTTAGTGTCTTCATAGTTTTATTTTTGAAATACACCAATTTTTATACACTGCAGGAAAAACGAAAATAAATATTATACTGCAAATTTGCAAAAAAGCAGCATATGCATCAAAATAAACTATTTCCAGCAGTGCAATATGAGTCCTAAGCATCCCAGAAACGACACAGAAAGTCATAAAGTCAAAGATAACTTTTAAAAAGAGCAGTATAGGCCCTGAGGCCCTGATCGCAAAAAAGACTACATTTCCGTGAAAATGACGTCACTTCCGGTTTCGGCCAGGTAATGGCGGAAATGCAAAAGTTCGCGCTGACGTCTATTCCAACGTAGGAAGTGTTTTGAACAGCTGATCGGACCGGCAAAGCGTGTTTCTGGAATATTATGTATTTGTTCCTGCAAGCGCTTTTTATGCAGTTTTTGCAAAGCTTTATGTGGAAGGAAACCGTGACCTAGGACAAGCTGAAGGCACAATATGTAAGTACAACTCCTCCGGTTTCATATGCAAAAAAATTTTTTGCGCTAGCTTACGTGGTTGCAGTGCTAGCGGGATTTAAAAATAGTTACGCATAACAGAGCGTTCCCGCTCCGATCGGCTCTAAAGGGTTAAGTTACACAATGTGTGTGCATTCTGAATACTTTGGATTACTTAATATATTGTCATGCTTTTTACAACTACATACTATTGTTGTGTGATTTATTACTATTACTGAAGACTGCTCACCACTGAGCTAACATTGTTAGCTGGTGTTAGCTGAGGTTAGTCCTTACAGAACTGCAAATAATTATTTGCAGCTAGCAGGTTGTTCATGCTATAACAACTAAAACAAAGTAACTGTAGTAGGCTAACTTTAGTTTTTAAAAATGAACTTACTTCCTGATATTTCTTTAGGTTGGAGGTGGAGTCTTTTGATGCTGAGAGCAGCTTGGTTGCTGGCAAACAGAGTTTGTGTTAAACAATCAGATTTCGCCCATCCCTTTCTTCTTTAAATATCAAGAGGTGTCTGAATTTCTAAGTAAGAAATGAATTCCTGCCCGTGCACTGCTGGCTCTGTTATGTTGGCTATGGGTCCATCGTGTAACTGACGCCATGAACATTAACAGTACACTTACATCTACACCAGAGACTGCACCCCCTGACATCCCTGCAACATCACCATCAAATTTGCAGATTATACCACTCTGATGGGGTTCATCACCGACGATGACGACACTGCCTACAGAGATGAGGTCCACTGTCTGAAAGAATGGTGTAACTACAATACCCTTCTTCAAAAACACAACAGTGATATGTTTTAAACTTTACATTTTCTTGCATTTCTTGTTCATACATAAAATATATAAACATGATAGTTTGGATGATTTCATGTTGTCATATGAAAAGTGTTTTAAGTAACTGCAGCCAAAAAATAACAGCAATGTTGTACTAGGCATTTACTTTTAATACAAGGATTGATTGTGGCCTGGAAAAGAACCTTTTCAGGTGTTTTGAAATTTTTTTCATTTTGAGTCCATAGATGAATGGATTAAAAATAGGATGATACAGAACTACTTGTAATGTCATTACTATCCGTACAGTTTTTGGAAAATTTGTTTCCACCCGAGCTATGCTTACATCATACACAAAAAACACAGAAGCACTGATTAAAACTAAAAGATGGGGTAAACAAGTCTCTGCAGCTTTCTTCTGAATTTCTTTACATCTTTGATAAGAGACTATAAATATTTTTGTATAAGTGAAAACTATAAAGAGCATAGGAAGTACTGCAAGATCTAGTAAAGCAACCACACCAAAGATGGTAATTAATCTTGATCTTTCACACAGAAGAGTGTAAACTGCATTGTTACAAAATATTCCCTTTATATTAAAGTCACACAGTTTAATGTTAGCACTCCCTATTGCTTGGACTGCAATATGACAAGCAGGTACAAGCCAAGCTATGATCAGAAAAATACTCACAGTGGTTTTTCTCATGATAATATGATATTGCAGAGGTTTACATATTGCCACATATCTGTCATAGGCCATGGCAGCCAAGAGAAAGAACTCTGAACCACCTAGAGTGTAAAACATAAAAAACTGAAAGAGACAGGCTGAATATGTTGTGACTTGTTTTTCAGATAAAAAGTCAATCAGGAGTTTTGGGTAAATAGTTGTACTGTAAAGAACAGAGTTCAGTAATAAAGCTGCAATGAAAATGTACATAGGCTCATGAAGGTTTTTATGAATGCAGATTATGTACATAATAGTAGAATTAGTGCAGATTATTAGACTATATAATGCAAACATAATAAAAAAGAAAACATATCTGTACTTGTTAATGTCCACATACCAGTCCAGAGTTACATATGTAAAATTTAACTCTTGATCCATTATTGTCTTCAAAAACTATTTAATAAAAAAAATAAACTGAATAACCAGACTACATAAAACAATTTAAAAAACCAAACCAAACTAAACAAAATTACAGTAACATAAACCCTGTGTTGTGTGTCCTGTTCATAAAGATATCTGAACTTGAATTATATCTTTATCATTCATGAACCACATATACATAATGAATCATGTGAGTCTTGAGAAGGTTTTTATCAGGTTGATTCATTCTCCAGAGAGGAGGAGGTCTAAAATGGCATTGCTCAGCCTCTTATAGTTGACTGTACACGGTGTGTACAATTAATGTGTCCAGCCAATGAGTTCACTGTGGGCATTTAGGATTATCTGCTCTACCTTGTGTTTTATTTCAGTGCTGTACTGACCACACATACCTTGGAAATGCATCAGCTACTTTTATGTTTTTTGTCACAGTGAAGAGTTCCATACTCAGCACTTTTGCTTGTACTGGCTGCATCTGACTCTGGTCCACAAATGTCCAATGTGTGTTGCTTTTACACAGGTAAACCCACATTTTGTTAAGTTAACCCTCCTGCCATCCTTTAAAAAACTCACACCCATCACCCTAGGGACCATTCTCAGCCACGCCATAAAAAGACCATATATCCATATTTTATTCCACTTTAAATTAGCCAACCTTGTAAAACTACTTCTCCCTGAAATATTCATGTAAAGTTTTAATTATATTTTCGTTGTTTTAACCCTTCAAATCCCAGTGTTATTACATGAGCGCCCTGTGTTATAAGCCCCAAAAACCAAAAAACGAAACTAAATATTTCCACAAAAAACCAGTTGAAGTAATATGTGATTGTCATTATAAGTAGGCCTTTAGATGGACCAAAGATTGGCACCAACATACATTTTGACCTGCCATTATTTTTTTTACATTTTTTTTGCAATTTAAAAATTAAAACTTCAAGGCCCTGAGTCTTCATTGACATCCAAGAAAAGAAGAAAAAATAAAATCATATGATGATAATTTGGGGTTGAAAAATAGCGTTTATAATGGAAGTCAATGGGCAGAAAATGGTCCCCAGGGTGATGGGTGTGGGGATTTCTGCTGCTCAGCCATTTTAGGCTGATTTAAGGAATTCACACTGGAATATTAACATTGACAGGTAAAAACTATCCTGTGGCAAGTTTGGTTATATTCCACTGAACACAGTGGAAATGGCAGCCATTTAACACATAGCAGTGGCACAAAAAGGTCCCAAGAAGGCAGGAAGGTTAATGGCCAGTCAGTCTACAAAGAGATGTTCAATAAAAGAATGATTGTGCAAGTACATTGTCCACCTAAACAGCATGACGTTCCAGATGACTAACTACAATTTTCAAAATCTTTTACAAAGTTTTGAATTCACTGTGGAGGACTATTCTCTTGCGTGCCTAAGTTACTGATCAATGCAATTAGTCCACTATTAGTCTTGTACGTTGCCAAGCATTCCAGTATCCAGTATGTTTGGGAAATTGAGCCATAGGCTTTTTTGTAGCCTGTCTCTGCTTTGCTGGAGTTTCTCTTCACCCTAGCAGAACGAGCTGTGAACCATTATTTGGTGGTTTCAAGAGACTCAGTTATGAACATCTTGTTGTACCTCTTTTTGATCCCGGATCTGTCTCTCATGACCTGCTTTCTGCACCTGAGTTAACTAGTGAACATCCATCTAGGATTCCCTGATTTTAGCTTACAGCCTTCTTCTCCATGGGGGGCTTACTCTACGTGCATGCTTGACCCGAGTGCTTCTAGGATTACTGTGAAAGTGACGAATATGAGCTCATTGGTTTAGTGACACTGGCAGTAGAGATGATACATAGAGCACTTTTCACATCTGCAAAGGTGGGAAAATAGCATCTTGGTTTATCGTTATCTTGAGTCTAGGCACAGTCTTCATCCTCAGCTCAGAAAGTGCACTTGCTATTATAGGTCACTAGGCGTAATCTAGTTCAGTTTCACTGCTCTTTTCTGCCAGGGTTGGCTCATTGTTTAAAATGCTGCTTACTACTGTTCCCATTGCACTCTAGCCTGTGGAGCTCCAGCTTTTATAATAGCTGCTTTCACTCTCCCTATCTTTTCCAGCTCTGCCTTTAGTATTTCTCAAGCTTTAGTCTTCCTTTTTCCTGATGTTGATATCACTTGGTATAGCTACATCTGTCACTAAAGGCTTTTTACTTTGCCTTTCCACCCTCCGGTCATGTTCACCTCCTGCCCCTTACTTTAGTGTTCCCGGTCAAAATCGACTGGTCCGTTTTAGCTGCTCTTAAATTAACACAAAAAACATTTTTAACCACCAAATTCAGTTCAGTGGGTCGCTCACTGGGTTGTTCAGTGGGTTCCTTAGTAGTCGTTCAGTGGTTGTTTAGTGGGTAATTCAGTGGGTTGTTCAGTGGGTTGTTCAGTGGGTCTTTCATTTGGTTGTTCGGTGGGTCACTCAGTGGGTCGTTCAGTCAGTGAGTGAGTGAATGCATGCATTCCCATTCATATTCTATGGTGGTCACGTTTGACTGGGAACACCACAGGTGTAACAAGGTTGAATAAAACACTCAAAATTCAGTGAAAGAGGTATTCATCACTTTTATATGTTCAAGTGCATAGTGTGGAGGATATCATAAAGCTTTGAGACAATAAGGCCTTGAGACAATATTTATGAGTGTGTTAAGTCTTAAATCGGTCAGGTTTGACCCGAACACGACGAGAAGATTACTATGTCCGTTGGTTAAAAGCCAATAGTTTGTCTGTTTCTATTTGCAGTTCCTTCAGGATCTTAGCTTGGACATTCTCAATAACCTCTGGGGATGTACAGCGTGGGCCATTTATATGGATACACCGTAATAACATGGGTTATATGGTTGGTGATATTAAAGTTCTGTTTGTGGCACATTAGTATATGTGAGGGGGCAAACTCCTCAAGATGGATGGTGACGATGGTGGCCGTTTAGAAGCCGGCCATCTTGAATACAACTTTTGTTTTTTTTCAATAGGAAGAGGGCCATGTGACACATCAAACTTATTGGTAATGTCACAAGAAAAACAACGGTGTGCTTGGTTTCAACGTAACTTTATTCTTTCATGAGTTATTTACAAGTTTCTGACCACTTATAAAATGTGTTCAATGTGCTGCCTATTGTGTTGGATTGTCAATGCAAACCTCTTCTCCCACTCTTCACATACTTATAGCAACACCGCAGGAGAAATGCCAGCACAGGCATCTAGTATCCGTAGTTTCAGGTGCTGCACATTTCGTATCTTCACACCATAGACAATTGCCTTCAGATGACCCCAAAGACAAAAGTCTAAGGGGGTCAGATCGGGAGACCTTGGGGGCCATTCAACTGGCCTATGACGACCAATCTACTTTCCAGGAAACTGTTCATCTAGGAATGCTCGGACCTGGCACCCATAATGTGGTGGTGCGCCATCTTGCTGGAAAAACTCAGGGAACGTGCCAGCTTCAGTGCATAAAGAGGGAAACACATCATCATGTAGCAATTTCAAATATCCAGTGGCCTTGAGGTTACCATTGATGAAGAATGGACCCACTATCGTTGTATTCCATATACCACACCAAACCATCTCTTTTGTTGGTCCAACAGTCTTGGAGGGATCCATCCAATGTGGGTTAGTGTCAGACCAATAGCGGTGGTTTTGTTTGTTAACTTCACCATTCACATAAAAGTTTGCCTCATCACTGAACAAACTCTTCTGCGTGAACTGAGGTTCCTGTTCCAATTTTTGCTTTGCCCATTCTGCAAATTCTGTGCGCCGATCTGGGTCATCCTCGTTGAGATGCTGCAGTAGCTGGAGTTTGTAAGGGTGCCATTTGTGAGTAGCTAATATCCACCGAAGGGATGTTCGACAATGCCACTCTCCAGTGACATGCGGCGAGTGCTACGCTGTGGGCTCTTGCTAAATGAAGCTAGGACAGCCACTGATGAAATGGCCACCATGGTCACCACCCACCTTGCCGAGTTTCCCCCCTCACATATACTAATGTGCCACAAACAGGACTTTAATATCACCAACCATTCCCATGTTATTATGGTGTATCCATATAAATGGCCCACCCTGTACAATGCCAATTCCAATGAAGTTGGGATGTTGTGTAAAACTTAAATAAAAACAGAATATAATGATTTGCAAATCCTTTTCAACCTCGAGTATATTCAGATGAATACACTACAAAGACTAATTATCTGATGTTCAACCTGATACACTTTATTGTTGTTTTGAAAATCTTCACTCATTTTGAATTTGATGCCTTCAACACATTCCAAAAAAGCTGCGACAGGGGCATGTTTACCACTGTATTATGTTACCTTTCCTTTTAACAACACCAATAAGCGTTTGGGAACAGAGGACACTAATTGTTGAAGCTGCATAGGTGGAATTTTTTCCCATTCTTGCTTGATGTACAATTTCAGTTGCTCAACAGTCCGGGGTCTCAGTTATCGTATTGTAACACATGCAGAATGTCCTTCTGAAGTAAGCAAGGACGTCCCTGAAATAGACCTTACTTGGATGGGAGCATATGTTGGGGAATTAGGGGTTGGGCAGAGTGGCAACCAGTGGCAAACATAGATAATCCTTCTGACCCTGCAACAAAATAATTCTTAAACATTCTTCACTGTTTGGATTTTATCCAGCACGTCACGCAGCCGACTCACAACAGAGGACACACTCTGGACCTGGTCATCACCCATGGGCTGTCCACCAGCGTGTCCTCTGTTGTTGACTTGGCTGTCTCTGACCACTACTGTGTGTTTTTTAACATCACCGGTTTTATTCAGCGGAAGACCTCGGTGCGAACTGTGAGGAGGCGCTATCTAACCTCTGTAGTGGCTGCAAATTTTACCAGGGTTTTAGACGAATGCCCCCCTGTGATTTTACCTGCACCCTGCGATTTGATTTTTAGTTATTTTAACAGCAAACTGAAGAAAAGCCTTGACTCCGTTGCTCCACTCACCACCAAAAAGATTAACGTAAAACATGCATCACCCTGGAGAAACGAAGAAGTCAAAAAACTCAAAAGAAATTGCAGGGCAGCAGAAAGGAGATGGAGGAAAAATAAAAATAATATCAACCATCAAATATTTTCCGAGCAACTTAAAATGTACAATAATACATTAAGGAAGTCAAGAAATTCATACTTCGCCAAAATAATCAGTATTAACAAAAATAATCCCAAGGTCCTCTTTTCCACCATAGATCATTTATTTAACCCTGATTTTAAAAGCTCCAAAAGAACCCCCACAGACTCGCTCTGTGAGCAGTTTGCAGACCACTTCAGGGGAAAGATCAGCGCCATCAGATCTGATATTTTATCTAATCGCAATATGATTGTAAACAAATCTGAGGGCTCGATTGTACCTGAGGAGACACTGGACAGCTTTGTCCTGGTTAATGCTGAGAACTTTCAGAAGGTTTTCTCCACAGTGAGACCCACCACATGTCTTTTAGATCCAATTCCTTCTTCACTCTTTAAAACACTTTATGGATTTTTTGAGGCTGAGCTTTTATACATGATGAATTGCTCTCTTCAGTTGGGTGTCTTCCCTGCTGCCTTTAAAACGGCGGTGGTGAGGCCCCTTCTGAAGAAGAGCAATTTGGATTGTAATGATTTTAATAACTACAGACCTGTATCCAACTTACCATTTTTAAGTAAAGTCTTAGAAAAACTTGTTTTTACTCAGATTACTGATTTTCTCAATGATAGACAGATCCTGGAGATATTCCAGTCTGGATTTAGGGTGAACCACAGCACAGAGACTGCTCTCCTAAAGGTTCTAAATGATCTTAGATGTAACTGGGACTCCCAAAAGCTCTCAGTCCTGGTGCTACTGGATCTAAGCGCAGCCTTTGATACAGTAGACCACGCTATTCTTTTAAACAGACTGAAACACATGGTGGGCCTCTCTGGTGCTGTACATAACTGGTTCACTTCCTATCTCTCTGACAGAACTTTTATGGTGAGTATGGATACATGCTCCTCTAAGATCCATAAAATGACATGTGGTGTGCCTCAAGGGTCGGTTCTAGGCCCTGTACTTTTTAATTTGTATATGTTGCCTCTCGGCAGTGTCATCAGGAGGCATGGAGTGAACTTCCACAGTTACGCTGATGACACGCAGCTGTACATCTCCGTGTCTCCTGATGACACCAGACCAATGGATGCCCTTTTTAACTGTATCTTGGATATAAGATCTTGGATGGCAGAAAACTTTTTACAGCTTAACCAGGACAAAACTGAAGTTTTAATTGTCGGTCCTGAGGCTCAGAGAGAGAAACTCTTGTCTAAATTAGAGGCATTTTCACTATGTCCTTCGCTACAAGTGAAAAACCTGGGTGTTATTTTTGACTCTGAGCTTGGTTTTATCCCACATGTTAAACATGTAACCAAAATTGGATTTTATCATCTAAAAAATATAGCCAGAGTCCGCCCTATTCTCTCTCGGGCCAACACGGAGATGCTGATGCATGCTTTTATTACCAGTCGCATTGATTACTGTAATGCCCTGCTCTCTGGTCTTCCTAAGAAGAATATTTCAACTTTACAACTCTTGCAAAACTCGGCAGCTCGTGTGCTGACGAAGACCAGAGGGCGGGCCCACATTACACCGGTTTTAGAATCGCTGCACTGGCTCCCCGTGTGTTTCAGGATCGATTTTAAAGTTCTTTTTTTGGTTTTTAAATGTCTTAATGGTCTTGGGCCTTCTTATCTCTCAGATCTGCTTTTACCATACGAACCCTCGCGGACCCTGAGGTCCTCTGGTACTGGCCTTTTGATTGTCCCTAAAGTCAGGACACATACTCACGGAGAGGCAGCTTTTCAGTGGTATGGTCCTCGTCTGTGGAACAGCCTGCCGGAGGAGCTCAGGGCCGCAGAGAACGTACATGTTTTTAAGAACAGGCTCAAGACCCACCTTTTTAATTTAGCTTTTACTTAGCGTTTATTTATTTTTATGCTTATTTATTCTATCCTGTTATTCTATTATTAATTTAGGATTTACCTAATATTTCTTGATTTTATTCTTATTCATTTTTTAATCTTCTTACTCTATTTATGTCATGGTCCTGCGACCATGACTCAGTGACTTTATGTTTATGTTCTTATTGTTATTACTTTCATTATTATTCATGGCTGTTTTGGGATGGTTTGTGTTTGGGATTTTAGACACTGGGTTCTGGGTTTGTGCTCCCTCTGTTGGTCCCTGGTGTTAGTGTTCCCCTGTCTCGTCAGGTTAATCAGGTCCAGCTGTTTCCCCCATCTGTGTGTGATTTCCCAGTGTCTCTTTGTGTATTTATAGCGTGTGATTTCCTCTGCTCCTCGTCGCGTCGTCTGTGTTCCTACCTGGTGTAATCCTCTGCGTGTTCTCCCTGCTGTTCTCCCTTCATGTTCAGGTTTGCCACTCCTCTGTGTAGTTTATCCCAGTTTAGTTTCGTCCTTAGTTCTGTTTGCCATCTCCACTTTGTGTTTGTTATTAACAATAAATCACCCTCACATCTGAATAAGTGCTGCGTTTTGGGTCCTCCTTCCACTCTCCACACGGCCGCTGCCCCGGACCGTGACAGTACGACGCGACCACAACATGGACCCAGCAGCGCTTAATCCATCCAGGGAACTACGGGAAAATCTCATCGATGCCACACAGGAGCTGATCGACCTGTGGCTGGAAAGCCCGGGTGGCACGTCCCAGCGCGCTGTAGAGAGACGGCTACAGCGTCTGGTGACCGGTCTCCCATGGCTTCTGGGCTCGCTTTGTTCGTGGGAGCGGGAGTTCCTCCTTCTGGACCTCGGTCTTCACCCCCCGTCTGCTTTTACTTCCGAGCAGTCCGAGGCGGTGAGCGAGCGACATGTTCTGGCTTCCCCAGATTCCGAGACTCTGTTTTCTGGGGCTATCCAGAGCGGGATGGGAGACTGTTCGGATCGCTTACCCACCTTCGTGGTAACGGACCCTTCGCAAGTGGGCGTGTACAGACCCTCTGTGAAACCGAGAGACTGTTTCTCTGCCGCTCCTTCTGAGCCAGGACTCTATCACCATTCTCCGGCTCAGTTCTGTGTCCAGCCACAAGCTTCCCAGTCTGTAGCTCAACCATTAGCCTCCCTTAAGCCACAATTTTCACACTATTTTTCCACCGCCGTTTCTGAGCAGGGAGACAAACTGTTACATTACGGACCTGTTCCTCAACAGCTGGCAACATTAGTGACTGTTACTCACTCCGGGGCTTCCCCAGAGGCGGGGTTGCTGCCCTCAGCTTACTCTGGACCCCTGGTGGCCAAGATGCCAGCTGTGAACTGCACCGGGCTGTCACTGCCTGAGCAGGGTCAGTGCTCTGCGCAGCTGCAGCCCTCCGTATGTGTGCCAGAGGCCCACGTGCCTACTGGTTTTGTTTCACATGTGCCAGAGGCCCACGTGCCTACTGGTTTTGTTTCATGTGTGCCAGAGGCCCACGTGCCTACTGGTTTTGTTTCATGTGTGCCAGAGGCCCACGTGCCTGCTGGTTTTGTTTCATGTGTGCCAGAGGCCCACGTGCCTACTGGTTTTGTTTCATGTGTGCCAGAGGCCCACGTGCCTACTGGTTTTGTTTCATGTGTGCCAGAGGCCCACGTGCCTGCTGGTTTTGTTTCATGTGTGCCAGAGGCCCACGTGCCTACTGGCTTTGTTTCATGTGTGCCGGGGGCCCCGGTGCCCACTGGTTCTGCGGCTGTTTTCGCTGGGGGGCCCGAGGAGCCTGTCCAGCCTCCTGTTTCGCCTGCTGGGGGGCCCGGGGAGCCCGTCCAGCCTCCTGCTTCGCCTGCTGGGGGGCCCGAGGAGCCCGTCCAGCCTCATGCCACACTGACTGCCACGTCGGCTGGGGGGCCCGAGGAGCCCGTCCGGCCTCCTGCTTCTTCGGCTGGGGGGCCCGAGGAGCTCGTCCAGCCTCATGCCACACCTGCTGCCACGTCGGCTGGGGGGCCCAAGGATCCCGTCCGGCCACCTGCAGCTGCTTCTCCACCTGTGGCTGCTTCTCCACCTGTGGCTGCAGCGCCGCCTCCTGCAGTACCATCACCTGCAGCGCTACCACCTGCTACTGCCACGCCTCAGCCTGACGCTTCAGCCTCGCCTGATTCTGGTCCAGCTTCATCCTCACCTGGCCCAGCTTCAGCTACAGCTTCATCATCACCTGGCCCGGCTTCATCCACGCCTGGTCCAGCTTCATCCACGCCTGGTCCAGTTTCATCCACGCCTGGTCCGGCTTCATCCTTGGCTTCAGCCTCGCCTGATTCTGGTCCAGCTTCATCCTCACCTGGCCCAGCTTCAGCTACAGCTTCATCATCGCCTGGCCCGGCTTCATCCTCGCCTGATTCTGGTCCAGCTTCATCCTCGCCTGGCCCGGTTTCATCCTCGCCTGGCCCGGTTTCATCCACACCTGGCCCGGTTTCATCCACGCCTGGTCCGGCTTCATCCACGCCTGGTCCGGCTTCATCCTTGGCTTCAGCCTCGCCTGATTCTGGTCCAGCTTCATCCTCACCTGGCCCGGCTCCAGCTTCAGCTCCAGCTTCAGCGTCAGCCACGCCTGGCCCAGTTTCATCCTCGCCTGATTCTGGTCCAGCTTCATCCTCACCTGGCCCAGCTTCAGCTACAGCGTCAGCTTCGCCTGGCCCAGCTTCAGCTGCAGCTTCTTCATCGCCTGGCCCGGTTTCATCCTCGCCTGGCCCGGTTTCATCCTCGCCTGGCCCGGTTTCATCCTCGCCTGGTCCGGCTTCATCTTCATCTTCGTCTGGTCCATCATCAGCATCATCAGCATCGTCTGGTCCAGCCTCCGTGTCTCCATCGTCTGGTCCAGCCTCCGTGTCTGCATCCTCGCCTGGTCCAGCCTCCGTGTCTGCATCCTCGCCTGGTCCAGCCTTTGTGTCTGCATCATCATCTCCGCCTGCTGCGGTCCCGGCTTCCGTGCCCTCAGCCTCGCCTGGCCCAGCCTCGTTTGGGTCTGGAGCTAAACGGCCGTTTTCTGGACCGCTGGCTAGGCTACTGGCCGAGCGCCGTCGCCTGACTGGCCGCCGTTGCCTTCCGCACGGCCGGCCCCCGGACCGCCATCGCCTGAGTGGCCGCCGTTGCCTTCCGCACGGCCGGCCCCCGGACCGCCATCGCCTGTGTGGCCGCCGCTGCCTTCCGCACGGCCGGCCTCCTGAACTCTTTACGCGCCGCCGTTGCCTTCCGCACGGCCGGCCTCCTGAACTCTTTACGCGCCGCCGTTGCCTTCCGCACGGCCGGCCTCCTGAACTCTTTACGCGCCGCCGCTGCCTTCTTCGTGGACGGCCTTCTGAACTGTGCTTTGGACTCTGCTCCCCTGTGGGTTTTGTGTTCATCTTTGTTTTGGGACTCTGGGGCCTCCGTCCGTGGTCATGGTCCGGTCCCTCCGTCCTGGGCCCCCTGCCGCCCGCCCGGATCTGGTGGTGTGTTTCTGTGGCTGTCGGGGGCCAGCCCTTGAGGGGGGGGTACTGTCATGGTCCTGCGACCATGACTCAGTGACTTTATGTTTATGTTCTTATTGTTATTACTTTCATTATTATTCATGGCTGTTTTGGGATGGTTTGTGTTTGGGATTTTAGACACTGGGTTCTGGGTTTGTGCTCCCTCTGTTGGTCCCCGGTGTTAGTGTTCCCCTGTCTCGTCAGGTTAATCAGGTCCAGCTGTTTCCCCCATCTGTGTGTGATTTCCCAGTGTCTCTTTGTGTATTTATAGCGTGTGATTTCCTCTGCTCCTCGTCGCGTCGTCTGTGTTCCTACCTGGTGTAATCCTCTGCGTGTTCTCCCTGCTGTTCTCCCTTCATGTTCAGGTTTGCCACTCCTCTGTGTAGTTTATCCCAGTTTAGTTTCGTCCTTAGTTCTGTTTGCCATCTCCACTTTGTGTTTGTTATTAACAATAAATCACCCTCACATCTGAATAAGTGCTGCGTTTTGGGTCCTCCTTCCACTCTCCACACGGCCGCTGCCCCGGACCGTGACAATTTATATTTATATTTATATTGTATCCTGTTCTTATTTATTTTATCATTTTACCCTGTATACATCGTATTGCGTCATATCTCCAGTGTTTCCTCGGAGGGCGCTCTCTGCACCGGGGCTGTTATTGACCGTGGCTGCTGGGTTTCTGGGGGTCCTCTCAGCCTGGTTGGGGGGCTCCTTTGCCTCCCTCCGGCTGTGTGCCCAGCCCGGAGGCTGCGGTCTGTGACCGGCTCCCGGTGCAGACGGCTCTCTGTTATAATGTTTCCTCACTTGGCTCATGCGAGCCCAGCCCAATTTTTACTCTTTAAGTGTGCGCGTGTGTGTATGTGTGTGTGGGTGGGGGTGGGGGGATATATGTGTATTGAGAGTGTGGGGAGTGAGTTGGAGGGTGGGGTGGGCTGCTTTTAACTATGTAAAGCACTTTGTGCTACATTTTTTCTGTATGAAAAGTGCTTTATAAATAAAGATTGATTGATTGATTGATTGTGTATTGTGGTGTGATGTATATGCAAATGCCAGCCGAGAGCTGCAGCCGCGGAATGAATAAGGATGGCTCTGAATAACAACCTGTGGACCTGTCGTGTCTCAACCACACCACAGTGGTGCCAAAATCCCGGGACGCGGTACGATGGGGAACAAACCAGAGCCAGGAAAGGGGGGAGCTGGCCCAAATGGTGGCCGAAATGGCAGCCACCCAGCTGGAGCAGGTGACGGAGGCACGGCGCCAGCAGGAATAGTTGCGGGACCAGGCTGACCGCCATCTGGGGCAAATCGCAGAGCTGCAATGATGCTCCAGGCGTGGTCCACACTGCTGCCGCTAACCCCACAGGTGGAACCTGGTGGTGGGGAAGCGGTGGAGGAGCCGTGTGGGGAACTTCGGCAGCCAGAGGTGGTGGATGAGGCGCATGGGGGTGCACGCTAGCCAGAGGAGGGGGAACAGCCGGCTGAAGGGCTACTTCTGTCGGGAGCAGTGGAGTGGTGGAGGAGAAGCTCCAACCAGAAGTGAACGAGGGGCAAGAGGGCCCGTGCCTGTTGGAGGGGGATGAGCCGCCGTATGAAAGGCTGCTCCAGCCGGGAGCAGTGGAGGAACCGTGTGGGGAGACAGAGGTCCCTGTGCCAGGGGAGCCTGCTCGACCTGGGTCCAAGGTCAAGGCGCGAGCTGCTCCAGAGCGACGGATGACGGCCCCAGCCGGCCATGAGCAGGGTTGTGCCGGCTATATTATAAAGACTCTGGTGTTTCCATGTGCATTGTGTTTAGTTTCACGTCCCCTGTGGTGTTATTATGTTCATTTGTATCAGCTGTTTTCCACGTGTTTCCACTTCCCCTCATCTCCTCCTATGTGTATTTTGTCTGTGCGTTTTCATTCATTCCTTATCTGTTTTTTTGGTTTGTATCCATGTCTTGCCATATTTCCAGGTTTATAAATTCATGGCAGGTTTTCGTGTTTCAAGTTTCTCATGTCAGGTTTCTATGTTCACGTTCACATTGCAGGGGTTTTTTATGTTTAGACTTAGCTCTCCTAGTTTAGGTTATGGTTTAGTTTGGCATTTGCCTTTTTAAAACTGTTTTATCACCCTAGAATAATGTTTACTCTTTCTGTGTCAGCACTTGGGTCCTCCTTCTCACTTCTACACAGTCATCTTCTCCACTAACTGTGAAAGAAGATTTGCAAAACTACAATGAAGTTTATCAGTTTTAACATTAGATATCATGTCTTTGTAGTGTATTCAATCAAATCAGTGCACCTTAGTATTCAGTATTAGGTCATGAAATCATTTTGGCCTTACTACTGGAGGCCTTGGCCTTACTAAGGGAGATTACTCTTTAATTTCTGCATTCCCCTTATTCTACTAGTGTACTTCTAGTGCATTGTTAACACTGTCAAAGCATCAAGATTTTGGTTTCAAACCTACATGAGGCCTGTGTGGCCTGTAAGTCCAAAATACAGTACAAGTTAGGCTAAGTTAAAGGTTAATTCTTAATTGGCTGAAGATGAAGAGGTGGGAGTGAAATGCCAAACTTAGTTTGGCTTATTCACATGGGCCTCTATGGCTAATGCTCTTTACTCTTAAGGAATCTTAAATCAAAATTAACCTGCAACAAAATGTTTGTGCTCTACGGATGCTGAAACTATTGATTACTAAATAGCAGGTAAAAACACTGAAAGTATCATGAAGAAATAACTTTTGTTATTTGTAAATAAAACATAAATAAACATAAAACAGTTCTTATTTAGTGGTAGCATATTTCCTCCACAAAAACATCTTGAAACTCCACACAATGCTTATTTAGTTTGAGTTACAGTAAGAATATTGCTGTATACAGTTAACTGATAAAGAAAATTCTCTTGGAGGTTTAACATAATACCTGTCACTTTAATTTATACTACTGGAGTTAGTAGATTTTTTACTCTTGAGTTCTTGTAATTCAAAATATAAAGCATAACATATTTATGTTACAATAAACATGTACCAGAGAAATCGTGATCAAAAAACAGGGAAAAACAGGTTTAAATTCTGCAGATTAAATTTATAACAATGATGCAAAAAATGCAGAATAAATCAATTTCAAGACTTTAATATTTAACAAAACTATTTTTAAAATAGCTTAAGAATCTTAACAATTCAGAATTAATGCATCAAATTTTTTCTTTTTTTTGGCAGGGGGTGGAGAAAGCAAGCTTTTCAGGTGTTTAAAAATTTCCTTCATTTTAAGCCCATATACAAATGGATTGAACAAAGGATGATACAAAGCTAGTTGTAATGTCATTATTAAGCGTACAGTTTTTGGAAAATCTGATTCCACTCGGGCTATAACGACATCATAGCAACCTAAACAGGAAAAGGTAATTAAAACTGTAAGGTGGGGTAAACAGGTCTCTGCAGCTTTCTTTCTAATTTCTTTACAACTTCGATAAGACATTAAGAATATTTTTGTGTATGTGTAAAGTATGAATAACAGAGGGAGTATTCCAAGATCTAGCAAACAAACCAAAGCAAAGGCAGCAAATAATTCTGATCTTACACACTGAAAAGTATAAATTCTGTTGTTACAAAATGTTTCATTTAAATAAAAGGAACACAATTTAGCTTTAGCACTCCCTATTGCTTGGATTGTCATATAAAAGCAGGCACAAGCAAAGCTATGAACAGGAAAATACTCACAGTCTTTTTTTCTCATGATGGTTGGATATTGAAGAGATTTGCATATAGCCACATATCTGTCATAGGCCATGGCTGCCAAGAGAAAAAACTCTGAGCAAGCTAGACTGTAAAACAGAAAATACTGAAAAAGACATGCCGAATAGGATATGACCTGTTTTTCAGATAAAAAGTCATTGAGATATTTAGGGTAAACAGCTGTAGAGTAAAGAGCACCTTTTTTTGCACCATTTGCGTCTGTTACGCAACCATTACAATCTCTGGAAAACTAGGCCTAAATTCCATTAGTTTATGACTTTCCCCATCAGGGGAAATAAAACATTGGATGACTGCTACAGCAACATCAGAAATCGCTTTTCAGCTGAACCAAAATCCCACTTTGGAAAGTCTGATCACAGTAATCCGGGTCAAACCAGTTTACAACAAAAGGCTAAAGACAAAGCCCTACCTGAACTGAAAGTGTGAAAGCTAGCCTGCAGGGACGCTTAGAGGCCACAGACTGGAGCACTTTCAAAGAGGCCCCACAGGCAAAAACTATGAATACACAGAGACTGTGAGTGACTACATTAGCTGGTGCATGTCCATAGACGCCCCTCCCAGGACAGTGCATATGTTCCGCAACCGAAAACCCAGGTTTAATTGTGACGTAAAACAGAAAAATCAGGAAGCGAGAAGACAGAATGAAACCCCAACTTTGAGGCAGCAAGCCAAAGGGAAACAAGGATACCGACCCCAGCCTGCCGCCTCTCACCCATGGCAACTGCAGCCTGTGACAGAGGTCCTCTTCAGGGGACTGGTTCCAGAGCACAAGCCATGCGTTGAGGTGACCCACACTATATCTAGCCAGTACCTCTCAAACTCATGCACTAAGTCAGGCTCTTTCCCCACCAGAGAGGTGACAGTCCATGTCCCAATTGCTAGTCTAGGTAGCCGGGAATCGGTCCGCAAGGCCCTCTGCTCCTGGCTGCCATCAGGCAGACATTGCACACAACCCCTACAGTGCCTCCTGCCAGTGGTGGGCCTACAGAAGGATGGGCCCATGTCCCTTTTTTGGGCTGTGCCCGGCCGGTCCCCATGGACTAAGGCCCAGCCACGAGATGCTTGCCCTCAGGCATGGGCCAGACATGGCTCCAGAGCAGGGCCCCGGTAACTCTGTCCCGGGCAGGATGAACTGTTGCCTTAATTTTCTACTCATAGGGGTCCTTTGAATTGCTAGTTGTCTGGTCCCTCATCCAGGACCGATTTGCCATGGGAGACCCTACCAGGGGCCAAAAGCCCCCCAACAACATAGCCCCTGGGATCCCTGGGACACACAAACCCCTCCACCAAGATAACGTCTGTAGCCAATTCACGGAAGGGTAGCCCCAGTGTTCAACAGCTAAATTCAGCTGGCTCCAAGTCTAAAAAAAAACCTGTTAAAATATTTAACTGCACTGTCTGAATTTAGTTTTTAGGAACACCATAAATAGGGCTAAAACAAACCAATTTATGTGCAGTGCATAGAGATGTGCTGAAAAATCTCACTTTGGTCATTTTACTGACAAGTTATAAAACATGATATAACTACAATGTTGAATATTGAGGAGACAAACAGGACAAAAAAAGAACAAGACTACAGAGAAGATTAATTTATTTAGTGAAACATGATTTCCTGTGACAACCCCACAGCTGCAATGTATCCAGTCTCACCCTGAAGTTATTGAGGTTAAAGCAGTACTTATGATACAGTTACAATGTCTCCAGTGTAACTCAGCTGTTAACCCATGAGGTCTATTTTAAAGCTTCTTATGCATGATATTATTCTAATATTAAATGTACAGAGTGTGTCTTTCACAAATCCAAACTGGAAGCTGGATCCATACAAGATGGGCCATAGAACTGAAGACTTGGCCTCCTATTCTACTTTTAAAGACTCCAGGAACCACATGTAAGCCTGCAGTCTGAAAGGGAAGTGCTCAGAGTTTGTATGTGAAGGAAATTATTTTAAATTAAATTCTGGATTTGACTGGGAGCCAGTTAAGAAGAACTAATAGCAGAGAAATATGGTCTGCGAACTGGACAGTACGCACTACCAGACTGGATGGTCCCGGATTGATATGTTCACACTATTAACAAAAGCTCTTATCTCTGCTAAATTCTACACACACAGGTTATTGAATTTATAGCATTTACTCACAAGGAATTTAATTGCTCCTGTAAAATTAAATTATTTGCTTGGATTAAGTTTTTTCTAGTGTGTGACTTATAATAGAAAAATAATTCCATAATCCTGTTCCTTCTAGTACAATGGAGCAGATACCAGTCCTGCTGGAGGTATTGAACTACATGTGCAACTAGTTTCCAGGTATTGTCTAATGCTACCAGTAGTGATACTGCCTGTAGGCAAAATCAAAACTAGTGAAAAAATCACCACCTTGTCGTGGTGGAGGTGTTTGTGTGTCCCAGAGATCCCAGGGGCTATGTTGTCTGGAGGCTTTTGTCCCCTGGTACGGTATCCCATGGCAAATTGGTCTTGGATGAGGGACCAGACATAGAGCAATTTAGAAAACCCCTATAACAAGACCATCAAGGGAACAGTTCACCCTGCCCAGGAAAGGGTTACCGGGGCCCCACCCTGGAGCCAGGCCTGGTGAGGGTGCCCGAGGGCGAGCATCTGGTGGCCGGGCCTTAGTCGGGCACCGTGGACTAAAAAAGGGACATGGGCCCATCTTCCTGCAGGCCCACCATCCGCAGGAGGCACCGTAGGGGTCGGGTTCAATGTGAGTCGGGCGGTGGCCAGTAGCGGAGGACCTGGTGGACCGATCCCCGGCTACCAAGACTGGCAATTGGGACATGGAATGTCACCTCTCTGGTGAGGAAGGAGCCTGAGTTAGTGGGTGAGGTTGAGAGGTACCAGCTAGATATAGTCGGGCTCATGTCAAAGCATGGCTTGGGCTCTGGAACAGCCTCCTGGAGAGGGGCTGGACTCTGTCTCAGTCTGGAGTTGCCCCCGGTGAGAGGCGGCAGACTGGGGTGGGTATCTTGGTATCCCCTCAGCTTGATGCTGGTATGTTGGGGTTTCTCCCAGTGGACGAGAGGGTTTGTTCCCTTCGCCTTCGGGTCAGGGAACGGGTTCTGACCGTTGTCTGCGCTGATGTGCCGAGCAGCAATTCAGAGTACCCAGCCTTCTTGGAGTCCCTGGGTGGGGTACTGGAGGGTGCTCATCCTGGGGACTCTGTTGTCCTACTGGGAGACTTCAGTGCTCACGTGGGCAATGACAGCAAGACCTGGAGGGGCGTGAATGGGAGGAACGGCCTCCCGGATCTGAACCCAAGTGGTGTTTTGTTATTGGACTTCTGTGCAAACCACAGTTTGGCCATAACAAACACCATGTTCAAACACAAGAGTGTCCATAAGTGCACGTGGCACCAGGACACTCTAGGCCACGGGTCGATGATCGATTTTGTAAACCCTGAGGCCATTTGTTTTAGACACTCGGGTAAAGATAGGGACTGAGCTGTCAACTGATCACCACCTGGTGGTGAGTTGGATCAGGTGGCGTGGGAGGCGCCTAAAAGTACAGTGAGGGTGTGCTGGGAATGCCTAGCAGAGGCCCCGGTCCGGAAATTCTTCAAATCACACCTCCGGCAGAGCTTCAACAGCATTCCGAGGGAGACTGGGAACATTGAGTCCCAATGGACCATGTTCAGCACCTCCATTGCCGAAGTCGCTGCAGTGAGCTGCGGCCGCAAGCTAGTTGGTGCCTTTTGTGGTGGTAATCCCTGAACCAAATGGTGGACACCAGAGGTGAGGGGAGCCAACAAGCTGAAGGAGTCCTACTGGGCTTGTTTAGCCTGTGGGACTCCGGAGGCAGCTGATAGGTACCGACAGGCCAATGCGGAATGTGGCGCGGGTGGTGGCTGAAGCAAAAACTTGGGTGTTTGAGGAGTTCGGAGAGGCCATGGAAAAAAACTTTTGAACTGCCTCGAAGAGATTCTGGCAAACCGTCAGGCGGCTCAGGAGGGGCACGTCTTCTGTGGCGGAGGCAGAGTCTGGGGACGAAGGGGATGACCCGCCAATCTCTGGGGGCGAGGTCACTGAGGCAGTTCAACAACTCCTTGGTGATAGAGCCCCTGGGGTGGACGAGGTCCGCCCCGAGTTCCTGAAGGCTCTGGATGTTGTAGGGCTGTCTTGGTTGACATGTCTCTACAATGATGCGTGGAGATCAGGGCCAGTACCCCTGGACTGGCAGACCGGGGTGGTGGTCCCCATCTTTAAGAAAGAGGAATGGAGGGTGTGTTCCAACTACAGGGGAATCACACTCTTCAGCCTCCCTGGGAAAGTCTATGCCAGGGTACTGGAGAGGAGAGGCCATCCATTAGTTGAACCTCGGATACAGGAGGAACAATGCGGTTTTCGTCTGGTTGTGGAACACTGGATCAGCTCTTTATCCTCTCAAGGATACTTGTGGGGTGTATGGGTGTTTGCTCAATCAGTCTACAGTACATGTGTCTTGTGGTCTTGGAGAAAGCATTCAACCGTGTCCCTCAAGGGTCCAGTGGGGTGGGGGGTGCTCCGGGAGCATGGGGTATCTGGCTCATTGCTACGGGCGGCCATTCAGTCCATTAAACAACCGTTGCAAGAGCTTGGGCCGCATAGCCAGCAATAAGTCGGACTCGATCCTGGTAGGTGATGGGCTCCGCCAGTGCTGCCCTTTGTCACCGATTCTGTTCATAATTTTTATCGACAGAATTTCTAGGCATAGCCAAGTGGCGGAAGGCTTTCACTTGGGTGGTCCCAGGATCGCATTTATGCTTTTTGCTGATGATGTGGTTCTGTTGGCTTCATCGGGTGATGGCCTCCAGCTCCCCTTGGAACGGTTTGTAGCCGAGTGTGAAGCCGTGGGAATGAGAATCAGCACCTCCAAATCAGAGGCCATGGTCCTCAGCCGGGAAAGGGTGGAGTGCCCACTCCGGGTCAGGGACGAGTTCCTGCCCCAAGTGGAGGAGTGTAGCGAGTGTAACGATAGCAACGGGTCTTGTTCACGAGTGACGGGAGAAGGGGACGGGAGATCGACAGACAGACGGTGCAGCTGCCGCAGTGATGCGGCCCCTGTGATGAAGCGAGAGCTAAGTGTAAAAGCAAAGCTCTCAATTTACCGGTCGATCTACGTCCCTACCTCACTTATGGTCACGAGCTGTGGGTAGTGACCAAAAGAATGAGATCGCAGACACAAGCGGCGGAAATGGGATTCCTCCAAAGGGTGGCTTGCCTCTCCCTTAGAGATAGGGTGAGAAGTTGGGCTATTCAGGAGGGGCTCAGAGTAGACAAGGTGACAAGGATGCCTCCTGGGTAAGGATTTCCGGGCATGTCTCACCGAGAGGAGGCTGCGGGGCAGACCCAGGACACACTGGAGAGATTATATCTCTTTCTGGCGTGGGAACACCTTGGTGTTCCCCCGGACAAGCTGAAGGAGGTGGCTGGGGAGAGGGATCTCTGCTTGGGTTGCTGCCCCCGTGAATTTCTGGCTCGTATATACATTGGCAAACCAGACCTCTGCAGATTACAACGCTTCAGAGAATAAACATAGTAAATAGTTACATCCACCTACAACCACAATGCTTGACAGTAAGTCGTATATGGAATGAAATATGGGCTGAACACAAGGCTGCCTGTAGTAGGCCAAAGAAACGCATCTTAGCGATAGCAACGGGACTAGCTTCTTACGTAGCAAAATACACAGATAAAGTCAAACAAGCATCACTCTCATCTTACAATACTCACATGGTAAGTACGCACACAGTATTAACTCACACAGGAATGCAAGTAAATACGTTACTCCTCCGACACACCTCTCATCTGTGCAGAACTGCGCTGAACACGTTCCCAACCGGAAGTACGGATACCGAGGTGCATCATGGGTAACGTAGTATAAAACAGCTACAGTGAACAAGCGGACTTTTAACACCCTCCTTTATACTTGTCTGCAGGGAGACAGAAAGACATCACAGAAATAAAACATATATATCAGAGGAACCTTCAGTCAAAAAGTAGCACAGACCTTCTCTCTCTCTCTCTCTTTTATAAATGTAGAAGGCGCTCTTTGATTTATCTACAGGAAACTGATTAGATAAAATGTGCCTACTGTCTATGATCGTGTGTGCATGTGTGTGAATGTGAACAGCAATTTTATGCATGGGAGACAAGGAATAGGACAAAAGTAGAGAAGAAAGGAAACCTATTGCACACACACCACTCCTCATTTCTCTAAAGAGCTATAAACACACATCAGTCACTAAGCCTTGGGCCCAGAGGAAACAAAGAAGTAAAAGGAAAGAAAGATTAAAGGGAAAAGAAAGAAGGAAAGATAGAAAGAACAGTAACCCACTGACTGCTTAAGTGTGGCCAGCTTGATAGCAGTTTATTTTATTTTGTCTAACATCCATCCATCCATCCATCTTCATCCGCTTTATCCGAGGCCGGGTCGCGGGGGCAGCAGCCTAAGCAAAGAGGCCCAGACCTCCCTCTCCCCAGCCACCTCCTCCAGCTTATCCGGGGGAACACCAAGGCGTTCCCAGGCCAGCCGAGAGATATAATCTCTCCAGCGTGTCCTGGGTCTGCCCCGGGGCCTCCTCCCGGTGGGACATGCCTGGAACACCTCACCCAGGAGGTGCCCAGGGGGCATCCTTGTCAGATGCCCGAACCACCTCAGCTGGCTCCTTTCGATGTGGAGCAGCAGCGGCTCTACTCTGAGCCCCTCCTGGATGGCCGAACTTCTCACCCTATCTCTAAGGGAGAGGCCAGCCACCCTTCGGAGGAAGCTCGTTTCTGCCGCTTGTATCCGCGATCTCGTTCTTTCGGTCACTACCCACAGCTCGTGGCCATAGGTGAGGGTAGGGATTTTGCGCATTTTGTCTAACAGTGTATTCTTGTATTGTTACCATTTTGTGATACTCCCTTTTCAGAACAAAGGGGAGTTTTCTTTTTCTCCACCTTTAGACTTTCTCACAGTTCAGACCATATTGCTTCATAAAACAGTAATTCCAATGTAATCTCTCTAGTTTGTAAGATATTCAGATAAGAATTCATACAATAAGGTCTGATCTAACAGACCTCAAGAACAGTTACATATTCATCGATTTAGTCTTCATCACCTCTCGTACACATATTTGAGAAAAAAAGGAATATTTTTATGAAATGCAATCAGGTCGCCCTCTTCTTTTACACTCCCCTGCATTACTAGTGTACTACTGGTGTAATGTTATCACTGTCACAGCATCAAGGTTCTAGTTTCAAACAGGCCTCAGGCAGGCTTGTTTGATTTGTTTGATTTCTTCACAAAGCTATGTATGTTTAACAATAAAACGGTTTATTTTGTTATTTGTAAATTGTGTCATAGACCACACAACATTTGTCCCTACTCAGTATACAATTTCTAAAAATAAAAGCTCAGAGAGGAAAGATTTAATTTTGTTTTCACAGAAGTACAGCTGTAAATGTTATACATTTTGCAAATTTATTTAAAGAAAAGTAAAAATTAACACTGTATAAAATTAACGGATGAAGAAAACTCTCTGAACATAGTATATGTCAGCATTAGTTTAATTCATTTTGCTGGAATTTGTAAATGTTTTACTCTTGAGTTCTTGTGCTGTGCAGCAGTCTAAAAACCAGTATTTTAACTGTAACTATAACATTTAAACTATAACATTTATGTTACAATAGACATGCACCCTGAGCAATCATAAACAGTAAAAACATTTTAAATTCACTGATTAATTTATTCAAAAAAAGGTGTAAAATATGTGGACCAAATCAATTTCATGAGTTTATAATATTTAATAAGTACATTTTCTGAAATGAGGAATTTATTGACGCATCAAATAATTTTTGTTGGACAAAACAACCTTTTTAGATGTTTAGAAATTTCCTTCATTTTAAGCCTGTATATTAATGGATTAAATAAAGGTTGATACAAAGCTAGCTGTAATGACACTATAAAGCGTGCAGTTTTAGGGAAATCTGATTCCACTCGAGATATGGTTACATCATAGACACCTAAACAGGAAAAGCTCACTAAAACCAGTATGTGGGGTAAACAGGTCTCTGCAGCTTTTTTCTTGATTACTTTACGACTGTTTTAAGAGACCATAAAGATTTTTGTGTATGTGAAAACTATAAAAAGAAGAGGAAGTATCACAAAATCAAAATAACAAATTATACCAAATACAATAACTAACCTTGATCTTACACACTGAAGAGTGTAAATTGCATTGTTACAAAATATTGATTTTAAATGAAAGGAACACAGTTTACTTTTAGCCATTCCTATTGCTTGGACTGCAATACTGTCAGGGTCCTGGGTCTGAGCGACCCAGGATCCCTGAGCAGTTATGTATTATATTATTATTATTGTATGTATATTTGGTGTTGCTGTCTTTCTCCCTGTTTGCGTGTGTGTATATGTGTTTCGGCGGGCGCCTTCAGGCCTGGTGGGTGTGGCCCTGCTGACGGTCTGGCCACACCTGAAGCCACACACCTGCTGCTGATCAGGCCTCGTTGGGGGAGCTACTTAGGAGAGTCTTGGAGCTCCCACCGACGCGGGATCATTCCGTGAGACTTCATGTTAGTCATCCTGTTGAGCTAGGTTAGTGTGTGTATGCCCGCGGTTATACAGTGGGGCAAAAAAGTATTTAGTCAGCCACCGATTGTGCAAGTTCCCCCACTTAAAATGATGACAGAGGTCAGTAATTTGCACCAGAGGTACACTTCAACTGTGAGAGACAGAATGTGAAAAAAAAAATCCATGAATTCACATGGTAGGATTTGTAAAGAATTTATTCGTAAATCAGGGTGGAAAATAAGTATTTGGTCACCTCAAACATGGAAAATCTCTGGCCCTCACAGACCTGTAACGTCTTCTGTAAGAAGCTTTTCTGTCCCCCACTCGTTACCTGTATGAATGGCACCTGTTTGAACTCATCATCTGTATAAAAGACACCTGTCCACAGCCTCAAACAGTCAGACTCCAAACTCCGCCATGGCCAAGACCAAAGAGCTTTCGAAGGACACCAGGAAAAGTATTGTAGACCTGCACCAGACTGGGAAGAGTGAATCTACAATAGGCAAGCAGCTTGGTGTGAAAAAATCAACTGTGGGAGCAATCATCAGAAAATGGAAGACATACAAGACCACTGATAATCTCCCTCGATCTGGGGCTCCACGCAAGATCTCATCCCGTGGGGTCAAAATGATCATTAGAACGGTGAGCAAAGATCCCAGAACCACACGGGGGGACCTGGTGAATGACCTGCAGAGAGCTGGGACCAAAGTAACAAAGGTCACCATCAGTAACACACTACAACGGCAGGGAATCAAATCCCGCAGTGCCAGACGTGTTCCGCTGCTGAAGCCAGTGCATGTCCAGGCCCATCTGAAGTTTGCCAGAGAGCACATGGATGATACAGCAGAGGATTGGGAGAATGTCATGTGGTCAGATGAAACCAAAGTAGAACTTTTTGGTATAAACTCAACTCGTCGTGTTTGGAGGAAGAAGAATACTGAGTTGCATCCCAAGAACACCATACCTACTGTGAAGCATGGGGGTGGAAACATCATGTTATGGGGCTGTTTTTCTGCCAAGGGGACAGGACGACTGATCCTTGCTAAGGACAGAATGAATGGGGCCATGTATCGTGAGATTTTGAGCCAAAACCTCCTTCCATCAGTGAGAACTTTGAAGATGAAACGAGGCTGGGTCTTCCAACATGACAATGATCCAAAACACACCGCCCGGGCAACAAAGGAGTGGCTCCGTAAGAAGCATTTGAAGGTCCTGGAGTGGCCTAGCCAGTCTCCAGACCTCAACCCCATAGAAAATCTGTGGCGGGAGTTGAAAGTCCGTGTTGCTCGGCGACAGCCCCATAACATCACTGCTCTCGAGAAGATCTGCATGGAGGAATGGGCCAAAATACCAGCTACTGTGTGTGCAAACCTGGTAAAGACCTATAGTAAACGTTTGACCTCTGTTATTGCCAACAAAGGTTATGTTACAAAGTATTGAGTTGTATTTTTGTTATTGACCAAATACTTATTTTCCACCCTGATTTACGAATAAATTCTTTACAAATCCTACCATGTGGATTCATGGATTTTTTTTTTCACATTCTGTCTCTCACAGTTGAAGTGTACCTCTGGTGCAAATTACTGACCTCTGTCATCATTTTAAGTGGGGGAACTTGCACAATCGGTGGCTGACTAAATACTTTTTTGCCCCACTGTATGTGTCCTGACAGCTGCGTCTATTGTGTCCCCAGGAGAAGTGTGGAGCGCCAGACGGCAGCCAGCACGAGGAGTGCTGAGACACGGGAGCAGAGAGCACTGAGGCACGAACTATTCACGGAGAGACACGACACTGGAGTCAGGGAAAGCACGGGGATTTATTGTTGTTTTGTTCCACCACTGTAAATAAACGCACTGCTTGTACATAGAGCACCGCGCCTGGGTCCTCCTTCCCCACACCCCCCACGGTTTGCCATGCCGAACCGTGACAAATACAGGTACAAGCCAAGCTATGACCAGGAAAATACTCACAGTGCTTTTTCTCATGATGGTTGGATATTGTAGAGGTTTGCATATAGCCATATATCTGTCATAGGCAATGGCTGCCAAGAGAACAAACTCTGAAGAACCCAGAGAATAAATTATGGAAAACTGAAAGAGACATGCTGAATATGATATGATTTGTTTTTTAGATAAAAAGTCAATCAGGAGTTTTGGGTAAATAGTTGTGGCGTAAATAACAACGTTCAGTAGCAATGCTGCAATAAAAGTGTACATAGGTTTGTGGAGATTTTTGTGGATCAAAATGAGGTATATAATAATAGAGTTACTGCAAGTTATTAGAATATATAATGTGAACATAATAAAAAAATAAAAATATCTGTATTAATTTCCACATGTCTATCAAAACTTATATAGGTAACATTTAATTCTTCATCCATTAATGTTTTAAAAAACTACAAAATGTTTCATTAAACAAATTGCGCAAGGTGAATAAATGGAAAATATTGAAAAATGCACCATCATGCAAACAGTGAGCAGTTACAGTCTGTGGAAGGTTTTTATCAGACAAATTAAGCCTCAAGGAGCTGAACACTGGAGGTTCATCTCACCCTTTTCATTCTCTTTTGCTTAGCACTGCACAACTTCAACACAAATTTTTTTTAGCTGAGATATGAAATCTTACACAATGGACTAGATTGAACTGGTTTAACTTGAGAAATGGAATTTAGGATGGATGCAAAGAGTGGCAGGTAACTTAAGTGCTGAAGCGCTAATCACAGAGTTGATTTCATAAGATCTGATGTAGGAGCAAGCTTGCAAGACAAGGACTTTACAGGAATTTCTTTATCTGACCGGGGTGTATTCTGTTCAGTGTCCTTGAGCAAGGCCTCATCGCCAATCAAAATTGATGGGTGATATTACAGAAGCCTCAAACAGAGATAAACCTGAGCTTATCTCAGGCTTATCTCTGCTCTGGCTTCTCCAGTCTGCATGTCAAATATCCTTGGGCAAGATACTAACTATGGGCAGAACTTTGTGTCATCAGAAACTGAATTTAAATAAATTAAATTCAAATTGTAGTTTAGTGTCAGGTGCTCCTTAGGCTTGCTAAAGGCTACTGGTGCTTCTGCGGACCAGACAAAGGGGACTCTACTGGAAGTGAGTGGTGTAAAGGGTGCAGTTACCTGGCTATAGTTGTAAATGAACCTATAGTAGAAACTAAGGAAGCCAAGGATGTACTGCAACAGTTGTCGACTAGGCTGGGAGTATGCCACTGGGTCATAACCCGCACATTCACTGGATCAGTCTTCACTTGCCGTCTTTGCCAGTCCGAGAAAGTGACAGAGGAAGAATGTAATTCACATTTTTCAGCCTTTAAACCCAACCTGTTCTCCAGAAGCTATTGCAGGATACTGCAGACATGGATGACATGCTATTCAGGGAACTTGAAAAAAATATGTCATGCAGGTAAGCAAAATATTGATAAAAAAAATATAAATTTTTAAGTCTCTTAATACATCATTAATTAGAGCCTTCAAGACATTCGGAGCATTAGGGTGTCACTAATACCTGAAGTGACCTAGGGGTAGTGTTGGGCAAGTTACTTTGAAAAAACAACTAGTTATAGTAACTAGTTACTTCTTGAATAAAGTAATTGAGTTAGTAACTGCATGTCTTGGGACTGTGGGAGAAAGCCGGAGTACCCGGAGGGAACCCACGCAAACACGGGGAGAACATGCAAACTCCACACAGAAAGACCCCGCCTGATGGTGGAATTGAACTCAGAACCATCTTGCTGTGAGGCCACAGTGCTAACCACAGCAGTTTGTGGGGTTAGGGTAATTGATTAATCCAAATTGCCCATAGGTGTGAATGCGGGAGTGAATGTGAGTGCGAATGGTTGTCTGTCTCTGTGTGTTAGCCGTGCGACAGACTGGCGACCTCTCCAGGGTGTACCCCGCCTCTCGCCCTATGACAGCTGGGATAGGCTCCAGCGCCCCCCGCGACCCTGAAAAGGATAAGCATAAGCGAATGGATGGATGGAGTTAGTAACTGAGGTATAATTGGCCATTATTGACTACTTTTGGTTTTACCTCTACATTTCGCCTTGAAAAAACTATTTACCTTGCCTTGTTTGGTATCATTCTTTACAACCTCACATGTTTGAATTGACTTTATTTTTTATTTTAACATACTATATTAAGATAAAATCAAAAATCAGACAAAAAACATAAATCCAGAGTAGAAAAACCCAAGATGGCGACACGTAAACTCTCGGCGTAGCGTCTCCCTCTGGACTGAAATAGGGCTTTGGACAAAGCGGGCCGGTCTAAATACTGACTCTGGGTAGGCAAACCTGAGTCTACCATGTCCGCCTCCACCTGGACTTTGGATTGACGGGCCGGAGCCTGCCGGTGCCTACTGCGTCTACTAGATTCCTGGGAGGGCAGGCTGGGCCCTGCCCTGTCCTCCTTGTCCTCCCCCGCTCGGACTTGGAGCTAGCAGGCCGGGGCCTGTTGCGTCCCCCAGACTCGGAGCTAATCAGGCCGGAGCCCGCTGCATTCCCCGGACTCGGAGCTGGCAGGCCGGAGCCGGCTACATTGTCCGTATTTCGAAGCTAACGAAGCCAGAGTCTGCTACACCGCCCGGACTCGGAGCTAACAGGACGGAGCCTGCTATACTGCCTGGACGCAGAGTTAACAGGCCGGAGACTGCTACACCGTCCGGACACGCAGCTAACAGGCCGGGCTGGAGCCTGCTACGACGCACCTCCATCTGATCCCCGGATTGCTTAGTCCACCTCCGCTCGGATTCGGAGCTAATAGGTTGGAGCCTTTTGTATTCACCCCCATTTTGGACCCTGGGCTATCATTATGAAGACAAGGACACTTATCGAAGCTTTATTGTGTGTATTCGTGGTTTGGGACTTGGGACATTGCGGTGCTCCTTGGGTGAGAACTGCAAAATATGAGCTGAGTATGGGTGAAACTTATTTTAGTGGCACTAGGTCAACTGTAGCAGTGCACCTGGAGTCACCAACGATTCATTTGGCTCTGGTTGTTAGCTTAAATCAATATGAAGTATTACCCAAATTACAAGGTTCCCTTGTTCTGTATAATCTTTCATGTTCACTTAAGAAAAAGCAGTATTTGTCGTTAACATCTGCAAAGTACGAAAATGCTTTTAAATGTAATATGAAACGAAGGTTAATGATGATTGTTTTACTTTTACTTATATCCGGAGATGTGCAACCAAATCCTGGACCTGAGTTGAAAAGTGTCCAGACCCCTGCCGATTTTAAATCTCAGCCAGGGTTAAAATGTGTTCATCTAAACGTACGCAGTTTATTACACAAGATGGACTTGGTCAGAATTTGGGCGAAATCGACAAACGCGGATATTGTGATTATCTCCGAAACTTGGTTGTCCAAATCTATTACAGATGATGACATCAACATAACGGGATACAATCTTTATTGTACAGATAGGCCTAGGAAAGGTGGAGGCGTAGCAATTTATGTTAAATCAAGATATGAAGTATCCATTGTTTTATCTGAATCTATTCCTAAACAAATGGAATTCTTGGCTTTGAATATTAAAATAGTAAAGTCTCTCTCTATAACAGTTGTTGGGTGCTATAGGCCTCCATCTGCTGTAAAGGAAACTTTATTATCTCTAAAGTATCTTCTGTCCAAATTAAATTATAACGAACTTCTATTGGCCGGAGACTTGAACTGGGACTGGCTGAATATAGCTTCTGATGAATTTAAATCCTTCTGTGACTCTGTTAATCTTAGCCAGTTGGTCAACCTACCTACAAGGCCAAATATAAAGAGTCCTGACAAATTTACTTTGATTGACCTAATTCTAACAAATGTCCCTCATAAGTTCCTGTCTCTAGGCGTGTTCTGTAATGATTTAAGCGATCATTGTGTAGTTGCTACCTGTAGGAACACTAAAATCCCTAAATGTAAACCGTGTATCATCTATAAAAGAAATTTTAAAATATTTAATGAGCAAGCGTTTCATTATGATTTGTCCATGGTAAATTGAGAAAATTTGAGTCTGATACCAGACATCCATCTGGCTTGGGCTTATTTTAAAGAAATTTTTATGAAGATTTTAAATAAGCATGCACCTGCCAGAAAATTTAGGGTCAAGGGACGGGAGAACCCTTGGTTTTCATCGGAATTATCAGAGTCCATCCATCAGCGCAATGTGGCATGGGCAAAAGCTAGGAAAAACGATTCCCTGACTGACTGGTTAGATTTCAGGAAATTAAGAAACAAATGCACGACACTTATCAAGAAGGCTAAGTCAGAATATTATTTATCTGTTACTACAGAAAACCTCAATAACCCTCAGAAATTTTGGAAAGTAATTAAGTCCTTATCTATAAATAAAATATCACAGGCTCTTCCAAAATTCATTTTAAAAGATTCTGTCCCAGTTTATGACCAGTGTTGGTCAAGTTACTTGAAAAAAGTAATCAGTAACTAATTACTGATTACTTCCCCCAAAAAGTAATCCAGTTACTTTACTGATTACTTATTTTCAAAAGTAATTAATTACTTAGTTACTTTTTAAAAACACGATTTACAACCTGAATAGGTGATAAAGCGATAGATCTTTCAGCCCAATTCTACTTTTTCTGCATAATCCATCACACAAAATGTAATCAAATGGAAAAGTCCCTTTTTAAAACTTGTTTTATTAGTTTTAATCTTTTAACTTTATGCATCAAGCTATAATTTTATTATATGCAACATTCTCTGACTGGAAGAAATTTGTTTAATATTTAAACCTATTTTCTGCACATTCCAGCACATAAAATAATTGTTTTTGTGTGTTTACACTCACTCTTTCAAATAGATGCAAGTAAAACACAACAGAAAATAAATAAAGTCAAAGACTAGCGGTCCTTTTGCTCTATTTTCACCTGTAAAGCAGGAGCGGGGTAGGCGGAGGTTTATCCTGGTGCAGGTGTGCCGCAGCAGTCAGTTAAAGAATCCGCGAGTTTCCCTGTGAGTTTCCCATTACGTCGTAGCGTACTCGGTGCTTGCTTGGACGTTTAGGGGGGTTTTTTTCGCAGTAGAAAGAAGTTTTCTTCCCACGCACAATGCTAATGGACGCTAATGTTTTTGTCACTTTTTATGGAATCAAACTCAAAGTAAGGTCAGTACTTCCACGCTTTCATACTCTCTCCCACGCTCGATATATGATCCACTGTTGATCTGCACACAGCTGTTGTCACGAACGTGGCACTTGCTTATGCTGGGCAGACACTGTGCGATTTTTTTCAGTCGCGCGATTCAGCTCCTGCTCAAACTATACGATTGACTCGCAGGAGTTAGAAGTTCATAGGTCACGATGCAGGGTCTCACACTATACGGCCCGATGCTCTGATGCGACCTGAGTGCTCACACTGTGCGTCCATAAAATGAAGGTTATAACAGAAATTCTGTCGCTCGCTCTCCCTCTCTGTCTTTCACTCACACAGACACACCACCACCATCAACTTTGCTAAATTGCTAATGAAAAACATTGAGCAGCAGTGTAGATCCAACTATTTTCAAGGTTGTTGTGTCGTGATAATTTTGTGAGGCCACATCGAAAAGGCTCGGATGAGCTTTCCAAAGTTCTACAAGTTGTACCTCCATCGCTTGTGTCCAGATCACACGCTGCACTGCCGTGCTGTGCCGTCTTTTTCACTGACATTTGTGTTTGCGCGTGCGCAGTGTGACAAACTGCGGTGACAAACTGCGGTGACACCCTCACGACGGTCGCGAGGATTTCAAACCTGTTTGAAATCCTCGCGACCGTCGTGAGCGATTGATGATCGGGAGCTCGTCGTGAGGTGTTAATCGCGTCTCGTTACCCCACGTATACTACACGATGCACGACGAAGGCCAAAATTGGGCCGATCGCCAAAACGGTCGCACGACTCAAAAATCGGCTCAAAATGGGCCAAAAATCGCACAGTGTAAGCCCAGCATTACATCACTGTCATGAGACATTCTCGCAAAAAAATCACGGTTTTAGTAACGCAGTAACGCAGCGTGCCTACGGCAAAGTAACGGTAATCTAATTACCGTTACTGCCCATCTCTGTTTATGACAGAACTGAGGTCTTAAATAGCTTTAACAAGCACTTCGTAGCTACTGGTTTTTTATTTAACTCTGTTGGAGCAGCCCCCATGATTCCCTGCACAGAACCCCAAACATATTTTGGGGAGCTTTTTGATTTTTCTCCTTTTTCTGTCCAGGAAGTGCATAAAGCTCTTAAAGCCTTAGATCACAGGAAACCCCCAGGGCCAGACTTAATAGAGCCCTATTTTCTGAAAATAGCAGCTGATTACATTGCACAACCGCTTACGATCGTTTTTAATCTTTCAATCCAAAATAAAGAAATTCCACTTGTTTGGAAGTCTGCTTTTGTTACGCCAATATTAAAAGGAGGCGACCCAGCCATTCTGACTAATTACAGGCCAATATCAAACTTGTGTGTCTTGGCAAAAGTCCTCGAGTCTCTCGTCAGTGAGCAATTAAAAGAGTTCTTGTACTCTAATGAAGTTCTCTCAAAACTGCAATCTGGGTTCAGAAAACAGCATAGTGCTGTTACGGCTGCCACAAAAGTGATAAATGACATACTTGTTGCTCTTGATAAAAAACAGCACTGTGCTTCTCTCTTTATCGACCTGTCAAAAGCTTTCGACACTGTGGATCACGCCATTTTAAAGCACAGGCTTCTTTCTTTGGGGCTGTCTAGACATGTCGTCTCCTGGTTCACTAACTATTTGAGTGACAGGACTCAATGCATTAAATGTGAAAATCTGTGCTCAGAACTTTTGAATATTCATACTGAGGTGCCACAGGGTTCAATTTTAGGACCTCTGTTGTTCATCATGTATATAAATGATTTGGGACAAAATGTGTCCAATGCTAGTATGCATTTTTATGCTGATGACACAGTTATTTATTCCTTTGGCTCAAACCTTGAAAAGGCAATAGAATCTTTGCAGAAAGCTTTTGACGTGGTTCAGCACACACTTCTAGAGCTGAAATTGGTTCTCAATGCTGAAAAGACAAAGCTAATGTTGTTTTCAAACATGAAGAGATTTCCTCAAACTGTCCCTTTGGTGTCCACTCTTGAGGGAAACCTCATAGAAGTGGTGCATACGTATAAATATCTTGGCTTTTTAATTGATCATTCTCTGACCTTTAAATCTCACATAGACAATCTTGTGAAAAAACTCAAACTAAAATTGGGATTTTTCTTTCGAAACAAATTTTGCTTTTCTTTTGAGACAAAAAAGCGTCTTGTAAATGCCACATTTTTTATCTGTTTTAGATTATGGTGATCTGCTGTACATGAATGCTTCCGCCCAGTGTCTTCATAAGACTGACTCAGTATATCATGCCTCTTTACGGTTTATTACAAACTGTAGGGCCTTGACCCATTGTTGTGATCTGTACGCTCGAGTGGGATGGCCTTCGTTGTCCTCCAGGAGGTTTGTTCACTGGTGCATCTTTATTTATAAGGCCCTGCTTGGACAAATGCCCACCTACATTTGCGATCTGCTCACACGGAGAAGTACTGTTTCTTACAGCCTGCGTTCAAGTGATCTTTTTTTGCTCAATGTTCCATTTGTCAGAACTGAACTGGGAAAGAGGGCTTTTACTTATGCTGCCCCTTTCACATGGAACATGATGCAAAAAGACTGGAAGATAGCAGATCTTATTTCATTAAATGCTTTTAAGTCCAGATTGAGAGAGCCAGAGAAAAATGTTTTTAAAATGTAATTGTTACTTATAATATGTATGTAACTTTGTAATTTCAACATGTTGTCGCCTCTTGGCCAGGACTCCCTTGAAAAAGAGGTTTTTAATCTCAATGGGACTTTTCCTGGTTAAATAAAGGTTAATAAATAAAGAAAAAAGAAAAAAGTTATATTTTTCACTGTAACAAACACAAACATTAACAAAACATTTTCATAACCTGAAATGCAAATATAAATGGTAAATTTTTAAAACGTATGCACAAGTCTTGCAAACCACAAAGTTATTTGTAGCTATGTACCTAAAAATGCAGCCAAGGCATTTTTTTAAATCACCATTTCAAACTATTTACAGAACAGTCAGACATTCTGCATCAAATAAGATGCCACACAAATTATTTGTTTCACTCCAAAAAATTATTTCTGTTCACTATAAGATAAAGGAGCCATCACTAGCCTAATACCTGTAGATGGTGTATCACTGCAGTCTGTCTTTGGTGGCTTTTTGGCAGCAAGTGCGACATTCAGCAGTTGCCTCATTGTTCTAACATACAAAAAAACAAAACAAAACTATTGGTTACACTACACACTAACTATACAACACACTAGCTACACACTCCAAACAAGCTAAAAGTCACAAATCTCTCACATCTCCATCTCTCATTACTCCAAAAACTTCCCCCTCTTCAATGAAATGCCACATGTTGCCATACCATTTTTTGATTGTTTGGCATTGTAAATCTTTACACCAATAGGAACTGGTGGGTTTTTTTTGTGTTTTTCTTGCAAGCAGAGAGTGGTTTAAAGTGCTTTCCTTAGAAAATGCTGTTTTCACAGTTTCTTCCTGCAGTAGACATAGCGATAGTATTCAGGAAAAAAACATTGTGTATAATTTTTTAATCATAACTCTGGTTTTACGTGGCCTATCAACGTAATTTAAAAACAGGTATATACAGGGAGTGCAGAATTATTAGGCAAATTAGTATTTTGTCCACATCATCCTCTTCATCCATGTTGTCTTACTCCAAGCTGTATAGGCTCGAAAGCCTACTACCAATTAAGCATATTAGGTGATGTGCATCTCTGTAATGAGAAGGGGTGTGGTCTAATGACATCAACACCCTATATCAGGTGTGCATAATTATTAGGCAACGTCCTTTCCTTTGGCAAAATGGGTCAAAAGAAGGAATTGACAGGCTCAGAAAAGTCAAAAATAGTGAGATATCTTGCAGAGGGATGCAGCAGTCTCAAAATTGCAAAGCTTCTGAAGCGTGATCATCGAACAATCAAGCGTTTCATTCAAAATAGTCAACAGGGTCGCAAGAAGCGTGTGGAAAAACCAAGGCGCAAAATAACTGCCCATGAACTGAGAAAAGTCAAGCGTGCAGCTGCCAAGATGCCACTTGCCACCAGTTTGGCCATATTTCAGAGCTGCAACATCACTGGAGTGCCCAAAAGCACAAGGTGTGCAATACTCAGAGACATGGCCAAGGTAAGAAAGGCTGAAAGACGACCACCACTGAACAAGACACACAAGCTGAAACGTCAAGACTGGGCCAAGAAATATCTCGAGACTGATTTTTCTAAGGTTTTATGGACTGATGAAATGAGAGTGAGTCTTGATGGGCCAGATGGATGGGCCCGTGGCTGGACTGGTAAAGGGCAGAGAGCTCCAGTCCGACTCAGACGCCAGCAAGGTGGAGGTGGAGTACTGGTTTGGGCTGGTATCATCAAAGATGAGCTTGTGGGGCCTTTTCGGGTTGAGGATGGAGTCAAGCTCAACTCCCAGTCCTACTGCCAGTTTCTGGAAGACACCTTCTTCAAGCAGTGGTACAGGAAGAAGTCTGCATCCTTCAAGGAAAAACATGATTTTCATGCAGGACAATGCTCCATCACACGCGTCCAAGTACTCCACAGCGTGGCTGGCAAGAAAGGGTATAAAAGAAGAAAAACTAATGACATGGCCACCTCATTCACCTGATCTGAACCCCATTGAGAACCTGTGGTCCATTATCAAATGTGAGATTTACAAGGAGGGAAAACAGTACACCTCTCTGAACAGTGTCTGGGAGGCTGTGGTTGCTGCTGCACGCAATGTTGATGGTGAACAGATCAAAACACTGACAGAATCCATGGATGGCAGGCTTTTGAGAGTCCTTGCAAAGAAAGGTGGCTATATTGGTCGCTGATTTGTTTTTGTTTTGTTTTTGAATGTCAGAAATGTATATTTGTGAATGTGGAGATGTTATATTGGTTTCACTGGTAAAAAAAAATAATTGAAATGGGTATATATTTGTTTTTTGTTAAGTTGCCTAATAATTATGCACAGTAATAGTCACCTGCACACACAGATCAATCAATCAGTCTTTATTCATAAAGCACTTTTCATACAAAAAATGTAGCACAAAGTGCTTTACATAGTTAAAAACAGCCCACCCCACCCTCCAACTCACTCCCCACACTCTCATTAACATAAATGATGTGAATACACACATATCCCCCCCACACACACACACACACGTGCGCACACTTAAAGAGTAAAAATTGGGCTGGGCTCGCATGAGCCAAGTGAGGAAACACTATAACAGGGAGCCGTCTGCACTGGGAGCCGGTCACAGACCACAGCCTCCAGGCTGGGCACACAGCAGGAGGGAGGAAAAGGAGCCCCCCAGCCAGGCTGAGAGGACCCCCAGAGACCCAGCAGCCACGGTCGATCACAGTCCCGGTGCAGAAAGCCCCCTCCGAGGAAACACTGGAGATATGACACAATACGATGTATACAGGGTAAAATGATAAAATAAATAAGAACGGGATACAATATAAATATAAATATAAATATAAATATAAATATAAATAGAGTAAGAAGATTAAAAAATTAATAACAATAAAATCAATAAATATTAGGTAAAGCCTAAATTAATAATAGAATAACAGGATAGAATAAATAAGCATAAAATTAATAAACGCTAAGTAAAAGCTAAATTAAAAAGGTGGGTCTTGAGCCTGTTCTTAAAAACATGTACGTTCTCTGCGGCCCTGAGCTCCTCCGGCAGGCTGTTCCACAGACGAGGACCATACCACTGAAAAGCTGCCTCTCCGTGAGTATGTGTTCTTTAGGGACAATCAAAAGGCCAGCACCAGAGGACCTCAGGGTCCGCGAGGGTTCATATGGTAAAAGCAGATCTGAGAGATAAGAAGGCCCAAGACCATTAAGACATTTAAAAACCAATAAAAGATCCTGAAACACACGGGGAGCCAATGCAGCGATTCTAAAACCGGTGTAATGTGGGCCCGCCCTCTGGTCTTCGTCAGCACACGAGCTGCCGAGTTTTGCAAAAGTTGTAAAGTTGAAATATTCTTCTTAGGAAGACCAGAGAGCAGGGCATTACAGTAATCAATGCGACTGGTAATAAAAGCATGCATCAGCATCTCTGTGTTGGCCCAAGAGAGAATAGGGCGGACTCTGGCTATATTTTTTAGATGATAAAATCCAATTTTGGTTACATGTTTAATATGTGGGATAAAACCAAGCTCAGAGTCAAAAATAACACCCAGGTTTTTCACTTGTAGCGAAGGACATAGTGAAAATGCCTCTAATTTAGACAACAGTTTCTCTCTCTGAGCCTCGGGACCGACGATTAAAACTTCAGTCTTGTCCTGGTTAAGCTGTAAAAAGTTTTCTGCCATCCAAGATCTTATATCTAAAATACAGTTAAAAAGGGCATCCATTGGTCTGGTGTCATCAGGAGACATAGAGATGTACAGCTGCGTGTCATCAGCGTAACTGTGAAAGTTCACTCCATGCCTCCTGATGACACTGCCGAGAGGGAGCATATATAAATTAAAAAGTACAGGGCCTAAAACCGACCCTTGAGGCACACCACATGTCATTTTATGGATCTTAGAGGAGCATGTGATTATGCGAACATGCACCCGGTCAAATCTTTCTGCTCACCGGACCTGGAGTACCTGATGGTTAAGTGCCGGCCATTCTGGCTACCGAGGGAATTTACAGCAGTGATTATTACGGCTGTTTACATTCCCCCACAAGCCGACACTGACCGAGCACTCAGGGAACTGTACAGCGCGATCAGCAGCGAGGAAACCGCACACCCAGAGGCAGCGTTTATCACGACCGGGGACTTTAATAAGGGAAACCTGAAGAAAGTCTCACCAAAACTCCACCAACACATCCACTTCAACACTCGTGGAGACCGGCTACTTGACCACTGCTACACCTCTTTCCGGGATGCGTACAAAGCCCTCCCCCGCGCCCCATTCGGCCAATCAGATCACCACTCCATCCTCCTCCTGCCCGCCTACAGGCAGAAGCTGAAACAGGAAGCTCCAACCCGGAGGGCGGTGCACTGTTGGACGGACCAATCGGAGTCTGCGCTGCGGAACTGTTTTGATCACGCGGACTGGGAAATGTTTCACGTGGCTGCTAGGGACATTGATGAGTACACAGACTCAGTCTGCGGATTTATCAGGAAATTCGTGGAAGATGTCGTCCCATCCAGAACAGTTAAATCCTTCCCAAATCAAAAACCCTGGATTAACGGAGATGTTCGCGTGGCACGGAGCACCGCCTTTGCCTCCATAAACACATCGGACTACAAACACGCACATTACCAACTCCGGAAGACGATCAAAGCAGCCAAACGTGAGTACAGGGACAGGGTGGAGCAACAGTTTGACAACCCTCGGAGTATGTGGCAGGGACTAAACACGATCACAGACTTTAGAGGGAAACCCAGCACACCGCAGACCACGGCCTCTCTGTGTGAGGATCTAAACGTATTCTACGCTAGATTCGACACAGCGAACACCATGAGACCGGACAGTGTGCGCACCACGGATGACGTCAGTGCGCACACTGTGTCTGAGGAGGATGTGCGGAAGTGCTTCAGGAAGGTGAACGCACGCAAAGCTACTGGTCTGGACGGGATTCCCGGCCGCGTCCTCAAGTCATGCACGGCTCAGCTGGCTGGAGTGTTCACACACATCTTCAACCTTTCCCTCTCTCTGTCTGTAGTCCCAGCCTGCTTCAAAATGGCCACCATCGTCCCTGTACCCAAGTCCTCCACCATCTCCTCATTGAACGACTGGCGACCTGTAGCCCTGACCCCCATCGTGAGCAAATGCTTCGAGAAGCTGGTCAGGGACTTCATCCGCTCTGCACTACCCGACTCACTGGACCCTCTACAGTTCGCATACCGCCACAACAGGTCCACTGATGATGCCATAGCCCTGACACTACATACTGCCCTGTCACACCTGGAGAAGAGAGACACGTATGTGAGAATGCTGTTTGTAGATTACAGCTCAGCATTCAATACCATCGTTCCCTCGAAGCTGGACAGGAAACTGCAGGATCTAGGACTGAGCAGCTTCCTCTGCAGCTGGATCCTTAGCTTCCTGTCTGACAGACGCCAAGTGGTCAGACTGGGCAGCATCACCTCATCCTCCATCACACTGAACACTGGTGCTCCACAGGGGTGTGTACTGAGGCCTCTCCTATACTCACTCTACACCTACAACTGCACAGCCACTAACAACTCCAACATCATTGTGAAGTTTGCGGACGACACTACAGTGGTGGGTCTTATCACCAATGGTGATGAGACGGCTTACAGGGAGGAGGTCAGCGCCCTGACCCACTGGTGTCAAGACAACCATCTCACCCTCAACGTCGCAAAGACAAAGGTGTTGATAGTGGACTTCCGGAGGTGCAGAGAAGTACACACCCTCATCACCATCAACGGCGCTGCTGTGGAGAGAGTGAGCAGCTTCCGGTTCCTTGGTGTACATCTGGCTGAGGATCTTACGTGGTCAGTACACACAAACAAAACAGTGAAGAAGGCGCAGCAGCGCCTCTTCTTTCTCAGGAGACTGAAAAGATTCGGCATGAGCCCCCGCATCCTCAGGACCTTCTATCACTGTGCCATTGAGAGCATCCTCACTGGATGCATCACCACCTGGTATGGCAACAGCACCGCCTACAACTGCAAAGCTCTCCAGCGAGTAGTGCGGTGCTCTGAACGGATAATTGGAGGTGTGCTTCCCTCCCTCCAAGACATCTACAGGAAGCGGTGCCTGAGGAAAGCGGGGAGGATCATCAAGGACTCCAGTCACCCCAGCCATAAACTGTTCAGACTACTTCCATCAGGAAGGAGGTTCTGCAGCATCCGGTCCCGTACCAGCAGACTGAGAGACAGCTTCTTCCACCAGGCCATCAGACTGCTGAACACTTCATAGACACCTCAGCTTCACTACTGGAACTTTAACATTATGCACTCCATACTGTACAGTAATGCCACTGTTTTGCACATGTCTCAACTCTGTATATTTTTATATATTTTATTTATTGTTTACTCTATTTAACTTGTAAAATATGTGTACACACACACACACACACACACACAGAAAAATATTTAGTATACACATCCAGGAATGCATATACTATTATATATTGTACATATATTTATTAGTTTCAGATGTAGCCATTCTTGTATTTTGCTTGTTTACATTCTTGTATTTTGCACAACTCTGTTGCTTGTGAAGCTCGCACACAAGAATTTCACTCACATGTACTGTACCAATGTACCTGCACATGTGATGTGACAATAAAAGTGATTTGATTTGATTTGATTTGTATCCATACTCACCATAAAAGTTCTGTCAGAGAGATAGGAAGTGAACCAGTTGTGTACAGCACCAGAGAGGCCCACCATGTGTTTCAGTCTGTTTAAAAGAATAGCGTGGTCTACTGTATCAAAGGCTGTGCTTAGATCCAGTAGTAGAGCTTTTGGGCGTCCCAGTTACATCTAAGATCATTTAAAACCTTTAGGAGAGCAGTCTTTGTGCTGTGGTTCACCCTAAATCCAGACTGGAATATCTCCAGGATCTGTCTATCATTCAAAAAGTCATTAATCTGAGTAAAAACAAGTTTTTCTAAGATTTTACTTAAAAATGGTAAGTTGGATAGAGGTCTGTAGTTATTAAAATCATTACAATCCAAATTGCTCTTCTTCAGAAGGGGCCTCACCACCGCCGTTTTAAAGGCAGCAGGGAAGACACCCAACTGAAGAGAGCAATTCATCATGTATAAAAGCTCAGCCTCAAAAAATCCATAAAGTGTTTTAAAGAGTGAAGAAGGGATTGGATCTAAAAGACATGTGGTGGGTCTCACTGTGGAGAAAACTTTCTGAAGGTTCTCAGCATTAACCAGGACAAAGCTGTCCAGTGTCTCCTCAGCTACAATCGAGCCCTCAGATGTGTTTACAAACATATCGCGATTAGATAAAATATCAGATCTGGTGGTGCTGATTTTTCCCCTGAAGTGGTCTGCAAACTGCTCACAGAGCGAGTCTGTGGGGGTTCTTTGGGAGCTGTTAAAATCAGGGTTAAATAAATGATCCATGGTGGAAAAGAGGACCTTGGGATTATTTTTGTTATTACTGATTATTTTGGCGAAGTATGAATTTCTTGAATTCCTTAATGTATTATTGTACATTTTAAGTTGCTCGGAAAATATTTGATGGTTGATAGTATTTTTATTTTTCCTCCATCTCCTTTCTGCTGCCCTGCAATTTCTTTTGAGTTTTTTGACTTCTTCGTTTCTCCAGGGTGATACATGTTTTACGTTAATCTGTTTGGTGGTGAGTGGAGCAACGGAGTCAAGGCTTTTCTTCAGTTTGCTGTTGAAATGATTAAAAATCAAATCACAGGGTGCAGGTAAAATCACAGGGGGGCATTCGTCTAAAGCCCTGGTAAAATTTGCAGCCACTTCAGAGGTTAGATAGCGCCGCCTCACAGTTCGCACCGAGGTCTCCCGCTGAATAAAACCGGTGATGTTAAAAAACACACAGTAGTGGTCAGAGACAGCCCAGTCAACAACAGAGGACACGCTGGTGGACAGCCCATGGGTGATGACCAGGTCCAGAGTGTGTCCTCTGTTGTGAGTCGGCTGTGTGACGTGCTGGGTAAAATCCAAACAGTGAAGAATGTTTAAGAATTCTTTTGATGCAGGGTCAGAAGGATTATCTATGTGCAGGTTAAAATCACCGGTTAAAATTATCATATTATATTTTGAATGTATGTTTGTTAAAAATTCTGAGAATTCCTTGATAAAAGCAACGCTGTCTTTAGGTGGTCTATAAATTGTGACAGATAAAACTGGAGGGCTGCTGAAAACAATAGCATGGAATTCAAAAGTGGTAAAATGATCAAATAAAATTTGTTTGGAGGTGAGTGTGTTGTTGGCTAAAGATGCAGTCCCACCACCTCTCTTACCACTTCTAATAGAAAAAGAGAAATTAAAATTTGGTGGGGAGGCCTCAGTGAGAACAACTGGTGCATCCGAACCCAGCCATGTTTCAGTTAAAAATAAACAGTCAAGTTTATTATCTAAAATTAAATCATTAATAATAAAAGACTTGTTCAACAGAGAGCGGACATTTAAAAGTGCCATACTGATTGAGACTGGTGGATTTTTGACAATAGAGTTGAATGGATGTTGATATTTTTGAAGAGGCCGGAGGTTATTAATGTTTTTGGAGTTACTGGATTTATGATAATTCTGTTGCTCTCTGTTTGTGATTATGACGGGTATTGTGTTGACTGTGGGAAAGAGAGGTCCGAGTCCAGAGTTTTGTGTATTACTGTTAAAAGTGGAACAAATATAGGAGCTGGGACCATGGGAACATCAGTCAGTGGCAGACAGATCTGCAGGTAATGTCAATTTGGGGTAGTGACAGGGCGATGTGCGGGAGTGCTGTACGCCAAATGCCAAATTGGCGGACAGCAAATGGCGTCCTCAGGCGTTGAGGTGGAGCCCGTCTGCCCCAAAAAGATGCCTCCTCTCCCAGAAGGCATCAAAATTGTTAATAAAACCCACTCCGTGGGAGACACAGGCGGAGGAAAGCCAGGTGTTAAGGCTGAGCAGCCGGCTGAAACGGCCTATCCCTCTGCCACAGGTGTGGGTGGGCCCGGAGATAAAAGCACTCACCTGCAACTGACCAAGGAGGCTGAAGAGTTGGAGGAAGTCCAACTTCAGCAGCTCAGATTGCTGTTCGGGGATGTCATTGGTGCCGATGTGGATGATGAGCCGGTTAACCTGTGGGTGGGATGCCAGAATGTTGGGAATTCTGTCCACTATGTCAACAACAGTGGCTCCCGGGAACGACAGCGTGAGCGCCCCCCTCATCCGCACGTTCCTGACGATGGAATCCCCGAGGACCAGCGTGGAGAGACGAGGTACCACCGGGGGTTGCTGGTATCCCCCTAAAATAGCTAAAACTAAAAACAAACTAAAAACTAGTTTGTTTTAAAGAAGTCCAGACGCTTTTCTTTGCAAGCTCCTTTGAAAACTAAAAACTACTTCCAAAAACATTGAGCTTTGATATTAATGAGTTTTTTGGGTTCATTGAGAACATGGTTGTTGTTCAATAATACAATTATTCCTCAAAAATACAACTTGCCTAATAATTCTGCACTCCCTGTAGTTGACATAGCATTGTGTTGCTATATGATCTTAAATTGGTCATATGATTGGTTTACCATGGCTACTTCTTCCTCAGCCAATCAGCGTGGGGGAAGTGAATCAAACCGGAGCCCTTAGAGCTGGAGGGTAGTGCAGATTGTACAGAGTTGGCCAAACAAAACAGACTCCAGCTACTTATTTTATTGCCAGATCAGACCATATGGAGGTTATGTTTTTCCAGCCAGGAATAACCTAAGATGAGGGGTTTGTCAGGCGAGAAGAAGGTGAAGAAGGAGATGGATTCACAGTGGCAGACGAGACTAAACAAATGGGCCAATATTATGCAGCGGACTGCTGCATAATATTGGCAAACACCAGTTTGTGCAGTGGTAGGAATGGGAGGTTCCATGGAGTCAGAGGCCTACATGGTTGAGTAATTTGTAATCAATGAGGTTCTGTTCAGCACGGGATCAAGGAGAGCAGAAACAAACCCAAGCATGGAAATCCTCTCTCCTCTGGAGTCAAGCACAAATGCTCGATTTGCATGTGCTGCAGCTCTGAAGAGGAACAGGAGGACACTGAAACTGAAACAATAGCTGGAGATGAGATAGTTGGGGCAGACGGGCTAAAAGAATTCTACCAAGGTCTTAGAACTCTTTTCTGCCTCCCTGTCTCCCAGCCAGTTGTTGATTGTGATGGGAGAGAGATTAGCTCCTCAAATATAAAGCCTGGAGAAATACTGTGTAAAGCATAATCTGGCCAGCCTGCCTCAGTGGCATTGGTGTGAAACTCAACTTAAAACTCACCTACTCAGCAGTTTCCCTGGTGGAGATTAAGCAATTTTTTTGGCTGAACTGAATCTCAGACACAGGATGAGCAAATGCGCTTCAGGAAAACATCATATGGAGAGGTAGAAATGAACAAAACCTTAACAAGCCTCGGCCCATGACAGTGCTCTTTCCCTTAATAAATTGCTTACATGGAACAGCTGAGTGGCATCACTGGGGAAACATTGTCCTGACTTACAGGAGAATGTTTCGGGTGTGTGAAAAATAGTGTCACATAATACTGTGCCAGAAACCATGAAGTTCGCATTGGGAAATAACTGGGTGGTGGCTTTACGTGAGTCAGACTGGGATTGGGCCATAGCTGGTGGATCCTATGCAGAGGCAAGGGGTTACACTAGAATACATCTCTTGAACTAAAGCGGGTAGTTCCTCCTGCTTATCAATGATAGTTATATTATCAAGGCTGTGCAGCCAAGTGTGCAGGTTGGACCCAAAAGCAGACACAATAGACTGAAAATTCCAAACAGTGAAACGTTTATTGAAGACAGTGATCTCAGGGATAGGGGATAGGGGATAGGGGCAGGGACACAGCGAAACAGACACAGGGAGACAAAGTTTAGCACAGGAAAGGTTAGGAAGATTACATAATAAACATGGAAAATTTTTTTAATTAGAATCTTACTTTTATTGTCATGTTTCTGCATAGACAACACTGCCTTGAGTTTCCACCCAGGAACTATGTCTTGTTTTATGCCTTGTCAACACAACGGTATGTTGCTATTTTTTATTTTTTATTTTTTGCCTGTCCCGTTCAGCACTGAAGCAATCAGAATTGTTGTCTGAAGGCCAAGAAAGATGCCCAATGGATATATTATTCCTTTTTTTTTTTTTTTTGCCTGTCCCATTTGGTTATGGATATATTTTTCCAAGTGGATCATTATGGCTTTGCCAAACTGGTCAACTTGATATTTATTCATTTTAACTTTTAGTTATTACAACTATTTGATAGAGGGTGTGGGGAGTGTTACAGGTTCAAATATTGAGGGTGAGCACAAAAACAACAGAAGAGTTAAGTCAAACGATGATTTTTAATGAACACACGCATGGAGAGATGAACACTGCACACACCAGCATCGATCTCCGCCAAATGATACACAAGCAGTTGTTTTTATAACATCAGGGTATTATTTATGACGCCCCCTCATGCTTCAAAGCAGATACAAGGCCTATCTCCCCTCACCACACTCCCTGCCGGTGACTGATGCCCTCAGGGGTCGGTGCATTGGTGGTTCTTGGTGTCCGGGGCTGGGCACTCAGGTATGTACCAGCTCACTCCCGGTGGCTACCTGGCGGGGCCTGGCACCTGTTGCTCGGTCAGGCCTCCTCCGGGGTGTGGGGGGCCCTCGGGCCTCCGGCCTCTGGGCCTGCGGCTCGGTTCACTCTGGCACAGCTGGCTGCCGGCAGAGCCGGCGGGCACGCCGGTGCAGCCCCCTCTAGCTTCTGCTCGGTGGCTACTGGGTGACGCCTCGTCTGGGGATCCTCAGCCCTTCCCATGAGGGTGGCACGGATGCCGTGATGATAATGATAACAAATGATAATAAACTAAAAGTGCTGGGTCACCGACCCAGGACCATGACAGATACAATACATGCATAAGTTTCAAAACCACAAATGTTCTGTTGACAACTTTTGACACATTTCAAAGGACATCTTCTCCGTCTCGAGGCCAGGTGCTTCCTATTAATCTTCTAGCTCTCGCTTATCTCCTGGAACAAACTGTCCCTTAGGCAAACACAAATTTGCAGTCACAAACTTTTGCAAACTATTATTTGAACTCTTACCTAAACATGAGTAACTACTGTTTGTGTGTGTATGTCTCGACCGCCAACGCACTCAGCCTCACCCCGCCCGTTGATGCTTCTAACCTTTTACCAGACAGAAGCTCTCTGTGATAGGTGTAATAATCGTAACTAAGAACATGTGTAATCTATTGAATAAATGCTTTGATGAAATGGTAATTAATGTAATGGTAATGATGATGGTTATGAATAGTAGCAGTAAAATATTTCCCTGATCTCCACAGGGGCCATAGCACGCAACCCCAGGAGGGTGTGCTCCAACAATAGGGGGATCACACTCCTTAGCCTCCCCAGGAAACTCATCCCGGTCGCGGACCAGCTCTTTACCCTTTTGAGATGATGTGGTTCTGTTTGCTTTATCAGGTAATGGCCTCCAGCTTGCACTGGAGCGGTTTGCAGCCGAGCGTGAAGCATCAATAGTGAGAATCAGGAAATCTAAATGATACTTAAACATAAACAATGAATGTCAAAATATAAGAAAACTCAAAAACACTGGACAGGACAGGACTGTTTCTCCAAATAATTTTTGGCTCTGTGAAAATAGTGCACTGTGTAAAAACAATGGGTGTAATTGACAAACAGCACAATACTCATTTACCCTCTGGGATAATATCTGATAATCGCATGGCCAATTTAAGATGAACAAGTAGAAAGCAGGAACCTCGCTGATTCTCCGCTGTCAGTAACTTTGACAGTTTGATTAACTCCACCAAATTAATAGATTGAAGCCAACATAATGAGGCATCAAAACATGTCGTGGACACATCTTACTGTAAATAACACTAAGATTTTTTATATATTGTATCATTATGTGATAATGACACTTTTAAACTAAGCAGAATAATATAAAAGCAAAATTGTTCCTATTCACATTTAGTGTTATATTTGAGTGTACTGAGTGTCATCTCAATACATATTCGGGATTCAAGTATTCATTTTAGTTGGCTACTGCAGAGCACAGTCTGCTAGCAATGATTGTTGCTGGGTATGGGGGAGGGTTAGGGTTAACACCAGAGGCGGAGGGAGACACTTGTGGTGGGGGGGGGGGGGGGGGGGTGTTAGAAATGACTGAAAGAATAATAGGCTCTGTTTTGAGTTTTGTTCAAAAGTTATGCAAAAGTTATGCAGGCTTGTTGTGCAAACAAGCCTGCATAACTTAATAAATATGGAATTTGAAAAATAACAAACCTAAAAAGAAACACTAGGTACGAGATACATGAGTACCTATGATACGGTGATACTTTTGGTAAACAACCATTTGACTAACATGTTTGTCTCACCTGGCTCTTGTTCCCTCTCTGTTCTGTCCTCGTTCTCCATCTCCCTCTCTCTCCCTCTCTGTTCCTCTCTCTCCCGCTTTGTGCTGACAATCAAGCCAAACACCAACATCATCAAATACACAGCAAATCCAGCATGTCCAAATTAACACTGTCGGATTTGATTTCAACACTATTAAAGTGTCTATATGGGTCCACACCAGAGAGTGTTAATTTAACTCTTTTTGGAGGGTTGGTACGTTAACTCTGATTTAGTGTTAAACACCAAATCTGTCTGGAGTTGATAATTTAACACTTGGTGTTAAGAGTTTATATATTAACTCTCAAAGAGTATTTTAGTTTAACTACGTAAGAGTTATCTTCTAATTCATTCTAAAAAGCGGGAATTTTACTGTTCTGAACTTCTAGAAATTTCTTTTGGAAATAAACATTTACTAAAAAGACGCAATGGTTTTTGAAAAACATTTATTCTGAACTGTGCACCACAATTTCAAAACATTTTCTGAAAGATGTAACAGTGTACATATTCTCACTTTCATTAGAATTTTGTTTATCAAAAGGTCTGACATGGTAAATGCAAATAACAGCATTCTCATCACTTATTTCTTCAATACAATATGCATGTCCTTCATTCATCCTTTGTGGAACTTCAACGCACTTCTGCTCTCCCCCATATTCCATCTTTACAGGCATATCCTGTGCGGACATTGAATAACAATTAGTTGACACTAATTAATGGCACAAATAATCCAGTAAACAATTGCAGCACAGTAAAAAAAAAAAAAGAATCCTCTTTGAGACATTACTTGTGTAAAGTATTTTTCCCAAAAGACAAGGACACAGGCAACAGGTAATACTGAACTAAATGTAAAACCTCAACCTTTTTAATTTTTACCTAAACCGTGTGCACAAAACTCTGGAGGGATCTATGCTAACGTAGAATCCAGTCAGGATGCCTGCTACTGCTGTTTGCTCGTTTTTTTTTTATGGGAGATCGTTTTCAGGCTTCAAGCAGCACCATTATACCAACATTTCACATTCTAGACATTGTTTTAGGTGTATTTGACCAAAAGTTTGACTGAAAATTCACATCCAAGCTTTTTTTCAAGGCTGTGGTATTTGCCCGCAAACAATACCTTTCAGCTAGCTAAAACAGAATATTATGCTATCACCGAGCAACATGGCTAATGCCTTTCACACAGCTTTGTCTCAACTCCAAAGAGCCACAGAAGTAAAAGCTAACAATAATAATTGAAACAATCTTTGAAAAAATGACTTACCAAGCATGGCAAACAACTCAAATATGTAGAGCAAAATGTTCTGAAACGGCTTCACTTCAGCTTCGATTGGAGCCGTGCTGGGGGCGGAGTCTGTCAATTTACTCTATTGGTGTCATAGCCTCTGTAGGAGTTCAGAGTTAAGAGGTCAAGAGTTAATGTTTCCATTGTAACACCTCCAGATTTGAAATAGAAACACTCATTTTTAACACTCGATTTTAACTACTATCATTTTACACCTCAGAGTTACATTAAAAGAATGTGACTCTACTTAGAGTAAAATTAACTCTACTTTTGCAAGAAGACTCTTAACACCAAAACATTTAACACTTTTGAATTTGCTGTGTATACAGTTGAAACCAGATATTTACAAACTCTTCAGATAAAAACACAAACACTTTTTTAATTGTAACATAAAATCAGGCTAAATGTTTATTTTTTTTAGGTTGATAAATATAAAAAGCACATTTGTTAACTTTAAGAGTAAAGAGAGAAACTATCTGTATTTCTTAATTGTAAATGGCACCAAATTGTATTCAAAATTGAGCCACACTTATGGAGCTCCACAGTTCTTTTCCTGGTGTTTTGGTTGATATCTCTTGATTTTCCTATGTCAAAGAAACAGGCTCTGTGTTTTGCCTTATATGCATCCACGGGTGTGCCACCAGTTTACTCACATGGACTCTACTAACCTATCAGAAGCTTCTTCAGCTCAGAATGGAATCGTCTGGAGTTTTCTTATTAATTAACAATAAACTTAGTGTATACTCCTAAATTTGATGAAAGTGATAAAAAACATAGACAGCTCTCTTTATTCTGACATGTAACTAATTCAAAAGATATTTCAATATTTATTTATCCAAAACAAAACAACTAAATTGATGTTGTACAGTAAAAAAATGTTCTTGTTTTATGTTTTCCATAAAGTGTATGTAAATATCTGGTTTCAACTGTGAATATCCTGCTGTGTATTGAAATTCCTCTTGTTTTGCATAGAAATATACTGAACAACATACAAAGCATAATATATAAAATAACATCTACCTGAGTGTTTTCTTTGAAAGAAGCCCCTTATGTCCATTCTTGTATTCTGAAACCAATTTATTTAGCCGTGGAGGGTAACAACTGAAAATATGAAATAAACACAAATGTAAGCTAAGACTCTCTAAAGAAACAACATTGTTGTTGTTCGGCTTTTCATTTCGCCATTTGTTGATTCACTTGAAGAACAAGTAATGTAATATGGGTCAAGTGATCAGTTTGATATCAATCTTTCGTGATACACTGTCATATTTACATTGTTTGTACAGTATGAATGATTTGCTTTGGTACCTGGTCAAACTTCAGTTCTCCTCTGTCTGCCTGGCTCCACTTCTCCAACAGCAAACTCGCAGGCAGCAGCTCCCCACAACCGAGATGACAGACCTTGCCGACCGTACATACAATACACAAACATCACATTGGGGAGACAGGTCAGGCTAGGTAGCAAGGAAAAAAACATCAAAAAGCGTAACACAAAAGGATAATACAGGAATGCACAGATGTTAACACACCATAGCACAATAAACACAGACAAGCAACACGGGAAAGTGTTCCAGTGTGTACATCTGATCTGGGACCGCTGCAATCTTCGACTGCGCCTCCAGCTGACCCGATGTCCACATCAGAGGGGAGGTAAGCGTTGGAGGTGGCGTTGGATCCGGGGTAGGGAGGGTGATGTGTCAGCGAGTGCTTATCAGTATCAGTATATGTATGTGTGTGCGTGTCCATAGTTCAGCTGAGACCGCGTCCTTCGCCCTGCCAGGCCCTGCCAGTGTGCACTATGTGCTTCAAATATTGTGTGTAGTTTTTGTTTTATACAGTTGTCAGCCAGGCATCTAACTATGAAAAAATTACACTCCAAAAGACCCTGAGCTTCTGAAAAAACAACCCGGGCTTAAGCCCAGTAAGCCACCCCGCCACTGGTTAGCACATGTGATAACTTTGACTTCAGAAGGTAAAACTTGTTCAAAATCTGTGCTTGAATCACATCTTGTTTATTTAAAATCCATTATACTAGTTTACACCATAGTCAGGTACGCTTCGAAGGCTACTCTTTAAATCTCCTATTTCTGATAATTAATACCAAACTTTTTAATACAAGGCAAGTTTAATTGCTCTCTTAGGCCAAAAGACAAAATGGCTTGTTGACCACTTTATCCTTTTGACAGTTACGTCTGTGATAGTTACAACTTAGTGACACATTGTGGAGGCCATTGAAATAATAAATTCTCTCCTTCTCTCTCTTCTCTCTGGTGTGAAGACCCAAAGGTACTGGATGTTTGTTGTGATATACTACATTAGATCAGGTTCACGGATCCTGCTAATGACAGTGATACATGGGAAAACATCCCAAAAGTCCTTCATAGTAGCTACTGTGAGATAATTAGTTGTTTAGAGACTGGCTGTAGTCAGGCCACTCCTCTGAGGCTTGGCCTGTTGTTTTACACAGTGCAGGTGGGATGCAAGCTCACTAATGATACTCATTACAGTAACCTTATATCACCTATGGACTGTCAACTTAATTTCTGTCACCTAATCCTGAAGTAAAATTGCATAAACATACAGTTGGAACTTACTTTTTTCTTCTAAGACCACACACACACACACACACACACACGGGTCTATGTGGTATGGAGGGACTATCCTACGTCAATCCGCCCGGTGGTGGTTTAAGTGGACTACCCTTTTCAAAGGACTTAGAGCCAAGGGAGTGAGGTTAAAGTGTTCGAAAAAATCTGAAAAAAATTTGGGTCACTTCAGACCTCATACACTCCCTATAGAAGTCTAGATACACTGATACACACCAACCAGACTCTATTGTGTTTTCTGGAGACATTGTCCACTTGACAACAATGTGTTTTATGAGGTCCAAAAAAACAATATTGGGTCTTTAAAGGGACAATGATGTAATATTTAAATAGCTCATCATTACCATAAATACACATCTGACAGGACACAGGATTACTGGAACATCATTTTATTAGTGTTCTTGGATCTGAACATTAATTTTAACCATAAATAAAAAAAGAAATCTATGGACAAAAATGCCCACGCTTCCCACAGAAATATAAAAATATAGAAAACAGAAAAATTTAAAACATTTAAAATGAATTTTAATAGTTTAAAGGTAAATATTAAGGGGAGAAAATATGCATTTATAATTTTTTATTTTAAATATAACCCGTCAAAAAAAAAACCCTAAATAAATTAAATGTAAAAATTATGAAATACAAACTGCTTCTGTATTTAACAAGAACTTTTTTTTTTCTTTAAACAGAACATCAGTGTTAACAACAATTGGCAATCTGACCAAGATGTAAAACCACATCTGGCTAAACAGTTATTTTAGTTCATTTTTTTTCTGCCTTTTTGCAGTTAATCCTCTGTTTCTTACAAAATCTCTTATGTTTTGAACTGTTCTTCCTGCCAACACCGGATCTTCTACCAATTTGCAATGACTGCATTCATTTTTGGTGGCTAGTTTCCCTTCGTTTATGTGGTCTTTAAAATGCCTCATCACTGCAGCAACCTCAGCCTTGGACCACATGTTTTTGGGAGCTCTTCGGGAATTGTGAGATTGAGCAGCATTTTTCTCTGGAAGATATATAAAGTAGTAGTAGTTAAAACAAACAAAAAACCAAACAAAAAAAACAAAAAACATTTGCTTGTTAAAAGAATGGATGCTACCCTGTATTAACTTCTGAAATGTGTTGCTACCATCAATATCAAAACGAGCTAAAATTCTCTTTGAAAATTTATCAAATTTCTAAAATGAGACAACATTTAGTGTTCCGCTGTGAATAAAAGACTAAATAAAAAGTTGAATAAAAGTCTCTTGATGCATGCTCAATCATCCAGGTAAGTAAATCCCAAAACGTTGATTCTGTTAATCTGGACGTAGCGTTTTCAGTGGGAGAAACATTTTGTCACTCATCCAAGTGACTTTTTGCCACCACTCTGCAGTTTGCCATATGTTGCAAAGTGATGAAACAATAATACGCTTAGAGAACCAACTGCACCCCTTACCTTCAGAGGGAGCAGCAGTCTCACTTGCTGCAGGCATTGTGAGTGGTCCTTCATCTGCTGATTACACAATTTGATTAAGTTTTAATATTTGTAACAAACATTTTATCCACAGAAACCAAGCTAGTGGTAACTTACCACAATCTACAGTGTCTTGGAGCTGCGCTGTGTTTGTGGAATCAGCTACTGCATGTACAGGCTCACTGGTGCCACACGCCGACATTGTGAGTGCTGTGTCATCATCATCTGATTCACTCTCACTGTCCTTTGTTTCAGCATCACTTAATGCAATTTCATCTGAGAAATTGTGGGGGGGGGAAAACAAAACAAAAAAACAAACAAACACAACCCCCCCAAAAACCTCACATTAACAACGAGATATGACAAAATACAGAACAAATACTGGAAATTATAGTACATAGTTTTACTATTTAAGGCCACCACTCTGCAGTTTGCCAAATGTTGCAAAGTGATGAAACAATAGACTTCAAGAACCTTAAATCATGGACATTTAACAGAATGGTCTGTGCTTTTAGGTTTTAATTCTGTTGATAAAGCATAATATTCAACTACTGCCCTAATATTTGCTCCTTTCAATACAAACCTTCTATTTTGATCTCATCCAGTGATTTCCCCTGGATCTGGGAAAGATGTCCTTTTTCCAGTGTTAAAAGCAGTTTGGAAATCTTGGCCAGCTGTGTTGTGGGAACTGGTAATCTGTAGAATTCGCGGTGAACGCGGATATCATGACCCAGGAAATCTGCAACCTGATCAAGTTCGTTGTTTTTCAAATTAAGGACTTGTGAGAGTGTGGCAACATGTTTTCTGAGCTGTGTCGATCTTAGATACTCAGGCTGCTTTGCTCCACACTGGTGTGCATGAACACGCAAGGAGTCCATTCCTCTGTAATGACTCATTGATCGGGGTCTTGCAAAGAGGTAGATATTAGTGGCACAAATACCACAGTCAGGCCTCCTACTAACCAGTAGTGACAGAGCATCCAGCATGCTTGGTGTTAGCAGAACCGGAACATTTCTGTCCCTTTTCCCCATTATTTCTATTCTACAGAAATAGTTACAGAGTCTCTGTTCCATTTCTGAGAGCCCCATGGCAACATCTGTGTGGAGTGCTGTTTTGTCTCTTTCAAGAAAACTTTTGAGGCGCATCTTTGAAACCTCTCCAGAACGTCTTCGGTTGAACACAATGATTTGTGAGAGTGTAACTTGTGCAAGTTGGGCATAATTCTGAGCTGTGGCTTCGTTCTCCAAGCTGCAAAAGGCACTTTCTGCAGATTTTTGAAGGTAGTGATGGAGAATCCGAACATCTTCTGTAAAGGGCAATGTTGATGGCTTGTTAAACTTTGCCTCACTCAATGTGTTCAAGGCACGGTGAGACACCATCTCGGACCATTTGGAGACATACAACTTCTTGAACGCATCAGTGGACTTGATTAGGGCTTCATCCTCTGTCATGAGGGCACGACAATGGATAATGTCAGACATTTTATGCAGTGTATGTCCCAGTTTCAGCGCAAGGCTTGGAGTTTTGTATGACAGTGTCTCTTCATCAAAACCTGAAACTTTCTTTACTGCTTGCACAACTCTCTGGAAATTAGCAGGCTTAATAGCTTCTTCCATGTTATGCACTGAGAATTCTGTGCGCAGACACAACAACAAACGTCCCGCTTCACGAAGCTTCTGTCGTATATAATCATACTTTGTAGGGTCTTGTCCATGTTTATTGTAGAGGGACTGGGCAAAGTGAATAACAGTAAAGTCATTTCGCACAGCTGAGGCAATCTCATCTTGTTTCATAACAGCAAGAACCTTCCAGACTCCACTTGACACCTGCGGATAACACTGAGACTCCAGAGTTAAAGCCAGGCCGAGTACTTTGGTTCTTCCAGGTTCTTTATCCGTGTCATCTTTTGGTTTGTTCGGACATCTGCGGACATGTCTCCAAAGATCCTTGCGAACATACATCCCTTGACAATAAAAGCAATGAGCGAACTTTCCCTCTACTGCTTTAATCTTGGGTCTTCTCTTCACTTTCAGTGGTCCCACTCCACCATGCAAAACTGCAGCATTATGCTTAAAATTTCCCTTATTTCTCAATTTCTCTAACAGACTTTTACGCTCGTTTGAGTCTCTAGGCAGGGAAAATGCATGCACAACATCAGGAGCCGTTTTGTGCGTTTTCAGGTGGCGGGAAATTTTAGCTTGTGGTTTGCCACAAAAATAGCAGTAATTTCTTTTACTTAAAGTCATTTTTTCTGATTCAGTTTCGCAAAGCTCACTTTTATCTTGTGGCTTGTCCTTTGTCAAGTTGTGGATTAAATTCATTGAATCTGATTGTTCATGCGCTTTGGAGATGTCATTTTGGCATAGCAGACCTTTTGATGTGCTTGGCAATAATGAGATGTCTTCATCTGAATCTTCATCATATGACTCTGAATCTGGCACATATTCTTCTTCTGATATGCTGTGGTTGCCATCATCATCGCTTGATATTTGATCCTGAACTGAATGTGGCAATCCATCCTCCCCTGAATATTCAGAAATTTCTTCTTTCTGGAATGTAAGAACAAAAGTTATTTTAATTGATCAATACTTTAGACAGGTAAAAAATAAACTGAAAAACAAAGTCAAGCCAAATATGAATGGGATACACACCTGTGTTGACTGGTGGCAATTCTGATTTGCCAATTTTGCAAGGCAAGATTTGTGCCAGACCCCTAAACAAACTGAAACACATTTTGATAGACTTAATTTAGCTTTGCAGTTCTATTTAAGTGAAGTAGTTTTTTGTCAAAGCATTGCAGTAATGTCAAATGCTGAAAAAAAAAAAAAAAAAACCAAACTGTTCACACTTAAGGATATTTTAATGACTACACATACACTGCTAATCCCCCCCCCAAAAAAGGACATCCCAGATGTGAATGAAGGAATTATTCTTATTAAATACTTTGTTCTTTAGGTAGTTGAATGGCATGAAAGTGTGTAGTTGAATGTGTGTGGCCTCCAGATGCCTGTATGACTTCCCTACAATGCCTGGGCATGCTCGGGATGAGGTGGCGGATGGTCTCCTGAAGGATCTCCTCCAAGACCTGGACTAAAGCATCTGCCAACCCCTGGACAGTTTGTGGTGGATGGAGTGAGACATGATGTCCCAGATGTGCTCAATTGGATTCAGGTCTGGGGAACAGGCGGGCCAGTCCATAGCATCAATGCCTTTGTCATGGAGGAACTGCTGACATACTCCAGCCACATGAGGTCCAGTGTCGTCTCGCATTAGGTGGACCCCAGGGTCAAACGCACCAGCATGTGGTCTCACAAAGGGTCCGAGGACCTCATCTTGTTACCCAATGACAGTCAGGCTCTCTGGCAGGTACAGAAATGCCACCCCTCACCATTACTGACCCACTGCCAATATGATCATGCTGGAGGATGTTGCAGGCAGCAGAACGTTCCCCACGGCATCTCCAGACTGTCACGTGCTCTGTTTGAACCTCCTTTCAGCTGTGAGGAGCATAGGGTGCCCGTGCCGAAGTTGCCAAACTTTGTGTTTTCTGGCAAATGCCAAGCATCCTGCATGGTGTTGGGCTGCAAGCTCAATCCCCACCTGTGGACGCTGGACCCTCAAGCCACCCTCATGAAGTCAGTTTCTGACCATTTGAGCAGACAGATGCACATTTGTGGCCTGTTTGAGGTCATTTTGCAGGGCTCCTCTTGTTCCTCCTTGCACAAAGGTGGAGGTAGCGGTCCTGCTGCTGGGTTGTTGCCCTCCTTTGGCCTACTCCACATCCAGGTAGCACCTCCATGCTCTGGACACTACACTAACAGACACAGCAAACCTTCTTGCCACAGCTCACATTGATGTGCTACGCTAGATGAGCTGCACTACCTGAGCCACTTGTGTGGGTTGTAGACCGTCTCATGCTACCACTAAAATGAAATCACGGCCAGCATTCAAAAGTGACCATAACATCAGCCAGAAAGCATAGGTACTGAGAAGTGGTCTGTGGTCACCACCTGCAGAACCAGTCCTTTATTATGGTGAATTGACTATAATTTCCACTTGTTGTCTACTCTATTTGCAAAACAGCATGTGAAACTGGTTGTCAGTGTTACTTCCTAAGTGAACAGTTTGATTTCACAGAAGTGTGTTCTGACTTGGAGTAACATCGCATTGTTTAAGTGTTCCCTTTATTATTTTGAGCAGTTTATGTTATGGAATGGGGAATTGAGGACAATCCCAAGTATACCATTTTTACAAGGTCCTGCACCAATGAGGTAATACTACATTTCTTTAATTAGACGTGACCACCCATTAATTAAAAAGGGAGCAGTGTTCATTTCAGCTAGTCTTAACTTGTTGAACTCTATTAATGCTTTTTACTATACACTGTACCTATTCACTAAATGTCTCACCTTTGCACTTATAGCCAAGCCACTTGAGGGAGGAAACCGGTCCCACACACTGAATGCACTTGTCCAAAGATGATATTGTTGTGCACACCAGACGATGATTGTGACACTGTTAGCAAAATATTGCAACATTTATTTGTTTTGGACAGTTGGAAAGGTGAGGTGTTTTCAATTCAGTTGCAGATATCAACTAATAAACTTCGTCCATGTAAATCACATCACACCCAGGTGACTGCCAAACACACACAGCATCCATAAAGAATGATGATAGATTAAATTATTAGTTCATTAAGTGGTACACTGGATTATATTTACCCTTTCAGGCTCTGGATGTTTCAGGTCCAGATCATTGTTTGGAAAGCTGTTTGGTTGCGGCTTTAGGCAGCTCACAGTCTTCTGAATCTGGCTGGTCTCAGTCTTCGTGTGTAACAGATAGAAAATGAAGACAAAAGAACAGTAATCTGACAGTTACTAAAAATGCATCACTCAAGAGGATGAATAAACCATTTCACTATCGGCAAATAGCGTAGGGTACACATCGTGCATGAGAAACATTCATTAAAATCTGTCCTAGGTCAATGTTACCTCTTCAAAATCTTGCACTGAAGAAGAATGCATGGCTTCTGAGCCTTGCTGAGGCATTTCTTCATCAAGATCCTGCAACAAAGAAAAGATGGCACAAAGATTAGACCAAGTGCTCTTCTTGCAACTGTACTGGGCAGGCCTGTGCTTCTGTTTTTAATTTGCATGTGTGTGTGTGCGCGTGGGGGGGGGGGGCTTTCCACTCAAGAAATGTTTTCTTCTGAAAAAAATACTGGCTACAATAATTAACTGATTCCTTTGCAATCATCCATCCTCTTCCACTTATCCTTATCAGGATTGTGGGGTAGCAAGCAGGTTTGGGGCCTATACCAGCTACCATAGGGCAGTACAACCTGGACAGATCACCAGTCTAACATGGAAGGACAAGCATTTGCATTCACACCAAAGGGCAGTTTTGAATCACCAGTTAACCTAACCACATAAGCTACATCTTTGGACTGTGGGAAGAAGCCAGAGTACACAGCCAGAGAGAACCCATGCACTACAGCAGTAAAAAGTGCCTAAAACAAGTTAAGAAGTTGTATAGTACTATCTATCTTAATGTTCAAGCCTGAGTTTCAAACCATTTCAACATAGACACAAAGCACATGTAGTCAGTTCTGCATGCTGTAGGTCAAACTGTCAAAAAATACAAGAAGACCCCTCCTAAAACCAGAGTGATGTCACCATGAAGCAAACTTTGACAGAGTCCCCCAATAACAGTGTGGTCCTCCTAAGTCACATTTGGGTGGTTAACACACACACACACAGATGTTATCCAGACTTGCACTTTGAAACAATGAAAAGGACCTACAAGCCACGGTCCATGTAAATCACATCACACCCAGGTGACTGCCAAACACACACACACAGTATCCATAAAGAATGATGATAGATTAAATTATTAGTTCATTAAGTGGTACACTGGATTATATTTACCCTTTCAGGCTCTGGATGTTTCAGGTCCAGATCATTGTTTGGAAAGCTGTTTGGTTGCGGCTTTAGGCAGCTCAGTCTTCTGAATCTGGCTGGTCTCAGTCTTCGTGTGTAACAGATAGAAAATGAAGACAAAAGAACAGTAATCTGACAGTTACTAAAAATGCATCACTCAAGAGGATGAATAAACCATTTCACTATCGGCAAATAGCGTAGGGTACACATCGTGCATGAGAAACATTCATTAAAATCTGTCCTAGGTCAATGTTACCTCTTCAAAATCTTGCACTGAAGAAGAATGCATGGCTTCTGAGCCTTGCTGAGGCATTTCTTCATCAAGATCCTGCAACAAAGAAAAGATGGCACAAAGATTAGACCAAGTGCTCTTCTTGCAACTGTACTGGGCAGGCCTGTGCTTCTGTTTTTAATTTGCATGTGTGTGTGTGTGCGCGTGGGGGGGGACTTTCCACTCAAGAAATGTTTTCTTCTGAAAAAAATACTGGCTACAATAATTAACAACTGATTCCTTTGCAATCATCCATCCTCTTCCACTTATCCTTATCAGGATTGTGGGGTAGCAGGTTTGGGGCCTATACCAGCTACCATAGGGCAGTACAACCTGGACAGATCACCAGTCTAACATGGAAGGACAAGCATTTGCATTCACACCAAAGGGCAGTTTTGAATCACCAGTTAACCTAACCCCATAAGCTACATCTTTGGACTGTGGGAAGAAGCCAGAGTACACAGCCAGAGAGAACCCATGCACTACAGCAGTAAAAAGTGCCTAAAACAAGTTAAGAAGTTGTATAGTACTATCTATCTTAATGTTCAAGCCTGAGTTTCAAAAAATTTCAACATAGAAACAAAGCACATGCAGTCAGTTCTGCATGCTGTAGGTCAAACTGTCAAAAAATACGAGAAGACCCCTCCTAAAACCAGAGTGATGTCACCATGAAGCAAACTTTGACAGAGTCCCCCAATAACAGTGTGGTCCTCCTAAGTCACATTTGGGTGGTTAACACACACACACTCAGATGTTATCCAGACTTGCACTTTGAAACAATGAAAAGGACCTACAAGCCACGGTCCATGTAAATCACATCACACCCAGGTGACTGCCAAACACACACACACAGCATCCATAAAGAATGATGATAGATTAAATTATTAGTTCATTAAGTGGTACACTGGATTATATTTACCCTTTCAGGCTCTGGATGTTTCAGGTCCAGATCATTGTTTGGAAAGCTGTTTGGTTGCGGCTTTAGGCAGCTCACAGTCTTCTGAATCTGGCTGGTCTCAGTCTTCGTGTGTAACAGATAGAAAATGAATATACAGTGCATTTTTGAAGACGCTTTTGAAACATTAAATAAACTGTATGAGAAAGATAAGTTTCAAGCTAATGTCTTTAAAATATTCACTGTCATGTATAGAGAATTTAAGGCCCTATGATTAAGAGACAAATAGTCAGTGTGATTTCTTTATTTTTTAAGCCATTGCTAAAGGAGTAAAACAATCACCTGTAGCAGCAACGAACTGTCACTAGGGCCCATTTATCTTCGAGGGCCAAAATTTAAAATGAATCTAACTAAAGAGGCTACACAGCAAAATCTCCAGTGTTAAATTAACACTAGAGAGTGTCTATATGGGTCCACACAACACTGTTGAGTGTTAAATGAACACTTTTGACAGTGTTATATGTTTAAAAGTAACCTAGTCAGTTTTGAAGATTAACAGTGGCTAACACTGAGCAGTGCTGATTTTCTAACACTGGAATATTTCTAACATTTTGAGTTATTTTCCAGTGTTAGAAAATCAGCACTGCTCAGTGTTAGCCATTGTTAATCTTCAAAACTGACTAGGTTACTTTTAAACATATAACACTGTCAAAAGTGTTCATTTAACACTCAACAGTGTTGTATTTAACACTCAGAGGTGTGGACCCTTATAGACACTCTCCAGTGTTAATTTAACACTGGAGATTTTGCTGTGTAGAATCACATTAAACATCAATCACTGTTAAAATTTAGAAACCGAAAGCCATTTTTTATTTCTGCATACCTGCTGATATTTTTTTAGTGCTTTTAGAGGGCTTTGATGTGGCAGCCATCACAATTGCCTGTTTTCCATTAGTACCTACCCCTGTTTTTCCAGTAGGTTATAGTACCATGTAGTTTTTCAGTAACTACTGCACCAAGGTTCCAAGTGATCCAAAGTGATCAGAAAATTTGACATAGACTGAATGCCACCAGGTGGCTGGTCAATGGTGTCACTCGATAAGTTATGAGTGCGCCTCCTTCGTGAAAATCCAAGCCATCATTTTTGAAACTCTGAAATGTTTGAAATAGCGACCAAAATTAACAGCGTGATCCCTGAATTGAACACTAAAGTATAGACTGAGCAGGCATTTTGTCACCTTGACGTCCATGCTTGCTGTGGCATTTATATCACTGGATGCTCGGCTGCATTGCTATAGTGACCCCAGGCACAGTAGGTGATACTCAATTTCAGTGAAAAACTAGATGCCCTAAGTCACGTTAAGCCAATTTGAGTAGGTACAAATGTAAAAATGGCTTACGGTATGCAATTTATCAGTTCCAAAAAGTACAATTGTAGAAATACCTTGCATCTCCAAGGCCAATCCGAGTCACCATAATTATAGTCTATTTCTTCGCCTGGACTTGTGTCTCTGCTTGCAAATAAGCATAGATGGGGCTTTCCATTGATATTTAATATTTTCATCTTAGCACTTGGACTGATGTGGTTGTCATTGACAAGTCTGCCTAATGACCCATCTTCTTGAGATGCATCCACACTGTGGGGTTAGGCAAAAAAGTATTAGCTTAACTAGTTAGTTAGGAAGCTTTTTTTTTCATAAATCAAAAGCAATGTGTAATTTAATCTTAATCAAACTACACTGATATAATACGCACCACCAGAGTTTTCCATCAAACTTGAATTCAAACATGAACACCTTCAGGCTGTCATGATAAACTCTGGGTCTCCGCTCACATTCTTCTTTTGTTATGAGTTTACCTCTGTATTCCAAAAGGAAGTCTCCTTTTTGGAATGGAACAGTCGTGAAAATGCCCCGACCTGAATTGCAGAGGCATACCAAGTGAGTGACAAAAGACAAAGTGACAAACTCCAAATCTAATCCAAACTAAAGACCAACTTACCTTTGAAGGCATTTATGTAGTGGATATCAAGTCCCAGTTTGTCCCTTCCAGCAGAAACATGACAGACTGCATCCTCCCGTGGAGGAATGCGTCTCCTTCGCATGTTCTCCTGTACGTTTTGATTGGCTGCATTACCAAAGCATATAAAGTATTACGATTATCGTCATCATTGTCATCATCATCAGTAGTAGCAGAACTAGCAGTAGTGTAGTTTACAGCATAAACACAGCTGACTTATTCATAGTCCTAATTTATGCCTTCTTTTAAAATGTTAAAGGCCTAGTACTCAAAATGGCGACATGTGACATTTCTGTAATGGCGACTGCAGAGAGTGATACAAGTACTGAGAAAGCTTAGGCATCAAAACTGTAAGAAGTTTTTTCTTCAGGCATATAAATAAATACACGACTAAATACACTTATACCCTTGCTTTTATTTTAGGGCTGTCAGCAGAATGGACAGACATTGGACAAACTGCCCGAAATTAGCTAACAGCGACATCAGGGATTTTGACTCAGACTGCGCTGGTTTAATTGTTAATCGCGTTAGTCGCGATGTCGGCATTAACACGTTTAAGCCACAATAATGCTTTAACACCGAGTAAATCCTAACACGGGTTAGCCCGCTTTATCGCGTTGACGCGGTTAGTCGTCAGCCCTATTTTATTTACTCAATGACAAACGCTGGGGCCGTTTTACTTCTTCAAAGACTCACTAACAGTCCATAAAGCATAAATTAAACCAGTTTAATATAGGCCTGTGCACCTATAATTTCATATAGTATTAAAGTCATGGTGCATTTTACATTAAAAAAGGCTTACCTTTGTGTTTTTAATCCGTCTTCATATTGCCGTCGACATACACTTGTTAAAGGGCACGCGCGCGAAAGTTGTGGCGCCGTTTCCTGTAGGTACCGCCTATATATATAGCCTACCAATCACAATGACTTCCGGCCGTGTGTATTGAAAATGTGTATTAAATTGCAGTACCTACACACATCCACTCTAACTCGAAACGTCGCTGTGCAATACACTGGAATACACAAAAATCAGGTGAGGGGTATAGGTGGACTTTTAAGAAAATCAGAAAATCTTTTAATTATAGTTTAATAAATGAATTTACACTACAGTTTAAGCAAATACAGGTCAAAAGATAAATAATGACCTCATAAGAAGTAGAAAAAATTATTATTTAGACACTTAAAAATGCATTTACAAGTCATGTTTTAGGGGGACACATGAATACACAGCAAAAAGTCGAAATGTCCCCGGAGCCCAGGTACAGCGCAGGTCAAATGTCAATCCATACCACATAGACGCACTCACACACACACACACACACACACACACACACACACACACACACACACACACACACACACACACACAAACCACAAGCGCACACAATATAACCTTACATAAGAATATATAACCTTTGTTTGGCTCCAAAATTTTACAGCCCTACAGGAATAAATCTAAAAAAATCATCAATTCATCAGTGGAAAAAAATAAAAAAATGAAACTAGTTGTAAACCAATTACATAAAAAGAGCACTGATCGAAAGAGCGTCCATTTAATATTGGAAAATTATTTGGTGATGAGTATATTATGAGTATTATGAGTGATAACCTTAGTGTGTGAAATTTAAATTTACTGCATTGAGGTAAAGCAGGACAACCACAGAGATGAGTTGACTGTCAGAGGCCATTAGAAAATAATTTGTAACCTTCACCAAAGCTGTTTCTGTCTTGTGATGAGCTCTGAAACATGACTGAAACTGTTCAAATAAACAATTTCTCTGACGATTAACAGTTACATATTTTACAACTATTTTTTACAATTACGACAATTTTTGAGATAACAGTAAGGTTGCCTATTAGTCTATTATTAGCTAAAACATCTAAGTGAAGAGATGGTCTTCTAAGTACTACTTCCAGCTTAGAGGTCTGTGGTACACAACCGATTAATAGTGTAATACTGAAATATATCTAACATTCATTTAGAAACGTCTTTTTATTATAGTTATTTTTAGACTGTTTTTTCCTGTATTTGATTATGTGAATTTAGAAATTCAGTAAAATATATTTACTGGCTATATTATAAAATGTATTTAATTCAAATGTTTACTTTCGTGTGAGGTAATTAAAACAAAATCCTTTAAACCACTCTGAAGAGTTACAAGATTTGACCATTATATCTCCATAAAAAAACTGCTCATTTCGCAATAGTCACACCACATAATGAAATTCAGAATCACATAAACCTACATATAAATCAAACGGAAAATATATACTTTAGTCAGACCTACAATTTTTTGGTGATGTCAATCCATATGTTTTCAATATGCATTCTGAACCCTATTTCATTTACAGAGGGCTGCAATACAGATAAAAAAAAACCTCGGCATGTTAATTCTCTCGCTTCCTTATGTACTTGTCCTCATGTCAAACTACTTCCTCCATATTTTCAGTTATCTTCATACATAGTCTCAGCTTTTGGATTTGATTGTGAGAACCAATAAATATGAAATCACAGTATAAAATTATGAACACATTTCTTTATTCAGAAATCTATATGGGAAAAGTGATATCAGACAGGTAGGATCTTGCTATTTTCTTACTTTCATTTAGAATTTTAAATAATGATCCGCTCTCTGTTGCACAAGGAAAAGGCCCAGTTTTTGAATCTCACACTATGACCACAGAAATCTGTGATATTATAATACAAAAGAGAAAAAGCTATATATTTTTGGTTTTCATTCAATCAATCATTTCAAATGTCCTTAAACTGTATATGAAGAAACAATATTATGAATAGGAGTAATGATAGTAATATTTTTTAATGAATAATCCAAAAATTACTGAACAGAATCACATGCTTTGAATAGCTGGAGAAGTTTATCAGTTTTTACACTGAAAAGAAAATGTCTCAGAAATGATAGGTCTTATTAAAGACCTACCAAAGATCAGATATCATTTAACACCTCTTAAATAAACACTAAAAAACAATTTTTAACAAAAGACTATAAAAGTCTACAATAGTTTACATTAGTTCAAGAGAACAACCTTTTGAGGTTTTTAGAGATTTCTTTCATTTTTAGTCCATATATTATTGGATTGCAAAGAGGGTTATATGTTATAAATTGCAATGTCATTATAAAACGTGCAGTTTTAGGAAACTCTGATTCCAGTCTAACTATAACCATATCATACGTAAGCAAACAAGAATAGTTAATTAGAACTAGCACATGAGGCAAACAGGTTTGTGCAGCTTTTTTTCTGACATTTCCACAACTCTGATAGGCAACAATAATTATCTTTATGTATGTAAAAAGTATAAAAAACATAGGAGAAAGGGCAACATTAAATAGAACAACCATACCATATATAGATAATTCTCTTGAATTGACACAATAAAGATGGTTGACCGAATTGTTACAAAAAATACCTTTCAGAGTAAAGTTACAGAATGGTGTATTTGCATTTCCTGCTATTGGCACTGCAACCTGAATAGCAGGTAAAAACCAGCACAAAAGCAGGAAAATATTGACTCTTGTTCTTCTCATTATAGAAGGATATTGCAAAGGTTTACATATAGACACATATCTGTCATAAGCCATAGCTGACAGCAGTAAGAATTCTGAACTGCTTAAAACATAAAACATGAATACTTGAAAAAGACAGGCGTGATACAAAATAATCTGTTTTTCAGATAAGAAGTCAATCAAAAGCTTCGGGTAGATGACAGTGCTCAAAACAACAGAATTCACTAACAAAGCAGCAATGAAAATATACATAGGCTCATGAAGGCTTTTTTGAACTATGATGACCCACACAATAGTGGAATTGCTGCAAATTATTAGACCGTATACCATAAACATAATTACAAAATAAATATATCTGTATTTCTCCACTTCCACATGACCACCAAAAGTTATATATGTTATATTCATTTCAGCATTCATGAAAATCAGATATTACAAACTAAAATTTTAAACAGGCAGAATGTTTAAAACTAGTACATATAAAATATTATTATTCATAGATACCTAAACTTGGTGTGTGTTCATCTTTAGAAAGTGAACTGTTCAAATCAGACCAAATATGTGATGAAATGAAACTTCAAGCTCCATATATCTCATTCAACTCTCCACAAAGACCTATTACCATGTTCAACCTCTGGAGACATAAGCCGACAGTGGTTAGCCCTTACTTACACGGGTACATTTTCTGGCTCCTCCTCTTTTACTACATACATACGTGGGTATTAATTGAAAAACAAATTTTAAAGAAGAAAAAATTAGTTGACCGGCAGAAATGATAATAAAATAACAGCAAATATAGTCCTATATTTAAATATGTAATTCTGTTCAGGCTAAGAGAATTTCATGTAGATCGACATCATGCACACTGCAATGCAATGTGGGGAGAAAAAATAGTTAATGCACTTTAAGATAATTTCTGTTTCTGTTTTCTTTTTTCCTATTTCCATTGTGTTTTGTGTGCTTTTACAGCGTTTTTCTTATTGCTGGTGTTTTCTTAAGTTGCAGTCCGTTTGGCCTCTCAGGGCCACCGTAACAATTCCATAATTTACACAAATTTACTTTAGAGAATATAATTAATTGACAAATTTATAGAACAGTGAGGGTTCTTTTTAGAACACACCAATTTTTTCAATTATTTATTCCAATTCAAGTCTTTCAAGTCCAATAAATAGCTTGAAAGGTTACAAAGGTAAGTGATGAACTCCAAGAGGTTAAAAAAAAGGTAGGGTTTCCCAAAATCCTGTGTTGCAGAAAGTAGTGTGTTGCACAAAAAAGGTGAGAAAAAAGCAATTAACAGTGGAAGAGAGACAGACCAGCATAACACTTAAAAATTTAGGTCTTTCCTACAAAGAAATTGCAAAGAAAGTCAAGGTGTCAGTAAGTACGGTTCCCTTCACCATCAAAAGGCACTCAGAAATTTGGGGCAAACTCTGACAGGAAGAGGTCAAGCAGACCCCAAACCACAACTGAATCAGAGGACAAGTTCCCTAGAGTTAACAGCTTGCATGATAAGTGGTTCAAAGGACAATAGCTTCAAGCACAGCTTAGTAGTAAGCTGTAATAGTAAGCATGTCTCCATTTCAACTGTGAAGAGAGGACTTCGAGCTGCAGGTTTGACAGGACTAGCTGCAGCCAAAAAGCCATTGCTAAGACATCAGAATAAGACAAAGAGGCTTGCCTGGGCCATGAAGCAGACTACTGAAGACTGGAAGAAGAAATTATGGACTGATGAATCATAATTTGAAATACAGTACATCACGTAGGATCTTTGTCTTCTCTGGGCTACTCCATTTTGGGGCTGCCAGTGTCGATTATCTGTCTCCACCTCACTTCATTTCGAGCAAGATCCTCTGTCACACCAACCCTCCACATATCCTCCTTCACTATATCCAAGATCCTTCTCTGTGAACTTCATTTTTGTGTTCTGGCTGTTAGCTCCACATTCAACATCCCCTTTCCATCCTTTTATATCCACTATCCCTCCTCATCACATGTGCAGATCATCTCAATCTTGAATCTCTAGCTTTGCCTCCGAACTGCTTAACTTGACCTGTCCTTCTAAGATACTCATTTCTAATTTTGTTGCTCCTGGTCATTCCCAGTGGAAATCTTAGCATCTTCAACTCTACCATTTCACCTTCTGTCTTTTTTATCAGAGCCACCATCCCCAAAACATACATCAACTCTGCACTCTCTTCTCACCTGTCTTGGGTAGTGCCCATTGCTTTGAATGGTTGATCCCCTGTATTTAACTTATTTATCCTTGTGATTTCTTACATGTTCACCTTTCTCTCTCTTATTTACACACATGTATTCTGACTTTTTCCTACCGACTTTCATTCCTCTTCTAACCAGTCTATACCGCCATCTCTCCAGACTGTCTTCCAGTTATTCTCACTACACATCACAATGTCATTTGCGAACATTGTAGTTCATCCTGCCTTGCCCCATTTACCAACCTACCTATTCTTGTTAACAAGAAAGTGGCTCAGAGGTGATCCCTAGTGCAACATCCACCTTGGCTTGACCATTGTCTTGATGTTTTCCAAAAATAGTTTTCAAAATCTTTGATTAAATTAAATAGCAAAATGTTCCTTTAGAGTTCTTTGAGCGCTTTCTTTTTAGCACCACTCCTGTGGGTGGTGGCCTGTAAGCTCATCACATGCAGGAGGTGCCGTCTCCTGTAGTCCCACCACGCGCAGTAGGTGCCATAGGGGTCAGGTGCAATGTGTGCTGGGCAGCAGCCAGGGGCAGAGACCCTCAACTCTCACTCTGGCAGAGCTTCAACAGCATTCCTAGGGAGGTTGGAGACATTGAGTCCAAACGGACAATGTTCAGCACCTCCATTACTGAAGCTGCTGTACTGAGCTGCGACCACAAGGTGGTTGGTGCCTGTCGTGGTGGTAACCCCTGGACCAGATGGCAGGCACCAGAGGTAAAGGGAACCATGAGGCTGAAGAAGGAGTCCTCTTGGGCTTAGTTAGCCTGTGGGACTTCAGAGGCAGCTGATAGGTACTGACGGGCCAAGCGGAACGTGGCTTGGGCAGTGGCTGAAGCAAAACTGGGTGCGAGAGAGTTCGGAGAGGCCATGGAAACAGACTTTCAGACTGCCTTGAAGAGATTTTGGCTAACCAACAGCAGCTCAGGAGGCAAAAGCGGTGCTCTACTTGCACTGTGTAGGGGTGGAGGTGCTGACTTCGACTGAGGATATTGTCGGGCAGTGGAAGGAGTACTTCAAAGACCTCCTTAATCCCACTGAGACTTTAGGTACAAGGGGGATGCCTTGTCTATGTCCAGGAAAGAGGTCACGAAGGCAGTTAAAAAACTCCTTGGTGGAAGGCCCCTTGGGGTTACCCTGAGTTCCTGAAGGCTCTCAGTATTGTAGGGCTGTCTTGGTTCAAGGGGCCTCTGGATTGGCAAACCGGGATGGTGGTTCAAATGTTCAAGAAGGGGGACCAGAGGGCATGCTCCAACTATAGGAGGATCACACTTCTCTGCCTCCCCGGGAAAGTCTAGTCTAACTCCAGGGTGCTGGAAAGGAGAGTCGGTTCATTAGGCAAACCTCGAATGCAGGAGAAACAATGCAGTTTTTGTCCCAGTCCTGGAACCTTGGACAAGCTTAACCTCTCGAGGATACATGAGGGTGCATAGGAATCTGCCCAACCAGACTATATGTGTTTTTGGATTTGGAAAAGGCATTTTGGTATACTGTTGGAGGTGCTTAGGGAGTATGGCGTATCTGGCCCAATGCTACAGGCCATTTGATCCTTATACACCTGTTGCAAGAGCTTGGTCCCCATAGATGGCAATAACTTGCATTAATTTCTCCTGGGTGTTGCACTTCGCCAGGGCTGCCCTTTGCCCTTTTTCTGTTCATAATTTTTATGGACAGTATTTCTAGGCATAGCCAAGTGGCTCCCACTTGGGTGGTCTCAGAATCTCAATTCTGCTTTTTGCAGATGATGTGGTTCTGTTTGCTTCATCAGGTGATGGCCTCCAGCTCACACTGGAATGGTTGGCAGCCGAGTGTGGAGCGGTGGGAATAACAATCAGCACTTCCAAATCTGAGGCCATGACCCTTAGCCAGGAAAGGTTGGAGTGCCCACTATGTGCCAGGGACAAGTTCCTGCTTTAAGTGGGGGAGTTTAAGCATCTTGGGAGGGGCACAGAGTAGAGTCGCTGCTCCTTCACATTGAAAGGAACCAACTGAGGTGGTTCAGGTATCTGACAAGGATGCCTCCTAGATGCTTCCTGGGTGAGGTGTTCCAGGCATGTCCCACTGGGAGGAGGCCCTGGGGCAGACATGCTGGAGAGATTATATTTCTCGGCTGTCCAGGGAATGCCTTGCTTTTCCCCCAGACAAGCTGGGGGTGGCTGGGGACAGGAGGGTATGGGCTTCTCTTTTTAGGCTGCTGCCCCCATCACTCTGCCATCGATAAGTTGAAGAAAATGGATGGATGGTGGATTGCTTTTCCAGCCATTTTTTTGCTCACATCCTATCTTTTTTTAGGATGAGCTAATATATTGTAAAATAAGTAGTAATCTCATGTTAAGCATTTTACACGTTTGTTACTGTGATCTATGAATAATTAATCGGTGGTAAATAATCTGCAAATTATTGGATTCTTTTCTTATATGACAACTTTTTTGGAATTAGGATTGTACTTTTTCAAATGTTTTATGCACATTCAAGATAGACGGCAATAAATTACACTGGCCCATGATTTGTGACAAGGGAGGAAGATGTAGTTATTATAAAGCTATTGCAGCTATCACAGTTTTATAAAGTGTTACCACCCATTCCTTTAGTGGAAAATCTCTATTACACAGCATATATAAGAACCACCAATAATGTTATAAAAATCCAAAATAAAATATGAAAGTCTGACAAAATTAATCTGATAGTTTATTTGATTACTTATCCTCTTACCTATCTTGGAATTGGTGAACCTTTCATAAAAGAAGGCAATTTATATTTGTATTTAAATACGTCACCAAAAGCTGTTAATGTAAATTAACCATAGGTCTTAAACCCTATTCACATGAGCATTTTACTGAGCATAACAACAGACTTCAATACACTTTAATAATAATATTATGTTCAATTTATTTACAAATACAGATGAACACGGCATGGTTTATTTTTTCCTGTACTTTTCTGAATAATAGTTTGAATTACTTTATTAAATGAAAAGCATTTTCAATGATGGCAAGAAAATTATTACAAAACAAATTGTGGCACCTTAGCATTCAGAGTTAATACATGAAATGATTTTAGCATGATAGAAAAATCTTTTTAGCTGTTTAGAAATTTCCTTCATTTTGAGCCCATAAATGAATGGATTAAGCAATGGATGATAGAGCACTATTTGTAATGTCATTATTAATCGCGCAGTTTTGGGAAAATCTGATTCTACTCGAGCTATGCTTACATCATAGATACTTAAACAGGAGAAGCTAAATAAAACTAACAAATGGGGTAAACAGGTCTCCAAAGCTTTCTTCCTCACGTCTTTACAGCTTTGATAAGTGAGGATAAAAATGTTTGAGTATGTAAAAACTATGAAGAGCATAGGTAATATTACAAGATCTATTAAAGCAACTACTCCAAATACAGTAATTAATCGTGACTTGACACACTGAAGAGTGTAAACTGCATTATTACAAAATATTCCTTTTAAGTTAAAGTTACACAATGTTGCTTCAGCACTCCCAGCTGTTAAGACTGCAATGTGACAAACAGGTACAAGCCATGCTACAGCCAAGAAAATACTCACAGTGGTTTTACTCATGATAGTTTGATATTGCAGAGGTTTACAAATAGCCACATATCTGTCATAGGCCATGGCTGCCAAGAGAAAGAACTCTGAACTGCCTAAAGTGTAAAACATAAAAAACTGAAAGAGACAGGCTGAATATGTTGTGACTTGTTTTTCAGATAAAAAGTCAATCAGCAGTTTGGGGTAAACAGTTGTGCTGTAAAGAACACAGTTCAGCAGCAAAGCAGCAATGAAAGTGTACATCGGCTCATGAAGGTTTTTATGAATCCAGATTATGTACACAATAGTAGAATTACTGCAGATTATTAAACTATATAATATAAAGAAAATGAAAAAATAAACATATCTGTACTTGTTAACTTCAACATACCCATCTAGAGTTAAATATGTAGCATTTAACACCTCATCCATTAATACTTTGAAAAAAAATTATAAAACCAGCAGTGTTAATGAAGAATAACAAATAACAAAACAAAACTGCACCAATATGCAACCTATGTTGTCTTTCCTTCATTCATTTACAGGTATTTGAACTTGAAATATATCTTGGAGTACATTCATCAGTCAAATGTGCACAGTGAATCATCTTACTCCGTGAAAGGTTTTATTAGGTTGCTTTGTCCACCAGGGAATTGTACTGTGAAGGTCACAGTAAATCAAAACTGGATTATAGATGGCAGACAGTTGGTGTCGTAAGCCACCGCCTCTGTTCAAAGATGGTCGCTCATAGTGGACATAAATGGCTTCTTTCACTACTCTTTCAAACCATATGTCTTCTCTGTCCAAAAAGAGAAGACAGATAGATTTCTGTCTATGTAAGCTGCTACACTTGTTTTTCGACAATTTACCACACATGACTTTAGCATATACCAATGTTAAACATTGGAGTAGTTCTTACAGAACAAAGCATACAGTTAGGGCTGGATCAGGTAATACAACATCCTCCCTTTGTTATGCTGCAGTAGGCCTAGAATCTTGGGGGCTTTCCATAATGCACTTTTCCTTTACTCACCTCTTTTCACTCACTATGTGCTTGTACATCACTCTGCATTTAAAGAGTTATTATTAATCTCTGTCTCTCTTCTACAGAATGACTTTTGTACTGTCTTCCTCCCCTCACCCCAACCGGTAATGGGTAGATGGTTGCCCCTACGTAAGCCTGATTCTTCTTGTTTAAAGGGGGTTTATTTTCTTCCTGTCACCAGGTGCTTGCGCATAGGGGTCACCTGATTGTTTGTGTGTATTGTTGTATTGTATTATCTTTACCTTACAATATAAAGCATTATGGGGCAACTGTTAATATTGGCAAAATCTGAATTAAATGGAAATGAGACGATTCTAGGGAAGTGAGTGACCGCCTGTCAATTCTGAACTCCTTACAGGAACACAGGACAAAGTTCAGATGGGCAAGCAAAAAGTTTTGAAAGTTAACTAGGAAACAGGCAAGGAAAGCAGACTGCACAATGGAAAATGGCAGGACTTAGGAGATTAGAATCAGTAAGTCTATTTGCAGGCAACTATAGTGGTGTAAAAAGTGTTTGGCCCTTCTTGATTTCCCATTTTTTGTATTTTTGTCACACCTAAATATTTCAGGTCATCAAACCAAATGTTAATATTAGACAAAGATAACACAGATAAACAAAAAGGGAAGTTTCCTAAATATAGGTGGCCCCCTTCAAACTCGGGTCTTCTACAAGAGGCCTGGAAGCTTCAGGGTCCTGCACAATATCTTTGCTGTTCCTATGATTGCACTCCTAGGAACAGCATCTGACAGAGATCTCAGATGATGTTCCCAGGATCTGCTGGAGCCGCTCGCCTAGCTTGGGAGTCACTGCATTGAGTGCTCTGATTACTACTGGCACTACTGTTACATTCACCCTCCACATCTTCTTAAACTCTCTGAGCCCTTGGTACTTCTCAAGCTTCTTGTGTTCCTTTTTCCTAATGTTGCTGTCATTTGTTATCATTTCGACTATCACTACGCCTATTTTCTTCTGCTTTTCTACCATCTCTATGTCTGGTTGGTTAGCCATCACCATTTTGTCCGTCTGTATCTGGAAATCCCACAGGATCTTAGCTTGGTCATTCTCCAACACCCCAGGGGGCGTCTCACATTTTGACCTCGGGACTTCGACGTCATATTTGGCACAGATGTTTCTGTTTACTATGCCAGCCACTTTGTTATGGCGGTCCATATATGCCCTGCCCGGCCAAATTACATTTGGCCCGCAGGCCAGAGTTTGACACCTATGTGCTAGATTGTCTCAGGGGCATCTTTACACTTTCTGCATCTGAGGTCTTACCTTGTGCAGTAGACCCCAGCCCGATGGATCTTGTGCTCAGAACTTGTTCTTGTGCTGCCACAGCGGTGTTCTTAGCCCTCAAGCTTTTTTGTCTGGTACTGAAGGGCCAGCATTTCCTAGTCAGGACCAACAATTCAACAGTGATCTTTTACATAAACAGGCAGAGAAGAAACCTGTTATGGTGCATGGGTGTCTCTAAGAGTCACCCATGCTCTGGGCCATCTGAACCTGGGAGTAGAGGGAATGGAGGTTGCACCCTTTGATAGTGGCCCAGATTTGGGATCTTTTTGCCTCCCTCTTCAGGTAGGAGGAGAAGTGATTCATCCATGCACAGATCTGTGGTGTTAGAAATGACTGAAAGAATAATAGGCTCTGTTTTGAGTTTTGTTCAAAAGTTATGCAAAAGTTATGCAGGCTTGTTGTGCAAACAAGCCTGCATAACTTAATAAATATGGAATTTGAAAAATAACAAACCTAAAAAGAAACACTAGGTACGAGATACATGAGTACCTATGATACGGTGATACTTTTGGTAAACAACCATTTGACTAACATGTCTGTCTCACCTGCTCTTGTTCCCTCTCTGTTCTGTCCTCGTTCTCCATCTCCCTCTCTCTCCCTCTCTGTTCCTCTCTCTCCCTCTTTGTGCTGACAATCAAGCCAAACACCAACATCATACAGTTGAAACCAGATATTTACAAACTCTTCAGATAAAAACACAAACACTTTTTTAATTGTAACATAAAATCAGGCTAAATGTTTATTTTTTTTAGGTTGATAAATATAAAAAGCACATTTGTTAACTTTAAGAGTAAAGAGAGAAACTATCTGTATTTCTTAATTGTAAATGGCACCAAATTGTATTCAAAATTGAGCCACACTTATGGAGCTCCACAGTTCTTTTCCTGGTGTTTTGGTTGATATCTCTTGATTTTCCTATGTCAAAGAAACAGGCTCTGTGTTTTGCCTTATATGCATCCACGGGTGTGCCACCAGTTTACTCACATGGACTCTACTAACCTATCAGAAGCTTCTTCAGCTCAGAATGGAATCGTCTGGAGTTTTCTTATTAATTAACAATAAACTTAGTGTATACTCCTAAATTTGATGAAAGTGATAAAAAACATAGACAGCTCTCTTTATTCTGACATGTAACTAATTCAAAAGATATTTCAATATTTATTTATCCAAAACAAAACAAGTTTACTCTAAATTGATGTTGTACAGTAAAAAAATGTTCTTGTTTTATGTTTTCCATAAAGTGTATGTAAATATCTGGTTTCAACTGTGAATATCCTGCTGTGTATTGAAATTCCTCTTGTTTTGCATAGAAATATACTGAACAACATACAAAGCATAATATATAAAATAACATCTACCTGAGTGTTTTCTTTGAAAGAAGCCCCTTATGTCCATTCTTGTATTCTGAAACCAATTTATTTAGCCGTGGAGGGTAACAACTGAAAATATGAAATAAACACAAATGTAAGCTAAGACTCTCTAAAGAAACAACATTGTTGTTGTTCGGCTTTTCATTTCGCCATTTGTTGATTCACTTGAAGAACAAGTAATGTAATATGGGTCAAGTGATCAGTTTGATATCAATCTTTCGTGATACACTGTCATATTTACATTGTTTGTACAGTATGAATGATTTGCTTTGGTACCTGGTCAAACTTCAGTTCTCCTCTGTCTGCCTGGCTCCACTTCTCCAACAGCAAACTCGCAGGCAGCAGCTCCCCACAACCGAGATGACAGACCTTGCCGACCGTACATACAATACACAAACATCACATTGGGGAGACAGGTCAGGCTAGGTAGCAAGGAAAAAAACATCAAAAAGCGTAACACAAAAGGATAATACAGGAATGCACAGATATTAACACACCATAGCACAATAAACACAGACAAGCAACACGGGAAAGTGTTCCAGTGTGTACATCTGATCTGGGACCGCTGCAATCTTCGACTGCGCCTCCAGCTGACCCGATGTCCACATCAGAGGGGAGGTAAGCGTTGGAGGTGGCGTTGGATCCGGGGTAGGGAGGGTGATGTGTCAGCGAGTGCTTATCAGTATCAGTATATGTATGTGTGTGCGTGTCCATAGTTCAGCTGAGACCGCGTCCTTCGCCCTGCCAGGCCCTGCCAGTGTGCACTATGTGCTTCAAATATTGTGTGTAGTTTTTGTTTTATACAGTTGTCAGCCAGGCATCTAACTATGAAAAAATTACACTCCAAAAGACCCTGAGCTTCTGAAAAAACAACCCGGGCTTAAGCCCAGTAAGCCACCCCGCCACTGGTTAGCACATGTGATAACTTTGACTTCAGAAGGTAAAACTTGTTCAAAATCTGTGCTTGAATCACATCTTGTTTATTTAAAATCCATTATACTAGTTTACACCATAGTCAGGTACGCTTCGAAGGCTACTCTTTAAATCTCCTATTTCTGATAATTAATACCAAACTTTTTAATACAAGGCAAGTTTAATTGCTCTCTTAGGCCAAAAGACAAAATGGCTTGTTGACCACTTTATCCTTTTGACAGTTACGTCTGTGATAGTTACAACTTAGTGACACATTGTGGAGGCCATTGAAATAATAAATTCTCTCCTTCTCTCTCTTCTCTCTGGTGTGAAGACCCAAAGGTACTGGATGTTTGTTGTGATATACTACATTAGATCAGGTTCACGGATCCTGCTAATGACAGTGATACATGGGAAAACATCCCAAAAGTCCTTCATAGTAGCTACTGTGAGATAATTAGTTGTTTAGAGACTGGCTGTAGTCAGGCCACTCCTCTGAGGCTTGGCCTGTTGTTTTACACAGTGCAGGTGGGATGCAAGCTCACTAATGATACTCATTACAGTAACCTTATATCACCTATGGACTGTCAACTTAATTTCTGTCACCTAATCCTGAAGTAAAATTGCATAAACATACAGTTGGAACTTACTTTTTTCTTCTAAGACCACACACACACACACACACACACACGGGTCTATGTGGTATGGAGGGACTATCCTACGTCAATCCGCCCGGTGGTGGTTTAAGTGGACTACCCTTTTCAAAGGACTTAGAGCCAAGGGAGTGAGGTTAAAGTGTTCGAAAAAATCTGAAAAAAATTTGGGTCACTTCAGACCTCATACACTCCCTATAGAAGTCTAGATACACTGATACACACCAACCAGACTCTACTGTGTTTTCTGGAGACATTGTCCACTTGACAACAATGTGTTTTATGAGGTCCAAAAAAACAATATTGGGTCTTTAAAGGGACAATGATGTAATATTTAAATAGCTCATCATTACCATAAATACACATCTGACAGGACACAGGATTACTGGAACATCATTTTATTAGTGTTCTTGGATCTGAACATTAATTTTAACCATAAATAAAAAAAGAAATCTATGGACAAAAATGCCCACGCTTCCCACAGAAATATAAAAATATAGAAAACAGAAAAATTTAAAACATTTAAAATGAATTTTAATAGTTTAAAGGTAAATATTAAGGGGAGAAAATATGCATTTATAATTTTTTATTTTAAATATAACCCGTCAAAAAAAAAACCCTAAATAAATTAAATGTAAAAATTATGAAATACAAACTGCTTCTGTATTTAACAAGAACTTTTTTTTTTTCTTTAAACAGAACATCAGTGTTAACAACAATTGGCAATCTGACCAAGATGTAAAACCACATCTGGCTAAACAGTTATTTTAGTTCATTTTTTTTCTGCCTTTTTGCAGTTAATCCTCTGTTTCTTACAAAATCTCTTATGTTTTGAACTGTTCTTCCTGCCAACACCGGATCTTCTACCAATTTGCAATGACTGCATTCATTTTTGGTGGCTAGTTTCCCTTCGTTTATGTGGTCTTTAAAATGCCTCATCACTGCAGCAACCTCAGCCTTGGACCACATGTTTTTGGGAGCTCTTCGGGAATTGTGAGATTGAGCAGCATTTTTCTCTGGAAGATATATAAAGTAGTAGTAGTTAAAACAAACAAAAAACCAAACAAAAAAAACAAAAAACATTTGCTTGTTAAAAGAATGGATGCTACCCTGTATTAACTTCTGAAATGTGTTGCTACCATCAATATCAAAACGAGCTAAAATTCTCTTTGAAAATTTATCAAATTTCTAAAATGAGACAACATTTAGTGTTCCGCTGTGAATAAAAGACTAAATAAAAAGTTGAATAAAAGTCTCTTGATGCATGCTCAATCATCCAGGTAAGTAAATCCCAAAACGTTGATTCTGTTAATCTGGACGTAGCGTTTTCAGTGGGAGAAACATTTTGTCACTCATCCAAGTGACTTTTTGCCACCACTCTGCAGTTTGCCATATGTTGCAAAGTGATGAAACAATAATACGCTTAGAGAACCAACTGCACCCCTTACCTTCAGAGGGAGCAGCAGTCTCACTTGCTGCAGGCATTGTGAGTGGTCCTTCATCTGCTGATTACACAATTTGATTAAGTTTTAATATTTGTAACAAACATTTTATCCACAGAAACCAAGCTAGTGGTAACTTACCACAATCTACAGTGTCTTGGAGCTGCGCTGTGTTTGTGGAATCAGCTACTGCATGTACAGGCTCACTGGTGCCACACGCCGACATTGTGAGTGCTGTGTCATCATCATCTGATTCACTCTCACTGTCCTTTGTTTCAGCATCACTTAATGCAATTTCATCTGAGAAATTGTGGGGGGGGGAAAACAAAACAAAAAAACAAACAAACACAACCCCCCCAAAAACCTCACATTAACAACGAGATATGACAAAATACAGAACAAATACTGGAAATTATAGTACATAGTTTTACTATTTAAGGCCACCACTCTGCAGTTTGCCAAATGTTGCAAAGTGATGAAACAATAGACTTCAAGAACCTTAAATCATGGACATTTAACAGAATGGTCTGTGCTTTTAGGTTTTAATTCTGTTGATAAAGCATAATATTCAACTACTGCCCTAATATTTGCTCCTTTCAATACAAACCTTCTATTTTGATCTCATCCAGTGATTTCCCCTGGATCTGGGAAAGATGTCCTTTTTCCAGTGTTAAAAGCAGTTTGGAAATCTTGGCCAGCTGTGTTGTGGGAACTGGTAATCTGTAGAATTCGCGGTGAACGCGGATATCATGACCCAGGAAATCTGCAACCTGATCAAGTTCGTTGTTTTTCAAATTAAGGACTTGTGAGAGTGTGGCAACATGTTTTCTGAGCTGTGTCGATCTTAGATACTCAGGCTGCTTTGCTCCACACTGGTGTGCATGAACACGCAAGGAGTCCATTCCTCTGTAATGACTCATTGATCGGGGTCTTGCAAAGAGGTAGATATTAGTGGCACAAATACCACAGTCAGGCCTCCTACTAACCAGTAGTGACAGAGCATCCAGCATGCTTGGTGTTAGCAGAACCGGAACATTTCTGTCCCTTTTCCCCATTATTTCTATTCTACAGAAATAGTTACAGAGTCTCTGTTCCATTTCTGAGAGCCCCATGGCAACATCTGTGTGGAGTGCTGTTTTGTCTCTTTCAAGAAAACTTTTGAGGCGCATCTTTGAAACCTCTCCAGAACGTCTTCGGTTGAACACAATGATTTGTGAGAGTGTAACTTGTGCAAGTTGGGCATAATTCTGAGCTGTGGCTTCGTTCTCCAAGCTGCAAAAGGCACTTTCTGCAGATTTTTGAAGGTAGTGATGGAGAATCCGAACATCTTCTGTAAAGGGCAATGTTGATGGCTTGTTAAACTTTGCCTCACTCAATGTGTTCAAGGCACGGTGAGACACCATCTCGGACCATTTGGAGACATACAACTTCTTGAACGCATCAGTGGACTTGATTAGGGCTTCATCCTCTGTCATGAGGGCACGACAATGGATAATGTCAGACATTTTATGCAGTGTATGTCCCAGTTTCAGCGCAAGGCTTGGAGTTTTGTATGACAGTGTCTCTTCATCAAAACCTGAAACTTTCTTTACTGCTTGCACAACTCTCTGGAAATTAGCAGGCTTAATAGCTTCTTCCATGTTATGCACTGAGAATTCTGTGCGCAGACACAACAACAAACGTCCCGCTTCACGAAGCTTCTGTCGTATATAATCATACTTTGTAGGGTCTTGTCCATGTTTATTGTAGAGGGACTGGGCAAAGTGAATAACAGTAAAGTCATTTCGCACAGCTGAGGCAATCTCATCTTGTTTCATAACAGCAAGAACCTTCCAGACTCCACTTGACACCTGCGGATAACACTGAGACTCCAGAGTTAAAGCCAGGCCGAGTACTTTGGTTCTTCCAGGTTCTTTATCCGTGTCATCTTTTGGTTTGTTCGGACATCTGCGGACATGTCTCCAAAGATCCTTGCGAACATACATCCCTTGACAATAAAAGCAATGAGCGAACTTTCCCTCTACTGCTTTAATCTTGGGTCTTCTCTTCACTTTCAGTGGTCCCACTCCACCATGCAAAACTGCAGCATTATGCTTAAAATTTCCCTTATTTCTCAATTTCTCTAACAGACTTTTACGCTCGTTTGAGTCTCTAGGCAGGGAAAATGCATGCACAACATCAGGAGCCGTTTTGTGCGTTTTCAGGTGGCGGGAAATTTTAGCTTGTGGTTTGCCACAAAAATAGCAGTAATTTCTTTTACTTAAAGTCATTTTTTCTGATTCAGTTTCGCAAAGCTCACTTTTATCTTGTGGCTTGTCCTTTGTCAAGTTGTGGATTAAATTCATTGAATCTGATTGTTCATGCGCTTTGGAGATGTCATTTTGGCATAGCAGACCTTTTGATGTGCTTGGCAATAATGAGATGTCTTCATCTGAATCTTCATCATATGACTCTGAATCTGGCACATATTCTTCTTCTGATATGCTGTGGTTGCCATCATCATCGCTTGATATTTGATCCTGAACTGAATGTGGCAATCCATCCTCCCCTGAATATTCAGAAATTTCTTCTTTCTGGAATGTAAGAACAAAAGTTATTTTAATTGATCAATACTTTAGACAGGTAAAAAATAAACTGAAAAACAAAGTCAAGCCAAATATGAATGGGATACACACCTGTGTTGACTGGTGGCAATTCTGATTTGCCAATTTTGCAAGGCAAGATTTGTGCCAGACCCCTAAACAAACTGAAACACATTTTGATAGACTTAATTTAGCTTTGCAGTTCTATTTAAGTGAAGTAGTTTTTTGTCAAAGCATTGCAGTAATGTCAAATGCTGAAAAAAAAAAAAAAAAAACCAAACTGTTCACACTTAAGGATATTTTAATGACTACACATACACTGCTAATCCCCCCCCCCCCCCCAAAAAAGGACATCCCAGATGTGAATGAAGGAATTATTCTTATTAAATACTTTGTTCTTTAGGTAGTTGAATGGCATGAAAGTGTGTAGTTGAATGTGTGTGGCCTCCAGATGCCTGTATGACTTCCCTACAATGCCTGGGCATGCTCGGGATGAGGTGGCGGATGGTCTCCTGAAGGATCTCCTCCAAGACCTGGACTAAAGCATCTGCCAACCCCTGGACAGTTTGTGGTGGATGGAGTGAGACATGATGTCCCAGATGTGCTCAATTGGATTCAGGTCTGGGGAACAGGCGGGCCAGTCCATAGCATCAATGCCTTTGTCATGGAGGAACTGCTGACATACTCCAGCCACATGAGGTCCAGTGTCGTCTCGCATTAGGTGGACCCCAGGGTCAAACGCACCAGCATGTGGTCTCACAAAGGGTCCGAGGACCTCATCTTGTTACCCAATGACAGTCAGGCTCTCTGGCAGGTACAGAAATGCCACCCCTCACCATTACTGACCCACTGCCAATATGATCATGCTGGAGGATGTTGCAGGCAGCAGAACGTTCCCCACGGCATCTCCAGACTGTCACGTGCTCTGTTTGAACCTCCTTTCAGCTGTGAGGAGCATAGGGTGCCCGTGCCGAAGTTGCCAAACTTTGTGTTTTCTGGCAAATGCCAAGCATCCTGCATGGTGTTGGGCTGCAAGCTCAATCCCCACCTGTGGACGCTGGACCCTCAAGCCACCCTCATGAAGTCAGTTTCTGACCATTTGAGCAGACAGATGCACATTTGTGGCCTGTTTGAGGTCATTTTGCAGGGCTCCTCTTGTTCCTCCTTGCACAAAGGTGGAGGTAGCGGTCCTGCTGCTGGGTTGTTGCCCTCCTTTGGCCTACTCCACATCCAGGTAGCACCTCCATGCTCTGGACACTACACTAACAGACACAGCAAACCTTCTTGCCACAGCTCACATTGATGTGCTACGCTAGATGAGCTGCACTACCTGAGCCACTTGTGTGGGTTGTAGACCGTCTCATGCTACCACTAAAATGAAATCACGGCCAGCATTCAAAAGTGACCATAACATCAGCCAGAAAGCATAGGTACTGAGAAGTGGTCTGTGGTCACCACCTGCAGAACCAGTCCTTTATTATGGTGAATTGACTATAATTTCCACTTGTTGTCTACTCTATTTGCAAAACAGCATGTGAAACTGGTTGTCAGTGTTACTTCCTAAGTGAACAGTTTGATTTCACAGAAGTGTGTTCTGACTTGGAGTAACATCGCATTGTTTAAGTGTTCCCTTTATTATTTTGAGCAGTTTATGTTATGGAATGGGGAATTGAGGACAATCCCAAGTATACCATTTTTACAAGGTCCTGCACCAATGAGGTAATACTACATTTCTTTAATTAGACGTGACCACCCATTAATTAAAAAGGGAGCAGTGTTCATTTCAGCTAGTCTTAACTTGTTGAACTCTATTAATGCTTTTTACTATACACTGTACCTATTCACTAAATGTCTCACCTTTGCACTTATAGCCAAGCCACTTGAGGGAGGAAACCGGTCCCACACACTGAATGCACTTGTCCAAAGATGATATTGTTGTGCACACCAGACGATGATTGTGACACTGTTAGCAAAATATTGCAACATTTATTTGTTTTGGACAGTTGGAAAGGTGAGGTGTTTTCAATTCAGTTGCAGATATCAACTAATAAACTTCGTCCATGTAAATCACATCACACCCAGGTGACTGCCAAACACACACAGCATCCATAAAGAATGATGATAGATTAAATTATTAGTTCATTAAGTGGTACACTGGATTATATTTACCCTTTCAGGCTCTGGATGTTTCAGGTCCAGATCATTGTTTGGAAAGCTGTTTGGTTGCGGCTTTAGGCAGCTCACAGTCTTCTGAATCTGGCTGGTCTCAGTCTTCGTGTGTAACAGATAGAAAATGAAGACAAAAGAACAGTAATCTGACAGTTACTAAAAATGCATCACTCAAGAGGATGAATAAACCATTTCACTATCGGCAAATAGCGTAGGGTACACATCGTGCATGAGAAACATTCATTAAAATCTGTCCTAGGTCAATGTTACCTCTTCAAAATCTTGCACTGAAGAAGAATGCATGGCTTCTGAGCCTTGCTGAGGCATTTCTTCATCAAGATCCTGCAACAAAGAAAAGATGGCACAAAGATTAGACCAAGTGCTCTTCTTGCAACTGTACTGGGCAGGCCTGTGCTTCTGTTTTTAATTTGCATGTGTGTGTGTGCGCGTGGGGGGGGGGGGCTTTCCACTCAAGAAATGTTTTCTTCTGAAAAAAATACTGGCTACAATAATTAACTGATTCCTTTGCAATCATCCATCCTCTTCCACTTATCCTTATCAGGATTGTGGGGTAGCAAGCAGGTTTGGGGCCTATACCAGCTACCATAGGGCAGTACAACCTGGACAGATCACCAGTCTAACATGGAAGGACAAGCATTTGCATTCACACCAAAGGGCAGTTTTGAATCACCAGTTAACCTAACCACATAAGCTACATCTTTGGACTGTGGGAAGAAGCCAGAGTACACAGCCAGAGAGAACCCATGCACTACAGCAGTAAAAAGTGCCTAAAACAAGTTAAGAAGTTGTATAGTACTATCTATCTTAATGTTCAAGCCTGAGTTTCAAACCATTTCAACATAGACACAAAGCACATGTAGTCAGTTCTGCATGCTGTAGGTCAAACTGTCAAAAAATACAAGAAGACCCCTCCTAAAACCAGAGTGATGTCACCATGAAGCAAACTTTGACAGAGTCCCCCAATAACAGTGTGGTCCTCCTAAGTCACATTTGGGTGGTTAACACACACACACACAGATGTTATCCAGACTTGCACTTTGAAACAATGAAAAGGACCTACAAGCCACGGTCCATGTAAATCACATCACACCCAGGTGACTGCCAAACACACACACACAGTATCCATAAAGAATGATGATAGATTAAATTATTAGTTCATTAAGTGGTACACTGGATTATATTTACCCTTTCAGGCTCTGGATGTTTCAGGTCCAGATCATTGTTTGGAAAGCTGTTTGGTTGCGGCTTTAGGCAGCTCAGTCTTCTGAATCTGGCTGGTCTCAGTCTTCGTGTGTAACAGATAGAAAATGAAGACAAAAGAACAGTAATCTGACAGTTACTAAAAATGCATCACTCAAGAGGATGAATAAACCATTTCACTATCGGCAAATAGCGTAGGGTACACATCGTGCATGAGAAACATTCATTAAAATCTGTCCTAGGTCAATGTTACCTCTTCAAAATCTTGCACTGAAGAAGAATGCATGGCTTCTGAGCCTTGCTGAGGCATTTCTTCATCAAGATCCTGCAACAAAGAAAAGATGGCACAAAGATTAGACCAAGTGCTCTTCTTGCAACTGTACTGGGCAGGCCTGTGCTTCTGTTTTTAATTTGCATGTGTGTGTGTGCGCGCGTGGGGGGGGGGGGGGGGGGGGGGGGGCTTTCCACTCAAGAAATGTTTTCTTCTGAAACAAATACTGGCTACAATAATTAACAACTGATTCCCTTGCAATCATCCATCCTCTTCCACTTATCCTTATCAGGATTGTGGGGTAGCAGGTTTGGGGCCTATACCAGCTACCATAGGGCAGTACAACCTGGACAGATCACCAGTCTAACATGGAAGGACAAGCATTTGCATTCACACCAAAGGGCAGTTTTGAATCACCAGTTAACCTTTTTTTTTTTTTTTTTTTTTTTTTTTTTTTTTATGACATCAGAAACAGCAGTATACGACATTACGTGATGGCAGAGCTTCAGTTCATCCTTTGTCATTTTTTTTTTTTTTTTTCTTAATAAATAGGACAGGGGGAATGAATGCGAGAGAGAGGGGGAGAGAAAGAAAGAAAACCAAAGGGGAGAAGAGATGGTGAGAAGGGGGGGGGAAGAGAGAGAGAAAAAAAAACAAAAAAAACTCCTGGGTCACCTGTATGGAGAAAAAAAAACAAACAAACAAACAAACAAAAACAAGCAGAGGAGACAGCAAACAACAAAGAGCAACATAATAATAGAGAAAACAAAGCACCATCACAATAAACTCGCTAGTCATAGATATCAGTATTTACTAAGTAATAAACGATATTGTGCAGCACGCAAGATAGACAGCGCACAGTGTGCTTTGAGGCAGCAGCCAAGAAAGCTTTAGTCCGCGTCTGTGAATACCCATGTGTGCATACCTGTGTGGATCAGCATGCTTGCATTCCAAAGGTTTCTCCATGTAATGATCTGCTAGGGAGTGTGGGGGGGCCACAGCCCCGTCCTCCAGGGTGTGAAGCGGGTATGGAGGAGATCAAAACTCCAGACATCCAGAGGCCCCCAGAACACAAGAGACCATGGAAGACCAACAGAGGGGCAGCCGCGCCACTGTCCCAGTAAGAGCTGAGGAGAGTCCCAGATGAGGGCTCGCCCAGCAGCCGCGGAGCAGATGTCAGGGGGAGTTGCAGTGACGCGCCCGTGAGCTCCGCCGGCCCCCAGCTGCGCCTGAGTGACCGAGCCCTAGGCCGAGAGGCCGGGGGCACCCCACCTCCAAAGGGGCCCGAGCGAGCCCCAGGCCCCAGGCCCCGACAAGCGGCCGCCAAGGAGTGAGCCGGTGTGTACCCGGACGCCCACCCCCAGACACAAAGAACCACCAACACACCGACACCTGAGGGAGTCCGCCACCGGCAGGGGAAGTGGTGGTGGGTGGAGATAGGCCTCCAAACCTTGGAGGGCCTGAGGTGTCCCCAGAGAGGTGGCGTCTGATACCCAATCTGACATATAGACACAGACATACAGGCACACACAGACACAAACATCCATTCCCACCCTCATGCTCTCATATGCACTCACTCCACACTCAACCAACGTGGAGACAGACATAAAGAGACGCTGTACACACAATCACACTCCCCAAGCGTACTCTACAAACCGGGTCTAGGTACCCTTGCCCCTGGAGGGGGGAATTGCACCCAGACCCAGGTGGTGTTACCCTTTTCCCTGCGGTGGGGAGAGGCAGACCACCCCGACTCCGCAGCAGCAGGGAGGCCCCACACCCCAGACCGCAGTCGGACGGCCAACTCCTCCTACTAGCCCTCCCGCTCCAGCAGGCCGCAGAGAATGGGGGTGGGAGAAGACTCCAAACCTCCCTCCACCCGCTCATTGTAGTGTTGATGCATATGTGTTCTAAGGTGCAATTAAAACCCAGGAGGGCATGGAGCTACCTGCCAAGGAGCAGCAGGTAAGCGCATAGTCCCTCCTGCTAACCCTCAATGACTAAGTGTATTTAAAATTGAGAGGTGGGCAACGACGTCAGGGGTGAGGTATACACCCTGATGGTGATTTGGACTCCGTGATTGTGCCCACCCCCAAGATCCTATATGTATGTGTAATGAGAGTGTGAATAATGTGAATGTCTAAGTTGTGGGATAAAATTGAGGCAGAGGCAGCCAGAAGGGGACGGGGGGGGGGGGGGGGGGGGGGGGTAGCCTCCTCTGCACCCTGGTGACATACCCCCACTCCAAGGCCCTGCATGTGTGGGTGGTTGTGGAGGAGCGGGAAGAGGGAGGCAGCTGGAGATGGGGAGGGAAGGAAGGGAGGGGCAGGTAACCCCTCCCTGGGGCCAGCTCCCCCGCTGACCCCAGTAGGCACTCCCACCCTCCGCGACCCGCCAGGGAAGGGGGGCCCAGGCCCATCAGACCGGGGCCCAGTGCAGTAGCGCCCCCCGGCTCCACAGAGCCCTGGACAGTCCACCCAACCCCACCACAGAGAAAACTGCACCCACCCCACCAACCACACATCTTCCAGACTACATAAGACGGTAAACGCCCAGGCTGAGATCTTCCTCCACCTCTCCTGTATCTCCCCCTCCTGCAGAGAGTTCCTGAGAGAAGAAAGCTCCTGCAAGATGTGACCATCCCCCCCACCAGTTGAAGAGCCCCCCAGGCGGCTCGATGCACCGGCGGCACCCTGCTCCAGGGCCGGGCCCCCATGCACCCACCCGCCCACAACCCCGGCAACACACCAACCAGGACCCGAGCCCCCGAGGCCCGGCCCGGGCCCCAGCCCAGAGACGGAGCGCCCCCAGAACCTCACGCCCATCCCGGACCCACCCAGGGGCAGCCAGGTTGCCAGGTCAGTAACCCGCGTCCGTCAGCACAGACCCTCCCCTAGCCCCGCTGCACGCAGCCGCGAGGAAACAGTCACCTGAGAGCCAACAGAGCCCTCAACCGGACGTGACCGCTACCCCGGGTTGAGCCCCCCAAGGAAGATGCCTCCGGGGAACCCCCCGACGCCCTAAGCCTGTCCCTACCCCCTCACCAATCACAACAGTGAAGGCGGGACCAAACTATGACCCCCCACCCCCACTAGGTGATGGAGCTGATAAAAGGGGCCCAGAGCAATTGATCTAATGTGGTGGCAGAGGCTGTGTCAAGACTAATGTAATCTAATAGATAATTTCTATATTGGTTAGAATTAAGATTATTTTTATTTTTCCAGTTCATGAGGACTGTTTTCTTGGCTATGCATAGGGCAGTGAAGATCATATGGGCTATATTCTTTTCTGAAGTGACATTATCTAAGCTGCCCAACAAACACACTAAGGGGGAGGTTGGAATGTTACATTTCAGACATTTTGATAAGTCTTCACATATCTCGCGCCAAAACTTCTGCACTGGTGGACAGAACCAAAGAGCGTGGATGTAATTGTCTGGTGTATTGCCTTGACAGTGTGAGCAGTTGTTGGAAGATGTAAAGCCCATCTTGAACATCCGATGACCTGTATAGTGCACTCTATGAAGTATTTTGTAATGTATTAATTGCAGACTGGGATTTTTAATTAATTTAAAAGTTTTTAAGCAAATCTGAGACCAGAAGTTTTGGTCTAGGTTGACTGATAAATCTGCTTCCCACTTTGCAGTAGGAAGGGATATTGATTCATCTAATTTAGAAAGTGTTCTGTATATTTTAGATAATAATTTGGGGGATTTAAGAGTAAGAAAATGTGCCGCACTTAGTGGTGTTTGTAATTCAACTTGACTGAGGTTAAATTTCTTTTTTACTATGGATTTAATTTGTTGATATTCTAAAAACCTTGTCTTGTTGATCCCATATTGTTCAACTAGTCTGTCAAATGGAATAAATTCTGTTCCCTCTAATATATGTTCTAAGTATTTAATTCCTTTACAACTCCATTCTGGGAAATTAATCATATTATTGTTTTGTAATATGTCAGGGTTATTCCAGATAGGTGTACGTTTGCATGGGATTAATGAAGACTCCGTTATTTTTAGAAACTCCCACCATGCTGTTAGAGAAAAGCTGATGTTGATACTTTTAAAGCATTCATGTCTTTTGATGTTTGAGCTAATAAATGGTAGGTCTGAAATCTCTAGATCCTTGCATAGTGCCTGTTCAACATCTAGCCAGGGCTCAACTAAGAAGGTATGTTTTAACCATTCTGAGATGAACTGAAGCCTGTTGGCTAAGAAGTATTGGTGAAAATTAGGCAGATCTAATCCTCCTCTATCCTTGGTTCTTTGTAGCGTTTTTAAGCTAATACGCGGGGGTTTATCTTTCCAAAGGAATTTGGAAATATATGAATCCAGAGATCTGAACCAATCTTGTGATGGTTTGTTAGGGATCATCAAAAATAAGTAATTTATTTTTGGCAAGATCATCATTTTTATAGTGGCGACCCTTCCCATGAGTGATATGGGTAAAGATTTCCATCTAGTCAGATCGCCTTCTACTTTCTTTAGAAGTGGGATGTGGTTTAGTTTAGTTAAGTCTGAAAGCTTAGGAGAGACATTAATACCTAAATATTTAATATTTCCGGATTGCAGTGGGGCAGAGGAAGAATTATGGAAGGAGCAGTTAATGGGGAGAACTGTAGATTTTGGCCAGTTAATTGAATAATCTGAAACTCTTGAAAACCAGTTTATTAAAGTAATTACCTCAGAGAGGTTGGTTTGTGTGTTTTGCAGAAAAAGCAACACATCATCCGCATAGAGACTGATTTTATGTTCTATGTTCTTACATTTTATGCCCTTAATTGTTGTAGCCTGTCTAAATGCTGCTGCTAGAGGTTCGATAAAAATTGCAAAAAATGAGGGGGAGAGTGGGCATCCCTGTCTGGTGCCCCTCAGGAGACAGAAGCTGGAGGATGTCTGGTCATTTGTTCTGATACGAGCCGTTGGGGAATTGTATAATATTCTTATCCAGTTTATGAAAGAGTTTCCAAAACCAAATTTGTGTAAAGTTGCGAATAAAAATTTCCAATTAACTCTGTCAAATGCTTTTTCTGCATCTAGAGATAATATTATGGCTTCGATGTTTTTATCGTATGAGTAGTCTATTAAATTAAGTAATCTACGAGTGTTTGTCGAGGAGTGCCGACCTTTTATGAAACCAGTTTGGTCAGGATGAATTAAGAGGGGGGTCATTTTCTCTAATCTCTTTGAGAGAGCTTTGCAGATTATTTTAAGGTCTACATTTAAAAGAGAAATTGGACGATAGCTTGAGGGAAATAAAGGGTCTTTGCCTGGTTTTAGCAGGAGACTAATGTTGGCAGAATTCATATTTGGTGGTAGTCTGCCCTTTTCCTCGATTTCCTGCAACATGCTGTGGAATACTGGTGCCAAAATTGTCCAGAATTCTTTGTAGAATTCTGCAGGGAAGCCGTCTGGACCTGGAGCCTTATTATTGGGCATACTTATCAGGGCTTCCTGGAGTTCACTTGGCGTCAGTGGCGAATCCAATTCCATTGCTTGACTGTCTAGTAATTTTGGAAGAGTTACGTTGTCAAGAAACAGATCAATTTCATTTTTAGATGGGTTTATTTGTGGTGAGTATAAAGTTTCATAGAAATCCCTAAAAATGTTGTTTATTCTTCCAGGATCATATATTGTGTTCCCCGATAAATCTTTAGCAGCACATATAGTTGTTTTTTCTTTATTTATTTTTAGCTGGTTAGCTAGAAATCGACCTGATTTATTACTGTGTTCAAAATTCTGCAAGCGAAGTCTTTGTATAAGGAATTGTGTTTTTTTATTAATAGTTTCATTTAATTCTAGTTTTGTTTTGCGTATTTTGTTCAATGTTTCCTGATCTTGGTGGGACGCGTAGGCTTCTTCTAGTGATTTGATGTTTTTTTCTAATTCCTGAATATTTTTGTTTTCTTCTTTCTTTTTGTGTGATGAGAAAGAAATTATTTTACCTCTCATCACAGCTTTCCCTGCTTCCCATAGAACAGAAGCAGATATTCCGGGAGTGTCATTAAAGTCTAAATATGAAGTCCATTCCTTTTTAAAGTATTTAATAAAGTCTTCATCTTTAAGTAGTGATATATTAAATCTCCAGTTTTTACTTGGCGTAGTATTATTCTTGTGCATTAGTGTTAAAGATACAGGAGCATGATCGCTGACAGCTATAGGATGAATCTCAGTGTCTGAAATGTCACACAGCAGTGAGCTGCTGACCAAAAAATAATCCAGACGAGAGTAAGAGTGATGAACATGTGAGAAAAAAGTATATTCCTTACTGGTGGGGTGAAGAGAGCGCCATGCATCGCAAAGACCAAAGTCGTTCATATACTGTTTGATTATATTTGTGGACTGCCAATTACGCTGAGTTCCTGTTGTGTTGAGCCTATCCATTTCTTCATTTAGTCCAAGGTTGAGGTCACCGCCAAGAATGAGTGTGCAATCAAGGTGTTCAGAGAGTGCACTAAAAAAACCGTGGAAGAATGAGGGTTCATCAACATTTGGACCATATATACTAACAATACATAGTTTTTTGTTCAATATTGATAGTTTAATAATTAGAAATCTACCCTCTGGATCTATAACTGTATCGAGTACTGTAAAATTAACATTTTTATGTATTAAAATTGCTACTCCCCGTTGTCTAGAATTATAACCGGCTGCAAACACGTTAGGAAACTCAGGTGTTTTAAGTTCATTTAAACCTGTGACAGGTTTATGAGTTTCTTGTAATAAAACAACATCTGCCTGTAGTTTTTTAAGCTGGTTAAATATTTTTAACCTCTTTCCTCTGGTGCCAGCTCCATTTACATTCCATGTGACAAACCTCAGCATGCCCTTAATTGTGCGTGTATGTTTAATGATGTATGCTGGGTGTTTCGTTTAGACAGGTGGAGAGAATATGGAAACATCCCTTGTTTGTAAATAGAAAGAGAAAAAGAAGTGTGGTGAGAGACTCCATAAGTCTGACTATGTGTGTGAATATTCACTAATATGAACAAGCGTGGCTTGCTTATGTGTCCTGCAAGTCTGTGCGTGCTGTGAGGCTGTTGTGAATGTGCTGCCGTTGAGCTGATGTGTTTGCGTGATCGTGTTGTGAAAATATGGAGAAATAGAGGGTGTTGTTTGTAGGTGAGTGGGGAAGTAGGTGACCACAGCAGTGAAAGACAAGAGAAAGAAAGAAACCACATGAACTGTGAGCGACAACAAAAAAAAGGAAACGAAACGGAAACATTCCAATTAAAGCAATGACGGAGGGTGACGGTGTTATATCTGCTATGACATCCTACTGATATTACTAGGTTAAACACATTTTAAAGGAGAAAGTGTGAATGAATAAGAAAAGAGTGTAGCGGGTTCTTATCTGGAGTGCAGTCAGTATAACCACGGTGTGGTGCCGGGGTCGCGGTACAGCTGTCCGTCCACGTAGAGCCGGTCCACAGCGATGACAGCACGGGAGCCTTTCTGGATAAAGCTACGTCGAACTGGGAACAGGACCTTGCGTCGTTCCAGGATCTCTTTGGGGAACTGGTCGTTCACGCTGAAGTCCGTTCCTTTCAGCTCTCTGCCGCGACTCTTCACCTGTTCCTTCTGTTTGAATTGACTGAATTTGGCCACAATAGGCCGTGGTCTCCCGGTCCGCGACCGCGCGCCCCCCAAGCGATGTACTCTATCGAAGTCGATGTTCTTTACGGTGTCCTCCGGCAGCTTCAGGTGGATTTTAATGAAGCTTTTCACCGTTGCCTCTGCGTCCTCTCCGGCAGTTTCTGGAATACCAGAAAACACAAGATTATCTCTCATGCTACGGGCTTGTAGATCGATAACGGACTCTTTTATTTTTTTATTTTCAATGTTTAGCTGGGTCACGTTATCGGTGAGAGATTTGACCGACTCCCGTAGCGTGGCATTTTCAGCGGCAAGCGTTTCCACCTGCCGCTGGCTGAATTCCAGGGATTCTCTCAGAGATTTAAATTCCCGGTGTAAGATCTCCACCAGGGACAGCCTCGCATCGAAACTGGACAATCGCTTGTCGATTGACTCCAGGATTTCTGCGATGTCTTTGCCGGCAGGCGATGTTGTACCGGGGGAGTCTGCCTGGCGACTTCTCTTCGATGACGGCGTCTCGATTTTGGCCGGGGAAGATGCACTCTGGGCCTTATGCATTACTAAATCTTGAAAACAGCGGTCGATGTAATCTTGGAGAGCGTCTAAACTCTCCCCGTTGTCCTCCAGGGTGTTAGAGATGATAAAACAGATGTTGTTAGTTATATGACAATTGATTAGTATATTTGGTAATACTGAAGCTTGGAAAACCTTTGTTAAACTCTATGCTACCATTTGCTTTTTCTCCGCCAAAATCTCCGGCGTCTGACGTCACCTACAACATCACTTCCGTCACTTACCTCACTCTCCGTCACTTACCTCCTCACTCTCCGTCTACCTCCTGCAAATGAATAAATCACCAGTTAACCTAACCCCATAAGCTACATCTTTGGACTGTGGGAAGAAGCCAGAGTACACAGCCAGAGAGAACCCATGCACTACAGCAGTAAAAAGTGCCTAAAACAAGTTAAGAAGTTGTATAGTACTATCTATCTTAATGTTCAAGCCTGAGTTTCAAAAAATTTCAACATAGAAACAAAGCACATGCAGTCAGTTCTGCATGCTGTAGGTCAAACTGTCAAAAAATACGAGAAGACCCCTCCTAAAACCAGAGTGATGTCACCATGAAGCAAACTTTGACAGAGTCCCCCAATAACAGTGTGGTCCTCCTAAGTCACATTTGGGTGGTTAACACACACACACTCAGATGTTATCCAGACTTGCACTTTGAAACAATGAAAAGGACCTACAAGCCACGGTCCATGTAAATCACATCACACCCAGGTGACTGCCAAACACACACACACAGCATCCATAAAGAATGATGATAGATTAAATTATTAGTTCATTAAGTGGTACACTGGATTATATTTACCCTTTCAGGCTCTGGATGTTTCAGGTCCAGATCATTGTTTGGAAAGCTGTTTGGTTGCGGCTTTAGGCAGCTCACAGTCTTCTGAATCTGGCTGGTCTCAGTCTTCGTGTGTAACAGATAGAAAATGAATATACAGTGCATTTTTGAAGACGCTTTTGAAACATTAAATAAACTGTATGAGAAAGATAAGTTTCAAGCTAATGTCTTTAAAATATTCACTGTCATGTATAGAGAATTTAAGGCCCTATGATTAAGAGACAAATAGTCAGTGTGATTTCTTTATTTTTTAAGCCATTGCTAAAGGAGTAAAACAATCACCTGTAGCAGCAACGAACTGTCACTAGGGCCCATTTATCTTCGAGGGCCAAAATTTAAAATGAATCTAACTAAAGAGGCTACACAGCAAAATCTCCAGTGTTAAATTAACACTAGAGAGTGTCTATATGGGTCCACACAACACTGTTGAGTGTTAAATGAACACTTTTGACAGTGTTATATGTTTAAAAGTAACCTAGTCAGTTTTGAAGATTAACAGTGGCTAACACTGAGCAGTGCTGATTTTCTAACACTGGAATATTTCTAACATTTTGAGTTATTTTCCAGTGTTAGAAAATCAGCACTGCTCAGTGTTAGCCATTGTTAATCTTCAAAACTGACTAGGTTACTTTTAAACATATAACACTGTCAAAAGTATTAATTTAACACTCAACAGTGTTGTATTTAACACTCAGAGGTGTGGACCCTTATAGACACTCTCCAGTGTTAATTTAACACTGGAGATTTTGCTGTGTAGAATCACATTAAACATCAATCACTGTTAAAATTTAGAAACCGAAAGCCATTTTTTATTTCTGCATACCTGCTGATATTTTTTTAGTGCTTTTAGAGGGCTTTGATGTGGCAGCCATCACAATTGCCTGTTTTCCATTAGTACCTACCCCTGTTTTTCCAGTAGGTTATAGTACCATGTAGTTTTTCAGTAACTACTGCACCAAGGTTCCAAGTGATCCAAAGTGATCAGAAAATTTGACATAGACTGAATGCCACCAGGTGGCTGGTCAATGGTGTCACTCGATAAGTTATGAGTGCGCCTCCTTCGTGAAAATCCAAGCCATCATTTTTGAAACTCTGAAATGTTTGAAATAGCGACCAAAATTAACAGCGTGATCCCTGAATTGAACACTAAAGTATAGACTGAGCAGGCATTTTGTCACCTTGACGTCCATGCTTGCTGTGGCATTTATATCACTGGATGCTCGGCTGCATTGCTATAGTGACCCCAGGCACAGTAGGTGATACTCAATTTCAGTGAAAAACTAGATGCCCTAAGTCACGTTAAGCCAATTTGAGTAGGTACAAATGTAAAAATGGCTTACGGTATGCAATTTATCAGTTCCAAAAAGTACAATTGTAGAAATACCTTGCATCTCCAAGGCCAATCCGAGTCACCATAATTATAGTCTATTTCTTCGCCTGGACTTGTGTCTCTGCTTGCAAATAAGCATAGATGGGGCTTTCCATTGATATTTAATATTTTCATCTTAGCACTTGGACTGATGTGGTTGTCATTGACAAGTCTGCCTAATGACCCATCTTCTTGAGATGCATCCACACTGTGGGGTTAGGCAAAAAAGTATTAGCTTAACTAGTTAGTTAGGAAGCTTTTTTTTTCATAAATCAAAAGCAATGTGTAATTTAATCTTAATCAAACTACACTGATATAATACGCACCACCAGAGTTTTCCATCAAACTTGAATTCAAACATGAACACCTTCAGGCTGTCATGATAAACTCTGGGTCTCCGCTCACATTCTTCTTTTGTTATGAGTTTACCTCTGTATTCCAAAAGGAAGTCTCCTTTTTGGAATGGAACAGTCGTGAAAATGCCCCGACCTGAATTGCAGAGGCATACCAAGTGAGTGACAAAAGACAAAGTGACAAACTCCAAATCTAATCCAAACTAAAGACCAACTTACCTTTGAAGGCATTTATGTAGTGGATATCAAGTCCCAGTTTGTCCCTTCCAGCAGAAACATGACAGACTGCATCCTCCCGTGGAGGAATGCGTCTCCTTCGCATGTTCTCCTGTACGTTTTGATTGGCTGCATTACCAAAGCATATAAAGTATTACGATTATCGTCATCATTGTCATCATCATCAGTAGTAGCAGAACTAGCAGTAGTGTAGTTTACAGCATAAACACAGCTGACTTATTCATAGTCCTAATTTATGCCTTCTTTTAAAATGTTAAAGGCCTAGTACTCAAAATGGCGACATGTGACATTTCTGTAATGGCGACTGCAGAGAGTGATACAAGTACTGAGAAAGCTTAGGCATCAAAACTGTAAGAAGTTTTTTCTTCAGGCATATAAATAAATACACGACTAAATACACTTATACCCTTGCTTTTATTTTAGGGCTGTCAGCAGAATGGACAGACATTGGACAAACTGCCCGAAATTAGCTAACAGCGACATCAGGGATTTTGACTCAGACTGCGCTGGTTTAATTGTTAATCGCGTTAGTCGCGATGTCGGCATTAACACGTTTAAGCCACAATAATGCTTTAACACCGAGTAAATCCTAACACGGGTTAGCCCGCTTTATCGCGTTAGTCGTCAGCCCTATTTTATTTACTCAATGACAAACGCTGGGGCCGTTTTACTTCTTCAAAGACTCACTAACAGTCCATAAAGCATAAATTAAACCAGTTTAATATAGGCCTGTGCACCTATAATTTCATATAGTATTAAAGTCATGGTGCATTTTACATTAAAAAAGGCTTACCTTTGTGTTTTTAATCCGTCTTCGTATTGCCGTCGACATACACTTGTTAAAGGGCACGCGCGCGAAAGTTGTGGCGCCGTTTCCTGTAGGTACCGCCTATATATATAGCCTACCAATCACAATGACTTCCGGCCGTGTGTATTGAAAATGTGTATTAAATTGCAGTACCTACACACATCCACTCTAACTCGAAACGTCGCTGTGCAATACACTGGAATACACAAAAATCAGGTGAGGGGTATAGGTGGACTTTTAAGAAAATCAGAAAATCTTTTAATTATAGTTTAATAAATGAATTTACACTACAGTTTAAGCAAATACAGGTCAAAAGATAAATAATGACCTCATAAGAAGTAGAAAAAATTATTATTTAGACACTTAAAAATGCATTTACAAGTCATGTTTTAGGGGGACACATGAATACACAGCAAAAAGTCGAAATGTCCCCGGAGCCCAGGTACAGCGCAGGTCAAATGTCAATCCATACCACATAGACGCACTCACACACACACACACACACACACACACACACACACACACACACACACATACGGGTCTATGTGGTATGGCAGGACTATACTACGTCAATCCGCCCGGTGGTGGTTTAAGTGGACTACCCTTTTGAAAGGACTTAGAGCCAAGGGAGCGAGGTTAAAGTGTTCGAAAAAATCTGAAAAAAATTTGGGTCACTTCAGACCTCATACACTCCCTATAGAAGTCTAGATACACTGATACACACCAACCAGACTCTATTGTGTTTTCTGGAGACATTGTCCACTTGACAACAATGTGTTTTATGAGGTCCAAAAAAAGCAATATTGGGTCTTTAAAGGGACAATGATGTAATATTTAAATAGCTCATCATTACCATGAATACACATCTGACAGGACACAGGATTACTGGAACATCATTTTATTAGTGTTCTTGGATCTGAACATTAATTTTAACCATAAATAAAAAAAGAAATCTATGGACAAAAATGCCCACGCTTCCCACAGAAATATAAAAATATAGAAAACAGAAAAATTAAAAACATTTAAAATGAATTTTAATAGTTTAAAGGTAAATATTAAGGGGAGAAAATATGCATTTATAATTTTTTATTTTAAATATAACCCGTCAAAAAAAACCCTAAATAAATTAAATGTAAAAATTATGAAATACAAACTACTTCTGTATTTAACAAGAACTTTTTTTTCTTTAAACAGAACATCAGTGTTAACAACAATTGGCAATCTGACCAAGATGTAAAACCACAGCTCTCTAAACAGTTATTTTAGTTCATTTTTTTCTGCCTTTTTGCAGTTAATCCTCTGTTTCTTACAAAATCTCTTATGTTTTGAACTGTTCTTCCTGCCAACACCGGATCTTCTACCAATTTGCAATGACTGCATTCATTTTTGGTGGCTAGTTTCCCTTCGTTTATGTGGTCTTTCAAATGCCTCATCACTGCAGCAACCTCAGCCTTGGACCACATGTTTTTGGGAGCTCTTCGGGAATTGTGGGATTGAGCAGCATTTTTCTCTGGAAGATATATAAAGTAGTAGTAGTTAAAACAAACAAAAAACCAAACAAAAAAAACAAAAAACATTTGCTTGTTAAAAGAATGGATGCTACCCTGTACTAACTTCTGAAATGTGTTGCTACCATCAATATCAAAACGAGCTAAAATTCTGTTTGAAAATTTATCAAATTTCTAAAATGAGACAACATTTAGTGTTCCGCTGTGAATAAAAGACTGAATAAAAAGTTGAATAAAAGTCTCTTGATGCATGCTCAATCATCCAGGTAAGTAAATCCCAAAACGTTGATTCTGTTAATCTGGACGTAGCGTTTTCAGTGGGAGAAACATTTTGTCACTCATCCAAGTGACTTTTTGCCACCACTCTGCAGTTTGCCATATGTTGCAAAGTGATGAAACAATAATAAGCTTCGAGAACCAACTGCACCCCTTACCTTCAGAGGGAGCAGCAGTCTCACTTGCTGCAGGCATTGTGAGTAGTCCTTCATCTGCTGATTACACAATTTGATTAAGTTTTAATATTTGTAACAAACATTTTATCCACAGAAACCAAGCTAGTGGTAACTTACCACAATCTACAGTGTCTTGGGGCTGCGCTGTGTTTGTGGAATCAGCTACTGCATGTACAGGCTCACTGGTGCCACACGCCGACATTGTGAGTGATGTGTCATCATCATCTGATTCACTCTCACTGTCCTTTGTTTCAGCATCACTTAATGCAATTTCATCTGAGAAATTGTGGGGGAAAAAAACCACAAAAACCAAACACATACAACCCCCCCAAAAACCTCACATTAACAACGAGATATGACAAAAAACAGAGCAAATACTGGAAATTATAGTACATAGTTTTACTATTTAAGGCCTGCTGCTGGGTTGTTGCCCTCCTATGGCCTACTCCACATCCAGGTAGCACCTCCATGCTCTGGACACTACACTAACAGACACAGCAAACCTTCTTGCCACAGCTCACATTGATGTGCTACGCTAGATGAGCTGCACTACCTGAGCCACTTGTGTGGGTTGTAGACTGTCTCATGCTACCACTAAAATGAAATCACCGCCAGCATTCAAAAGTGACCATAACATCAGCCAGAAAGAATAAGTGCTGAGAAGTGGTCTGTGGTCACCACCTGCAGAACCAGTCCTTTATTATGGTGAATTGACTATAATTTCCACTTGTTGTCTACTCTATTTGCAAAACAGCATGTGAAACTGGTTGTCAGTGTTACTTCCTAAGTGAACAGTTTGATATAACAGAAGTGTGACTGACTTGGAGTAACATCGCATTGTTTAAGTGTTCCCTTTATTATTTTGAGCAGTTTATGTTATGGAATGGGGAATTGAGGACAATCCCAAGTATACCATTTTTACAAGGTCCTGCACCAATGAGGTAATACTACATTTCTTTAATTAGACGTGACCACCCATTAATTAAAAAGGGAGCAGTGTTCATTTCAGCTAGTCTTAACTTGTTGAACTCCATTAATGCTTTTTACTATATAATGTACCTATTCACTAAATGTCTCACCTTTGCACTTATAGCCAAGCCACTTGAGGGAGGAAACCAGTCCCACACACTGAATGCACTTGTCCAAAGATGATATTGTTGTGCACACCAGACGATGATTGTGACACTGTTAGCAAAATATTGCAACATTTATTTGTTTTGGACAGTTGGAAAGGTGAGGTGTTTTCAATTCAGTTGCAGATATCAACTAATAAACTTCGTCCATGTAAATCACATCACACCCAGGTGACTGCCAAACACACACACACACACACACACACACACACACAGCATCCATAAAGAATGATGATAGATTAAATTATTAGTTCATTAAGTGGTACACTGGATTATATTTACCCTTTCAGGCTCTGGATGTTTCAGGTCCAGATCATTGTTTGGAAAGCTGTTTGGTTGCGGCTTTAGGCAGCTCACAGTCTTCTGAATCTGGCTGGTCTCAGTCTTCGTGTGTAACAGATAGAGAATGAAGACAAAAGAACAGTAATCTGACAGTTACTAAAAATGCATCACTCAAGAGGATGAATAGACCATTTCACTATCGGCAAATAGCGTAAGGTACACATCGTGCATGAGAAACATTCATTAAAATCTGTCCTAGGTCAATGTTACCTCTTCAAAATCTTGCACTGAAGAAGAATGCATGGCTTCTGAGCCTTGCTGAGGCATTTCTTCATCAAGATCCTGCAACAAAGAAAAGATGGCACAAAGATTAGACCAAGTGCTCTTCTTGCAACTGTACTGGGCAGGCCTGTGCTTCTGTTTTTAATTTGCATGTGTGTGTGTGTGTGTGTGGGGGGGGGGGGGGGGGTGGGGGGGGCTTTCCACTCAAGAAATGTTTTCTTCTGAAAAAAATACTGGCTACAATAATTAACAACTGATTCCTTTGCAATCATCCATCCTCTTCCACTTATCCTTATCAGGATTGTGGGGTAGCAGTTTTGGGGCCTATACCAGCTACCATAGGGCAGTACAACCTGGACAGATCGCCAGTCTAACATGGAAGGACAAGCATTTGCATTCACACCAAAGGGCAGTTTTGAATCACCAGTTAACCTAACCCCATAAGCTACATCTTTGGACTGTGGGAAGAAGCCAGAGTACACAGCCAGAGAGAGCCCATGCACTAAAGCAGTAAAAAGTGCCTAAAACAAGTTAAGAAGTTGTATAGTACTATCTATCTTAATGTTCAAGCCTGAGTTTCAAAAAATTTCAACATAGAAACAAAGCACATGCAGTCAGTTCTGCATGCTGTAGGTCAAACTGTCAAGACATACGAGAAGACCCCTCCTAAAACCAGAGTGATGTCACCATGAAGCAAACTTTGACGGAGTCCCCCAATAACAGTGTGGTCCTCCTAAGTCACATTTGGGTGGTTAACACACACACACACACACTCAGATGTTATCCAGACTTGCACTTTGAAACAATGAAAAGGACCTACAAGCCACGGTCCATGTAAATCACATCACACCCAGGTGACAGCCAAACACACACACACACAGCATCCATAAAGAATGATGATAGATTAAATTATTAGTTCATTAAGTGGTACACTGGATTATATTTACCCTTTCAGGCTCTGGATGTTTCAGGTCCAGATCATTGTTTGGAAAGCTGTTTGGTTGCGGCTTTAGGCAGCTCACAGTCTTCTGAATCTGGCTGGTCTCAGTCTTCGTGTGTAACAGATAGAGAATGAAGACAAAAGAACAGTAATCTGACAGTTACTAAAAATGCATCACTCAAGAGGATGAATAAACCATTTCACTATCGGCAAATAGCGTAAGGTACACATCGTGCATGAGAAACATTCATTAAAATCTGTCCTAGGTCAATGTTACCTCTTCAAAATCTTGCACTGAAGAAGAATGCATGGCTTCTGAGCCTTGCTGAGGCATTTCTTCATCAAGATCCTGCAACAAAGAAAAGATGGCACAAAGATTAGACCAAGTGCTCTTCTTGCAACTGTACTGGGCAGGCCTGTGCTTCTGTTTTTAATTTGCATGTGTGTGTGTGTGTGTGGGGGGGGGGGGCTTTCCACTCAAGAAATGTTTTCTTCTGAAAAAAATACTGGCTACAATAATTAACAACTGATTCCTTTGCAATCATCCATCCTCTTCCACTTATCCTTATCAGGATTGTGGGGTAGCAGTTTTGGGGCCTATACCAGCTACCATAGGGCAGTACAACCTGGACAGATCACCAGTCTAACATGGAAGGACAAGCATTTGCATTCACACCAAAGGGCAGTTTTGAATCACCAGTTAACCTAACCCCATAAGCTACATCTTTGGACTGTGGGAAGAAGCCAGAGTACACAGCGAGAGAGCCCATGCACTACCAGCAGTAAAAAGTGCCTAAAACAAGTTAAGTTGTATAGTACTATCTATCTTAATGTTCAAGCCTGAGTTTCAAACCACATAGAAACAAAGCACATGCAGTCAGTTCTGCATGCTGTAGGTCAAACTGTCAAGAAATACGAGAAGACCCCTCCTAAAGCCAGAGTGATGTCACCATGAAGCAAACTTTGACGGAGTCTCCCAATAACAGTGTGGTCCTCCTAAGTCACATTTGGGTGGTTAACACACACACACACACACACACACTCAGATGTTATCCAGACTTGCACTTTGAAACAATGAAAAGGACCTACAAGCCACAGTCCATGTAAATCACATCACACCCAGGTGACTGCCAAACACACACACACACACACACACAGCATCCATAAGGAATGATGATAGATTAAATTATTAGTTCATTAAGTGGTACACTGGATTATATTTACCCTTTCAGGCTCTGGATGTTTCAGGTCCAGATCATTGTTTGGAAAGCTGTTTGGTTGCGGCTTTAGGCAGCTCACAGTCTTCTGAATCTGGCTGGTCTCAGTCTTCGTGTGTAACAGATAGAGAATGAAGACAAAAGAACAGTAATCTGACAGTTACTAAAAATGCATCACTCAAGAGGATGAATAAACCATTTCACTATCGGCAAATAGCGTAAGGTACACATCGTGCATGAGAAACATTCATTAAAATCTGTCCTAGGTCAATGTTACCTCTTCAAAATCTTGCACTGAAGAAGAATGCATGGCTTCTGAGCCTTGCTGAGGCATTTCTTCATCAAGATCCTGCAACAAAGAAAAGATGGCACAAAGATTAGACCAAGTGCTCTTCTTGCAACTGTACTGGGCAGGCCTGTGCTTCTGTTTTTAATTTGCATGTGTGTGTGTGTGTGTGTGGGGGGGGGGGGGGGGGGGGCTTTCCACTCAAGAAATGTTTTCTTCTGAAAAAAATACTGGCTACAATAATTAACAACTGATTCCTTTGCAATCATCCATCCTCTTCCACTTATCCTTATCAGGATTGTGGGGTAGCAGTTTTGGGGCCTATACCAGCTACCATAGGGCAGTACAACCTGGACAGATCACCAGTCTAACATGGAAGGACAAGCATTTGCATTCACACCAAAGGGCAGTTTTGAATCACCAGTTAACCTAACCCCATAAGCTACATCTTTGGACTGTGGGAAGAAGCCAGAGTACACAGCCAGAGAGAGCCCATGCACTAAAGCAGTAAAAAGTGCCTAAAACAAGTTAAGAAGTTGTATAGTACTATCTATCTTAATGTTCAAGCCTGAGTTTCAAAAAATTTCAACATAGAAACAAAGCACATGCAGTCAGTTCTGCATGCTGTAGGTCAAACTGTCAAGACATACGAGAAGACCCCTCCTAAAACCAGAGTGATGTCACCATGAAGCAAACTTTGACGGAGTCCCCCAATAACAGTGTGGTCCTCCTAAGTCACATTTGGGTGGTTAACACACACACACACACACTCAGATGTTATCCAGACTTGCACTTTGAAACAATGAAAAGGACCTACAAGCCACGGTCCATGTAAATCACATCACACCCAGGTGACTGCCAAACACACACACACACACAGCATCCATAAAGAATGATGATAGATTAAATTATTAGTTCATTAAGTGGTACACTGGATTATATTTACCCTTTCAGGCTCTGGATGTTTCAGGTCCAGATCATTGTTTGGAAAGCTGTTTGGTTGCGGCTTTAGGCAGCTCACAGTCTTCTGAATCTGGCTGGTCTCAGTCTTCGTGTGTAACAGATAGAGAATGAAGACAAAAGAACAGTAATCTGACAGTTACTAAAAATGCATCACTCAAGAGGATGAATAGACCATTTCACTATCGGCAAATAGCGTAAGGTACACATCGTGCATGAGAAACATTCATTAAAATCTGTCCTAGGTCAATGTTACCTCTTCAAAATCTTGCACTGAAGAAGAATGCATGGCTTCTGAGCCTTGCTGAGGCATTTCTTCATCAAGATCCTGCAACAAAGAAAAGATGGCACAAAGATTAGACCAAGTGCTCTTCTTGCAACTGTACTGGGCAGGCCTGTGCTTCTGTTTTTAATTTGCATGTGTGTGTGTGTGTGGGGGGGGGGGGGGGGGGTGGGGGTGGGGGGGGCTTTCCACTCAAGAAATGTTTTCTTCTGAAAAAAATACTGGCTACAATAATTAACAACTGATTCCTTTGCAATCATCCATCCTCTTCCACTTATCCTTATCAGGATTGTGGGGTAGCAGTTTTGGGGCCTATACCAGTTACCATAGGGCAGTACAACCTGGACAGATCACCAGTCTAACATGGAAGGACAAGCATTTGCATTCACACCAAAGGGCAGTTTTGAATCACCAGTTAACCTAACCCCATAAGCTACATCTTTGGACTGTGGGAAGAAGCCAGAGTACACAGCCAGAGAGAGCCCATGCACTAAAGCAGTAAAAAGTGCCTAAAACAAGTTAAGAAGTTGTATAGTACTATCTATCTTAATGTTCAAGCCTGAGTTTCAAAAAATTTCAACATAGAAACAAAGCACATGCAGTCAGTTCTGCATGCTGTAGGTCAAACTGTCAAGACATACGAGAAGACCCCTCCTAAAACCAGAGTGATGTCACCATGAAGCAAACTTTGACGGAGTCCCCCAATAACAGTGTGGTCCTCCTAAGTCACATTTGGGTGGTTAACACACACACACACACTCAGATGTTATCCAGACTTGCACTTTGAAACAATGAAAAGGACCTACAAGCCACGGTCCATGTAAATCACATCACACCCAGGTGACAGCCAAACACACACACACACAGCATCCATAAAGAATGATGATAGATTAAATTATTAGTTCATTAAGTGGTACACTGGATTATATTTACCCTTTCAGGCTCTGGATGTTTCAGGTCCAGATCATTGTTTGGAAAGCTGTTTGGTTGCGGCTTTAGGCAGCTCACAGTCTTCTGAATCTGGCTGGTCTCAGTCTTCGTGTGTAACAGATAGAGAATGAAGACAAAAGAACAGTAATCTGACAGTTACTAAAAATGCATCACTCAAGAGGATGAATAAACCATTTCACTATCGGCAAATAGCGTAAGGTACACATCGTGCATGAGAAACATTCATTAAAATCTGTCCTAGGTCAATGTTACCTCTTCAAAATCTTGCACTGAAGAAGAATGCATGGCTTCTGAGCCTTGCTGAGGCATTTCTTCATCAAGATCCTGCAACAAAGAAAAGATGGCACAAAGATTAGACCAAGTGCTCTTCTTGCAACTGTACTGGGCAGGCCTGTGCTTCTGTTTTTAATTTGCATGTGTGTGTGTGTGTGTGGGGGGGGGGGGGCTTTCCACTCAAGAAATGTTTTCTTCTGAAAAAAATACTGGCTACAATAATTAACAACTGATTCCTTTGCAATCATCCATCCTCTTCCACTTATCCTTATCAGGATTGTGGGGTAGCAGTTTTGGGGCCTATACCAGCTACCATAGGGCAGTACAACCTGGACAGATCACCAGTCTAACATGGAAGGACAAGCATTTGCATTCACACCAAAGGGCAGTTTTGAATCACCAGTTAACCTAACCCCATAAGCTACATCTTTGGACTGTGGGAAGAAGCCAGAGTACACAGCCAGAGAGAGCCCATGCACTAAAGCAGTAAAAAGTGCCTAAAACAAGTTAAGAAGTTGTATAGTACTATCTATCTTAATGTTCAAGACTGAGTTTCAAAAAAATTTCAACATAGAAACAAAGCACATGCAGTCAGTTCTGCATGCTGTAGGTCAAACTGTCAAGACATACGAGAAGACCCCTCCTAAAACCAGAGTGATGTCACCATGAAGCAAACTTTGACGGAGTCCCCCAATAACAGTGTGGTCCTCCTAAGTCACATTTGGGTGGTTAACACACACACACACACACACAGATGTTATCCAGACTTGCACTTTGAAACAATGAAAAGGACCTACAAGCCACGGTCCATGTAAATCACATCACACCCAGGTGACTGCCAAACACACACACACACAGCATCCATAAAGAATGATGATAGATTAAATTATTAGTTCATTAAGTGGTACACTGGATTATATTTACCCTTTCAGGCTCTGGATGTTTCAGGTCCAGATCATTGTTTGGAAAGCTGTTTGGTTGCGGCTTTAGGCAGCTCACAGTCTTCTGAATCTGGCTGGTCTCCGTCTTCGTGTGTAACAGATAGAAAATGAATATACAGTGCATTTTTGAAGAGGATTTTGAAACATTAAATAAACTGTATGAGAAAGATAAGTTTCAAGCTATTGTCTTTAAAATATTCACTTTCATGTATAGAGAATTTAAGGCCCTATGATTAAGAGACAAATAGTCAGTGTGATTTCTTTATTTTTTAAGCCATTGCTAAAGGAGTAAAACAATCACCTGTAGCAGCAACGAACTGTCACTAGGGCCCATTTATCTTCGAGGGACAAAATTTAAAATGAATCTAACTAAAGAGGCTACACAGCAAAATCTCCAGTGTTAAATTAACACTAGAGAGTGTCTATATGGGTCCACACAACACTGTTGAGTGTTGAATTAACACTTTTGACAGTGTTATATGTTTAAAAGTAACCTAGTCAGTTTTGAAGATTAACAAAGACTAACACTGAGCAGTGCTGATTTTCTAACACTGGAATATTTCTAACATTTTGAGTTATTTTCCAGTGTTAGAAAATCAGCACTGCTCAGTGTTAGCCATTGTTAATCTTCAAAACTGACTAGGTTACTTTTAAACATATAACACTGTCAAAAGTGTTAATTTAACACTCAACAGTGTTGTATTTAACACTCAGAGGTGTGGACCCTTATAGACACTCTCCAGTGTTAATTTAACACTGGAGATTTTGCTGTGTAGAATCACATTAAACATCAATCACTGTTAAAATTTAGAAACCGAAAGCCATTTTTTATTTCTGCATACCTGCTGATATTTTTTTAGTGCTTTTAGAGGGCTTTGATGTGGCAGCCATCACAATTGCCTGTTTTCCATTAGTACCTACCCCTGTTTTTCCAGTAGGTTATAGTACCATGTAGTTTTTCAGTAACTACTGCACCAAGGTTCCAAGTGATCCAAAGTGATCAGAAAATTTGACATAGACTGAATGCCACCAGGTGGCTGGTCAATGGTGTCACTCGATAAGTTATGAGTGCGCCTCCTTCGTGAAAATCCAAGCCATCATTTTTGAAACTCTGAAATGTTTGAAATAGCGACCAAAATTAACAGCGTGATCCTTGAATTGAACACTAAAGCATAGACTGAGCAGCAGGCATTTTGTCACCTTGACGTCCATGCTTGCTGTGGCATTTATATCACTGGATGCTCGGCTGCATTGCTATAGTTACCCCAGGCACAGTAGGTGATACTCAATTTCAGTGAAAAACTAGATGCCGTAAGTCACGTTAAGCCAATTTGAGTAGGTACAAATGTAAAAATGGCTTAGGGTATGCAATTTATCAGTTCCAAAAAGTACAATTGTAGAAATACCTTGCATCTCCAGAGCCAATCCGAGTCACCATAATTATAGTCTATTTCTTCACCTGGACTTATGTCTCTGCTTGCAAATAAGCATAGATGGGGCTTTCCATTGATATTTAATATTTTCATCTTAGCACTTGGACTGATGTGGTTGTCGTTGACAAGTCTGCCTAATGACCCATCTTCTTGAGATGCATCCACACTGTGGGGTTAGGCAAAAAAGTATTAGCTTAACTAGTTAGGAAGCTTTTTTTTCATAAATCAAAAGCAATGTGTAATTTAATCTTAATCAAACTACACTGATATAATACGCACCACCAGAGTTTTCCATCAAACTTGAATTCAAACATGAACACCTTCAGGCTGTCATGATAAACTCTGTGTCTCCGCTCACATTCTTCTTTTGTTATGAGTTTACCTCTGTATTCCAAAAGAAAGTCTCCTTTTTGGAATGGAACAGTCGTGAAAATGCCCCGACCTGAATTGCAGAGGCATACCAAGTGAGTGACAAAAGACAAAGTGACAAACTCCAAATCTAATCCAAACTAAAGACCAACTTACCTTTGAAGGCATTTATGTAGTGGATATCAAGTCCCAGTTTGTCCCTTCCAGCAGAAACATGACAGACTGCATCCTCCCGTGGAGGAATGCGTCTCCTTCGCATGTTCTCCTGTACGTTTTGATTGGCTGTATTACCAAAGCATATAAAGTATTACGATTATCGTCATCATTGTCATCATCATCAGTAGTAGCAGAACTAGCAGTAGTGTAGTTTACAGCATAAACACAGCTGACTTATTCATAGTGCTAATTTATGCCTTCTTTTAAAATGTTAAAGGCCTAGTACTCAAAATGGCGACATGTGACATTTCTGTAATGGCGACTGCAGAGAGTGATACAAGTACTGAGAAAGCTTAGGCATCAAAACTGTAAGAAGTTTTTTCTTCAGGCATATAAATAAATACACGACTAAATACACTTATACCCTTGCTTTTATTTTAGGGCTGTCAGCAGAATGGACAGACATTGGACAAACTGCCCGAAATTAGCTAACAGCGACATCAGGGATTTTGACTCAGACTGCGCTGGTTTAATTGTTAATCGCGTTAGTCGCGATGTCGGCATTAACACGTTTAAGCCACAATAATGCTTTAACACCGAGTAAATCCTAACACGGGTTAGCCCGCTTTATCGCGTTGACGCGGTTAGTCGTCAGCCCTATTTTATTTACTCAATGACAAACGCTGGGGCCGTTTTACTTCTTCAAAGACTCACTAACAGTCCATAAAGCATAAATTAAACCAGTTTAATATAGGCCTGTGCACCTATAATTTCATATAGTATTAAAGTCATGGTGCATTTTACATTAAAAAAGGCTTACCTTTGTGTTTTTAATCCGTCTTCGTATTGCCGTCGACATACACTTGTTAAAGGGCACGCGCGCGAAAGTTGTGGCGCCGTTTCCTGTAGGTACCGCCTATATATATAGCCTACCAATCACAATGACTTCCGGCCGTGTGTATTGAAAATGTGTATTAAATTGCAGTACCTACACACATCCACTCTAACTCGAAACGTCGCTGTGCAATACACTGGAATACACAAAAATCAGGTGAGGGGGTATAGGTGGAAAATCTTTTAATTATAGTTTAATAAATGAATTTACACTACAGTTTAAGCAAATACAGGTCAAAAGATAAATAATGACCTCATAAGAAGTAGAAAAAATTATTATTTAGACACTTAAAAATGCATTTACAAGTCATGTTTTAGGGGGACACATGAATACACAGCAAAAAGTCCAGGTACAGCGCAGGTCAAATGTCAATCCATACCACATAGACGCACTCACACAGACACACACACACACACACACACACACACACACACACACACAAACCACAAGCGCACACAATATAACCTTACATAAGAATATATAACCTTTGTTTGGCTCCAAAATTTTACAGCCCTACAGGAATAAATCTAAAAAAATCATCAATTCATCAGTGGAAAAAAATAAAAAAATGAAACTAGTTGTAAACCAATTACATAAAAAGAGCACTGACCGAAAGAGCGTCCATTTAATATTGGAAAATTATTTGGTGATGAGTATATTATGAGTATTATGAGTGATAACCTTAGTGTGTGAAATTTAAATTTACTGCATTGAGGTAAAGCAGGACAACCACAGAGATGAGTTGACTGTCAGAGGCCATTAGAAAATAATTTGTAACCTTCACCAAAGCTGTTTCTGTCTTGTGATGAGCTCTGAAACATGACTGAAACTGTTCAAATAAACAATTTCTCTGACGATTAACAGTTACATATTTTACAACTATTTTTTACAATTACGACAATTTTTGAGATAACAGTAAGGTTGCCTATTAGTCTATTATTAGCTAAAACATCTAAGTGAAGAGATGGTCTTCTAAGTACTACTTCCAGCTTAGAGGTCTGTGGTACACAACCGATTAATAGTGTAATACTGAAATATATCTAACATTCATTTAGAAACGTCTTTTTATTATAGTTATTTTTAGACTGTTTTTTCCTGTATTTGATTATGTGAATTTAGAAATTCAGTAAAATATATTTACTGGCTATATTATAAAATGTATTTAATTCAAATGTTTACTTTCATGTGAGGTAATTAAAACAAAATCCTTTAAACTACTCTGAAGAGTTACAAGATTTGACCATTATATCTCCATAAAAAAACTGCTCATTTCGCAATAGTCACACCACATAATGAAATTCAGAATCACATAAACCTACATATAAATCAAACGGAAAATATATACTTTAGTCAGACCTACAATTTTTTGGTGATGTCAATCCATATGTTTTCAATATGCATTCTGAACCCTATTTCATTTACAGAGGGCTGCAATACAGATAAAAAAAAAACCTCGGCATGTTAATTCTCTCGCTTCCTTATGTACTTGTCCTCATGTCAAACTACTTCCTCCATATTTTCAGTTATCTTCATACATAGTCTCAGCTTTTGGATTTGATTGTGAGAACCAATAAATATGAAATCACAGTATAAAATTATGAACACATTTCTTTATTCAGAAATCTATATGGGAAAAGTGATATCAGACAGGTAGGATCTTGCTATTTTCTTACTTTCATTTAGAATTTTAAATAATGATCCGCTCTCTGTTGCACAAGGAAAAGGCCCAGTTTTTGAATCTCACACTATGACCACAGAAATCTGTGATATTATAATACAAAAGAGAAAAAGCTATATATTTTTGGTTTTCATTCAATCAATCATTTCAAATGTCCTTAAACTGTATATGAAGAAACAATATTATGAATAGGAGTAATGATAGTAATATTTTTTAATGAATAATCCAAAAATTACTGAACAGAATCACATGCTTTGAATAGCTGGAGAAGTTTATCAGTTTTTACACTGAAAAGAAAATGTCTCAGAAATGATAGGTCTTATTAAAGACCTACCAAAGATCAGATATCATTTAACACCTCTTAAATAAACACTAAAAAACAATTTTTAACAAAAGACTATAAAAGTCTACAATAGTTTACATTAGTTCAAGAGAACAACCTTTTGAGGTTTTTAGAGATTTCTTTCATTTTTAGTCCATATATTATTGGATTGCAAAGAGGGTTATATGTTATAAATTGCAATGTCATTATAAAACGTGCAGTTTTAGGAAACTCTGATTCCAGTCTAACTATAACCATATCATAAGTAACCAAACAAGAATAGTTAATTAGAACTAGCACATGAGGCAAACAGGTTTGTGCAGCTTTTTTTCTGACATTTCCACAACTCTGACAGGCAACTATAATTATCTTTATGTATGTAAAAAGTATAAAAAGCATGGGGAAAAGTGCACCATTAAATAGAACAACCATACCATATATAGATAGTTCTTTTGAAGTTACACAATAAAGATGATTTACAGAATTGTTACAAAATATACCTTTCAAAGTAAAGTTACAGAGTGGTGTAATAGAATTTCTTAGTACTGGCACTACAATCTGAATAGCAGGTAAAAACCAGGACATTATCAGGAAAATACTGACTCTTGTTCTTCTCATTATAGAAGGATATTGCAAAGGTTTACATATAGACACATATCTGTCATAAGCCATAGCTGACAGCAGTAAGAATTCTGAACTGCTTAAAACATAAAACATGAATACTTGAAAAAGACAGGCGTGATACAAAATAATCTGTTTTTCAGATAAGAAGTCAATCAAAAGCTTCGGGTAGATGACAGTGCTCAAAACAACAGAATTCACTAACAAAGCAGCAATGAAAATATACATAGGCTCATGAAGGCTTTTTTGAACTATGATGACCCACACAATAGTGGAATTGCTGCAAATTATTAGACCGTATACCATAAACATAATTACAAAATAAATATATCTGTATTTCTCCACTTCCACATGACCACCAAAAGTTATATATGTTATATTCATTTCAGCATTCATGAAAATCAGATATTACAAACTAAAATTTTAAACAGGCAGAATGTTTAAAACTAGTACATATAAAATATTATTATTCATAGATACCTAAACTTGGTGTGTGTTCATCTTTAGAAAGTGAACTGTTCAAATCAGACCAAATATGTGATGAAATGAAACTTCAAGCTCCATATATCTCATTCAACTCTCCACAAAGACCTATTACCATGTTCAACCTCTGGAGACATAAGCCGACAGTGGTTAGCCCTTACTTACACGGGTACATTTTCTGGCTCCTCCTCTTTTACTACATACATACGTGGGTATTAATTGAAAAACAAATTTTAAAGAAGAAAAAATTAGTTGACCGGCAGAAATGATAATAAAATAACAGCAAATATAGTCCTATATTTAAATATGTAATTCTGTTCAGGCTAAGAGAATTTCATGTAGATCGACATCATGCACACTGCAATGCAATGTGGGGAGAAAAAATAGTTAATGCACTTTAAGATAATTTCTGTTTCTGTTTTCTTTTTTCCTATTTCCATTGTGTTTTGTGTGCTTTTACAGCGTTTTTCTTATTGCTGGTGTTTTCTTAAGTTGCAGTCCGTTTGGCCTCTCAGGGCCACCGTAACAATTCCATAATTTACACAAATTTACTTTAGAGAATATAATTAATTGACAAATTTATAGAACAGTGAGGGTTCTTTTTAGAACACACCAATTTTTTCAATTATTTATTCCAATTCAAGTCTTTCAAGTCCAATAAATAGCTTGAAAGGTTACAAAGGTAAGTGATGAACTCCAAGAGGTTAAAAAAAAGGTAGGGTTTCCCAAAATCCTGTGTTGCAGAAAGTAGTGTGTTGCACAAAAAAGGTGAGAAAAAAGCAATTAACAGTGGAAGAGAGACAGACCAGCATAACACTTAAAAATTTAGGTCTTTCCTACAAAGAAATTGCAAAGAAAGTCAAGGTGTCAGTAAGTACGGTTCCCTTCACCATCAAAAGGCACTCAGAAATTTGGGGCAAACTCTGACAGGAAGAGGTCAAGCAGACCCCAAACCACAACTGAATCAGAGGACAAGTTCCCTAGAGTTAACAGCTTGCATGATAAGTGGTTCAAAGGACAATAGCTTCAAGCACAGCTTAGTAGTAAGCTGTAATAGTAAGCATGTCTCCATTTCAACTGTGAAGAGAGGACTTCGAGCTGCAGGTTTGACAGGACTAGCTGCAGCCAAAAAGCCATTGCTAAGACATCAGAATAAGACAAAGAGGCTTGCCTGGGCCATGAAGCAGACTACTGAAGACTGGAAGAAGAAATTATGGACTGATGAATCATAATTTGAAATACAGTACATCACGTAGGATCTTTGTCTTCTCTGGGCTACTCCATTTTGGGGCTGCCAGTGTCGATTATCTGTCTCCACCTCACTTCATTTCGAGCAAGATCCTCTGTCACACCAACCCTCCACATATCCTCCTTCACTATATCCAAGATCCTTCTCTGTGAACTTCATTTTTGTGTTCTGGCTGTTAGCTCCACATTCAACATCCCCTTTCCATCCTTTTATATCCACTATCCCTCCTCATCACATGTGCAGATCATCTCAATCTTGAATCTCTAGCTTTGCCTCCGAACTGCTTAACTTGACCTGTCCTTCTAAGATACTCATTTCTAATTTTGTTGCTCCTGGTCATTCCCAGTGGAAATCTTAGCATCTTCAACTCTACCATTTCACCTTCTGTCTTTTTTATCAGAGCCACCATCCCCAAAACATACATCAACTCTGCACTCTCTTCTCACCTGTCTTGGGTAGTGCCCATTGCTTTGAATGGTTGATCCCCTGTATTTAACTTATTTATCCTTGTGATTTCTTACATGTTCACCTTTCTCTCTCTTATTTACACACATGTATTCTGACTTTTTCCTACCGACTTTCATTCCTCTTCTAACCAGTCTATACCGCCATCTCTCCAGACTGTCTTCCAGTTATTCTCACTACACATCACAATGTCATTTGCGAACATTGTAGTTCATCCTGCCTTGCCCCATTTACCAACCTACCTATTCTTGTTAACAAGAAAGTGGCTCAGAGGTGATCCCTAGTGCAACATCCACCTTGGCTTGACCATTGTCTTGATGTTTTCCAAAAATAGTTTTCAAAATCTTTGATTAAATTAAATAGCAAAATGTTCCTTTAGAGTTCTTTGAGCGCTTTCTTTTTAGCACCACTCCTGTGGGTGGTGGCCTGTAAGCTCATCACATGCAGGAGGTGCCGTCTCCTGTAGTCCCACCACGCGCAGTAGGTGCCATAGGGGTCAGGTGCAATGTGTGCTGGGCAGCAGCCAGGGGCAGAGACCCTCAACTCTCACTCTGGCAGAGCTTCAACAGCATTCCTAGGGAGGTTGGAGACATTGAGTCCAAACGGACAATGTTCAGCACCTCCATTACTGAAGCTGCTGTACTGAGCTGCGACCACAAGGTGGTTGGTGCCTGTCGTGGTGGTAACCCCTGGACCAGATGGCAGGCACCAGAGGTAAAGGGAACCATGAGGCTGAAGAAGGAGTCCTCTTGGGCTTAGTTAGCCTGTGGGACTTCAGAGGCAGCTGATAGGTACTGACGGGCCAAGCGGAACGTGGCTTGGGCAGTGGCTGAAGCAAAACTGGGTGCGAGAGAGTTCGGAGAGGCCATGGAAACAGACTTTCAGACTGCCTTGAAGAGATTTTGGCTAACCAACAGCAGCTCAGGAGGCAAAAGCGGTGCTCTACTTGCACTGTGTAGGGGTGGAGGTGCTGACTTCGACTGAGGATATTGTCGGGCAGTGGAAGGAGTACTTCAAAGACCTCCTTAATCCCACTGAGACTTTAGGTACAAGGGGGATGCCTTGTCTATGTCCAGGAAAGAGGTCACGAAGGCAGTTAAAAAACTCCTTGGTGGAAGGCCCCTTGGGGTTACCCTGAGTTCCTGAAGGCTCTCAGTATTGTAGGGCTGTCTTGGTTCAAGGGGCCTCTGGATTGGCAAACCGGGATGGTGGTTCAAATGTTCAAGAAGGGGGACCAGAGGGCATGCTCCAACTATAGGAGGATCACACTTCTCTGCCTCCCCGGGAAAGTCTAGTCTAACTCCAGGGTGCTGGAAAGGAGAGTCGGTTCATTAGGCAAACCTCGAATGCAGGAGAAACAATGCAGTTTTTGTCCCAGTCCTGGAACCTTGGACAAGCTTAACCTCTCGAGGATACATGAGGGTGCATAGGAATCTGCCCAACCAGACTATATGTGTTTTTGGATTTGGAAAAGGCATTTTGGTATACTGTTGGAGGTGCTTAGGGAGTATGGGGTATCTGGCCCAATGCTACAGGCCATTTGATCCTTATACACCTGTTGCAAGAGCTTGGTCCCCATAGATGGCAATAACTTGCATTAATTTCTCCTGGGTGTTGCACTTCGCCAGGGCTGCCCTTTGCCCTTTTTCTGTTCATAATTTTTATGGACAGTATTTCTAGGCATAGCCAAGTGGCTCCCACTTGGGTGGTCTCAGAATCTCAATTCTGCTTTTTGCAGATGATGTGGTTCTGTTTGCTTCATCAGGTGATGGCCTCCAGCTCACACTGGAATGGTTGGCAGCCGAGTGTGGAGCGGTGGGAATAACAATCAGCACTTCCAAATCTGAGGCCATGACCCTTAGCCAGGAAAGGTTGGAGTGCCCACTATGTGCCAGGGACAAGTTCCTGCTTTAAGTGGGGGAGTTTAAGCATCTTGGGAGGGGCACAGAGTAGAGTCGCTGCTCCTTCACATTGAAAGGAACCAACTGAGGTGGTTCAGGTATCTGACAAGGATGCCTCCTAGATGCTTCCTGGGTGAGGTGTTCCAGGCATGTCCCACTGGGAGGAGGCCCTGGGGCAGACATGCTGGAGAGATTATATTTCTCGGCTGTCCAGGGAATGCCTTGCTTTTCCCCCAGACAAGCTGGGGGTGGCTGGGGACAGGAGGGTATGGGCTTCTCTTTTTAGGCTGCTGCCCCCATCACTCTGCCATCGATAAGTTGAAGAAAATGGATGGATGGTGGATTGCTTTTCCAGCCATTTTTTTGCTCACATCCTATCTTTTTTTAGGATGAGCTAATATATTGTAAAATAAGTAGTAATCTCATGTTAAGCATTTTACACGTTTGTTACTGTGATCTATGAATAATTAATCGGTGGTAAATAATCTGCAAATTATTGGATTCTTTTCTTATATGACAACTTTTTTGGAATTAGGATTGTACTTTTTCAAATGTTTTATGCACATTCAAGATAGACGGCAATAAATTACACTGGCCCATGATTTGTGACAAGGGAGGAAGATGTAGTTATTATAAAGCTATTGCAGCTATCACAGTTTTATAAAGTGTTACCACCCATTCCTTTAGTGGAAAATCTCTATTACACAGCATATATAAGAACCACCAATAATGTTATAAAAATCCAAAATAAAATATGAAAGTCTGACAAAATTAATCTGATAGTTTATTTGATTACTTATCCTCTTACCTATCTTGGAATTGGTGAACCTTTCATAAAAGAAGGCAATTTATATTTGTATTTAAATATGTCACCAAAAGCTGTTAATGTAAATTAACCATAGGTCTTAAACCCTATTCACATGAGCATTTTACTGAGCATAACAACAGACTTCAATACACTTTAATAATAATATTATGTTCAATTTATTTACAAATACAGATGAACACGGCATGGTTTATTTTTTCCTGTACTTTTCTGAATAATAGTTTGAATTACTTTATTAAATGAAAAGCATTTTCAATGATGGCAAGAAAATTATTACAAAACAAATTGTGGCACCTTAGCATTCAGAGTTAATACATGAAATGATTTTAGCATGATAGAAAAATCTTTTTAGCTGTTTAGAAATTTCCTTCATTTTGAGCCCATAAATGAATGGATTAAGCAATGGATGATAGAGCACTATTTGTAATGTCATTATTAATCGCGCAGTTTTGGGAAAATCTGATTCTACTCGAGCTATGCTTACATCATAGATACTTAAACAGGAGAAGCTAAATAAAACTAACAAATGGGGTAAACAGGTCTCCAAAGCTTTCTTCCTCACGTCTTTACAGCTTTGATAAGTGAGGATAAAAATGTTTGAGTATGTAAAAACTATGAAGAGCATAGGTAATATTACAAGATCTATTAAAGCAACTACTCCAAATACAGTAATTAATCGTGACATGACACACTGAAGAGTGTAAACTGCATTATTACAAAATATTCCTTTTAAGTTAAAGTTACACAATGTTGCTTCAGCACTCCCAGCTGTTAAGACTGCAATGTGACAAACAGGTACAAGCCATGCTACAGCCAAGAAAATACTCACAGTGGTTTTACTCATGATAGTTTGATATTGCAGAGGTTTACAAATAGCCACATATCTGTCATAGGCCATGGCTGCCAAGAGAAAGAACTCTGAACTGCCTAAAGTGTAAAACATAAAAAACTGAAAGAGACAGGCTGAATATGTTGTGACTTGTTTTTCAGATAAAAAGTCAATCAGCAGTTTGGGGTAAACAGTTGTGCTGTAAAGAACACAGTTCAGCAGCAAAGCAGCAATGAAAGTGTACATCGGCTCATGAAGGTTTTTATGAATCCAGATTATGTACACAATAGTAGAATTACTGCAGATTATTAAACTATATAATATAAAGAAAATGAAAAAATAAACATATCTGTACTTGTTAACTTCAACATACCCATCTAGAGTTAAATATGTAGCATTTAACACCTCATCCATTAATACTTTGAAAAAAAATTATAAAACCAGCAGTGTTAATGAAGAATAACAAATAACAAAACAAAACTGCACCAATATGCAACCTATGTTGTCTTTCCTTCATTCATTTACAGGTATTTGAACTTGAAATATATCTTGGAGTACATTCATCAGTCAAATGTGCACAGTGAATCATCTTACTCTGTGAAAGGTTTTATTAGGTTGCTTTGTCCACCAGGGAATTGTACTGTGAAGGTCACAGTAAATCAAAACTGGATTATAGATGGCAGACAGTTGGTGTCGTAAGCCACTGCCTCTGTTCAAAGATGGTCGCTCATAGTGGACATAAATGGCTTCTTTCACTACTCTTTCAAACCATATGTCTTCTCTGTCCAAAAAGAGAAGACAGATAGATTTCTGTCTATGTAAGCTGCTACACTTGTTTTTCGACAATTTACCACACATGACTTTAGCATATACCAATGTTAAACATTGGAGTAGTTCTTACAGAACAAAGCATACAGTTAGGGCTGGATCAGGTAATACAACATCCTCCCTTTGTTATGCTGCAGTAGGCCTAGAATCTTGGGGGCTTTCCATAATGCACTTTTCCTTTACTCACCTCTTTTCACTCACTATGTGCTTGTACATCACTCTGCATTTAAAGAGTTATTATTAATCTCTGTCTCTCTTCTACAGAATGACTTTTGTACTGTCTTCCTCCCCTCACCCCAACCGGTAATGGGTAGATGGTTGCCCCTACGTAAGCCTGATTCTTCTTGTTTAAAGGGGGTTTATTTTCTTCCTGTCACCAGGTGCTTGCGCATAGGGGTCACCTGATTGTTTGTGTGTATTGTTGTATTGTATTATCTTTACCTTACAATATAAAGCATTATGGGGCAACTGTTAATATTGGCAAAATCTGAATTAAATGGAAATGAGACGATTCTAGGGAAGTGAGTGACCGCCTGTCAATTCTGAACTCCTTACAGGAACACAGGACAAAGTTCAGATGGGCAAGCAAAAAGTTTTGAAAGTTAACTAGGAAACAGGCAAGGAAAGCAGACTGCACAATGGAAAATGGCAGGACTTAGGAGATTAGAATCAGTAAGTCTATTTGCAGGCAACTATAGTGGTGTAAAAAGTGTTTGGCCCTTCTTGATTTCCCATTTTTTGTATTTTTGTCACACCTAAATATTTCAGGTCATCAAACCAAATGTTAATATTAGACAAAGATAACACAGATAAACAAAAAGGGAAGTTTCCTAAATATAGGTGGCCCCCTTCAAACTCGGGTCTTCTACAAGAGGCCTGGAAGCTTCAGGGTCCTGCACAATATCTTTGCTGTTCCTATGATTGCACTCCTAGGAACAGCATCTGACAGAGATCTCAGATGATGTTCCCAGGATCTGCTGGAGCCGCTCGCCTAGCTTGGGAGTCACTGCATTGAGTGCTCTGATTACTACTGGCACTACTGTTACATTCACCCTCCACATCTTCTTAAACTCTCTGAGCCCTTGGTACTTCTCAAGCTTCTTGTGTTCCTTTTTCCTAATGTTGCTGTCATTTGTTATCATTTCGACTATCACTACGCCTATTTTCTTCTGCTTTTCTACCACCTCTATGTCTGGTTGGTTAGCCATCACCATTTTGTCCGTCTGTATCTGGAAATCCCACAGGATCTTAGCTTGGTCATTCTCCAACACCCCAGGGGGCGTCTCACATTTTGACCTCGGGACTTCGACGTCATATTTGGCACAGATGTTTCTGTTTACTATGCCAGCCACTTTGTTATGGCGGTCCATATATGCCCTGCCCGGCCAAATTACATTTGGCCCGCAGGCCAGAGTTTGACACCTATGTGCTAGATTGTCTCAGGGGCATCTTTACACTTTCTGCATCTGAGGTCTTACCTTGTGCAGTAGACCCCAGCCCGATGGATCTTGTGCTCAGAACTTGTTCTTGTGCTGCCACAGCGGTGTTCTTAGCCCTCAAGCTTTTTTGTCTGGTACTGAAGGGCCAGCATTTCCTAGTCAGGACCAACAATTCAACAGTGATCTTTTACATAAACAGGCAGAGAAGAAACCTGTTATGGTGCATGGGTGTCTCTAAGAGTCACCCATGCTCTGGGCCATCTGAACCTGGGAGTAGAGGGAATGGAGGTTGCACCCTTTGATAGTGGCCCAGATTTGGGATCTTTTTGCCTCCCTCTTCAGGTAGGAGGAGAAGTGATTCATCCATGCACAGATCTGTGGTGCCTTCATGTTTACCTGCTGAGAGGCCACATTTGATAGCTAAGGGTTTGGCCCCAACTGTTAAGTATGTGGATATGAAATTTCTGTACTGCTTATTTACCCAAAGTCATTCCTGCAGTGGTGGAATTTGAGCTGCTGAGCTTTTGCTCCCCTCCTTTCAAGTGTTGTGTGGAGGAGAGGAGGATGCATTCTCTGTGTTCTACGTAACTACGCTGAGCACACTCAGAATGTGTGCTTATGTGACAAGTTGTTTGTCTGCTTCGCTAATCCAGCCAGAGATGAAGCTCTGTCTAAACAGAGGCTGCCCCACTGGATTATAGAAGCTATCTCACTGGCGTACAGCGCCAGGGGTCTTGCTTTGCCCCAGGGGGGTGAGAATTCATTTCACCAGAGGAATGACAACCTCATGAACTCTTATTAAATGGGTCCCCATAGGTGATATTTGTGCTGCAGTTGGACATGACCGTACATTTTTTGTTCAGCTCTATTGTTTGGATGTTACAACTCATGCTGTCCTCTCTGCTGGTTCTACCACACTCTAAGGTGCTGGTGGTCCAACTTCCGTTTGGTGGTTGCTCTATGGGATGTGTATATATATCCTTGGGCAAGATACTAACCCCATGTTTGCCTACTGGTGGTGGTCAGAGGGCCCGGTGGCGCCAGTGTCCGGCAGCCTCGCCTCTGTCAGTACGCCCCAGGGCAGCTGTGGCTACAATGTAGCTTGCCATCGCCAGTGTGTGAATGTGTGTGTGAATGGGTGAATGACTGAATGTAGTGTGAAGCGCTTTGGGGTCCTTAGGGACTAGAAAAGCGCTATACAAATACAGGCCATTTACCATTTATATGTCCCATATATATGTGTTGCACCGAGTGAATCATCTGAAAGGGAACAAACAGTTTTCTCTATAACTTGTATTCCCTGCAGGAGAGGAACAATGTTAAACACAAGATTTCCGTGCCTTGCAGCTTGGCTCAATGAAGAGCAGCTAACTAAGAGATGGCTGTAATAACAGGGGGATATATGCAGGCATAAAGATCTGTGTGGATGTCATCACAGGTCATTTGTCTTAAAGCCGTGAATAAAAGTTTCTTTCTGAACACCTTGAGAACAGACGAAGAAAAAAGTCACCTATAATTTTCAATTTTGGTGCATTAAGTATTTACTAAAAATCGTGCACATGTTTGAATTTCAGTGGCCTTGACATGAGGGAGCACAAAGTCAGGATCAAATTTTCTAAAAGTCTTGTAATCACAATAATATAAGAACATACAAATGACTTTAAAAGTCTCTGACAAGTTTGAATCTCTGTGACCCTTGCCCTCAAGGTCAGAATTCATGTTTTTTTTTTTTACTTTTTCAAATTTATCCTGTAACGCAAACTGGTGTTCATTCTGCCCAGCACAATGCACCCACCCATAGTATTTCAGTGTTCGGTAATTTATTTAATTTCAACATTCTGTGTCACCACACGCAGCTCTCCAATCTCAGCTTCCTCCTTCTCCAGATCCTGGCACAATTACAGGGGGGCATGATCCGAAGATGATCTACCCCTGGCACTGCTGCCTGAATGTACTGCATCACCCCTACCCTGCAGCTAAGCCACAGACCATACTCCATCATGGTCTGTGGCTTAGCTAAGAGTCACCCATGCTCTGGGTGACTCTGCATGTTTCCAGTCTTAATATAGGTACATCTAGTAGGAGGCTAAGGGGTAGTACTGGCGACTTCCAGTATTTGTAAATATAGTGATATGAGTGCATTTATCTTAATTTAATGATCAGTCAGTAACAGTAAAATCACCAACAACAATCATTAAAACTAGAGCAGAAAGGGAAAGTATAAAAAGTCTATGCGGGTGTGATCACAGGTACGTCAGTTTGGTGTGTGGGCAAGAATTCGACCCAAGTAACTCCACCCAAATACTGCTACACAGAATACAACTGTGTGTTTGCATCTTACTTGGCAGGTGGAGTGTGTGTCGGTCAGGGTGGCGAGGTAATGGCCAAGTGAGCATCCTGGAAGGTGGGTGATTGGAGAGAGTCCAACCTGGTTTATCCAGAGAGGTGCAAGGACAGGGGGCAGACAGGTGTAAAGAATTGAGAGTCTTAACGTAGTGACCAACATCCTTAGAATGTAAGCCTTAGCTAAGTGTGATGATGGCTTCAAGAGATGACTAGAGGCACAACACAGAAACAAAGAGTATGAAGCAAAGGCAGCCTGTTAGTAATGTGAGGTTAGCTGACAAACTGGTGGAGAAGACTTGGTCCTAAATACTACTGTGCTGATCTCTATCGGGTGAGCTGAGCAGGTGGACTGATGAGGGCTCCACCCAGAGGTGGATACACTGGGAAACAGTGGAAAAACACAGGTAGCTCATCATGACACTTATCAGCCAAGGTGGAAGCTGAATCATGTATACACACATAAAATCTAGACATTAGAATAATTTAATTTACTCTGCATTTCTTATTCAACATACTAATTAGACTTATACTATGTATTTTTGAATAAAAAGATGATCTACTATTAGCAAAAGCACATACAGATAGACCCTGTTGTAGCACTCTGTATCACTTTAACATTTCACTAGCTGGGCCCACATCCTCAATTTAGGTTTAACAGCATTTTAGTAGGTAAAAGTGAATGCTTTGACATGAATTGAGCTGCGGTTCGGGGAAGGCCTCGAAGGGGACTGGCAATGGCTCCCGGGCCTGGCAGATCCCCGTGTACTAAATAGAAGCGAAGAAGTTAAAGAATAGAGAACAAGGAGGGAGGGAGGGTGGGGCACGTAAACAAGAATGATCAGCTTGCAGAACGGGGGAACCTAAATTGATGACAGCCGGAAGGAGCATGTTTGGAGGTGTGGTCCCTGTGATCAGATGTCACTGATGGAGACCACCAATTGCCCTAGTGATTTTAACAGAAAATACAAATTAAAGTTATTGTCACATCAGTATGAGCAGAGTTTTCTAAAGTGCTGTCATACATCCGTTTCTGCTTTTAAAACCCTCTACATGAGTTCTGGAAGTCTGAAAGATCTTAAGGTATTCAGCTGTATCTGCAGTTTACCTTTCGGCTCAATATGCCCCAAGGCCCTGAATGACACAACACAGCACAGCAGGTCAGTTTAAGATTTTCACACATCAGCAAGATAAATAAAAACATTCCTTTATTTCAGTTTCAGCAGGCCAGACTATATCACAATGTCCTTCAATCAGGCAATCAAAAAAGACCAAAAAGACCTTTCAAACTTCAGTGAATTAAAATAATATTTTACTCTGTTTAAAGCCTGTGTATATTTAAAATATATATTACCCTCTTTGGTTACTCTGTGTCATGGTTAATTACTGTACAGAAAATACCAGTTACATGATTGTATGATCTCTTTTGATTTTTTTGTCTTCAATTTTCTCAGTAAAACAGCTACAGCATATGTGCAGAATAGCATAGCTTTTGCACTCTTTCACTGGTTAATTTTAGGGTTATTACAAAAGTATTCAAATATTTTACAAAAATGTGCATTTGACATAAAGAGTGGACATATAGCACCACCCAGTCTTTTGTCACTGGGTGGTGCTGAGGTCTGAATCTGAGAGTAGCGCCTATATTCACAAAGAGAAAAGAATCATTACAAACAGCTGTCAAGTTTATCTCAAACCAGAAAAAATCTGATCCTTTCTTATCCCGACAGACTTCAGGTTGTAAAGTTCTGCGTTTTCAACATACACTTCTGCTGACAACTGACATAACAGTATAATATCCAGTATAATATTTAAACTTTGAGTTGTTGGTACTTTTTAAATGTAGCTAACTGACAGTGCATGTCTCCAGTCTTAATGCATTGTGGTCACCTGCATGTAAATGGAGTGGTTCTTACTTAGCAAACCACATCTCACAAAAACCTCTTGAGTGTATTTGTAACACCAAGTGCTGCTAAACAGACCAGGGAATATTTAACATAACTTTTCTAGATGTCATTATTTTATTTTGGATGCTTACATTATTTTACTTGGCATGCAGACACAAAATATTTCACAAAACTCAGAAACTGCTAGGGTAAGCATCATTAGCCCTTTAGATCATCCCACAGATTTTCAATGGGATTCAACTCAGGGATTTCTGCAGCCAGTCAGTGCCGGTCAATTCAATACCTGAATGCTAAAGCATTCATCATTCAGGTAGTAACTCACCAGGATTGATGTACGTTTGGATTGTTTCATGTTGGAAGACAATGCGACGACCCAGCTGTCGCCTGCTCCAGATTTTCACATTTCTTTCTTTCTTCATGATTAGTTCCACCTTGATGAGATTCCCAGTTCCAGATGCACTGAATCAACCAAACAGCATAATACTCACTCCACTTTTTTAGTGTGGGGATGGTGTTCTTTTTGGGTTGTACACCTCTCCAGTATGAATAATTTTTCTCCAGGTTGTCTTTAGCATACGTCAGACTGGCTTCACCGAGTTTTTATCGGTCCGCATGCTGGTCTGAAATAATTCTGTTATTGTGCACAAATAAAAATAATAATTTGTGCTTTCTAAAGAAAACCTTCAGGTTTAGAAATGTTTCTTTGAAAAATGTTTGCTCTTTTAAAAAAGCACTAGGAAAATTTATAAAACCTTAACTTTAAAATGGAGACATAATTGTGACCTCATCTGCTTATGAAGAGTACATTATAATTATATTCTAATACATTATAATATAGTAATAAGAATAATATATAATAGACTGCTCAATTTCTGAAATACTTTTTAATCAGAGTAAAATATCAAGTCATTTAAATTTTTTGTATATTGATCTAGTCAGTTAAGTAGCAGAGGAGGTTGTTAATCAATTTCAGCTTCTTTGATGTTAATACTGTTAGCAGTTATTAGAAGTGCAACAATGAGACAAAAGCCCTGGACTTTTCACAGATGAGAGCAGGTTCACCTTAAGTACGTATGACAGGCACGCAAGGTTCTGGAAAAACCATAGAGAATGTTATGCTGCCTGTAACATCATTCAGCATGACTGTTTTTGTGGTGGGTCAGTGATAGTCTGGGGAAGTAAATACACAGGGGTACTCACTGACCTTTACAGGTTTGGCAACAGCACACCAACTAACATTAGGTTTTGGGATCAAATCCTGGGACCCACTGTCAAACCCTACACTGTTGCAGTGGATCCTGGGTTCCTATGGGTGAACAACAGTGTCTGGCCTCATGTGGCGAGGGTATTCATGCAGTTCCCCGACGATAAAGGAATTGATATAACTGGCTGTCCCCCTCGCTCACATGACCTAAATCCAGTAGGCCTCTCTCTGGGAGATTATGTTTCAGTCCTTCCCATGCCACCAGGTTGAACCTTAGACTGTCCAGGCGTGTGAGAGGCGTGTGGCCTGGTGAGATATGGAAGGAGATCTCACCTCCTTCCCACAGGACACCAAACCTCCTCTCATTATGTGTATATGTCAACATTATCAGGCATGCATGCAAGTGGTAGTTGTATACATGCCTGAGTTACTACAATGTTCCAATGAACTTTCAAAATGGACAAAATGGATTAGTCTGCGTTCAGCCCTTTGTATATTGATAATTTTAATTTCCACCGAATGTGTTCTTTTCCTAAAACATTACCCAGTCCATATCAGTACAGAGATCCAGCATGATTTCTTTTCCTTTGTCTTTTGTTTTTGTTTTAGTAGTGTAAACACTATATTGCCAAAATAATTATCTCACCCATCCATATCATTGAATTCAGGTGTTCCAGTCACTTCCATGTCCACAGGTGTATAAAATCAAACAGCCAGGCACGGGCAGTAGCAGGAGCTCATGGAATGTCAACATGGCTGATAGAATGAAACCTGTGCAACACGTCCAGTCATGAAGTTTTGTCACTACCAAATTCTCCACAGTCAACTGTTGGCATGGTGTTGCTCTTAGGCAGCGAACCAAATTTTTGGTTATTACACTGTCCCTTTATTAAGTATTTACTTATTTTGTGACACAAAATACCTCAGTGTTGAGTAAAATGAGGAGTAGCAGATGATTTGACCTTTGACCAGGGGTAATGTGCCAAATCTGCACATGGCACAGTGCTAGCTACTGCTAAGACTAAAACCATTTTTATTCATGTTTAAATTGAATTAACTGTATTTTTTTTTTTTTAAATATGTGCATGTAGAAGAATATGTGATGAATTATTTTCAGTTGTTTATAGACAGATTTACCAAAACAGCATGTTTTGGTTTGCTGCCTTAGTGCAAAATTATGCAGTTAGGCCACTTTTCCTCTAGCAATACAAATATACGCAATGGTTTTAAACTCTGCTCCTTTCCACTGCTTGTTTTAGGTTTTTAGGTTTATAATATTGTCATAATATTTAATGACATTATATGACCAATGATGACAGCAGTAAGATTTACTTGATTATTTAAACTTTTTATACTTTTTTATTAGTACTTGTTTTAATGAGCCACATAGTCAAAGTAAACAGATATTATAGACACTAATTTTATTGTTGTTGTTGAAGGGTACCCAAGCTGAAGTTTAATTGCTCTCTAGGGCCAAAGACATAATAACCTGTTGACCATTTTGACAGTCTTAACTTAGCAATTAGCTGTTTAGAGACTGGCTGTAGTCAGGCCACTCCTCTGAGGCTTGGCCTGTTGTTTTACACAGCGCAGGTGGCACCAATGCATGCTCACTAATGACACTCATTACAGAATCCTTATATCACCTGTGGGCTGTCAGTTTACTTTTTATACCATCACACAGTTATTATTTTTTTCATTCTTCTAAGGAGCTTACCCACAACATTTATTAACTGCTGAAAATGCATCACAAATCCTGTCCTGTCATCATAGTTGTCCAATACTTGTAACATCACAAGCAATAAACAGGACATACTTATATGAAAATGATTTTCAGATTTGGAGTTATTAAGTGAAATTTGTTAAGGTATAGGTGAAAAATTCCTAGCAGCAAAATGATTTGTTGACAAGGGATTTCAAAATCCAAGACTGTTTACCCCATAATCATTTTGAAAATCTTTTTTGAATCCTGGAACAATTATACAAATAAAATATCAATGAAACTCAGGCAAATGATAATAAAAAAAACCCATATTAGTGTGTCTAAATGTTAGAAAGCACTTAGGCACATGTAAAAGTGCTGTTATGAATTGTGTGCCTACCACCCTAGGCAAGACCCGTGGTGCAGGGTGTGCAAAGATGCACCTGAGACAATCCAACACATAACAGGAAGGTGCAAAATGCTAGCAGGCAGGGCATACATATCATGCCATAACCAAGTGGCCGGCATATTATACAGAAATGTCTGTGCCGTGTATGGCCTGGAAGTCCCGACGTCAAAAATAAAAAGACTCCCCCTAGGGTGGTCAAGAATTAGCCAAGCTAAGATCTTGTGGGACTTCCAGAAACAGACGGACAAAATAGTGATGGCTAACCAACTGGACATTGTGGTGGACAAGCAGCGGAAGGGGGCTGTAGTGATAGATGTGGCGGCACCGAATGACAGTAACATCAGAAAGAAGGAACACAAGAAGATGAAGAAGTACCAAAGGCTCAGAGAAGAGCTCGAGAAGATGTGGAGGGTGAAGGTAACAGTGGTTCCAGTAGTAATTAGAGCACTTGGAGATCCAAGATCTCTGTCCAGAAGAGTGCAATCCAAGGAACAGAAAGGATACTGCGCAGAATCCTCAAGCTCCCAGACCTCTGGTAGAGGACCTGAGCTATATGTATATGTAATATTTTGTTATAATTTATAGAATTTGAAAAACTTTGAAACTTTGTTTTTTCTTTCATTGATATTGATATGTCAGTTACAATACAAAAAATGCTTGTCAGCATAATAGACTGGTAGCAATTGATTCATTTTACTAAATTATATTTATTCATTTACACAATAGTAAATTAGAATCTGTGACAAAACAGACAGGAAAATGTGAAACGCGGGCATATGAACTATTTAGACTTCAAAGATTACCAGCAACAGTTTAATAAATTGTTTATCTTTGTATAATGACCATTATGTTCGCTATCAATCTTGCATGTGAAATCAGAGCTAAAGTACTCCATTATCTGAAATGCCATTCATTTGATAATACCAATGCAGTAATACCAGTTTTATTAAACTTGACACAACAATGACTTGATATGTCTAAAAATCTCATTCATTTTGAGTCCATATATGATTGGATTTAAAAGAGGATGGAATAAAATTGACTGAAACGTCAATGTCAAGCGAAGAGTTTTCGACAGATCGGAATCCAGTCTAATTATAACTGAATCAAAAACAATAAAACATGAAAAGTTGATTAACACCAGCAAGTGGGGTAAACATGTCTTTAGAGCTTTTCTCCTTGTTTCTCTACAACAATTGTAAGATATTCTAAGAATCCTTATATATGTAAAAAGTATGAAAAGCATTGGTAGAAGGGCAATATTTATCAACGTGACCACACCATATATAGATATTGTGACTGACGGCACACACTGAAGCCTGTAAATTGAATTGTTACAAAAAATTCCTGTCAGAGTAAAACTACAGAGTTTTATATTAAAATAAAGCACAAATGACACTGCAATCTCAAAAGCAGGTATAAGCCAAGCTAAAATCAGAAACACATTTATAGTTATTCTATTCATAATAACTGGATATTGCAGGGGTTTGCATATAGACACATACCTGTCATATGCCATTGCTGCCAACAGTAAAAACTCTGACCCAGCTGAGGTGTAATACGAAAATCCTTGGAAAAGACAGAGTGGATACGATATAGTTTGTTTTTCAGACAAAACATCAGATAAGAGCTTCGGATAGATAATCATGCTGTAAAGAACAGAGTTGATTAACAAAGCTGCAATAAAAATATACATTGGCTCATGAAGGTTTTTGTGAGTCCAAATAAGGTACACTATAGTGGAATTAAAGCAGAGTATCAGAATATATAACGTGAATATAACCACAAAATAAAGATATCTGTATTTGTGCAATTCTGCAAACCCACCAAGAGTTAACAATGTTACATTTAATTTAACATCCATTGATTAAAAAATGTTACTGACTATAGAATTTGATTGCATAAATGGTATTCAAGAATAACAAACCAAAAGATAAGCCTTAAAGTACTGTATTAATATATTTCCTGCACCGAACTGAGAAGGTAAGTGACTGACTCTGTGGCTTTGTTTTATCAGAAAACCTTCCATCCTCTATGGGACTCATTAAGTTCTCCACTAACATGTAAACAACTTCAGGGAATCTGACGAATTGACGTTTATAGTCCTATGCCCTTCATTTTGTTTGCCCATGCATTTTTTTTTTTAAATCCGTGGAACTAGTATAGGCTTAGTATAAAAGCAAAAAAGCCACGGAAACCACTACTGCCTTCACGCTCAACATTTCTCAAGCTCTCTTCTCAGCCTATGATATGTCTCAAGCATATTGTGTTCCTTCATCCTCATGTTGTTAACACTTGATATAGCTATATCTATCACTACAGTCATCTCCCTCTGCTTGTCCACCACTATTGCGTCTGGTTGGATAGATATCACCAGTTTGTCTGTTATATCAGGAAGCCCCAGACTTAGCTTGGTCATTTTCAGCTACCTTGGGGGATGTATCCCATTTTGACCTCTGGATTTCCAGGACATTGCTGCACAAATGTTAATTGATATACTTCCAGCCAACCTGCACCTGCTGTTATGTACTGGATTTTTTCAGGGGCATCTTTGCACAGTCTGGGGGTTTTGCCTGGGGTAGCAGCCTCTAAGGATCTTATGCTTAGAGCTTGTTCTTGTGCTGCCATGATTCATGCCTCTGTGTTTTGTCTTTCGGTTCAGCCTTGTCCAGCCACTGGTAGGATTTCTGGATGTCAGCCATGTTTTCTATCTGCTGGTGGTCCATACTGTATGGGGATCTGTCCTTCCATGATGGTTCATCTCCTTGCTCCTCTTCTTTCTAAGGTTTGGCTGCCTGACGTATTCACTAAGCACACATGGCCATCTTCCATATGTACTCATGGATGAGCATTGACTCATCCTGGATTGTGGTTCTGATACTCACTAGTCCTCAGCTCCTTCCTTCCACTTAGCTTACAGTCTCAGCCAGCCAGAAACAAAACACCTGTATATTCTGTGAGTGTGCCGATCACAAATCGGAAAACTGCCCAAATAATGACACGCTTCAAAGAAAGGGCAAGTTAAAGAGAATGGGGAGATGTTTTGTGTGTTTGGGACAGAAACACATTGCAAGATTCTGTAAGACCAAGAATGTGTCCTGTGAGAAATGTGGACGGAGACATCACGTTGCTGTGTGCGGTGGTGAAAGGGTGGATGTACAGGCCCCATCCCAGAAGCAGTGGTCTTCTCCGTGCTCCCTCATTCAGTAAGAGTGAAACCAGGTGAACAGAACACTGTGTTCCTAAAGACTGCAAAGGTGTGGATTGAAGACCCATCAGGCAGAAGGGTAGCTCGTTGCTTATTAGATGGAGGCAGCCAAAGAAGCTTCATACATGAAACGTTGGTGAAGAGCCTAAATTTACCAGTAATAAGGCAAGAGACATTGACACTACACACATTTGGGTCCTCCTTTCCCACAAGATCACAGCGCGGCATAGTGAAAGTTATGCTACAAAATATCTGGGATCCTAGCCAGAGTATTGTAATAGAAGCTGTGGAGACCCCACAAGTGTGCTCGGCAATAATGAAGGTTCCTGGTGAACAGATCCAGCATGAGCTTAAGAAAAGAGTACTACAACTGGCTGACTTCCCAGGATCCAATGAGGAACCAGAGCTTGCTGTCCTCATAGGAGCTGACTACTATTGGCAGATCGTGACAGGAAGGGTGGAGAGACTTACAGAAACATTGGTGGCACTGGAGAGCACCTTCGGATGGTCTGTTCAGGGTCCAGTCTCTGCATCAACTGTTACAGAGGCAGCCTGCATGTTCATTCCGTGTGAGGAAGAGAAACTCCTTTCCAAGCAACTGAAAGCATTCTGGGAAATAGAGTCTCTGGGTATTACAAATGAGACAACAAAGAACCCAGAAGATGATGAGGCTCTGCAGATGTTTGAGAGAACGACTATGTTTAAAGATGGACGATATCAGGTGGAGTTGCCATGGAAGCCAGAAAAGGTAGAGCTCTCAGACAACTACAGAGTTGCCAAAAAACGGCTGGAAGGTCTGAGTAAAAGATTTAAGAAGGATGTCACACTCTTCAGCAGGTATAATCAAGTGGTGGAGGACTACTTGGACCAGAACATTGCAGAGGAAGTGGCACCAAACCGCAGCACAGACTCTAATGTATTATATGCCTCACCATGCAGTGCTGAGAGAGGACAAAGCAACTACAAAATTAAGATCGGTCTTTGATGCATCGTCCCATGAAGAAGGCTGTCTGTCGCTGAATGACTGCTTATTTACGAGGCCAAATTTGAATCCAGATCTACTCAGTGTTCTCCTTAGATTTAGGGAACACAAAGTCGCCTTTCTGGTGGACATAAAACAAGCATTCCTGCAAATACGTCTTGCAGAAAGGGACAGAGATGCAGTCAGGTTCCTGTGGTTCTCAGGTGCACCGAATGGAGAAGTGAATGACCACCTGTGCATTCTGAGGATGACGAGAGTGGTGTTTGGAGTTACGCCAAGCCCGTTTCTGCTTGCAGCGACAATTCAAAGACATCTAAAACAATATGAAACAAGCCAACCACAAGTGGTGAATACAATAAGGGAGTCACTTTACGTAGATGACTTCATTTCAAGTACACGCTCAGTGGAAGAGGCGTATCACATAACAACAAATGCCAAAGAAATACTGGTGCTGGTATGGAGCTTTGCAAATGGATGACAAACTCAGGCAGAAATGGGGCAGAAATGGGAGAAGAGCTCCACAAACTACATGATGGCACCTGAGACGAATGGAGTAGCATTAAAGGTGCTCGGATTAGTGTGGAGGCCAGAGCCTGATGATTTCACCTTAGTTCACTAGTGAGGCTTCTAACAGAGAAGAAAGGAACCAAACGAAGCGTGCTGCAGTCCTCAGCACGAATTTATGACCCACTTGGGTTTCTGAACCCCTTCACCATTAGGGTCAAGTGCATGTTCCAAGCAATGTGGGAGAGGGGGCTCTCCTGATATGAAGAATTGCCACCAGATCTGGCACAAGAATGGCAACAGTGGTGTTCAGAGCTTACTCAGTTACACCAGCTCGCCATACCAAGGTGGTACCAAATCAATATGCAACAAGAAAGCAAAGAGGGCTTGGAATTACATGTGTTTTGTGATGCCAGTGAAAGGGCATACAGTGCTGTGGCCTATCTGCAAGGCAAAACACGAGAAGGAGAAACGACAATGAGCTTGGTCGCATCTAAAGCCAGGGTGGCTCCCCTAAAGAAAATGACGTTGCCACGTCTGGAACTCATGGGAGCCGTGATTGGGGCCAGATTGGCGAACAACTTGATCATCTCGCTGAAGATGGAGCAAGCCCAAATAAAAATGTGGACTGATTCCATGATCATTTTGCAATGGATTTGCAGTTCGGCACAAAGGTGGAAATCGTTTGTTGCAAACCGAGTGACTGAGATCCAGACTCTTACGAGTCCATCTTCATGGTCACACATCCCAGGGAAGGCTAATCCCGCTGACCTGCCCACAAGAGGACAATCAGTGGAGGCCCTACTACAAAACCAGCTATGGTGGAATGGCCCCAGTTTTCTTGTATCAGAAGATCGGATACATGAGTCTGAAGATGAAAACATTTCAGACGAAATGAATGTAGAACTTAAATCCAGTTATCAAATAGCCATGCAGTTTGCTGTTAATGACACTGACATCTGTGAACCAATACTGAAGCTTGAGAGTTACGGCAAACTGAAGAGAGTGCTCAGAGTGACAGCATGGATTAGGAGATTCATAGCTAATGCAAAAACAACGATGCAACCAAAGATGCGAGGTGAGCTGACAATGAGCTTCTTGATGCTGAGAAGTACTGGATTAAGGTTGCACAACATCATAGTTTTCACCAGGAGGTCCAGAGACTGAAGGTAGGAAAACCTGTGATGAATGACAGTAAGATTCAGGAACTGAAACCATTCCTTGATGAAGATGAGCTGCTTAGTGTTGGAGGCAGGCTGCAGAAGTCGGACTTCACATTCAGAGAGCAGCATCCTTGGATTCTGCCAAACAAACACAGATTTTCAGAACTGCTGATACAGGACTGTCACAAAAGGGTGATGCATTCAGGAGTGAGGGACACTCTTGTACAAATAAGAGAGAGATATTGGATCATCCGGGCACGGCAGCTGGTTAAGAGCATTGTGACCAGATGCACTGTGTGTAAGAGGTTTAAGGCAAAGGCTGGGCATCAGCTAACTGCACCTTTGCCTAGGGACAGAATATCCGAGTCACCACCATTCGAAGTTGCAGGTGTGGATTTTGCTGGGCTGCTCTATGTGAAAACATAGGATTTTGTGAAAAGATCCTATATTGCCCTATTTACCTGTGCTGTGACACAAGCGGTCCATTTAGAGTTTGTGTCAGATCAGTCAACTGAGACATTTTTGCTAGCGTTGAAGAGATTCATTGCCAGGAGAGGGCTATGCAGAGTTATCTATTCTGACAATGCCAGAACATTTAAGAGAGCAGACCAAGATTTGAAGGAGCTGTGGAGTTTCTTCACTCCACTTTGAAGACATGTGTACTGTGTTGGCGGAAGTCGAAGCAACTCTGAACTCTAGGCCTCTCACCTTTGTGCACAACGAGGTAAATGAACCGCAACCACTTACTCCAGCCCACTTTTTGGTGGGCAAACGATTGACATCTCTACCACCCAAGTCAATCCCGAAGGACACACACCATCCAACACCTAACAAAGAGGACATTACTCGGAGATGGAGATAACGGCAGAAACTCATGACCAACGACTATCTGTTGGAGCTGAAGTCAACTCATTGCTGTGACGCTTCAAAGCCTACACCCCTAAAACTAGGGGATGTTGTGCTCATTGGGCATGACAACCTCCCCAGACAAGTGTGGAAACTTGGAAGAATTGAAGAAATGTTTCCTGGTCGAAACGGTCTTGTTAGATCTTGCTTAGTTCGCACGACAACGGGGACTCTGTTAAGAAGACCAATTCAGATGTTGTATAACCTGGAGCTTTAGATGAACAGATTGTTCATCGGGGGGGAGGATGTTGTAACTTTATTGCAGTTTATTGTTTGATAACAGCATTTTGGTTATTTTGTAAGTGATTTAAGTGTCACATGTTTAGTGAGAGCTGTTAATTATAGATTTAATTTTCTGCTAAAGGGGAGCATTTAACAGGTATTTTCATTAGAAAACTGCGTTTCCCAGAATCCTTCGTGGTAGACGAAAGTTACTCTGGGTTTTAGCTAGCAAAGAAAGTTTCGGGAAGCCATTATATGTTGCTCTGATGTCGAGAAGTTTATTTGTTGTACATTCCCCTTTTTGAAGCCTTATATAAAGACTATCGTTTCTACAACTGATGTCCGATCCATTTTTTTGGCTAAGTGGATTCGCCACAACATATTCAGCTTTTTACTCAGTGTTTGACTCTGTGTAAAATTTTTGTAATACATCTCGTATTCAGGGTTATTGTTTCCCACTGATAGTCACTTGATAGTTTTAATTTTGTTGTTTGATACTCATTTGTTTCCTGTGTTTTGTTTTGCTTCCATTACCTCATTATCCTCATTGGTCTCCTTACCTTTTTACATTCACTTCCACTGATATGTGCATTTATAGCTCTGAACTTCCTTTGCTCTCTCTTAGTGTGTGTTTGCATCCTTTTGTGTGTTCATGATTTATGTTGAAGAATTTGTTTCCTCTTACTTGATTTGTTTCTTGCTGCTCAAAGGACTCCTGCATTCAACCATTTCTGGTTTAATTGTATTCTATATCTCGTTTAAGTTCTCATTAGAGTCATTGCATTTGTGTCTTCTTCTTGCACCACCTCTGGAAGTATATACTTGATTATACTTTTATTTTATGGAAAATAATTTGTATCTTATTGACACGTCTGTTTTCTTTGACATTTAGGCGAGTTTGTTTGATGTTTTTAATTCACTTATGAGGCAAAAGGGTGGAACTACTGAAACACTACAGGCTAAAGCAATGGCATTTTATGTAGCAAATCTCTTGTCTTTACATTCACTCCTTCTGTTAAAATAAAAACATTTAAAATGCTTGCACCCATTTGACCTCACAGCAGCAAAGGTACAAAAAATATATTTGAGCAGCTTGGGGAACTTTTTTTGACAGATATGCTAAAAAAAAAAAAACTACAATTTAAATACATACATTTATTCTTTTCTACTTCCAGACAAAATCATAACAAAAATTTTTGGCACGACTTCACCTACTTCCAAGGTGCGTGAAGAGGATGAAAAAAATTACAATGCAGGAACTCCAGCAACACTTGACGGGAAGAGGAACAACTTCATTGACTGACCAACACGTTTCGGCTTGTGGCCTTCTTCACGGTCATAGTAATACATAGAAGTGTGCTTAAATTAAAAACAGGAAACAGAAAAAAATCAAATCAAACCAATCACATCTTCATGGATAAACCAGCTGACATATAACAGGTTAGTATTAGTTAATTGGTTAAGTCACGCCCAAGTAAATACTGGACTAGGTCATTAATGGTGAAGACATGGGTAAGGACACATAATCCCCACCTGTCTTAAAATAATACATGCATGACATACATAAAAAGAATATTACAAATATACAAAAAAAAAAAAAGATTACAAAGAGAAGCATTTATTAAAAAAGAAGGCAGTGCAGCAATTAGATTAAAAAGCAAGAGGACATCATCACATGGAAAGACATTTGTGGAAAGGTCCTCATTTAGCTGACACACTCACCATGGAGCAACAACATTAGAATTACACCACGTCCTACTTGACCACAAGAGACGATGACATTCAAGGAGCATCAGCTTTCTGTTGCTTCAATCTTATAGAAGTTTTGAGGAATTCCTCACTCTTTGAACAAGACACCAATCAGGAATCAACAGATCACCTGAGGAAGTTCTACGTCGCAGATACTCAGTAACAAATGGCATGCCATCACCTTATCAAACTACATCAGCAAGGATCCCAAGAGGACTACGTATTCTCAAGCCGCCATCTTTTGGTAAGGACAATCCAGGTTTCACTACTGCATGGAATAGTGTCCTCAACTAATGCTTCTGTGCGTTGATGGCTATTACTATTAGGTATTTGAATGAGGAAAATGAAATATTACAGACTGAACAGCACCTCGAGGTGATGGCAAGAGACAAGAATGATGTACTGAAACAAATGGAGGAAATTGATCTAAGACTAGCGGAATATGAAAATGAAATAAAGGATGAGAGAGACTACAAAAAGGGATTCATATACCCGTGGTCCAAAGATACCCATAACTCAGTTATCAATGCTGCCACAACCACTGAACCACGCCAAACAACAGAAAGTTTGGTTTAAGAAAACACATCCAAGACCAAGACTTCCTTCAACTACCACAAATAAGAAAAAGCCACAGCACAAATTACCCAACCAGTCCAAATATGCTTTTTTGGACCAAACAGAGTTTCCCCCCGTGGAACCTCCATCCAGAAGAGGCCCAAATGCAAATGCACATGGCGGGGAAAAAGGAAAAGACTCACTGAACCGTCCATGGACGATCCCAATTCTGGGGAAGAAGTCAGATGTTGTCATCTTGAGTAACACTGCTTTGACCCCCGCTCAACTATCAGTGCTTGAACTTGGTCTATCTTTTGTAAAACTCTTTTTTATGTTTAGTGCTGTCCTTGCTTTTGTTATTTTCACCATCCGCAGAGACTCTTAAAGACACAGACAGGCAGAACAAAAAACAGCCACCAAGACACATTATGGCCAGGTCCGTAACACCCCCCTTGCCAAGACCAAACATCTCCCCTATAGATGTTTGGGACTTAGGAATGGAGAAAACCATGCGAAAATGTACATTTACCATTACACTCTCGGTTCCTTTTTTGTGCTGGATCTCCAAATTAAAATCCTGCACTAAGAGGGACCATCTCATGAGCCTCTGATTAGAATTTTGCATCCTAGTCAAAAACACGAGGGGGTTGTGATCGGTGCAAACAATGATAGGTGATGAACTAGAGTCGACATATACTTCGAAATGTTGTAGTGCAAGCAACAGGGAAAGAGCTTCTTTTTCAATAATACTGCATTTTTGCTGATGAATGTTGAACTTCTTTGAAAAATAACCAATTGGGTGATCGACACCATGCTTGTCCTTCTGCAACAGCACCGCACCTGCACCGCTGGTGCTGGCATCCACCTCGAGCTTAAAAGGATGTGTGAAATCAGGAGTGGCAAGTACCGGTGTGCTGCAGAGGAGAGCTTTGGCAGACTCAAAAGCATTCTGGCATGTGGGTGACCACACGAATGGTTTTGACACACTTGTGAGACTGGTGAGAGGTGCAACTACGTCTGCAAAATTTTTGCAGAAGCCATGATAATAGCCAGCCATTCCAAGGAAACGGCGAAGCTCATGTCTAATGCGAGGCACAGGGAAATCTAGGATAGCCTGAATTTTGGCCAGAAGGGGGTGCACCTGACCCTGGCCCACCTGCTTCCCTAGATAAGTCACAGTGGGTTTACCAAAGTCACATTTGGCAAGATTAAGGGTAAGGGATCCCTCTTTTTTACCTTCCAAAAATTTCAGTGAGTGTTCAAAGGTGTTCTGATCAGGTCTCTGAATAAGCTACAATGTCATCTAAGTACACTTCACAATTTTTGACACCACCTAATACAATGTGCATAATGCGTTGGATTGTGGCAGGGGCATTTCGAAGGCCAACCGGCATGACAGTGTATTGGAGAAAGTGATCAGGGGTGACAAAAGTGGAAATTTCAGATGCACATGGAGTGAGGGGGACTTTCCAATAACCCTTTAATAAATCCGGCTTGGTGACAAACTTTGCGGAGCAAACCCTATCAACACAGTATTCCATGCGGGGAAGAGGATAGGAGTCAGGTTTGGTCACACTGTTCACTTTTCGAAAATCAGTACAAAAACGTGGGGTTTTGTCTTCCTTCGGCACAAAAAGGCATGGGGAACTCCATGCTCTCGGGAGAACTCGGGACAGCTAGACCATTTTCCAGCAAATAGGAAACTTCTTGCTGAAAAAGTGCATTTTGGTAGGGTTCACACGATAAGCGTGTTGTTTGATCGGAGGGTGGTCACCTACATCCATGTCATGTTCGAGGATAGTAGTGCGAGAGGGAGTGTCAGCAAACAGGGATGGGTAAGTGTCAGCAAACAGGGATAGGTAAGTGTCTATGCAGACGCTCCCTAAAACAACTTAGGTAATCTAGTACGTTCTGCTCAGGGATAGCTGTGTCGGACAGATATTGCTCTTTAAGCAGCCGCAGGGGACCACGCATTGTGTGTCCAAACACCAGCTCAGCGGGACTGAAACCCGTGGACTCCTGCACACTCTCTCTCTCACCGCTAGAAGGAGAAGTGGCAGACCCTCGTCCCACTCTCTTCCTGACTCAAGGCAGAACTTCCTCATCATGGCTTTTAATGTTTGGTGGAAATGCTCAAGCGCACCCTGTCATGAATCGCTGTGTGGCAAACAGGAATTGAACCCAAAATGCAGGCTCTTAAACTCAAATGAACTCAGGAACCACAGCTTTATTTGCTGGCCGGGAAAAGCATACAAAAGCAAACTAAACTAAACTAAACTGGAAAATGACAAACTAAACTCACAGGGAGATCCACACAGCATGAGGGACGATGCGACTCAGAGAAACACAGGGTTTAAATACACTGGGAAGTAACGAGGGGAATGAGACACAGAAGGAGGGCACAGCTGGGAGAAATCAGAACTGACGAGACAAGGAAGCAAAGCAGGACACATTCACATAAGACACAGACCTTCAAAGTGAAACAGGAAGTATAACACAGAGACGCGAACTTGTCATGGTGGAGACAGCAACTAAGAAACACAGACATAAACCATAAGGCAGAGGACTCTAATAACCAAAATATGCAGAGGGAAATACTAAGCTTGGAACACAAGAAATTAGACTTGAGGGAGTAATAAAAGACCCACCATGAGAACATAATTCACAATACAGAGTGACAGAAAACAAGAAGCTCAAACATGCAAAGACACAGACGTACACAGAACAGAGGGGGCACCGAGAAACATGAAGGGCAAGGGATTAAAACTAGAAACCATAGAATAAATCACACGAGTACAAAATACAAGAATCACAAAGAACTAAAAACGCTGGGTAAGGAGACCCAGGATCCTGACACACCCTGTGATTCGGGATACCATACCATACCATACCAACTTTATTTCTAAAGCACTTTAACATAAAACCAGAGTTTCACAAAGTGCTGTACATGTTAATAGCATACGTAAAGAAAATTAAAATGAGATACGATAAAATAAATAGATACAATAAATTGAAACATGTTAAAACAAATTGAGTCAACCCCTCTAATCAATGCCAAAGGCTTCAGCGAATAAATATGTTTTAAGAAGACTTTTAAATTCAGAGAGAGAAGAGGCCTGCCTAACATGCAAGGGCAGATCATTCCACAACTTTGGAGCAGCTACAGCAAAAGCACGATCACCTTTAAATTTATACTTAGTTTTCGGTACCTTAAGGAGCTGCTGATTGGCGGACCTAAGGGAACGGGCAGGTGTATATGGTTGTAGTAGCTCCGAGAGGTAGGGGGGGGCCAGGCCATTAAGAGATTTAAAAGCAAATAAGAGAATTTTAAAAACAATCCTAAAATGTACAGGTAGCCAGTGGAGTGAAATTAAAATAGGGGTAATGTGCTCAAACTTTTTTGTTCCAGTTAAAAGACGTGCTGCAGCATTTTGCACAACCTGCAGGCGCCTAATGGACGCATCACTAACCCCAAAATAAAGTGCGTTACAATAATCCAGCCTAGAAGTAACAAAGGCATGGATTACTGTCTGAAAATGCTGTTTCGATAAGATAGGCTTTATTTTGGCTAATTCCCTCAAATGAAAAAAGCTAGATCTTACAACAGCTCTGACCTGGCTTTCAAGTTTAAGATTTGCCTCTATTTTAACTCCCAGATTATACGCACTGGATTTTTGATGCTTGATGCAGAGTGATTTTAAGACCTGAGCAAATATTTTGGTCATAAAATTAAACCCTTGGTCCGTTTGAACAGATTTAGGCAAACCGAAAGTGGAGAAAAAGTTTACTAATGCTCTGACAATGGCTTTGACTTTGATAGTGCGTAGCGGAATATCCTCGGGGAAGCGTGTACATCAGGACATCAAAGTCAAGATGTACTGATTTCCTGACTTTGTTTTTGGGAGAAGACCTACAAAATCAATGATTTTGTACGCAAATGGTTCCCCTAAAGCCGGGATCGGATGCAATGGAGCGGGAAGATTAACCTGGTTGGGTTTTCCACTGACCTGGCAAATGTGGCAAGAACGACAATACTTGGTTACATCAGTTTTTAACCCTGGCCAAAATAAGTGATACAGAATACGATGGTAACAGAGAAACTGTCATGTGCAAGACTGAGTACTTGGGGTCAAAGTTTTTGCGGTACAAAGTCCAGCCAAGATCACTAGATGAGGGAGGATGCCATTTAGGCATTAACATGTCATTTTCAATGCTGTAAACACGGGGATTCTGATCGCTGGCCAGTTTTGTGGCCAGAGTTGGGTCATTCTGTTGCGCATGGAAAAAAATCTGTTTTGTTTGCCTGAAAAGACAGGTCAGGTGTAGCAGGTGGCAGGCTATCAGACACACATTTTTCAGTTTTTTCCACAGGCAGTTCAGCTTTCTCAGGAACAGCTTCAGAACATAGAAAAGAGTCAGAGAAGTCAACATCACCGTATTTGTTAGGGGTTGTTCAAATTACAAATTGTGCAAACAAAAACAAGATATTGAAAATAAGCAGACCTCAGTGCAACGAAATGTCTTTCCAACACTGGCAAGCACAAAGACCAACTTTAACATTAAAAGGTGTAAAAACAAGTACAAGATGTTGAAAATAAGCAGACCTCAGTGCAAAAAAGTGTTTCCTACACTGAAAAGCACAAAGGAAAACTTTAACATTAAAAGGTGTTCAAACAAGTACAAGATATTTACAATAAGCAGACCTCAGTGCAACAAAGTGTCTTTCCAACAAAGACAACCACAAAGACCAACTTTAACATTAAAAGGTGTTCAAACAAGTACAAGATATTTACAATAAGCAGACCTCAGTGCAACAAAGTCTCTTTTCTAAACTGAAAAGCACAAAGGCAAACTTTAACATTAAAAGGTGTAAAAACAAGTACAAGACACTGCAAATAAGCAGACCTCAGTACAACAAAGTGTCATTCCAACACTGACAAGGACAAAGGCCAACTTTAACATTAAAAGGTGTTCAAACAAGTACAAGTTATTTACAATAAGATGACCTCAGTGCAGGAAAGTGTCTTTCCAACAATGAAACACGCAAAGGCTAACTTTAACATTAAAAAGTGTAAAAACAAGTACAAGACATTGAAAATAAGCAGACCTCAGTGCAACAAAGTGTGTTTCCTACACTGAAAACCACAACGGCAAACTTTAACATTAAAAAGTATAAAAACAAGTACAAGATATTGACAATAAGCAGACCTCAGTACAGCAAAGTGTCTTTCCAGCACTGACAAGGACAAAGTCCAACTTTAACATTAAAAGGTGTAAAAACAAGTAGAAGATATTTACAAGAAGAAGAATTCAGTGCAAGAAAGGGAGGTGAGGGTGTGTGTGTGTGTGTTTGTGCGGGGGGCGGGGGTTCTCACCTTCCACTTCACTGACATGCATCACCATCCAGTTCTTCATGAGAAGGGGGGGGGGGGGGGGGGTTGAGAGGGCGATGTACTCACCTTTACTGACACGCTTGGTATCAATCAATCAATCAATCAATCAGTCTTTATTTATAAAACACTTTTCATACAAAAAATGTAGCACAAAGTGCTTTACATAGTAAAAAAAAAACAGCCCACCCCCCCCTTCCAACTCACTCCCCACACTCTCATTAACATAAATGATGTGAATACACACATATCCCCCCCCCCACACACACACACACACACACGCGCGTACACTTAAAGAGTAAAAATTGGGCTGGGTTCGCATGAGCCAAGTGAGGAAACACTATAACAGGGAGCCATCTGCACCGGGAGCCGGTCACAGACCGCAGCCTCCAGGCTGGGCACACAGCAGGAGGGAGGCAAAGGAGCCCCCCAGCCAGGCTGAGAGGACCCCCAGAGACCCAGCAGCCACGGTCGATCACAAACCCGGTGCAGAGAGCCCCCTCCGAGGAAACACTGGAGATATGACACAATAGGATATACAGTGGGGCAAAAAAGTATTTAGTCAGCCACCGATTGTGCAATTTCCCCCACCTAAAATGATGACAGAGGTCAGTAATTTGCACCAGAGGTACACTTCAACTGTGAGAGACAGAATGTGAAAAAAAATCCATGAATCCACATGGTAGGATTTGTAAAGAATTTATTCGTAAATCAGGGGCCTGTTCTTCGTACCGCGCTAAGTGAGTTAGCTAGATGAGATTGTTGACGATTTCGCGTGATCCTGGATCGTTCGGTTCCCCGAAGCCCATCCGGGACTTGCTGTCATAGCAACAGAGCCGTAAGCGTAAACCTGCTGGGGAGCAGGTTTACTTTATGTAAACAGGATTAGATCGCGGCCACGCAGGTATGTCCTCGTCATTCATACGAAAGCAACAGCGATATTCCACCACTGTTTCACCATAAATAAATAACATCAATGTAACTAAAGATAATGCAGCACTTGATCCTTTTATTGATTTCACACAGATACATACAGGTCATTCCCTAAAAAAGGGAAATGTACTATTAACATTCTATTACATGTATGTGATTATTACAGATGTAATTCATATTTCAGAGTAGTAATTGTAAATTACTTCGTGTAATCAAGATGAGAGACCACGGCTATAAAAGCGAAGGTGGATTTGGGAAGTCTGTCGCAGTCATATCCTGTCCGTTTACGCGAGCCACCCATTGCGGAAGGTGCAAGATTGATAAGGAGAGTCCTCAGAATTCAGCGTATATTGCGGGACAGACAGGATCCTTTAGCTCAGCGCGACAGTGTGCTCATTGAGAGATATCGATATTCCCGTGAGGGTATTATTTACTTAACCAACTTGTTGACGAGGGGGTGCAGGACCACCACCTGTCTTTTTTTTTGCTCTGCCCTTTTCTTGGTTGCTGTTATGAACAAACAAACAGAGTATTCCAGGGTCTCTTTCCAAGAGACGACAAGCAATATAAGTGATAAATATTACCATTCTGTAGAATATTCTTATATTTCACTTTTACTTGTTCCCATGTTCTAGTGGGTCCTGTTGTGGCTCTAATGTGAAAGGGGATATAATATAACATATTATAATATAATATAATGTAATATAATATTGGATAATATGGTGTGATATGATAAATCTACCCTACCGCCTACTGGTGTTGGCCAGAGGGGCCGATGGCGCAATATGGCAGCCTGGCTTCTGTCAGTCTGCCCCAGGGCAGCTGTGGCTACAACCGTAGCTGCCTCCACCAGTGTGTGAATGTGAGAGTGAATGAATAGTGGCATTGTAAAGCGCTTTGGGTGCCTTGAAAAGCGCTATATAAATCCACTCCATTATTATTGTTATTATTGAATTACTTACGAGTTTGATTTGTCAGCAACTTTCTGCCAGCCCTCTCTCCTTGCTTTTGCAGCCTTTGCAGTGTTCCCTTGCGTTTTAATTAAACTCTGAAACTCCTGAAATCCCTCACTCAAGAGTTCTTGCTCTGCTGCCGAAAAATACCGAGCGCGCTCCTTCGACATTTTCGCCGACCAATCAAAGGGTTGCCGATCAATGTTTCTACTATCGATGCGTAGCCCCTGTTGGGCCACCCAGTGATCTCACATTACTTCATCCAGCTATACTAATCGTCAACAACAGGTGTGTTCGGGGAACCGGAATAGCGAGCTCAGAGTTAGCGCGATGATTTGGTCTTGAATGTTTCATTTGATCTTGGATGTAGTAAGCGACGTACGAAGCACAGGGCCCAGGGTGGAAAATAAGTATTTGGTCAATAACAAAAATACAACTCAATAGTTTGTAACATAACCTTTGTTGGCAATAACAGAGGTCAAACGTTTACTATAGGTCTTTACCAGGTTTGCACACAGGTTAAGATACTTTAAGTGACCTATTTGGGTTTAAAAATTGTACTGATATCTGGAAGGCAAAAGAGCATCAGGCAGGAAATCTATGGAGCAGTCATCCTGATAACCTCAGCCACATCCCTCTTACTTTGTTTAAGGGTATTTTATTCACTTAGTACCACATGACTGTGGCCTTGTGTTATACCCACTCTGCTGCAGTGATGCTGCAGTCAAACACAAACATTGTGATTAGACATTCAAGAAGAGCCTCTGTAGAATATTCTTATATTCTACAGATACTCTGTGTCTCTTGACCTAAACACATAATCTGGTTAAATCCGATTTATGTTCATTAATGCCCCCAGTGTAAATTAAAGTAATAAATTGGTTACTGATTAATTACAGAAGTACGTTGGTGACCATAAAGATGTAAGCCTTTGACCATCGGGATAAAATGTGGTTGGAAAACTTAACAATCATTGATAAAGATTCATCAGTAGCTCGAGCAAGACCAAATTGTTCAGTTTGCCTTTTTGCTCCCCATCAGGTCACTTTCACCATGTGACAAAAACAACTCCCCACTGTACACACTCAAGCCACCAACAACTTTCTAAATCCTCGATAAAAATCTGACAGGTTGCAATGATGCTCCAAATAACTTTTTGTAAAAGAAATACACAGAAAATATTGTGAAAATTGGTTTATTTTATATCTCCTAGTTTTAACTGAAGAGATAAAAACATGTATGAAATATCACAAACTGCAGTATTGTATAAATGCTTACATCCTGCTGATGCAATGGAGACATCTTCTAGTGACGGTGTACATCCGTGTGTGTGTGAGGAGGTTCCTAAACTCACTGACATAGAAATGGATGTCCACAACTCCCGCTGTGCAGGCGGGGTCAGGACCCTCCTCACGTTGGGTGAAGAGGGGTGGTGCTGGGGCCGGTCAGATATAAAGTGCTGAGAGTGGATCTTTGGTCCTCTGTGCAGCTCTGTCCACTCTCAGCTGTTCCAGGATTGCTAAAGACACTGCCCTGCAAAGCAATAACACAAGAAAGTTGTCATTTGAACACAAAACAGATTTTCATTGTTGGTAGTTGCAGTATGTTGTTAAACACAATTTAAATCCAACATACACACATGAAAACTATAAATAAACTTAAACCTACAGTGCTGCTGACATCAAACCATGATTTATACCAACTACTGGAAGAATTTAGTGTTCAAGACAGTTTTTAGTCAATGTGAGGTGATAACTTACATAGTTCGAAAACAGCACCACTCTCCAGTTTGTCCTTTGGTCATCCATCCTTCTCATCAGGTCATGGTAAGGCTGTCGTCTGGGTGGGGTGTTGAGTGTCTGAAGTGCTGAATGCTGGGAGATGAAAAGTGTAAAGCAGCTTTATTGAATTTAAAGACAAAAAAAAATGAATTCACAGATCACTGATTTGTTAAATTTACTTTTCTTCTCATGTGTTTTTATCTTACCTCTGATCCCTTAGCCACAGGCTATACCTTATGTAAAAAGAGACTACTGTCAGTTCACTACATCATTTTTAAACCTATTCTACTTATTTGTGTTGACATTAAGTATGGGCTGTCATGGCTAACCAATGGACACACCTGCAGCCGGAGTTCTGGCAAGCAAAAGGTGACAGTTTATTTACAAAACGGGAATCCACACACGCGCTCTCCTCTTCAGCACAATAACCGCCGCTACTCATGCTGCCACACTCAGGGATCACAGGGAAGGGTACATCACCAGCTCCGGGGAAATGTGTACACAGAGAGCACGATTAGATCCAACAGGCAAAATACACAGAGAGAGTTTGCTCAAGCTGTGATTCAATGTTCCAGCGAAGACTGCTTCGTGCCGAACACTCATACGGAGCTCCAGCAGATCAGCAACAGATGGAGGCAATCACCGCAGGTGCATGGGTCAAGAGGGAGAGCCCACAATGAGCTGCGCCCAGGCAAGCAGGAGAGATTGATTTTCAAAAACACATTTATTCACTTAATAGTGAATCATACAAAAATTCTGCTCAATCCAACACATTGCTAAATAAAAGTTCAGAGTTATTTAAAGTAAAGAGACTACCTTTATAGTCCCAAAGATTTTGAAAAACATCCAGGCCATCCATTTTGAAATAATATTTATACTCTAACATCACTCTTGCTCTTAACATACTCTTGAAGAGCTCTACACAATCAATATTTCGTCCATTATAAATCTTATATTTTCTACTCAAGTAAATTATCAACTTTGCTTGACCCAAGAAAAAAATGATACATCGTCCCTTTTTCTTCTTCCTTTTGTCATATGAAAAGCCAAAAATAAAACACTCTTTTGAAAAAAAAAATTCTACAAAGGATTTCCAAATACCATTAAGTACTGAAAATGAATCCATTAACCTGAAACACTGTACGAAACAATGAAAAATAGTTTCTCTCATTGAACAAAAAGGACATTTATCTGAAACCCCATGATGGACACAAGAGGCAACTGGTGAAGGCAATTGTAGCTTGCCTTCACCAGTGTATGAATGTGAGAGTGAATGAATAGTGGTATTGTAAAGCGCTTTGAGGGGTCCCGAAAAGCACTATATAAATGCAATCCATTATTATTATCATTATAAGAGCATTAACCGCACTGATACCATGTAAAATTCGCCACTGTAAATCACCTGTGTTCTTAGTCAATGGTGGCTTGTACAGCATCCCCCATACAGGTGTCACATCAAAACCAACCTTAAAATGTTCTCTCCAAGGCGTATGATTTTTACCTTTTAACTTTATTCCAGGAGCTTTACCATTTTCCATACTCGACAAAGCTTCCTGCAGTTCTTGCAGAGTTGAGGCAGGCTCCAACACGATACTGTCTTGCTCTGAGACCTCTGGCAAGTTACTGAGAAACTCTTCACTAGCCACGGAATCTTCTCTAAACTCGCTGACATACAGCTTTGAAAAATAATCAGCAGCCTTTTTCTGTAATTCAGTGGGTTCAGTCAGCTCTTTCCCATCCTCAGATTGAATACAGTGAATACGACGATTCTGTCCATTGTTTTTTTCCAAACTAAAGAAGAATTCTGAGGGAGCATCCATTTCAGCAACATTTGAAAACATGAATGGACCAGGGCGGCCTGTGCTCTAAACCCTAGCACATCACCCAAAACAGCGTTTTTACTTTTGAGTGCCTGAAAATGGTCTCGATCTCCTGTGGAATCACTCAAATTTTGAAGATCCACTACATCAGTCTCTAATTTTTTATATAGATTTTACCATCTCACTTATGTGTATTGAACACAGAACTGCTGAATTTCTATTTTACCAATATCCCACCATTGCTGCAAGGAAGCAAACTGACACTTCGTAGTTCTCCATTGATAAATGAGGACCTTTCCACAAATGTTTTTCCATGTGATGATGTCCTCTTGCTTTTTAATCTAATGACTGCACTGACTTCTTTTTCATTAAATGCTTTTCTTTGTAATCTGATGTATGTCATGCATGTATTATTTTAAGACAGGTGGGGATTATGTGTCCTCACTCTGTCTTCACCATTAATGACCTATTTACTTGGGCGTGACTTAACCAATTAACCAGTACAAACCTGTTATATGTCAGCTGGTTTATCCATGAAGATGTGATTGGTTAATTGGAATTTTTTTCTGTTTACTGTTTTTAATTTAAGCACACTTCTACTATGTAGCACAGATTAACTAATTTGTCTGGACCTGTGGCTGCAGAATGTGTGAGGTGGTGAGAAGACCCAAACACAGGAGAAAAGGAACTACTTAGCAAAAAGCGAGCTGTTTATTTAGGCTGAACATTAAGGTACAAAAAAATCCCCCAACCAACCAAACAAACAAACAAACAAATAACCTAAACTGGGAAAATACTAGGGACATGGACCCTGAGAGACACAAAAACTGATGAGAAGAGAATCGGACAAGGGTCAAGAGGCCACTGAGAAAATTTATACACAAGGGGAAGAATAGACGAGTGGAGACAGCTGGGAAACACAGCAGAAACAAATAAGATATAATGAGAGACAAGGAGTATCGAAATAAAACAGCAAGTAGCACGAACATATGAACGTCACACTAGGACAGGGATTAGGGAACACTGCAACATGACAGACTAGAGAGACAAGGACAAAACACAAAAAGAGAGGAACATGGGAACAGGTAAGAGAGACAAAACACAGAGATATGAGTAAGACCTAGAGCGAGAGAAATAGAGAGAGACCGCGAGAGAGGGAGAGCGATAGACAGAGAGAGAGAGAGAGAAAGAGAGAGAGAATGAGGGTCACACAGAGAGGCAAAGTGAGCAAGACAGAGCGAGAGAGCGAGAGAGTGACACAAGGAGGTACATTAAAATGGAGACAAGACACTGAGGACAAGACAGACTGAGAAAAGCTAAAGTAAACTAAATACCCTAAAATAAACCTGAATCAACAGGGATAAACTGCATAATCAGAAGAATATAAGAACAAGAAAGATTAAAGATTAAATTACCAAAAATCATCCCACAGATGTAATATTATCTACAGCTACTCTTAGTACCATTGATGTTAGGTTAGACTCTTTTTCTCTAATTGATCTTTCTGAGTTAAGTCATAATTACTTCCTCCAAACCATCAACGTGTCTTTTAGACCCCATTCCTACAAAACTGCTCAAAGAAGTCCTGCCATTAATTAATTATTTGATCTTAAATATGATCAACCTATCTCTAATAATCGGCTATGTACCACAGGCCTTCAAGCTGGCTGTAGTTAAACCTTTACTCAAAAAGCCATCTCTAGACCCAGCAGTCTTAGCTAATTATAGGCCAATCTCCAACCTTCCTTTCATATCAAAAATCCTTGAAAGAGTAGTTGTCAAACAGCTAACAGATCATCTGCAGAGGAATGGTTTATTTGAAGAGTTTCAGTCAGGTTTCAGAGCTCATCACAGCACAGAAACAGCTTTAGTGAAGGTTACAAATGATCTTCTTGTGGCCTCTGACAGTGGACTCATCTCTGTGCTTGTCCTGCTAGACCTCAGTGCAGCGTTCGATACTGTCGACCATAATATCCTATTAGAGCGATTAGAACATACTGTAGGTATTACAGGTACTGCACTGCAGTGGTTTGTATCATATCTATCTAATAGACTCCAATTTGTTCATGTAAATGGAGAGTCCTCTTCACACAGTGAAGTCAATTATGGAGTTCCACAGGGTTCAGTGCTAGGACCAATTCTGTTTAAATTATACATGCTTCCCTTAGGCAGCATCATTACGAGACATAGCATACATTTTCACTGCTATGCAGATGACACCCATGAAGCCATGAAGCCAGATAACACACACCAAAACTGCAGGAATGTCTTAAAGACATAAAGACCTGGATGGCCGCTAACTTTCTGCTTCTTAATTCAGATAAAACTGAAGTTATTGTACTCGGCCCTGAAAATCTTAGAAATATGGTATCTTACTCTGGATTCTTACTCTGGATGGCATTACCTTGGCCTCCAGTAATGCTGTGAGGAACCTTGGAGTCATTTTTGACCAGGACATGTCCTTCAACGCACATATTAAACAAATATGTAAGACTGCTTTCTTCCATTTGCGCAACATCTCTAAAATTAGAAATATCCTGTCTCAGAGTGACGCTGAAAAACTAGTTCATGCATTTATTACTTCCAGGCTGGACTACTGTAATTCATTATTATCAGGATGTCCAAAAAACTCACTGAAAAGCCTTCAGCTAATCCAAAATGCTGCAGCAAGAGTGCTGACAGGGACTAGAAAGAGAGAGCATATTTCTCCTGTTTTGGCTTCCCTTCATTGTCTTCCTGTTGAATACAGAATTGAATTCAAAATCCTGCTCCTCACATACAAGGTCTTAAATAATCAGGCCCCATCTTATCTTAATGACCTTGTAGTACCATATCACCCTATTAGAGCACTTCGCTCTCGCTCTGCAGGCCTACTTGTTGTTCCTAGAGTATTTAAAAGTAGAATGGGAGGGAGAGCCTTCAGTTTTCAGGCCCCTCTTCTGTGGAATCAGCTTCCAGTTTGGATTCGGGAGACAGACACTATCTCTACTTTTAAGATTAGGCTTAAAACTTTCCTTTTTGCTAAAGCATATAGTTAGGGCTGGACCAGGTGACCCTGAATCCTCCCTTAGTTATGCTGCAATAGATGTAGGCTGCCGGGGATTCCCATGATGCATTGAGTTTTTCCTTTCCAGTCACCTTTCTCACTCACTATGTGTTAATAGACCTCTCTGCATTGAATCATCCATCCATCTTCATCCGCTTTATCCGGGGCCGGGTCGCGGGGGCAGCAGCCTAAGCAAAGAGGCCCAGACCTCCCTCTCCCCAGCCACCTCCTCCAGCTTATCCGGGGGAATACCAAGGCGTTCCCAGGCCAGCCTAGAGATGCATTGTATCATATCTGTTATTAACCTCTGTCTCTCTTCCATAGCATGTCTTTATGCTGTTTTCCTTCTCCCACCCCAACCAGTCACAGCAGATGGCCGACCCTCCCTGAGCCTGGTTCTGCCGGAGGTTTCTTCCTGTTAAAAGGGAGTTTTTCCTTCCCACTGTCGCCAAAGTACTTGCTCATAGGGGGTCATATGATTGTTGGGTTTTTCTCTGTATTTATGAAGCGCCTTGAGGCGACTTTTGTTGAATTGAATTGAATTGAATTGAAAGCTAAACTAAGAAACTGTTGAGGGCTTTTTTATGAGAGAGAAGACAATATGCTCCAATTTTAAGTTTTCACAATTTATCATCGAAATATTTAGAATTTTTAATTGTTTTACATGGCGCCATGGATCTCCTTTCTCTGGCTCAGAGACAAAGGCACTGTGCCAGGGCGGTATACACTTTTATGAATCAAAGAAACTGAATGTTAACATGATTGGTCAAATGAGCTGAGAGTGGCCTTAGGTCTCATACCAGCTCATGTTTCTTCTTCTGCAGCTCTCTGGGCATCTCGCTATATGGAGACGCCCTTTTGCAGGCAATACCCTCGTTACCATGACAACCACCTCTTATGCTCTGGTCAGGCCTGTAGAGTTAAAGAAGGGGTGTAGAGTGCATGCCATAACAACAGATTTATGATCAATGCCACATTCCTGTGAGGGTTTGTGAGGAAGTGCTGTATCTGATAGTATCAGAGTAACACTCTACTTCCAAAACTTACCTACAATACACTCTATACAGTATGGAAAAAAACAGAAATTTGCAATGCCAATCATGAGGTATTAGCCCTAAAGCAAACAAACATTTGATATGTTTCTCATGTTCTATTGTGAGTAAAATATGGGTTTATGAGAATGGCAAATTATTAAATTCTGTTTTGTTTTGTTTTTTTGTTTTTTACATTTTACACAGTGTCCCCAGTTTTTGTAACTGGGATTGTACTTTTCAAGATTGTTTTTCTACATACATCTGTTTGGTTTATAACCCACAGAGAACAATAATATGTGACAAGAGATGAAGATGCAGGGCCTTAAGCAACAGTTATAAAGTGTTACTACTTATTCCATCTATGTTGCACTTGTAGCATATTGCAAATAAGAATCAGTAATAAAGTAAAAATGAAAAAATATGAAAAAGTTGAAAAACATTTATCTGAAAATGGATCATGTTGATCATCCATCTTGATTGATGAAAATATATAATTAACACCTCCATTTTTGAGAGCATTCTTTATTTACAGCATTTTTTTCTCACCTGCCTGAAACTTTTGCACAGTACTATATATATATATATATATATATATATATATATATATATATATATATATATATATATAGAGAGAGAGAGAGAGAGAGAGAGAGAGAGAGAGAGAGGGGTAGCAATTGATTAACTAAATTAACTAAATTATTTTTTGCGCTTACAACCCACAATAGTAAAAGATAACCTGTGACAAAAAAGAAGGAAAAATGTGAAATGCAGGCATATGAGCTGCTTAGACTTCAAACATTACCAGCAAGAGTTTAAGAAATTGTTTATCTTTGTTTTATGACCATTATGTTTATCGTCTTGTTGTCAGTAGAAGGACAGAGATCAACGTTTATATAAATGTTGATCTCTGTCCTTCTATCTTGCATGTCAAATCAGAGATAAGAAACTCTTTTAACTAACTCACATTACAATGAAATCCCATACATTTGATAATGGTGCAGTAATACCAGTGTTGTTAAACCTGACACAACAACATCTTGATGTGTTTAAAAATTTCATTCACTTTGAGTCCATATATGATTGGATTTAAAAGAGGATGGAATAAAATTGACTGAAACGTCAATGTCAAGCGTACAGTGTTTGATAGATCAGATTCCAGTCTAACTATAATTATATCAAAGAAAAAAAAACAGGAAAAGTTGATTAACACCAGCAAGTGGGGTAAACATGTCTTTAGAGCTTTTCTCCTTGTTTCTCTGCAACAACTGTAAGATATTCTTAGAATTCTGATATATGAAAAAAGTATGAAAAGCATTGGTAGAAAGGTCATATTTATCAACATGACCACACCATATATAGATATTACAACCGAGGGCACACACTGAAGCCTGTAAAATGAATTGTTACAAAAAATTGCTGTCAGAGTAAAGCTACAGAGTTTGACATTCGAATACAGCACAAATGACACTGCAATCTCAAAAGCAGGTATAAGCCAAGCTAAAATCACACATACATAAATAGTTATTCTATTCATAATAACTGGATATTGCAGGGGTTTGCATATAGACACATACCTGTCATATGCCATTGCTGCCAACAGTAAAAACTCTGACACAGCTGAGGTGTAATATGAGAATCCTTGGAAGAGACAGAGTGGATACGATATAGTCTGTTTTTCAGACAAAACATCAGATAAGAGCTTCGGATAGATAATCATGCTGTAAAGAACAGAGTTGATTAACAAAGCTGCAATAAAAATATACATTGGCTCATGAAGGTTTTTGCAAGTCCAAATAAGGTACACTATAATGGAATTAAAGCAGAGTATCAGAATATATAATGTGAATATAACCACAAAATAAAGATATCTGTATTTGTGCAATTCTGCAAACCCACCAAGAGTTAACAATGTTACATTTAATTCAACATCCATTAAATAAACAATGCTTTAAAGTACTGTAGTAATATATTTCCTGCACTGAACTAAGAAGGTAAGTAATTGACTCTGTTTTGTGGCTTTGTTTTATCAGAAAACCTTCCATCCTCTATGGGACTCATTAAGTTCTCTACTAACATGTAAACAACTTCAGGGAATCTGACGATTTGACGTTTAGTCCTATGCACTTCATTTTGTTTGCCCATCCATTTGTTTTAAATCCCTGGAACTAGTATAGGATTAGTATAAAAGCAAAGAAAAAAAAAAAACACGGAAACCACGGAAACCACTACTGCCTTCACACTACATTTTCTCAAGTCTCAAGCTTATCGCGTTCAGTCATCCTCGTGTTGTTAACACTTGATATAGCTATATCTATCACTACAATCATCTCCCTCTGCTTTTCGACCACTATTATCTCTGGCTGGATAGCCATCACCAGTTTGTCTGTCTATATTAGGAATCCCCACACTTAGCTTGGTCATTTTCAGCTACCTTGGGTGATGACCTCTGGACTTCAAGGACATATGCTGCACAAATGTTAATTGGTATACTTGTCCTGCCTGCTAGCATCTTGCACTCTACTCTTATGTGCTGGAGTGTTTCAGGCCAGTCTGCCAGGGGTCTTACCCGGTGTGGTAGAACTAAGGTCATGTCCAAATTCATGGGCTGCATCCTCCTGAGGACCTTCGCGGTCTACGTGGGCCGGGTCCTCAGAAGGTCGGGTAGGCCGGAAGTAAACGGCTGGGGAAATTGGACAGTCTAGGCTTCTGATTAGCGTCACCGCTATCTCGGTGGAGTTTAATAAACTCGGCCGTCTGCTCCTTGCTATCTAAAATATAACAGGACACTGGTGGAAATTCTCGACTGTCTCATACTTCTGTTTAATCAGTTTTCTGTTTGATGTTTATTCAGCTGTGTAAAAAACAAGGAGGAAACCACCAGGGGATTAATAAAGTTTTATTCTAGCTAATCTAATCTAATACCTTTAATCTCAGCCAAACCGATTGACTCACGAACAAATAAAACACTGAAAAAAGCCCAGCAATAAAATTTTTAGGTTGTCTAAGTGACTTATATATTACGTTTAACCTGAGTAGTGAAAGTCTGCGGTGATCTGAAAATGATGTGCCGGGAGTTGTGCCGTTCTCGGCCGCATCAGTAACCCTCGAGCTCCCGGCTAGCTATCGAGCTGGTGGGTAGCAGACGTCTCCGAAAACGGCGAAGCACTTTTGCAAATATGCGATATCTTGATAAACCGAGCAGATATTTGATGTTTACACAGCTACTTTCTTGCCTGAAAATATGTTAAAAGTTTATTTTGTGACCCAGAAAGATTAGTAAGAGTAATTTTAAAACTTAGTAACGGCCGCCATTGTTGGAAATTGGAGTTTGGTTGTGATATGGTAGGCCACGAAGGACACACCCGACCCATCCTTCAAATTCGGGAAAAAGGAGGACGCATTTGTCGGCTGCATTCGGAGGAGTCTACGAATTTGGACAGCCTTCGGCACGTCGCTGCGACATAATTGGTCTACAAATGCGGCCTCAGGAGGATGCAGCCCATGAATTTGGACACGACCTAAGTGTTTATGGATCTTTTGCTTAGAGCTTGTTCCAGTGCTGCCATGATTCATACCTCTATGTTTTGTCTTTCAGTCCAGCCTCGTCCAGCCACTGATAGGATTTCTGGATGTCAGCCATGTCTTCTATCTGCCGGTGGTACATACTGTGCAGGGATCTGTCCTTCCATGATTGTTCGTCTCCTTGCTCCTCTTCTCTCTCAGGTTTCTGCAGGTGTTGATTGCCCAGGTATTGTTCTTCTCATTCAGCTCCTTACAACTTGCCATACTCTCTGCAAATATTTGGTTGTTGCAGCTTTCCTAATTGCCTCTTTATGGTTTCCATTTGGTAAATGGTGAATGAGCTGATTCTTATATAGCACATTTCTACTTTTCTGGAGCACTCAAAGTGCTTTAATACAACATGCCACATTCAGCCATTCACACGAGCACTTTCCTCTGGATGCAACATAGAGCAACTTAGGGTTAATATCTTGCTCAGGGATTTTTGGCATGCAGACTGGGGGACCCAAATTAAAATACCAACCTTCTGATCAGTAGAGGACTTGCTCTACCTCCTGAGCTACTGCCAACCAATTTTCCTGTGGGACTCCCAGGTACTTGTAGCTATCCTCGATGTCTGCAGTGTTGCCTTCTTATAGTGCAGTCCCCTCAGTTCTGACTACTGTCCCACTCTTAGTTACCATCCAACTACACTTCTCCAGTCCGAATGATATTGTGCTATCATGTCTGTAGATCCTAATGGTGTGGATAACTGAACTGATGTCTTATTCACTCCTGGCATATAACTTGATATCATTCATGTAGGTAGTAGAGGATGGTTGACAATGGCTTCATTCCATTGTCAGTATATGGAGCTAGTCTTGTTGATGAGCTTATCGAGGGGTTCAGGCTTATGCTGAACAGTAGTGGGGACAAAAAATCTCCTTGGTAAATCCTGAATTTGATGGTGACTTGTACAATTAACTTAATTAAATTAATGAGATATAGGTTTAAATAGTTTAGTGGGGATGTGGTCAAGTAAATAAACTGTAAGATCATGAGAGGTTCAAAGAATTAAAGACATTTGGATTTGTGGTATAAGAGAAAGAGTTTTCCAGGTCTCTTGGAAACCACACATTACTTATGTTAGGGGGAAACTGGCATGGGAAAAATAAAGCAAATCTTGAATCAGAAAACACTGCACATATTATACTGTGCTTTACTATTACCTTATATGAGCTATTGTGTAGCGGTCTGGTGAAACACATGCAAAAGTAATACACAAACAATAATTATAAAGCAGACAAGACAGGGCAATTAGATTAATAAATAATGCAGGGTACCTGTACCACGTTCCCACGCTACCTTCCTGGCGAAAACGTCATCGTCACAGGGGTAAACAAAGCAGTCAGCTGGTGAAGGTAAAGGTTTCTCTAAGGATTTGTTCTGCTGTTTTCCAACCAGGGCATGGATTATTCCCAAGATTGTTTGTGTCTTGGCATTTCCTGGATCCTCTTGATGCCTGCTTGGTGCCTGTGGTCAGCTTTGATCATGGTCCTCAGCCTCACTGCCCATGCCCTCCCAGGCTAAACCTCCGCTGTGAACATTATTGAAACCTGAGATCGCTGCGTCTGGTTTCTCAACTTACTGAACCCCGTGCTGCAGCTCCAGCTCCTGCAGCGATTGGCCTGGTAAATGCCAGATCCCTTTAAACAAAACTTTTATTCTTCTGGACTTTTTCAGTTCCCATGATCTGGATTCTCTGTGTGTGACTGAGGCGTGTTGGTGAGTCCAGTGCTCTATCTGAACTTTTAGAAAGAAAAAATACTGGGCTAATATGACATTTGTTTATACAGGGATATGCATGTTAATGTGATCCCTGTCCCTGCTTTGTATTTGCCAGTTGTGTTATCTGGGGGTCACATTTTGTAACTTTAAGGAGCACACAGGTCTCTGAGTGTCCGGCAGTCAGACGGCAACGGGAGGCGCTAAGGACACTCTTCATGTGAGAGAAAATTGGCTCACACAGATAGGTAAAGCCAAATACTGTCAATAGGGCCTGTGCAATGTTCTTAAGACAGTTAAACTTGTCTGGTAGTGATGTCCAGCAAGTGAAGATGCAAGCTCCAGGTTCACGCGCAGCTGTGGATTCTAGCTGTGTTCGTAGTTCTGCGAACTTTGTCACCCACACAGTCGAGCTTTTCAGTTCAATCAGCTGCATTTCCATGTCATCTGTGTCTAGCCATTTAAAAAGAGACAAATCCAGCTGCTCATTAAAGCTTTCTGGCTTGATAAGAAAAGAAAACATCGGTCCATACACCTGAAAGTCCAGAAAACTCGTTCAGAATTCTTTCTTGAGTCTTTGGACGTACCCGTGTATTTCCGAGGTGCTGATGCTGCGCTGAGCGGACAGCTCCCTGAGGCGTTTGAAGTAGCAGAACGTGGAAGTTTCAACATTGCTGGAAAAAACTGCCAGTTTTTGAACGAAAGCTTCCCACGTGTCACGCATATCTAAAACAGTTTGTCCGGATCCCTGCAGTTTGACATTAAACTCGTTGAGGTGTCCCGTTATATCAGCGAGAAAGAAAAAATTTTCAACCCACTTCTCATCTTGGAGTTCGGAATGGCTTTGCCCCTTTTTTGCCAGGAATTTTTTTACCACATCAAAACAATCCACAAATCATTCCAGATCCTTTCTACAGCTAAGCCATCTGACAGCACAGTGGAGCGGGATGTCTTTGCATGAGCTATCCAGCTCCTCGAGCAGAGACTGGAATTGGCGGTGAGTCAAAGGAGATCGCTTAACTATAAAGTTCACGACTTTTGCCACTGTGGGCATGACGTCATGAAGATCTGAATTTGAAATCTTGGAACACAGGTTTTCTTGGTGTATTATACAGTGTAGTTTCATGATGGGATCGCCAACTTGTTCCTCAATTAAGGTAACAGCGCCCCTGTGTTTCTCAACCACAGCTGGCGCACCATCAGTTGTCACAGCAAAAATCTTTGTAATGTCAATGCCTTGCTCATCAAAACACCCCTTAAAAACTTTGGCAATATCCTCACCTCGCGTTGTTTCAGGCATCGGGGTTAAACAGAAGAGTTCCTCTTGTACTGCCACATCACAGTATCTTACCATAACAGCCAAACGTGGAATGTCATTGATATCAACGCTTTCGTCCAAAGCTACACCAAACACCTGGGCTTCTCTCAAACCAGCTGTTTGTTGGGCTCTGACATTGTCACCCATTTCCTGGATACGTCGTTCCACAGTTCTGGCTGATGCAGGTATGTCTTGTATCCTTGCTTTAATTGCATCTTTGTTTGGAAGCCCATTAAATAACACTTCTGAGCTTGAGAGAAAAGTCTCCTTAACAAATTCTCCGTCTGTAAACGGTTTTCCATGTTTAGCAATACAGTGTGCAATACGATAACTTGCTTCAGCTCCATGATGTTTTGCAGCTGTAAAAACTTTTAGAGTACTTGCTTGCTTCTCATATCTTGACACAGACGTGTAATTGATTCAACTTTCTCTGCCTCATCCTTGAAGGTTTTTTGATGTTTCGTCTCAAAATGTCGTTTAACACTGGAAGTCCGGCAAACAACACTCTCGAGGCAAAGGGCACATACAGCACGATCTTTCTGTTGCGCAAAACCCTAGTCTTCTCTCCAAATTGGCATAAAAGACCAGGGATCATCTTTTTTAGCTCGCTTCGATATAATTCACAGAACTGGCTACATCCCTCTCGTCTGTGTAATTTTTAGCCAGTTACAAGTAAAACAAGGAGGTGGGGCTGTTAGCTTAGATACTGTCATTAAGACTGTCATTAGCTGTATTGTCATTAGCTCTGTGTGAACTAATTTGTGATGTGCATTGGTGGCCCAGCCGTAGATATTTATTTTTAAATACACCTTCTCAGATTATTTCACTGCATGCTGCGCCATCACTTAACCCTTCGCGTGTCAGCTGTGGCACACGTGCCCAGGGTTGCCTGGTGTAGCTGAAGGAAGTCATCTAGCAATTGGTCATGTGGTCAGCTGTAGACTAGTGCATGTTTTTTTATTTGGCTCTCAGCTCTTATCTTCTGAGCTCTCCTGCCCTTATCTTCCCTGCTTAGCTTCTTATGTCCTTGTCTTGTCTTGTGTTTTTTCTTACTTTTCCCTGGAACACTCTCTCACAGTCTGTTCTCTAAAACCTAAAAGAGGAATTATGGATTTGATCAACTGGTCTCTGAATGCAATTGACACCCCTTCTCAACGAGAATCTGGGCTCAGGTGAGCCTGACTGCTGAAGATATCTACCTATTCGGAACCATAATAACAGGGTTCTAGCTGAGCTGGCTTGGCCCTGGCTTATCGAAGAATTAAGGAAGTGGAACCAGCTGTTCAAACCCCCAAAAGGCTGCCCACTGGGATTGAAATGATGGGACGAGGCATGAGTTTCTCAAAATGGGCTCATTGAGTGCAGCACGGAGAAGATCTTGGAGAACGCACGGCTGCCGTGAATACTCAGAACAAGACATCTGAGTGAAAAACTGGATTACATCTGGAGGGGCTAGCTCGAATAACACCTTTGAGCGCAAATTCGATCACATCTTGGCGAAGTGCACTGCGGTCGTGAGTTCTCAGAACCTGCTCTTTGAGCAAAAAGAATGACAACATCACGGAACGTAAGTTTGGATAACATCATAGAAAGCTCACGGCTCTCCAACGGCAGATTGAGAGACCAGTGTTGGACTGTTAGAACAGCTTTGAAATTCATATGAGTTGATCGCACTAAAGTAAAAACCATCATCACTTCATGCGGAGACCCCTTCGGCGCCAGCTGCGGCCTCAAGGCTGGAGCTGAACAAAACACCCTGATAACGACTGTGTTTAGACTGTTCCCCCCATTCCATGCAAGGCCACCTGGGTTGGCTGGAAGACTGTTTACTTATCCTGGCGGGGCGAAGGACACTGTTTCAGCTGAATTCAGGACACACACACACACACACATACACTGATATGCACACATTGATCCCCCCTCCCTGTCCAAACGCCTTCGATGCTTGTGCTTGCGCCATTAGCGTGCTGCTTGCTGTAACCCTAATTTCCTTCGGGATTAATAAAGTATTCTGATTCTGATAAACAAGCCACAATGTGAGTGTGTGTTATCGATCCACTACAAATACTACTGCAACATTTCATGCTGAGAGACAGCAAAAGTGGTGAATGTTAGCCACTTCCTCTATCTCCAGCCCATGCAGGGGCCTATCCTTCCATGATGGTTCTTCTCCTTGCTCCTCTTCTTTCTTGGGTTTCTGCTGCCTGAAGTACTCACTAAGGAATTAACAACCCTAGTCTGTAACAAAGTCAGCAAAGAAGGATGTAAAGCTATAAAACTCCACTGTATTATTCACCAACAAGTACTCTGTGCTAAACATTTAAAATATGACCATGTTATGAAACTGGTGATAAAGGCTATTAATTATATTCGCTCCAAAGCCCTGTACAACCGCCAGTTTCAACAGCTTCTACTCAACATCCAGAATACGGAGATGTTGTGTATTATAATGACGTAAGATGGCTCAGTAGGAGGTCTGCACTGCAGCGGTTCTACTCTCTTATGGAGGAAATCGGACAATTCTTTTTTTGAATTTCACAGTTCTTATTTAAACAGCTGACTTTGAATTAAATCTAACATTAAAAAATAGTTAAATTCAGTAGGAAACATTTTCATAATATAACTGGTGAAATTCAAAATATACTGACAGCTCTCCAAGCAAGACTTCAGTATTAAATAAAACGGTCTAGTTATGAAGTTGAACTTTAATCTGAGCCAAAACCGATTTACTCAGGAACAAATCAAACACTGAAATAAACCAAACATTGACATTTAGAAGTTATCAGAGTGACTTATATATCATGTTTAACCCGAGAAGCGAAAGACCGTAGGGGGGTTGGGGGGGTTGAAAATGATGTGCCTTGAGTCTGCGCCTTGACCACCTGGTCAGCTGGAGTGGGACAAAAAGTCAGTCTGGGCATTTTGACTAGAGACAGGCCCACCAGGTTTTATAGGAAAAACCATAAAGCCTTTGGATGAAAACAAATGCTGTTGTGACAGTGATGTACACTGTCTTGTTGGTATATATGTATGAGTTCTAAACAGTTTACATCATATGACCACTGAAGGACATCTCTTGATTTCACCTTCGTGTTTCCCTCTCACCAGATATCCAAACCGACATCATGACAAGCAGCTTTTACGGCTGTGGCTCCAGTAAACATCAGCTGATACTAGAAAGTAATATTAAATGAATTCTAACAACAGCTGATCAAGCTTAAACGTGCTGCTGTTGTTTAGCGCATGTTTTCATGTTCATTCCGTTTAGTCTAGCTTCCCCTGTCTCGTTATGGTTATTCCTATCAGTTGTGTGTGTCCTCATGTCCCTGTCATCCCTCTGTGTATTTAGGTCAGCGTCTCTCTCAGTTCGGTCCTCCTCTCTCCCCGTGTTTCCCTAAGTAATTAGATTAGATTAGCATTAGAATTTCCCAGTTTAGTTTAGCATTGTCTTGTATCTTTTTTCCCCGTTCAGTAATAAAGCTGTATTTTGAGTTAAGTCCCGTTTTCCATGAGTTTGTGTTTGGGTCCTCTCCTGCCAGCACACAGACGTTTCATGACAGTCAAATGAGAAGCTTGGCTCCTAGTGGTCTGCAACACTGCAAAGTAAACACAGGTTCAGCATTACTGTTGCTGAGTACAGATTTTGATACTTTTAACTTATAAAGGCAGCTTATATGGCAGAGAGCCGTGTGTCTTGATTTATCAAATAAATCATCATCAATTTGAAAATTCTGAGCACATTTTAATGACAACTAAATCACCTTCCACAAGAAATAGTTAACACAATAAAACAGACATAAAACAGACAAGTCAGCTTGCCATATATTTAGGAACTGGGTGTCTTTAAGACTTGGAATGTAAATGTAAGTGTCCAGGTGCCCAGGGCAGCTGTGGCTACAACTGTAGCTGCCTCCACCAGTGTGTGAATGTGTGTGTAAATGGGTGGATGACTGGGTGTGTAAAGCGCTTTGGGGTCCCTGGGGGGGACTAGTAAAGCGCTATACAAATACAGGCCATTTACCATTTTTACCATTTTTCTTCTTTTGGTCAACTTCTGTTGATTATTGTGCTATATAAATAAAGTAAACTTGACAGTCAACACAAAAAGGTTATTATATTCAGATATTTTTCATAATTCAAAATGGAGTAAACATGGGAATGACGGAATAGATTGCCTGAGTACAATTCAATGGCCCATCTTGGTGGAATGGAACCAAAGCTATGAGAGGGATTACAGCAGGACCCCCCGGAGCCAAGATGCTGGTGGTGGAGATAGCTTGAATGGAAAAGTGGGAGTGATAAAACTTAGATTTAGCTGGCAGCACCTGGGAATGCACAGATATGAATATTCACCTATATCTTGTCGTGGAACTTTTTAAAATAAAATGCAAACACTTGATGAGTGTCTTTGAAGTGAGTTTTATTCACGTTGCAGCAAGAGAGAGAGTCCAGTCTGAGTGTCTGTCCCACTATGCTTCAAATAAACATGTTATATATGTGTTATTGTCAGAAAAGGTGAGGAAACACTAAGGAAAAATACATTTCCATTACAATCTCTACACATTAAAATATCAACAGCTATGATGACTAATTGGGTTGTTATGATACTAGAATTTCGAACTCGATACATATTAACCAGGAAAATACTTGATACCATATTTGATATTATGGGGAAGATTCTGAACCCACCCTGCAATGACAAAAGTAATGGCAAAGATGTCATATCACTAAAAAAAAAAAAAAAAAAGTTTTAATTTTCATCTACTTTTCCCAATTATATATTTAGTTAGATCTGACAAAAGAAGAACTTAAGATTGAGTTTAGAAGTTTCATTTGTTTTACAAATTATTTATATAATTTAATTGCAGAATGTGAAGGTAGATTTTAGAACCTATCTGTTGTAAGGGTGTTAATATTTTTCATGAAATGGTAAAATATTGAACTTTCATTTCAAAACATTTGATATGTTTTTGATGTGCTATTGTTAATAATATTGTGGGTTTATGACATACATACATACATACATACATACAGTACATCTGTTTGGTTAATAACTCACACTGACCAATAAAATGTGACAAGTGGTGAAGATGCAGGTCCTTGGGCAACAGTTACAAAGTGTTACCACTTATTCCTTTAGTGGAGAATCTATGTTTCACTATGTTCCACTAGCATATCCTAAATAATATTTAGCAATAATGTAAAAATGAAGAAATACAAAAGTTTAAAAACATTAATCTGAAAATAGACTTAATTACCTATCATTTTACCTATGGCAGAATGGATATGTTTATGTTAAGACAACTGCATACATTTTTCATTAATTGCTTCCCAAAAGCTCCTAGGTTGTAACTTACCAAAACTCTGCAGCTCTGAAACTGTAGGTATTACGTTAAGATGAGCATTGTACTGAGTACAGCAACATACAACTTGAAAAAACTAAAAAAGAATTGTGTGAAATGAATTAAAACTAATGTCATTTATTTTGCTCATATACGTTTTCTTTAAAAAGATTGATTACTCTGTTAGACTTGTAATTATGAGAAACTAAAGAAAAACTTGTTGAGGAATAGTATATTTACAAAATAAACTTAGAACATGTTTGTCCTATTATCAGTATGGACTTAATACACCAACAGTAAATCATAGCAATAATTTATGAATAATTAAATAAGTAAAAATGACATTTTTATGTTTTACTTTTTGATTATGTTAAAAAGTGTTTTCAGTAATTTCAGCAAACTGATTACATAACAATTAAGGCACATTAGCATTGATAGTTAATACACGATGATTCTGGCATGACAAAAGAATCTTTTTAGCTGTTTAGAAATTTCCTTCATTTTGAGCCCATAAATGAATGGATTAAACAATGGATGATAGAGCACTATTTGTAATGTCATTAGTAATCGTGCAGCTTTTGGAAAATCTGATTCCACTCGAGCTATGCTTACATCATAGATACTTAAACAGGAAATACTGATTAAAACTAACAGATGGGGTAAACAGGTCTCTGCAGCTTTCTTCCTAATTTCTTTGCAACTTTGATATGAGATGATAAAAATGTTCGTATAAGTGAAAACTATGAAGAGCACAGGAAGTATTATAAGATCTATTAAAGCAACCACTCCAAATACAATAATTAATCTTGACTTTACACACAGAAGAGTGTAAACTGCATTATTACAAAATATTCCCTTTAAATTAAAGTTACACAATGTTGCTTCAGCACTCCCTATTGCTTGGATTGCAATATGAACAGCAGGTATAAGCCAAGATACGACCAGGAAAATGATCACAGTGGTTTTGTTCATGATAGTTGGATATTCAAGAGGTTTACAAATAGCCACATATCTGTCATAGGCCATGGCTGCCAAGAGAAAGAACTCTGAACTGCCTAAAGTGTAAAATATAAAAAACTGAAAGAGACAGGCTGAATATGTTATGACTTGTTTTTCAGATAAAAAGTCAATCAGAAGTTTTGGGTAAATAGTTGTGCTGTAAAGGAGACAGTTAAGTAGCAAAGCTGCAATGAAAATGTACATAGGCTCATGAAGGTTTTTATGAATCCAGATCACATACACGATGGTAGAATTACTGCATATTATTATAATGTATAATGTAAAGATAATACAAAAATAAACATATCTGTACTTGTTAACCTCAATGTATCCATCTAGAGTTACATATGTGGTATTTAACTCCTCATCCATGAATTAAAAAAAATGCTACAAAATAAATATATAGCAGCATAAAGATATCAGAACTTCAAATACAAGTACACTCATCAATCAAATGCTTATAGTGAATCATATGTATGTGGACTGAAGAAGAGTTTTATTGGTTTGCTTCAACCTTGAGGGAGCTGAACTGTGAAAGTCAGTTACATCATTGTTCAGCCTCTTTTACTTGAGGCTTTAGTAGTTAGAGCTAATGGATCATAAGTTGCAGCTAACAATGACAATGATCAGCCAACTTCTATTAATCTAGTATAGAATTTTAATAATGTAGCAAGATTTTATTGTTGAGTGTATCCTGGCTTTTTTGCGCTCGGGTCCATATCTTATTTCATAAGGAGTTTTTATTTGGTTTCCAGTTTAGGTGGTGTGGTTTTATGCCTTGTGTACATTTTCAGTGAAAAAAAAACTTGGATAACTACCATACTAAATAATAATAATAATAAAAATAATAATTAAAAAAAACTTTAACAAAAACAAGGACATCAAGCTTGTGCATTACGAATGTCTTTTCATACATTATTTTATTTATAGCCTATAAATAAAGCCTATATATAGCATACATGGAAAAAATTCCCCCGCTGACCCCTGCGGGCGGTCTATCCTTCAAGCTCCGGTCCTCTACCAGAGGCTTTGGAGTTTGAGGGTCCTGCACAGTATCTTAGCTGTTCCTAGGACTGCGCTCTTCTGGACAGAGATCTCCAATGTTGTTCTGGTGGACCCACTCACCTAGTTTGGGAGTCACCGCACCTAGTGCTCCGATTACCACTGGGACCACTGTTACCTTCACCCTTCACATTTTCTCAAGCTCTTCTCTGAGCCCTTGGTATTTCTCGAGCTTCTCGTGTTCCTTCTTTCTGATGTTGCTGTCATTGGGAACCGCTACCTCTATCAGAATCAGAATCAGAATACTTTATTAATCCCGAAGGAAATTAGGAATTATCACTATGGCCGTCTCCTTCTGTTTGTCTACCACCACTATGTCCGGTTGGTTAGCCACCACCATTTTGTCCGTCTGCATCTGCATCTAAGTCCCACAGGAACTTAGCTCGGTCATTCTCCACCACCCTTGTGGGCGTCTCCCATTTTGACCTCAGGACTTTAACGCCATATTTGGCACAGATGTTTGTGTATACCATGCCAACCACTTGGTTATGGTGTTCCATGTATACCCTGCGTGCTAGCATCTTGCATCCTGCTGTTATGTGATGGATTGTCTCTGGAGCATCTTTACACAGCCTGCACATGGGGTCTTGCCTGGTGTGATAGACCCCAGCCTCTATCAGTCTTGTGCTCAGAGCTTGTTCCTGTGCTGCCATGATTAGTGCCTCTGTGCTGTCTTTTAGTCCAGCTTTGTCCAGCAACTGGTTGGATTTCTGGATGTCAGCCACTTCCTCTATCCTATTGTCCCTCTATGATGGTGCCTCCTCTTTCTCGGGTTTCTGCTGCCTGAGGTATTCCCTGAGCATGTGGTTGGTTAGGGCCATCTTCCTGATGTATTCATGGATGTTTGCTGCCTCATCCTGGACTGTTGTGCTGACACACCAGTCCTTGCTTTTGCTTAGCATACAGCCTCAGGGTGCTGGATTTGGGGTGAAACCCTCCATGCATGGTCAGAGTCTCCTGATCATGATGTCACTGGCTTCTATCTCCACCTTTGGCCAACTTATTATGCCAGCAGGGTACCTGATCAAGGGCAGGGCGTAGGTGTTGATAGCCCAGATCTTGTTCTTACCATTCAGCTGACTCCTCAGGACTTGCCTGACCCTCTGCAGGTACTTGGTGGTTGCAGCTCTCCTAGCAGCCTCTTCATGGTTCCCATTTGCCTCTGAGATCTCCAGGTACTTGTAGCTGTCTTCAATGTTTGCAATGTTGCCTTCTGGTAGTTCCATCCCCTCAGTTCTGACTACCTTCCCTCTCTTTGTTATCATCCACTTTGTTCAAGACAGTCCAATGAAATCTAAAAACCATTGCATTCTTCAGTTATTCAGTTCTCACCCCACGCTGCCCAACTGAATCCAGTTCTGGGACTGATAGAGTATTACCACCCAGGAGCTCTGTGTTGGAAAATCCATGAGAAGACTTTAACAAAGACGCTCCCTTTAAATCAGTATCAGAATCAGCATACTTTATTAATCCCTTGTGAAATTATGTGGGTTACGGGTTGCTCCAGTACAGTGACATTAGAAAAAACAATAACAAAAACAAAAACAGACTAGACTATTAACAATAGAATATCTTAAGATCTAAGGAATAGCACAATATATACAAATCACCAAATAATAAATATCCAGATGTGATTGCAAATAAATATCAAGAAAATAGACGGCAACATTACAGAGTAAGAAAAGAGTGTGTGCAAAAGGATGTAACTTTTGCAGTGTTTACAGTGTATTAGACGGAGGAGTTCTACAGGGAGATGGCCACAGGCAGGAATGATTTCCTGTGTCGTTCAGTGGTTTTTGGTAATTTCAGTCTCTCACTGAACGTTGATGTGATACTACAGAACTTTAATAACTTTTATCTGAGTAGACTGAGTTTCACTTTAGTGGACCTAAGCCTCCTAGTTTTTTCTCATGAAAGACTGAATAGGTTAATCAAGTTTTGGTTGTTCTTTTTTCTTTACTTTCTTTTCTTTTTCTGGATACTGGTTCCGGGTCGCTACTCGTGCGGTCCACCGGCCAGTCAGCTGAAAAGTTTTTTCAGTCACTTTAATTTTAAAACTGTATATACTGTATATTCTGTGCATTTATTATCTCACTGTTATACCCTGTTCTTACTGTCCTTATCTTCAACGTTATGCTGCTCGGTTGTCTGTTAATTGCCCCTTGGGGATGAATAAAATCTTCTGATTCTGATTACTACCCTAAGAGATCAATTGTCAAAGCACCTTAAGTAGATGGTATAATAATTTCGAGCTTTGAAGTAAATTTTGATTCTATTACTTAATGTGCAGAAACAGAATTACAATTTAGCCACACTACTTGCATGCTGACTTGGGGTATCTTTGCCACTGTTTATTAGACACTGAACTTCTGGACTGCAAAGCTGCCTTAAAGTCAAAACAACTCTTCACAGTTTAAAAAAGGTCACATGAATGCATGTTATGGTGGAGGGTTTGCTGAAATCCGTGGAGGGTGAAGTAGAGTGATTAAAAACATACTGCATGGTCAGAGCAGGACGCATTAGAACTGTGGATAGGATCTTGTAAATACAATTCCCAGCCAGGTAACTCAATGGACAATAAACTAAATTTAACTTACATAACACTTAATGGGTATGTAGAGGTGGAAAAGTACAGATATGTCTATTTTCTGATTATTTTTACAATATATGCTGCAGTAATTTTCTCTAATTCCACCATTATTCGTCTTATTGTGTTTCATCAAAGCCTTCATGAGCCCATGTATATTTTTATTGCAGTTTTGCTGATTAACTCTACTTTTTTTTGCACAACCATCTACCCAAAGTTTTTGCTTGATGTTTTATCTGAAAAACAGATTATATCACACACAATGCGTCACTTTCAGTATTTTGTACTTTACACTTCAGGAGCTTCAGAATTTTTAGTGTTGGCAGCCATGGCCTATGACAGATATGTGTCTATATGCAAACCTTTGCAATATTCCGTAATCATGAAAAAAACTACCATCTCTGTTTTCTTGGTCTTAGCGTGGCTTGTGCCTGCTTGTCAGGTTGCAGGAACAACTGTCAGGGCTCTGTGTGCGGGCAGGCAGAGATGAGGATCCAAATGCAGGACTCGAACATAGAATTGTAACTCACAAAACCTCAGCTTTATTGCTGGCAGGAAAACAAACATGAAGTGAGGATGGAACACTGAGACCAAGGACACACAGGCATAATCTGAGGGTACGACGCAACACTGGGCATGGGAAAACACAGGGCTTAAATACACAGGGTAGTAATGAGGAAATGGGCCACAGAAGGGAGACACAGCTGGGAGAGATCAGGGCTAACGAGACATGGGGAACAAAGCTGCACACACTAACATAAGACAAAGACTTTCACAATAAAACAGGAAACATGAATCACAACTCAGAGACATGGACTCAACACAAAGACAGAAAATGAAACATGGAACTGAACTATACATGAAACCACCATTCCTAAAACATGGATAATAGAAACATGAAACTCTAATAATAATAATAATAATAATAAACATCACAACAAGAGAATGAAAAACAATCCAAAACACCAAGATAACTGAAACACAAAGTACCAGAGAAACAAAGAATAATCCATGATGCAAAAGTGAACCAAAACATAATAAACTCGAAATACTGGGTCCAACGGACCCAGAACCGTGACAACAACATCACTAAGTGCTACTAGAAAAGTGTGTAACTTTACTCTGCAAGGGATATTTTGTAATAAGTCAATTTACAAACTTCATTGTGTGAGTTCAAGAGTTTTGGCTATTTATGGTGTGAATGTTTTGCTCAATATTGTATTTTTTCCCATGCTCTACATAGTTTTCACTTACACAAAGATACTTATAATATCTTATCAAAGCTGTAGAGAAGTCAGGAAAAAAGCTACACAGACCTGCTTACCTCACCTGCTGGTTTTATTCAACTATTCATTCTTCTGTACATGTGAAGTTATTATACTTCGACTGGAATCTGATATTTCACAGACTGTACGTTTAATAATGACTTTGCAAGTGGTTTTATATCATCCACTGTTTAATCCAATCATATATGGACTAAAAATGAAATACATTTCTAAACACCTAAAGAGATTGTTCTGCTAAGAAAAAAGTATAGTGAGATGTTTGATTTTGATCCCTGAAACAGATTTATTGTTTATTTCATCAGATATTCTTTATATTGATACATCTCCTATATAAATATTGATTTATCTCTCTTTGTACTTAACAATTTTTCTTTTATCTATTTATTTAACAATCTCTCACTTTGTGTGAGAATCAACATTTTGTTCATGTGATGAACTCTTCTGTTACAAATTGGTGAGGACTTCTACACTAACAGTCACATTTATAGCTACATGTTGACAGACTTTTCAAAATCATCTGCAATAGAAAAAAGTAAAGACAAAAAGAAAATTAATTAAGAAAGCAGCTCTTCAAGTGGGCACTGATAGGAAAAGAAACATAGCTGTTGATAATAATGCAGATTTGGGTCCTGCTGTTAAATGAAACCTTCCCCTTGTATATGTAAGTATTCTTTTGCCATGTTATCAGACTGTAGAGTGACAAATTAGTCAAACATAATAAGAGTAGCACATGGGTGTAGAATTGCTAGCTAACAACAAGCTTGTAATACAGTGTGTTTTCACCATTGTTTTTTCCTGAAATTGGCTTTATTTTGGTATTAAATCAATTTGTTCTAGAAGTAATTAGTGTTACCTTAAAACTTCACACATCACCTACAGCAAAGTGCAAAAGCAACCCAAGAGTTCCTTATGGCAAAGAAATTATGTTAATGTTAAGATATTTTAAGCTCTTGGAGAGATGGTTGAACCTTTGTGTCCTTAAAAGACCAGAAAAGTTTTCTGGTGTCGAATATATTTACTAATAAAAGCTTGAGGAGCTTAAGGGTCCTGTGCAGCATCCTTGCTGTTATTTGGACTGCACTTTTCTGGACAGAGATCTGGGATGTCCTTCACTACCCCAAGTCCTAAAATTACTATGTGGAACACTGTTTCTTTCACCCTCCACATCTTCTCACGTTCCTCTCTCAGCCCTTGGTACTTCTAAAGCTTCTCATGTTCCTTCTTCCTAGTGTTGCTATCACTTGGTAACACCACAGTACATCTATCACTACAGCTAATAGACCCCATTCCAACAGTACTGCTCAGAGAGGTCCTACCTTAAAGTATACCTCAGTCTTAAATATGGGCATACCACAGGCCTTTAAAGTGGACATGAAACACTTCATTTATAGAGGCTAATTTACATGATGGAGCCCAGCTCTCACAAACTGACACAGTGTGTGTTGCTGGATTTAGGAAAATAGTGCTTAAAACGCTAAAGAAGCTAACTAGAGTCCATGATCGTCTGGCAGCACAAATGAACAGGTCACCACCATGAGGGAGAGGTCGCCACACCACATGATCCTGCTAAGATGAACAGACATATGGCTCAATACACAGAAGGGAATAAGCAGGAATTCCAGAGAAACAACACACCAGCTACTGGTACAAGGTACCCAATACTGCAAGACCAGGCTCAGCAACTTATGCATCACCTGGATTGGCAAGAAAGCCTATGACTCGATGCCCCACACACAGATCTTGGAACGCATAGATTTGTACAAGATAAAAAGGACACTAAGAGCCTGAATCAGAAATTTGATGGGGATGTGGCGAACTTCAAGCCTATAGCACAAGTCGCCATCAAGTGCGGGATTTATCAAGGAGATGCGCTGTCCCCACTCGTGTTCTACATATGCCTGAAACCCCTGAGTCATTGACTGTAATAACATCGGAATGTAATTTGTACTGGAAAAATGTAGTTGGATGTACCTGGGAATCCCACAAACAAATAACCATGAAGAAACTGCTAGGAAAGCCAGTCTCCAGCAGTGTTGATTGCCTGTTGTCTCTGGTCCTCTGGGACTCACCCTTTGGCAGTGGGCAACCCATCTGGGCCTTCCTGATAAAAAATATCCAATATAGTAGAATAGAATAGAATAGAATAAACCTTTATTATCCCATGGATAACAGATTTTGACATAGATTGGTACACAACTGTACACACAGTAGCTTTTTCACATTTTAGTTCAAAAACCAGAACCTCAGAGATACATACTTCATCAATCTTAAAAAGTGAACATTTGATAAATGCCACAGCCAAAACTTCACCCTGGCCACTTTCTCTGGGACAATTAAAACAATCATAAAGGGAGGGCATAGTTCACCAACTAGGCAGTCCTCTCCAGAGTTTATTCACATTTCTGTTAAAAATATAAAACTATCAAGGGCTCTAACATTAAAAAGACTAAACTTAGCAAGGTGAATGGAGGTAGCAAAGAAACTGTAGTTTGTAGATGAACAACATTTAAAAAACTGGATGAGACAAGAGATTCCCTACGCCTTGCAAAAACTGTCCTATTAGTTATTAAGGCCAAAATACCAAAAACGTCACTTGAGGGTTCAAGTCCAGCTGTATTGTATATCAGTCTATTATAATCAACAGGTATGGTTGTTCATGCCTGAGGTTTTTGTTTGTTTGTTTGTTTTTGTTTTGTGTTTTGATACTGCATTCTGTGTCAGTGAAGGGCCTGTACTATTTCTTCAATTGGTTAATACTCTGCGTAGAAGCCTGGCTGGTCCTGAAGGCCTCTATAGATTGAAATCATCTCAACAGAGACTTCAGGTTACACCCATGCCTTACAGAACAAAAATAGTAAAACTGACCAAATAAAGGATCCTTTCCAGAAAATGAAAGTGAACTACTAGCTAAACTACATTTTCTTGCACTCCAAAAGAAAACAAACTGGAAAGAAAATCCAGATATATAGTTTTCAACTGTAAAATAAAACGTATTTTGAGGTGTCTGAACTGTATGTAACACAAGATTGTAATGGAATTTCATTTACACAGAGCCACAAGATAAAAAGTGACTGGCATGATAACTGTCTCATTTTTTAAGTACTCGACCTTATGTTACTCTACTTCATCCCTTTTTCATTTCTCTTGATGTTGTGTTAGTATCCATTAAGAAGGATATTCACGTTTAATTTCATTGTGAAAATCAATAGGGGCAATCACATTAGATGAAACTATTAACAAATGTATTATTAATGAGGAGAGTGATATCAAACATTCATTTTAATATTTGTTTATGTTTCATTTTGGTTTTTAAATATTGATCAATTCTCAGTTGTAGGAGGAAAACATTAAGCCAGTTTTCATAAAATTCATAAAAAATGAGTAATAAAAAAAGACTATAAATTAATAAATTGGTTTGCTTGCAATTAACTGAACAGTATTTTGAGGTGTTTAGAAATTTCTTTCATCTTTAGTCCATATATTATTGGATTACAAAGAGGGTTATATGTTACAAACTGTAATGTCATTATAAAACGTGCAGTTTTAGGAAACTCTGATTCCAGTCTAACTATAACCATATCATACGTAAGCAAACAAGAATAGTTAATTAGAACTAGCACATGAGGCAAACAGGTTTGTGCAGCTTTTTTTCTGACATTTCCACAACTCTGATAGGCAACTATAATTATCTTTATGTATGTAAAAAGTATAAAAAACATAGGAGAAAGTGCAACATTAAATAGAACAACCATACCATATATAGATAATTCTCTTGAATTGACACAATAAAGATGGTTTGACGAATTGTTACAAAAAATACCTTTCAGAGTAAAGTTACAGAGTGGTGTATTTGCATTTCCTGCTATTGGCACTGCAACCTGAATAGCAGGTAAAAACCAGCACAAAAGCAGGAAAATATTGACTCTTGTTCTTCTCATTATAGAAGGATATTGCAAAGGTTTACATATAGACACATATCTGTCATAAGCCATAGCTGACAGCAGTAAGAATTCTGAGCAACTTAAGGCATAAAACAGGAATACTTGAAAGAGACAGGCTTGATACAAAATAATCTGTTTTTCAGATAAGAAGTCAATCAAAAGCTTTGGGTAGATGACAGTGCTCAAAACAACAGAATTCACTAACAAAGCAGCAATGAAAATATACATAGGCTCATGAAGGCTTTTTTGAACTACGATAAGCCACACAATAGTGGAATTGCTGCAAATTATTAGAATATACACCATAAACATGATCACAAAATAAAGATAACGGTATTTCTCCACTTCCACGTGACCACCGAAGGTTATATATGTTAGATTCATTTCAGCATTTGTGAAGATCAGAAACTGAACTAAAATGTAAAACAGGTAGAACGAGTAACAAACAGTGTATATAAAATATTTGTTTTATGTAGATTGTCTTATTGATAGCTACCTAAACTTGGTGTGTGTTCATTTTTTAAAAGTGAACAACTCAAGTTACATCAAATATATAATGAAACTTCAGTCTCTATGGATCTCATTAAACCGTCCACATGGACTTGCTACTATGTTGACCACTTTAAGAGAGTGTTAGCTGTTAGACCTTACCTACATGGGTGCACATTCTTTTTTTATCTTCCGAACCACACTTTGCACTTTGAAAAAAAAAATTCAGCGTTAGGTGCACTAAACACAACAAACCATGCGATTCTCATAAGTAAATGTATTTTAAGAAAATTCTATTGCTTATAGGAATTTATTATAGAGAGCAAAACACTTGGAAAAGGTAGTAAAAAAGTGTGAGCTCTAAATAATGGAACACTTTGGTTTTGTCAGTCTATTCTGCCACAAAGAAACTACAGCCTTTATAGAGTTTGCAATAATAGGCCCAAATTTGTTGTCATTGCTGAGCTTTTTGGTGTGTATATTGTGGTACTGCCTTAGCGGATTCAATCATTTTCCATGCAGTAGAAGCCTTGTGAACAACCCCCTAAGCACCCTGATTTTGAATGACCAGTAGTAAAACTCGAAGTACTGCCAAACCACCAAGTAATTTGGCCTGCTGCAATGTTGACAAACGTATCCTAGGCCTTTTCCCATTCAAAATAAATTTAGACACCACAGAGTGTATATCCTTAAAGTAAGTCAGAGGAGGGAGGAGTGGCAACATGAATAAAAGGAAATTAAGACATAACAGTATGTTCATTTTGACTGTGCTGAGGCCATAGTCTTAGTGTTAGGCAGGTCAACGCTGCATAATATAGCTGAGTGAGCAGATGTCAAGATTGGCTGAATAGAGGTCAGCCAATCCAAATTAAGTAGCGCAGAGCCGAACCAATCACAGCCGCAGCGTCACGTCGCGTGACTTGTTACGTACAGCACAAGTGCCAAGCCGCACATGTGTATTTGTTTGGGAAGCAGCCAGCCACCGTACCTCCCGGGTAATGGAGGAAATGAGTGTGCCGACTAGAAAAATCAACCGAGCGTGACCGAAGGTTACCGAAGAGAAAACAGATGATGGTTCCAATGCCGGAGAGATTGTCGAACGGAAGAGCCATAGAAGTTCCGTAGTGTGAAGGTATTTCGGCTATTTCAAGTCTGACAAAAAACAGAGTAGCGTTCACTGTAAATTGTGCCGAAAGCAAGTCTGGAAATACAATAAACTGGTGCATGCGTCACACTGTGCGCCACGTTATTGTTTCGGTGAAATGAATTTCTACAATACTGTTACTGTTAATTCTACTCTCTGCAGTGTTTAAATGCTTACATATACACACAGTTACTGTCCCTCCACACTTACGACTCGGTTCTGCTTCTATGCCCCAGCTTTGTTTACTTTTTCCCACCGAGGCTTCTAGACTTCTGATTGGCCAACATTTCTGCACGGTTAGGACTCTAGCTCCACCTGCTGCTTTGGCATGTTCATAGCAGCGTTTTCCTTCATTTCTGCCTTTATGTGTGGACGGGATTATTTTTTAAAACGAAAACGGGGTTTTAAAAACGGGGGGTGGGCGTCCGGGTACACACCGGCTCACTCCTTGGCGGCCGCTTGTCGGGGCCTGGGGCCTGGGGCTCGCTTGGGCCCCTTTGGAGGTGGGGTGCCCCCGGCCTCTCGGCCTAGGGCTCGGTCACTCAGGCGCAGCTGGGGGCCGGCGGAGCTCACGGGCGCGTCACTGCAACTCCCCCTGACTTCTGCTCCGCGGCTGCTGGGCGAGCCCTCATCTGGGACTCTCCTCAGCTCTTACTGGGACAGTGGCGCGGCTGCCCCTCTGTTGGTCTTCCATGGTCTCTTGTGTTCTGGGGGCCTCTGGATGTCTGGAGTTTTGATCTCCTCCATACCCGCTTCACACCCTGGAGGACGGGGCTGTGGCCCCCCCACACTCCCTAGCAGATCATTACATGGAGAAACCTTTGGAATGCAAGCATGCTGATCCACACAGGTATGCACACATGGGTATTCACAGACGCGGACTAAAGCTTTCTTGGCTGCTGCCTCAAAGCACACTGTGCGCTGTCTATCTTGCGTGCTGCACAATATCGTTTATTACTTAGTAAATACTGATATCTATGACTAGCTAGTTTATTGTGATGGTGCTTTGTTTTCTCTATTATTATGTTGCTCTTTGTTGTTTGCTGTCTCCTCTGTTTGTTTTTGTTTGTTTGTTTGTTTTTTTTCTCCATACAGGTGACCCAGGAGTTTTGTTTTTTTTTTTGTCTCTCTTCCCCCCCTTCTCACCGTCTCTTCTCCCCTTTGGTTTTCTTTCTTTCTCTCCCCCTCTCTCTCTCATTCATTCCCCCTGTCCTATTTATTAAAAAAAAAAAAAAAAAAAAATGACAAAGGATGAACTGAAGCTCTGCCATCACGTAATGTCGCATACTGCTGTTTCTGATGTCATTTAGAAAAAAATAAAAATAAAAAAATAAAAAAAATAAAAAAATAAAACGAAAACGGAAAATCTCCGTTTTCAAAAATACCCGTGTACGTGTGGACGTAGCCTCAGTCTCTGACTGGAAGCGCTAATTCGTCATTCGGCTTTTGTCAGACTAAAGTAACTGTTAAAACTGTTTGAAAAGCTAAGCTATACAACAAGGAGAGATTGAGAATTTCCTTTTAGTTCTCAGTTTATTTGATATTGACAAAAGTTAGTCAGTTTTGTCTGTTCTTCTGTAAAACAAACTAAGATTTATTTTTAGAATTAATATTTTGTTTCTAAGTGGGATTGACAATTTACTAGTATGTTTAGTTTGTTCTATTTTGAAACTTAAACGCTTTAGCGGCTGCCTTTTGTGTAGTTTGCAATATTTGCCTTTATTTATCTGAAAAAGTCTCATGTTCCTTAGGTACATCTACCCTGTTGAACTTCATCCATCCATTCGCGTCCGCTTAATGGATGAACTTATTATGGGAAATAAATATTTAAATAAAAACAAGCTGCTGATTATTTCACATTTTACTTGTGAGCAACGGCACATTTAAATCTTACAAATATAGTTATTTGGCTTATATCGTGATATATATCGTTATCGCCTGAAATGAAAAAAACATATCGTGATATGAAAAAATCTTATATCGCCCAGCTCTAGAGACGATGAGAGATTAGATGCTGCATCTGGATTAGATTTATCAATAACAGGGTTGATGGCGGCATTGCAGTCACCTCCCAACAGTAAGAATGATCATTGTGTTCTAATAACAGGGCTGTACTGGGACAAAAAATCGGCCTGGGTATTTTGACTAGAGACCGGCCCACCACGTATTATAGGAAAAACTATAAAGCCTTTGGATGAAAAGAAACGCTGTTGTGACAGTGATGTACACTGTCTTTTTGGTATATGTATGATTTCTATACATTTTACGTCATACTAAAAACTTTGGTTGTAAGATTCAGATAATTATTTATGGTGTTATTTGTTCATAACTTCCCTTCAACTCATCCATGTCACCTAAAAGATAAACCTGTTTCTCCATCACATGTTCAGCTCTGATGATTCAGTAAAGACATCTCCTGGTTTTATCTTCATGTTTCCCTCTCACCATATATCATGACCAGCAGCTTTTACAACTGTGGCAGTAGCAAACATCAACTGTTACTAGAAATTAATATTAAATAATTTCTAACAACAGCTTATCACGCTTAAATGTGCTGCTGTTGTTTAGCGCAACATCCGCTGGTTTCCTCTTTCTGGAGCAAAGTGGGCGATAAACAAACAAGAGAGAAGAAGAGGCAGCTGACAGCGTAAAGACGCAGAATAACTCCAACGTTGTGTCTTTTTTCCATTCTAGCTGAAGTACGGGACAAACTGTGTTCCTTTTCAGCTCAATACGAAAAACGTAATATTTTCTCTGAATACGGGACAATTCCGTTTTTTACGGGACGGTTGGCAACTCTACTAACAAACCTTATGAATAAAATAAAGTTCACTATCATTAACATCATAGCACCCACCCAGCTGTATAGAAACTCCGTCATGCTAGCTAGTATGCAGTATGAGCAGTGTTGGGAAGGTTACTTTTAAAATGCATTCCATTACAGAATACAGAATACATGCCCCAAAATGTATTCTGTAATGTATTCCGTTACGTTACTCAATGACAGTAACGTATTCTGAATACTTTGGATTACTTAATATATTATCATGCTTTTTACAACAACGTGAATGTACTATTGCTGTGTGATTTATTACTATTACTGAAGGTCTGCGACTCCGAACTGTAGTAAAGGGACCTCTGACTAATACGGCGGGGTCCCTGTCGGTTCATAGCCGAAAACTAGCTTTACTTTGTTGTCTGGGTCAACTTTTCTTGCGAGAGACAGAGAGAGGTGTTGAAAGGCTGCTCCAACGGAACTTATTGTTTCGGAGGAAAACACGAACACGGTGTACAGTCGAGTCTTAATTGCTTACTTACAACTGGGCACGTCAGGCACTCTTCTTGGCTGCAGTGGTTATTATTATATTTACATGCTTCCAGCTCCCGTTTCTGCTCGATGACAACTCGGAGTTTTCCACTCCCCTTTTTCTCCCTCCTCGCGCTCACAGACCCATAACGTGTATGGCAGTCCATTCTCCCTGCAATACGGACTACACTGCCCGTGATGCTACATTCTTTAGAGCTATGCTTGTAGCATTCTGCCTGTTAACTTAGCACAACAACAACAACAACGAAAAGGCGCTCTCTCACCCAGGAAACACACAGTCATAGTGAGAGAGAGAGAGAGCGTCGCCCTGTAACCATGGCAACCGTAACGCTGCCGCCTGGAACAACAGAACGTAGCTGTCAAACAAAACCCAAACAGTCCTGACCCGCGACAATATGAAACAGGAAAATACCGCCGTGTAATCCATTTATTTCAACAAAGTAACTGTATTCTGAATACCACCTTTTTAAATGGTAACTGTAACGGAATACAGTTACTCATATTTTGTATTTTAAATACGTAACGGCGGTACATGTATTCCGTTACTCCCCAACACTGAGTATGAGTTATAGTAACTGACGGTAAAAAGTCAGCACAATGAAAATAAACTACACCTAAACTTGGTTTATATCTGACCCAGATAGAATGCAGGTCATAACTTCTTACCTGAAGTTCAGTTCACCTGACAGTCGGACCAGCGGCTGCCTTGGGTCTCTCCTCCTGCCTCCGCTTTCCCTCATCCACCTGCTGGCCTTTATGGAAGCTCCGCCATAGCCACCATCAAACAACTGAGTTATTTTTACACATCGGCCAGCATCTGGCCAATCCACCACCTTTAATTGTTCATACCGTTACCAAAAAAAAATAAAAAATTGGCCTCTGCCCATAAAAATGAAAAATCACTATCGGCGGGCTGATGGCCAGTCCAGCTATGTCTAATAGTGTCTTGGCAATATAGATAAAAAGTCTCTGTCTGGCTCATTTGGAAAGTATACAGATACAAATGCTAGTTTGTGATTTACAATACTGCCAGTGATAAGGGCCAGCCAGCCATTTTTATTATTTGTGCTATACCTGATGGGGAAGTTGAATTTCCTCTTCAGCAAGATACAAACATCCTTGGGTTTATTTGTTGCACAGGATGAAGCTGTTAATTTGTTTTTTGTTTTTTTGTTGGTTTTTTGCCTGTCCCGTTTGGCTCTTTTGCCATCAGAATTATTGTCTAAAGGCAAAGAAAGATGCCCAACGGATTTACTTTACCAAATTGACCATCCCAGCCTTGCCGTAATGGTCCATTTGATTCACCTTTTATTGTTTATTTTATTTTCACTTGCTGAATACGGGACAGACTTGACTGGGGGAAAGAAGGGGAGAAAGAAAGAGGGAAAGAGAAACAGCTGAGAAGAGGGACGGGGGAGAAGGGCAAAAAACATAAACCAACAGAACGGGCAGAAAAAGAAAAAAAAGAAAATGCATATATCGATCACCTGTTGAGAAAGAAAAAAGAAAACAAGCAGAAGAGAACAAGAGTAATAGAATAAACAGCATCACAATGATATATGGGAATATGACAGTAAATACTAAATATTAAACATTATTGTGCAGCACATAAGATCAACAGAACACAGTGTGCTTTGAGGTAGGAGCCAAAAAGGGTGTAGTTTGTGGGTGTGATCACCCGTGTGTACACCTGTGAGCATGGACGCGCTTGTTTTTTTTTTTTTTAAAGGTTCCTTCATGTAATGATCTGCTAGAGGGTGTGGGGGGGCCACAGCCCCGTCCTCCAGGGCATGAAGCAGGTATGGAGGAGATCAAGACTCCAGACATCCAGAGGCCCCCAGAACACAAGAGACCAAGGAAGACCAACAGAGGGGCAGCCGCGCCACTGTCCCAGAAAGAGCTGAGGAGAGTCCCGGATGAGGGGTCACTCAGTATCCGCGGAGCAGAGGCCAGGGGGGATTGCAGTGACGTGCCCGTGAGCTCTGCCGGCAGCCAGCTGCATGTGCTACTCTTATATTTTTCATTATGTTTGACTAATTTGTCACTCTACAGTCTGATAACATGGCAAAAGAATACTTACATATACAAGGGGAAGGTTTCATTTAACAGCAGGACCCAAATCTGCATTATTATCAACAGCTATGTTTCTTTTCCTATCAGTGCCCACTTGAAGAGCTGCTTTCTTAATTAATTTTCTTTTTGTCTTTACTTTTTTCTATTGCAGATGATTTTGAAAAGTCTGTCAACATGTAGCTATAAATGTGACTGTTAGTGTAGAAGTCCTCACCAATTTATAAAAGAGGAGTTCATCACATCAATAAAATGTTGATTCTCACACAAAGTGAGAGATTGTTAAATAAATAAGTAAAAGTAAAATTGTTAAGTACAAAGAGATATAAATCAATATTTATAACTGAAGAATGCAATGGTTTTTAGATTTCATTGGACTGTCTTGAACAAAGTGGACATTGGCTGGGTGGCCAAGCCAGGAATGCATAGATAATCAAGCGTCTAAAACACTGTGCTGCCGAGCAGAATTTCAACAAGTTAGCATCTTGTCAGGACCATACTGTTTGTTAGTTAGAAGCATACCACTGCAACAGGCCAGACTTAGACAGTGAAGTATTAGCCAAACCTGAAGCAGCTAACTTCAGTTTGGTTTCACCTCTAGGTTCAATTGAGGAACCATCCTGCATTGTCTGAAATGTCCAACTCAGGATGCAGCTAGGATAGATGTTTTCACTGTGAAAGAGAGGACATTTTTACCCATTTGTGAACATTTTCATCATGCATTCTAGATTAATTTAGTTACTGGTCTATTAAAAAACAAATTATCATGGTCCAGGTGAGTGCTGGGTTTTTACACAATGCTGGGATTCCCCTTCGGCAGAGACTCCAATCAGCCTTCACACCTGACTGCAATCAAGTCACCGGTATTTAAGTCCAGCATTCACAACAGACCTCTGCCAGATCTATACCTAACTCATTTTAGTGCTAGGCCGTCAAGCTCTCGTTAAATCCTTTAATGTTTTGTGGTTTTGCTCATGCAGTTGGATAGTGTAGTGGTAAGGTTACACACCTTCGGAAAGGGAATCGCATGTTCGATTTCCACCCAGTATAAGGGTCCTGGCTAGACCTCCCATGCTAAAACCAAGCCCTGGAATGGCACGGCTACGTCTGCAGCTCAGACACAAATATTTTACTACATGTTGTACTTTTTATGTGACAAATAAAATTTGAATTTGATTTTTGATTTCATAGTATTTTCTCTCTGCCGTAGTTACCCACTTGGTCATCATGCTTTACAGCTATACTCACAACAATACTGAACAATACTCACCTCTGTTTGGACGCTGGTTTTCTGCTATCAGGTCAGACTCCCTTCATTGTGGCGCTCCACCTGCCTGCCTCCCAGCCAGCCTGTTGGATCACGTACATTCTGGACTCTCTCTGGATCACTGCTCACCCAGACCCCTTGGACTCCCTCCTCCCATAACGTCTTCACCTGCAACTCGTAAGCCATTACAACATCGTTTAACCAACTGGCCGTGATTCACTGGATTTCCACCCAGGATCCGTTCATGGACTTTTTGAATCTAGCCAAAGTTCATAGTTTAGGTTTCACGTTTCATAGTTTTGTCTCATAGTTCATAGTTCTCAACCTCACAGTTCATAGTTCATAGCCTTCAGAATTTCTTGCAAAATTACTATTCATTGTTATCAAATTAGTCACTGTAAATAAATGTATCCACGTCAATCTTTCCTCCGTCTGTGTCTGCACTTGAGTTCACACACAAAGCCTGGCCTTTTCGTCGTAACACACTCCATGTTTTCAAGCTTACACTCTTGTGCTTTTTTTTTTTGAGGTAGTTCTGGCATAGCTTGGACTTGGACTGTTTCGGGTCATTATCTTGCTATAGGATGAATCCCTGACCAACTTGGTGCATACCAGAGGGGATTGCATTGTGCTGCAGAATGCTGTGGTAGCCGTTTTGGTTCAGGGTGCCTTTCACTCTCTATAAGTCACCAACCACGAACAAAACAGCTCCAAATCATCACACTTCCTCCTCTATGTTTGGCAGTTGATGGTACACACTCTGGAACCATCCTTTCACTGACCCAATGGCATACAAAGACCTTGCATAATGAACAGAAGATTTAAAATTTTGATTACTCAGTCCAAAATACATTCTTCCAGCCTTCAGTTGTCACCACAAGGATATACAGCAATGACATCGGAATTTTGTTCGGACTGGATAAGTGTAGTTGGATGATAATGAAGCGAGGGAACGTAGTCAGAACTGAGGGGATGGAACTACCAGAAGGCAACATTGCAAACACTGAAGACAGCTACAAGTACCTGGAGATCCCACAGGCAAATGGGAACCATGAAGAGGCTGCTAGAAAAGCTGCAACCACCAAGTACATGCAGAGGGTCAGGCAAGTCCTGAGGAGTCAGTTGAATGGTAAGAACAAGATCTGGGCTATCAACACCTACGCCCTGCCCTTGATCAGGTACCCTGCTGGCATAATAAGTTGGCCAAAGGTGGAGATAGAAGCCAGTGACATCATGACCAGGAGACTCTGACCATGCATGGAGGGTTTCACCCCAAATCCAGCATCCTGAGGCTGTACGCTAAGCGAAAGGAAGGAGGTTGGGGACTGGTGTGTCAGCACAACAGTCCAGGATGAGGCAGCAAACATTGAAGAATACATCAGGAAGATGGCCCCAACCAACCACATGCTCAGTGAATACCTCGGGCAGCAGAAACCTGAGAAAGAGGAGGCACCATCATAGAGGGACAATAGGATAGAGGAAGTGGCTGACATCCAGAAATCCAACCAGTGGCTGGACAAAGCTGGACTAAAAGACAGCACAGAGGCACTAATCATAGCAGCACAGGAACAAGCTCTGAGCACAAGACTGATAGAGGCTGGGGTCTATCACACCGGGAAAGACCCCATGTGCAGGCTGTGTAAAGATGCCCCTAAGCAATCCAGCACATAACAGCAATGTGTACGATGCTAGCAGGCAGGGCATACGTGGAACACCATAACCAAGTGGTTGGCATGGTATACAGAAACATCTGTGCCGAATATGGCCTTGAAGTCCCAAGGTCAAAATGGGAGATGCCCCCTGGGGTGGTGGAGAACGACCGAGCTAAGTTCCTGTGGGACTTCAACATACAGACGGACAAAATGGTGGTGGCTAACCAGCCGGACATAGTGGTAGTTGTCAGGTTTATATTGTTGATTGTCATTTATGCTTAGAAATATTTAACCATATATGCTTAGAGGTGAGGGGATTGTGTAGTGATAGGATGTGTGATCCTTAGTAGTCTGCAAAGACTTTGTGTGCATTCCAGAGTGTTCTGGCATGCACACTCACATCTTAGGGTCATGGGAAGAGGTCGTCTCTTCTCTTGCTGATATATGGTATAGCAAACTCATTTATATCTGTTTTAGTATAAGTGTCTTTTGTTTAGCTGGACTGCTGGACTTATAGACCAGCAAGTTTAGGGAAGTCGTTTATGGGGTCACATTCTCCCCCCCCCCCCCACGCACACACACATACATACCTACACACACACACACACACACACAGACGGTACTCTTTGTTCACATGTGAACCTATGTTAATGAGCCTATGCATATTCACGTAACCTTAATAAAAGAGCAGTGTTACGAGGGAGCAGAAAAGAGCAACTGGGGTCAAGCGAAGGAACAGCGTTTGTCCAGTTGGTCTTCCTCGTATACGAGAAACATAAAGGACTTTCCCTGCTTGTGTCTTGCTTTACCGTGTAGTAGAATCATCTGAACATTCCAGCAAATAGGTTTATGCTACAAACCTATCAGTGGTAGACAAGTAGAAGAAAACGGCCATAGTGATCGATGTAGCAGTTCCAAATGACGGCAACATCATGAAGAAGGAACACAAGGAACTTGAGAATTACTAAGGGCTCAGAGTAGAGCTGGAGAAGATGTGGAGGGTGAAGGTAACAGTGTGTGTATATATATATATATATATATATATATATATATATATATATATGCTTTATTTATAGGCTATAAATAAAACAATGTATGAAAAGTTGGACATTTGTAATGCATTTGTAATGCATAAGCTTGTCCTTGTTTTTTTAAAGTTTTTTTAATTATTATTATTTTATGATGATTATTATTATTATTTAGTATGGTAGTTATCCAAGTTTTATTTTACACTGAAAATGTACACAAGGCATAAAACCACACCACCTAAAATGGAAACCAAATAAAAACTCCTGATGAAATAAGATATGAACCCGAGTGCAAAAAAGCCAGGATACATTTAACAATAAAATCTTGCTACCTTATTAAAATTCTATACTAGATTAATAGAAGTTGGCTGATCATTGTCATTGTTAGCTGCAACTTATGATCCATTAGCTCTAACTACTAAATCCTCAAGTAAAAGAGGCTGAACAATGATGTAACTGACTTTCACAGTTCAGCTCCCTCAAGGTTGAAGCAAACCAATAAAACTCTTCTTCAGTCCACATACATATGATTCACTATATACATTTGATTGATGAGTGTACTTGTATTTGAAGTTCTGATATCTTTAAAAGAATAATACCTAACACAGGTTGCATTTTAGTGCAATTTTGATTTTATGTCGTCATATAAACTGGTTATGCTGCTATATTTGTTTTGTAGTATTTTTATTTTTTTAATTCATGGATGAGGAGTTAAATACCACATATGTAACTCTAGATGGATACATTGAAGTTAACAAGTACAGATATGTTTATTTTTGTATTATCTTTACATTATACATTATAATAATATGCAGTAATTCTACCATCGTGTATGTGATCTGGATTCATAAAAACCTTCATGAGCCTATGTACATTTTCATTGCAGCTTTGCTACTTAACTGTCTCCTTTACAGCACAAATATTTATCCAAAACTTCTGATTGACTTTTTATCTGAAAAACAAGTCATAACATATTCAGCCTGTCTCTTTCAGTTTTTTATGTTTTACACTTTAGGCAGTTCAGAGTTCTTTCTCTTGGCAGCCATGGCTTATGACAGATATGTGGCTATTTGTAAACCTCTTGAATATCCAACTATCATGAACAAAACCACTGTGATCATTTTCCTGGTCGTATCTTGGCTTATACCTGCTGTTCATATTGCAATCCAAGCAATAGCGAGTGCTGAAGCAACATTGTGTAACTTTAATTTAAAGGGAATATTTTGTAACAATGCAGTTTACACTCTTCACTGTCAAAGATCAAGATTAATTACCGTCTTTGGTGTGGTTGCATTACTAGATCTTGTAATACTTCCTATGATCTTCATAGTTTTCACATACACAACAATATTTATTGTTTCTTATCAAAGTTGTAAAGAAATTAGGAAGAAAGCTGCAGAGACCTGTTTACCCCATCTGTTAGTTTTAATCAGTATTTCCTGTTTAAGTATCTATGATGTAGGCATAGCTCGAGTGGAATCAGATTTTCCAAAAGTTGCTCGATTACTAATGACATTACAATTATTGCTCTATCATCCATTGTTTAATCCATTCATTTATGGGCTCAAAATGAAGGAAATTTCTAAACAGTTAAAAAGATTATTTTGTCATGCCACAATCATTACGTGTATTAATGCTAATGTGCCTTAATTGTTATGTAATCAGTTTGCTGAAGTTACTCAAAACGTTTTTCATTCAACATAATCAAAAAGTAAAACATAAAAATGTCATTTTTACTCATTTAATGAAAAATGTATGCAGTTGTTTTAACATAAACATATTCATTCTGCCATAGGTAAAATGATAGGTAATTAAATCAATTTTCAAATTAATGTCTTTAAACTTTTATATTTCTTCATTTTTACATTATTGCTAATTCTTATTTACGATATGCTAGTGGAACATGGGTGGGTTCAGAATCTTCCCCATAATATCAAATATGGTATCAAGAATTTCCCTGGTTAATATGTATCAAGTTTGAAATTGTAGTATTATAACAACCCAATTAGTCATCATAGCTGTTATTTTATCAGACCGATTACCTTACCGTAATTATCTTAGAGATTCATATGATATTTTAATGTGTAGAGAGAGATAATGAAAATTTATTTTTCCTTAGTGTATTGATCACCTGTTCTGACAATAACACATATATAACAGGCTTATTTGAACCATAGTGGGACAGACACTCATCACAGCAAGACCACCCTAGAACATAATAATCTGCAAAACATATCCCTCTTTGGGTATGACTGTTATTGCTTTACTGCTTTCAAGGAGTAGATGCTGTGTATGTTCTGTCACGGTTCTGGGTCAGTTTGACCCAGTATTTTGAGTTGTTATGTTTTTGGTGTGTTTTTGCATTTTGGATTCTTTTCTTATTATGATGATAATGATGATTATGACTCTATGTTTCGGTTATTCTTGTTTAGGGATTAGTTCGTAGGTTTTTGTGTTCTCATGTTTATTGCAGGTTTAGTTCAGTGTCTAGTCTGTCTCTCTGTGTCGTGTCTGCGTGTTTGTTTAGTGGTGTTTTGTTTCCTGTTTTACTCTGAAGGTTCATGTTCCCGTCTTATGTCAGTGTTTCTAGCTTTGTTCCTCCTGTCTCATTAGGTCTTATTCCTCCCAGCTGTGTTCCCCTTCTGTCTCTAATTCCTTGATGACTGCCTCAGTGTATTTAAGCCCAGTGTGTCTTTGTGTCAGTGTCAGATCGTCTGTTATCCTCACCTCGTATTTTCGTAGTTTCCCTTATTGTGACACTGTGTTTCATAGCCTGCTTAGTTACTCTGTGTTTATAGTTTTTTCCATAGTTCCTTCACAGAGTGTCTTAGCCTTTTTAGTTTACACAGTGTTTCAGTGTTACCTAGTGTTTTTGTTATGCCTTCAGCCACAATAAAGGCTTGCCTTATTTTGGAAACCTAGTTCTGTCTCCACCGTGTCTGCTCTTGGGTCTACCTCATTCTTCACACCGGCGCGCCCCGCCGTGACATGTTCCAAGGAAGAACCGAGGTATAAACCATCAACACTTTATATGGAAATGATAAGTTGTGCTACAAGTTATGAGAGTTGTGTGTCTGTGTACCTGACTGTATAAGGGAAGCCCAGCTCTGCTTCCGCTTTAGAGACGCTGGCTTGACTTTGGCTGACTGGACTCTCTCTCTTGCTGCAAAGTGAATAAAACTCACTTCAAAGACACTCATCAAGTGTTTGTATTTTATTTTTAAAAAACTTCCACGACAAGATATAGGTGAATATTCATATCTGTGCATTCCCAGGTGCTGCCAGCTAAATCTAAGTTTTATCACTCCCACTTTTCCATTCAAGCAATCTCCACCACCAGCATCTTGGCTCCGAGGGGTCCTGCTGAAGAATATCTGAATATAATAACCTTTTTTTGTTGACTGTCAAGTTTACTTTATTTATATAGCACAATAATTAACAGAAGTTGACCAAAAGAAAAAAGAACACTTACATTTACATTCCAAGTCTTAAAGAAACCCAGTTCCTAAATATATGGCAAGCTGACTTGTCTGTTTTATTGTGTTAACTATTTCTTGTGGAAGTGATTTAGTTGTCATTAAAATGTGCTCAGAATGTTCAAATTGATGATGATTTATTTGATAAATCAAGACACACGGCTCTCTGCCATATAAGTTAAAAGTATCAAAATCAGTACTCAGTATCAGTAATGCTGAACCTGTATTTACTTTGCAGTGTTGCAGACCACTAGGAGCCAAGCTTCTCATTTGACTGTCATGAAACGTCTGTGTGCTGGCAGGAGAGGACCCAAACACAAACTCATGGAAAACGGGACTTAACTCAAAATACAGCTTTATTACTGAATGGGGGAAAAGGCGATACAAGACAATGCTAAACTAAACTGGGAAATTCTAATGCTAATCTAATCTAATTACTCAGGGAAACACGGGGAGAGACACGCAGCCATGAGGGAGGACCAAACTGAGAGAGACGTTGACCTAAATACACAGAGGGATGACAGGGACGTGAGGACACGCACTGCCAATACGAATAACCATAACGAGACAGGGGAAGCTAGACTAAACGGAATGAACATGAAAACATGGGACCTTTACAATAAAAAAGGAAACATGATGTGTAAGTGGAGGAGAAGCAGGCTAGATGGAGCACGGGAAAACGAGGGAGAGCACAGACATGGCGGGCTCTGGAAACATGATGGATTAAAACACAAGGATGGGAAACAAGGCACAAGGACTCACACAACTAAATAAACACAGATGCACAAGGGGAGACAGAGGGCAAAGACACAAGGGGAAATCTAATAAACCTGTCATGATTTGGCTGTGTGGCAGGCAGGAATGGACCCAAACGCAAACTCAGGGGGACAGAACTTAAACTCAAAAGCACAGCTTTATTGCTGGGAAAACAGATCATACCAACAATACAAAACTAAACTAAACTGGGAAAAACTAATTATAATGTGCACCAGGAGATACAGGGAGAATCACACAGCTATGAGGGAGAACGCAACACAGAACTGAGGGAGACGCGGACATAAATACACAGAGGGTCAACGAGGAAAGTAGTAGCACATGGGGAACACAGCTGACACTGATAATCATAGCAAGACATGGCAGGAGTAACACAACACTGACTCGTGCTGACGGGAGACTGTCAAAGTAAAACAGGAAGTACACAGGGGTGCAGACAGGGGGGCAGGAGAGAACACGGAGAGAGCACAGACATAACGGGCTGGGGAAAACATGGGATAAAACATAAGGAGGAGAAACAAGGCATCGGGACTCACAGATGCGTGGACACACATGGAGTAAGGTCACGAGGGGAAATCTCATAAACAAAACTGAACAACCTAGGAATCACAGAATAAATAAAGAACAGAATACAAAAACACAAAAAAACTAAGAACGCTGGGTCAAAAGGACACAGGACCATGACAAAACCATAGTGAACAGAATAACCTAGGAACCAAATAATACAGAATGATCAAAAATATATGAAAACTAAAAAAAACTGGATCAAAAGACCCAGGACCATGACATTAACCCTCTGGGGTCCAGGGTATAATTGGCCACTTTTCACTACTTTTGATTTCATCTCAATATTTCTATGGCATTATTTTAGTGCCTCTATTCTGAGCGCACCTAAAAAAAAATTGCAAGCGCAAATGTTGCATGTTGAGGAGAAAATTATTTTGCCAAACAAAATTCATTTCTGTGTACAAGAAATATATTTTAGTGTTTGCGATTGTCATTACACACAATAACAGCATTTTGTCCAAAACTCAAATGAGGCAGTGGCAGAGGAATGCAGAATGGCGGAGTTTAAAATATTAGTCTTTCTGGATCATGAAATAAACTGATGTTGCCGTATAAACTTCAAATATCTGCTCAGTTTATCAAGACATCACATATTTGCCAGAGTGCTCTAACTTTTTCGGAGATGCCTGCTACCCACCAGCTGACCCCAAAGCTGGACTGGAATCGGGCATACTGGGAATTTGCCCGTTGGGCCAATGGTAATTTTATGTTTTTATGTTTGTTTGTTTGTTTGTTTTTGTAATGGTATAAACAATGAAAGGTGGTGGATTTGCCAATTGGTCATGATGGACTCTGGGCTGGACCAATTACAATACATCCGTATTGAGATGAAAAGGAACGCAATTTGTCCTGTACTTCTGCTAGAATGAAAAACAGAAAAGCTGGAGTTATTCTGTGTCTTTACGCTGCACAGCTGCCTCTTCTTCTTTCATTCTCCCCCCTCCTACTCCTGTTGCTACTTCAATCATGAAACTAGTCAATGATCAGCTGATCAGCTTTTTTCTTTTGTTTGTTTATCGCCCACTTTGCACCAGAAAGAGGAAACCAGCGGATGTCGCGCTAAACAACAGCAGCACATTTAAGCAGCTGTTGTTAGAATTAATTTAATATTACTTTCTAGTATCAGCTGATGTTTACTGGAGCCACAGCTGTAAAAGCTGCTTGTCATGATATGGGTTTGGATATCTGGTGAGAGGGAAACACGAAGGTGAAATCAAGAGATGTCCTCAGTGGTCATCTGATGTAAACTGTTTAGAACTCATACATATATACCAACAAGACAGTGTACATCACTGTCACAAAAGCGTTTGTTTTCATCCAAAGGCTTTATGGTTTTTCCTATAATACCTTGTGGCCACTCTCTAGTCAAAATGCCCAGACCGATTTTTTGTCCCAGTCAAGCTGACCAGGTGGTCAAGGTGCGGACTCACAGTCTCTTGCTTCTACAGCCGAACATAGCAGGTGGGCTAAAACTTTGTTATCGGTAAGCTGAAGAAATTAATCTCTAACGAGTTAAAATACCATCAGACTTTATGCTGCTTCCTGCTTAATTTTTTGATGTCAATCAGTTGTTTTACAATACAGTGGAACCTGGACTTACGAATACCCCATTTAACGGAAAATTCAAGTTACGACGGCACTTAACAGCAAAATGCCCGTGTAACGAAAACCGCTGGCTCTGATTGGCTGATCCTAGAATGCCTACAATGCCCACAATGCCTTCCAAATCATGTGACAACCCCCTTGGCTTTCGTACTTGCGCTTCGCTGTTCCACTTGAACGACGTATTGTTGTTGCAGTTAGCAGTTAGCAGTTAGCAATTAGCCTATAGCCTATCGTTCACTCAAAAAGCGCGATGGGTGCTTCGACTAATTTCGTAAGTCGGGGTTCAACTGTACTCAGTATTGAATACTTGGAGGTAATTTTTAGTGTATTTCCTCTTGTACTAGTAGGCCTATGATACAAGCGGGATTAAGCACATCTATTCTAATACTCCAATTCGTGGACTGAGTCCTTGTGTTTACATGTTATTGAAATTATTTGCACTTTGTTCGGTTTCTGATAAGCGTTTGTGTATTGCTCCAACAATGACTTTATATCTGATGGATCTAATGAATGTTTACCATGAAAAGTGAATTATATGGTGACTATAATTCCTGAATGTTTGAAGCCTTGTAGATAATCTTTAACATTGCTGCAGGTTACAACTAAATTTTGAAGACTGATACTTTCAACTTTGAAACTTGATATCTTAATGTTGTTCAACATGACTGAACTGATAATGATTGAATTGATGATAGCTGATCGGAATAGTAGTTACTGCAGTGTGACACTACTTTAGTTTAATTTGTAAGAGTTATTCCTAAATTGTTCGTGACATATATTGGACCATTGTTTATAGGTCAGGTTTTTATATGGGACAAATCCAAAGACCAGGTCAGCGATTCCAGAACCCAGAGTGTTCCGGTGTTCACTGGACGGCGAGACAACCCAAGATCCTAGGAGACGATATACATACACACGCACAATCATTTGCACATTGATCGACTACAATCCTCTACTGTACAAGTAGTACGGTAGGACAAACAATCACACACACACACTCCTCATCGGATGGACTCTATTGCAATACACCCGTTTGTCATGGGCCCCACCGTTACCATTTGGACTTAAAAAAGACTAATTCTTTACTTGTGCACAATTTTATTTTATTCTATTTTTTTGCTACTTTGGGGGAATTTTTTATTTTTGAAGATCTGTTAAAACCTGTTGTAATTCTGTGTTGTTAAAAAAATAGTTGCTGGTCCGTTTGTGTATCCACCATGCTTCATCTGTGTGTTCTCCCTGCTGTCATCCGTCGTCATTCTCCACTGATCATCCTCCTTCATGATTGTAGAGTACACCCAGCACAGACACACGCACACACAGGCAGGTATAGCCAACTTCCACGTTTATTGATATATTTGTATTTTGACAGCTGACTCAGTCGCACCGTCTGACAGCTCGAGCCCAGCTGATCTCCCCTGGCCGCTCCTCCTCGTCTCACTATAAACACAGCGGAGGAGACCATCATCAGTCCATAAACAATATCAGCTGTTCTTACCGGCCTCGCGGCGCCGCCCCGTTGAGCCTTCCGCTCCACTCCTCCCCTGCAGCTGCGCCCGGGGCCACGCCTCCGCCACAATGATCATGTCCTGGTTTGTGTTCACTAGTTTAGTTGTTCTCAGTTTAGATAGCCTTCTGTTCCTTTTGCCGTTTGCCCATTTTTATTTTGTGTTTAATAAACCACCTTCACACCTTTAGTGCCTGCGTTTGGATCCTCCTTTTCTTTCTTCCACACGGCTCACTCAACTCGCCGTGACAGTACGGACCAGCCAGATATGGATCCAGCGGCATTCAACCCACCCAGCGAGCTTCAGGAGGCCGTTATCGACTCCGCTTCAAGGTTAATCAATCTGTGGGTAGAGCATGAGGAAGGAGCGTTTCTCTATGCTGTGGAAGACAAGCTGCAACAACTTATTTCCGGTTACCCCTGGTTATTGGGCTCACTGCACCCGATCGTACAGAATTTTGTTCTTCACAAGCTTCACCTTCACCCTCCCGCCGCTACCGCTCGCCCACTCGCTTCGATGGAGGACGTGCCGTCCGACCCGCCGGACAAGGAGTTTCCCGGCCCGTCGGAGCCGTCTCCAAGGAGGAAGCGACGTTTGCGCCGCCGGCGCGGCACTCCACGGCCAGATGGTTTTGCTGGGTAATACAGACGTTTTGTCCAGGGATATTCAGCCATTGTCAAGCCGTTGCATGATCTCACTGCTGGTTATTCACCTTCCCAGAGGAAACTGAGACGAACTGTAAAGCCAGAGAATTACCTCAACCCCAAAGAGCCATTTGGAAGACAATGGACGCAAATGTGTCAACAAGCTTTTGAGTCCATTATTGACAAACTTACTTCTGCCCCAGTTCTGGCATTTGCTGATCCCAGAAAACCATACACACTCCACACTGATGCCAGTGCCACAGGTCTTGGTGCGGTGCTGTATCAAGAGCAGGATGGAAAAAACAGAGTTGTAGCATATGCCAGCAGAGGTCTTTCCCGGAGTGAGTCAAAGTATCCCGCCCACAAATTGGAGTTTCTTGCTTTGAAATGGGCGGTGACTGAAAAATTCCATGACTATCTTTATGGTGCTCAGTTTACAGTTGTGACAGACAGCAACCCATTAACATACCTCTTATCATCAGCAAAACTTGACGCTACCGGTTACAGGTGGCTTTCAGCTTTGTCCACTTTCACCTTCAAATTAATCTACAGAGCAGGAAAGCAGAACTTGGATGCTGATGGTTTGTCTCGCCGACCTCATGGTGAACTGTCTGATGATCCTCTGTCACAGAAAGAACGTGAGCGAATCTGGAGATTTGCATGGCAACATCTCAATGAACCAGATTATGTCTCTATTGACCACCATACCGTCAAAGCAGTTTGTGACCGTCATCTGGTGTACAGTTCAAGCACTGATCCTGATCTTGCTCTGGTGTTATCCATGTCTGTCAATGTCAACAGTCTGCCTGACAGTTTCACGGACGACATCCAGTTCACCTCCATGGTACTCCCCCGAATCTCAACAGCTGACCTTGCAGCCAAACAACGCCTCAACCCTGTCATTCGGCATGTCATAGCTCAGGTTGAGCGAGGAGAGTCACCACCGCCATTCCTGAGGGAAGAACTTCCCGATTTACCTCTATTACTGCGAGAAGTAAATAAACTGGAGCTCTATAACACCCTTCTCGTCAGGAATAGACAAGTGGGAAGTGACTTCACATACCAGCTAGTGCTACCCGAGGAATATCGACCAGTTGTACTACACCACCTACATGATCAAATGGGTCACATGGGAATTGACAGAACACTAGACTTGGTCCATTCCCGGTTTTATTGGCCTAAGATGACGAGTGATGTGGTCCATAAAATAAGACACTGCAAAAGATGCGTGAGACGCAAATCTCCATCTGAACGAGCCGCACCTCTGGTCAATATCAGAACCTCTCAACCCATGGAACTGGTGTGTATGGATTTTCTCTCTGTGGAACCAGATCGTGGAGTCAAAGACATACTTGTCATAACTGAACATTTCACAAAATATGCCATTGCTGTGCCAACACCAAACCAGAAAGCCAGGACTGTTGCCAAATGTTTATGGGACAATTTTCTTGTGCATTATGGTATCCCAGAACGCTTGCACAGTGACCAAGGCCCTGACTTTGAATCCAGAATCATCCGAGAGCTTTGTGAAATGGCTGGGATCCACAAAATAAGAACCACTCCATACCATCCAAGAAGCAATCCTGTTGAACGGTTTAACCGAACATTACTGGATATGATAGGAACACTCACAGCTCAACAGAAATCTCTTTGGAAAGATTTCGTAAAACCCCTGGTGCATGCATGCAATTGCACAAGAAATGATGTTACAGGTTTCTCACCATATGAGCTTATGTTTGGCCGCCAACCTCGCTTACCGGTGGACTTGGCCTTTGGACTACCCCTTGCCAAAGAAGGATCAACATCCCACACACAATATGCGGAAAAACTAAAGTCCCACCTAGAAGAAAGTTACAAGCTGGCCATCGAAAACTCAGAAAAGGTGATGAAACGTAACAAAAACAGATTTGATAAAAATGTCACTGCGTCACAGCTGAATGTTGGAGACAGAGTTCTTGTGAGGAAAGTGCGGCTAAGAGGCAAACACAAGCTTGCAGATAAATGGGAGTCATCTGTGTACATTGTAGTGAAGAAAGCCGGCACTCTTCCTGTGTATACAGTTCGACCCGAAGGCCAAGACAAGCCCCTGAGAACTTTACATCGAGACCTCCTACTGCCCTGTGGGTATTTACCACCTTCTGAAAAGGAAATGGTTACTAAGCAGAAGAGAAAAATGCCTGTCTTACCCCTGTCTCCTGTACGTGCTGATGCTAATGGCAATGATGAAGAGGAACTCATCTCATACCTACCTGTTCCTTTCTCTGCTGAACCTGTCACCTTCACAACAACCATTGACTTACCCAATACTCTGCAACCTGTTCCACTTATCAACCAGCCCGATGTCCCTGTAGTATTGGCTACAGAGGTAGAGAACGCTATTCTCTCAGAGGAACCTGTACCTGTTGAAGAGGAACAAGTTATTGCTAACGGAACTTTGGAAGCTGGCTTTGAGCCAGTTGATCTTGCAGAAACTTCTCATGATGAAGAAAGTCTGTCTTCTGATTCAGAAGCATCCAGAAATAACTTGTCACAACACTCACCTACTGAATCAGAGCCTCTGATTCCTGAGGCAGAACCACCCTTGAGGCATTCAACCCGCCCCAGGAATCCTCCTGATCGGCTGCAGTACATCAAGCCTGGTAAGCCTCTGTTAAAGAGCGTTCAGACCTTTCTGCATGGGTTAAGTTCTGTCTTCTCCTCGCTCTTCAAGACGATGAAGAAGAGGAGACGATGCCTTCACACCTCAGCAACCAGTCATTCGCTGCCAGCCTAGTCCATGTACGAGGATGTCCATGAGATTAGGGGGGGAGAGTGTAACCACGGTAACTTCTGACCCCACTTCTGCCAGTCCCTTTATTGTGGCGGGAATAAACCCTGTATAAGTTCCGGGTAAATCAGCTGCATGTTCCCTGCTCTTCTAGCTGCTGTTGTCCCTGTGGTTGGCGTACTTGTCAGATATCGACAAATTTTACACTACAGACCAGTTGACAGCGTGCAATAACCCGGCCGATTCATTCATCTTTACACTACCTCACAATCGACTCAACGGTGAGTTATTTGTTTGTTTTGTTTTGTCACAATTAATGAAAATGCAGAGCCGCGATCGCACATCCTAAAACGCCGGTAAGCTAATGCTAGGCTAGCGACAGTAAATCAAATCAAATCAAATCAAATCACTTTTATTGTCACATCACATGTGCAGGCACACTGGCACAGCACATGCGAGTGAAATTCTTGTGTGTGAGCCCCACAAGCAACAGAGATGTGCAAACACAACAACACAAACGAGCAAAATACAAGAATGGCCAACCTGAAACTAATAAATATATGTACAATATATAATAGTGTATGCATTTCTGGATGTGTATACTAAATATTTTCCTACGTGTGTGTGTGTGTGTGGTGTGTGTGTGTGTGTATGCACATTTTTACAAATTAAATAGTTAAAAAAAATTAAAAAAATAAATAAATAAATAATAATAATAATAATAATAATAATAATAATAATAATAATAATAATAATAATAAAATATACAGAGTTGAATATGTGCAAAACAAGTGGCATTTATATACAGTGTGGAGTGCATAATGTTAAAGTTCCAGTAGTGAAGCTGAGGTGTCTATGACGTGTTCAGCAGTCTGATGGCCTGATGGAAAAAGCTGTCTCTCAGTCTGCTGGTACGGGACCGGATGCTGCAGAACCTCCTTCCTGATGGAAGTAGTCTGAACAGTTTATGGCTGGGGTGACTGGAGTCCTTGATGATCCTCCCCGCTTTCCTCAGGCACCGCTTCCTGTAGATGTCTTGGAGGGAGGGAAGCTCACCTCCAATTATCCGTTCAGAGCACCGCACTACTCGCTGGAGAGCTTTGCGGTTGTAGGCGGTGCTGTTGCCATACCAGGTGGTGATGCATCCAGTGAGGATGCTCTCAATGGCACAGTGATAGAAGGTCCTGAGGGTGCGGGGGCTCATGCCGAATCTTTTCAGTCTCCTGAGAAAGAAGAGGCGCTGCTGCGCCTTCTTCACTGTTTTGTTTGTGTGTACTGACCACGTAAGATCCTCAGCCAGATGTACTCCAAGGAACCGGAAGCTGCTCACTCTCTCCACAGCAGCGCCGTTGATGGTGATGGGGGTGTGTACTTCTCTGCACCTCCGGAAGTCCACTATCAACTCCTTTGTCTTTGCGACGTTGAGGGTGAGATGGTTGTCTTGACACCAGTGGGTCAGGGCGCTGACCTCCTCCCTGTAAGCTGTCTCATCACTGTTGGTGATAAGACCCACCACTGTAGTGTCGTCCGCAAACTTCACAATGATGTTGGAGCTGTTAGTGGCTGTGCAGTCGTAGGTGTAGAGTGAGTACAGGAGAGGGCTCAGTACACACCCCTGTGGAGCACCAGTGTTCAGTGTGATGGGGGATGAGGTGATGCTGCCCAGTCTGACCACTTGGCGTCTGTCAGACAGGAAGCTAAGGATCCAGCTGCAGAGGGAGCTGCTCAGTCCTAGATCCTGCAGTTTTCTGTCCAGCTTCGAGGGAACGATGGTATTGAATGCTGAGCTGTAATCTACAAACAGCATCCTCACATACGTGTCTCTCTTCTCCAGGTGTGACAGGGCAGTGTGTAGTGTCAGGGCTATGGCATCATCAGTGGACCTGTTGTGGCGGTATGCAAACTGTAGAGGGTCCAGTGAGTCGGGTAGTGCAGAGCAGATGAAGTCCCTGACCAGCTTCTCGAAGCATTTGCTTACGATGGGGGTCAGGGCTACAGGTCGCCAGTCGTTCAATGAGGAGATGGTGGAGGATTTGGGTACAGGGACGATGGTGGCCATTTTGAAGCAGGCTGGGACTACAGACAGAGAGAGGGAAAGGTTGAAGATGTGTGTGAACACTCCAGCCAGCTGAGCCGCGCATGACCTGAGGACGCGGCCGGGAATCCCGTCCGGACCAGTAGCTTTGCGTGCGTTCACCTTCCTGAAGCACTTCCACACATCCTCCTCAGACACAGTGTGCGCACTGACGTCATCCGCGGTGCGCACACTGTCCGGTCTCATGGTGTTCGCTGTGTCGAATCTAGCGTAGAATACGTTTAGATCCTCACATAGAGAGGCCGTGGTCTGCGGTGTGCTGGTTTTCCCTCTAAAGTCTGTGATCGTGTTTAGTCCCTGCCACATACTCCGAGGGCTGTCAAACTGTTGCTCCACCCTGTCCCTGTACTCACGTTTGGCTGCTTTGATCGTCTTCCGGAGTTGGTAATGTGCGTGTTTGTAGTCCGATGTGTTCGCGGAGGCAAAGGCGGTGTTCCGTGCCGCGCGAACATCTCCGTTAATCCAGGGTTTTTGATTTGGGAAGGATTTGACTGTTCTGGATGGGACGACATCTTCCACGCATTTCCTGATAAATCCACAGACTGAGTCTGTGTATTCATCAATGTCTCTGGCGGCCACGTGAAACATTTCCCAGTCCGCGTGATCAAAACAGTCCCGCAGCGCAGACTCCGATTGGTCCGTCCAACAGTGCACCGCCCTCCGGGTTGGAGCTTCCTGTTTCAGCTTCTGCCTGTAGGCGGGCAGGAGCAGGATGGAGCAGTGATCTGATTGGCCGAATGGGGCGCGGGGGAGGGCTTTGTACGCATCCCGGAAAGAGGTGTAACAGTGGTCGAGTAGCCGGTTTCCACGTGTGTTGAAAAGGATGTGCAATTACTAGTTTTATTTATTGAATATTGTTGCTTTTGTTTATTCCATTATGGCCGAATGTTGACTTAACGTATCTAGAGTTGAACGAGTGATTTGAATTTTGTAGTTTTGTCCGTTTTGGATGTTTTTTGTTACTTTTCTGATGAAATGCCAAAACGGCCTATGAGATTTTGCATTGAGTTAAATTCCACTGAGATTATTGAATCTGTTGCGCAACACCTGTGATTAAATGAGTTTTGTAAATATATTTGATTAACTTTGGATAATGTTTATTAGCTTTATTGCTGATATACTTTGATGGGACCCATGAGAATGTTTTTCTATAATAGTATTTTGAATGAAATTCATTATAAGAGATGATTGTTTATTGATTGTTGTATGAAACATGGCATTAATTACTTGTCTTTGTTATTTATGGATTTATGTATTTTGTCACGGCAGTGGAATGCTGTTTCATTTTCTTCTGTGATAATTTATGTTTTTGACCTTGTTTAGGTCAGGTTTTTTTTTTCTCCCGCGATCAGCCCTGATCAGCGCGGGATGGCGAGCCACCCGACCACCGCTACGTTGCAGTAGGAATCGTAAACCTATGGACTGAATTAAACTGTTGACACATGACCTATCACAGGTCCATGGAACTAAACTAAATCTCATACTGGATCACACCTCATCCCACCTCCTTTTGGAACCTAATAAGCTGTTTTGTATTGTCAACATTATTTTTGTTTGTGATATATATGCATATTTTTTTAGCTTTTTGTACATCTGTCTATACATTTCTCAAAAATATATATATTTTGAGCTCTACTTTGGTTTCCTGTGCTTTATTCACACACTCAGGCTCCATAGTCGAAACTAATTCTGATAGCTCATTGTCTATGAAGCTGCAGTCAGGTGCCCTGGTCCTTTAACCGCGTTACATGGGACATATAAGCAGCCGGCTGTGGTGAGTGAAAGGGACACTTTTTTTGCTGCGTCAGGTTCTGTGACTGTGTTTTCTGGAGCTATTTTTTGTGTGTCTTCTGAAGATAACAATGATTTTTCCGTCGCACCCATCGCCACTGTTCCAAAGACTGCCTTTGCTGAGCCCGCATTCAGGGTTAATGACTGTGTTCACGCTATTGTTTCTAAACCTGGAGTTACTGAGTTTAGCACTACGAGTTTAGGGAATGACTATGTTAGGGGAGCCTTTTCGTCTGCATCGGTTCCTTACGGTAAAGCAATAAACTTCCCTGAAACAGTTTTTCCTGACCATATCCCCCCATCCACACCTTCACCACAATTCAATGTGGGGTCTGTAACACAGTTAGCAGTACAGTTATTAGTTCAGTCAGCAGCCCAGCTGCCCTCAGTTCAGTATGCAGCCCAGCTGCCCTCAGTTCAGTCAGCAGTCAGTGTCTGTCTCCACTGGAGGGCCTGAGAAGCCCTTCCAGCCTCAAGTGTCGTCTGCTGGAGGGCCCGAGAAGCCCGTCCAGCTTCATGCCTTGTCTGCTGGGGGGCCAGAGGAGCCCGTCCAGCCTCAAGTGTCGTCTGCTGGAGGGCCCGAGGAGTCTGTCTAGCCTCATGCCACGTCTGCTGGAGGACCCGAGAAGCCCGTCCAGCCTCATGCCTTGTCTGCTGGGGGTCCTGGAGGACCCAGCAAGCACATCCTTGCGTCAGCTGGAGGGTCCGGGGAAGTTTGTTCAGCCGTCACCTGCTGAATCATCCCCTGCGACTTCTACACCGTCACCGGCAGCATCCACATCTCCGCCTGCAGCATCACCGTCAACTGCAGCATCACCGTCAACTGCAACATTACCGTCAAGTGCAGCATCACCGTCTGCAGCATCACCATCGTCAGATTCCGCAGCCATCCCGCTGCCGTCAGGTTCCGCAGCCGTCGTCCCGCTGCCGTCAGGTCCAGCCTCTGTGTCTTCATCCAGCCTCGCCTTTCCTGGTCCAGCTTCAGCCTCGCCTTCGCCTGGTCCAGCTTCAGCCTCACCTTTGCCTGGTCCAGCTACAGCCTCGCCTTTGCCTGATCCAGCTTCAGCGTCTGGTCCTGCCTCGTCTGGTCCTGCGGATGCCACACCGTCATCAGTTCCAGCTCGTCCTGTTCCGCTTCACCTCTGCCGGCCGCTTTCCTGGTCTCTAGCTGAGCGTCATGGCCGTCGAGGCCAGCCTCCTGAGACAGTTTGTTGCCGTCACTGGTATCGTGGCCAGCCTCCTGAGACAGTTCGTTGCCGCCGCTGGCATCGCAGCTGACCTCCGGACCTGCTCTGTTTCCACCACTGCCTTCCGCGTGGCCGGCTTCCTGATTTGTTTTGTCTGCGCCGCCCCCATTGCCGTGTGCACGGTCGGCCCCAAGAACTGTTTGCCCGTCGCCGACGTTGCTGTCCGCACGGCCGGCCCCCTGAACTGTTTTGGCTCTTGTGCTGTCCCTCCCTCTCTGTCTTTCACTCAATAGACACGCACACCACCACCATCAACTTTGCTAAATTGCTAATGAAAAACGTTGATCAGGCAGCTGTGATTGAGTAGCAATGTCCATCCAACTATATTCACAGTTGTTGTGGTCATGATGATATTGTGAGGCCACACTGAAAAGGCTCGGATGAGCTTGCCAAAGTTCTACAAGTTGTGCCTCCATCACTTGTGTCCAGCTCACACGCTGCACTGCTGTGCTGCCCCATCTTTTCACTTTCATTACTGTGTTTGCACGTGCGCAGTGTGAGAGGCTGCGTTGACACCCTCACAACGGCCAACAGGATTTCAAACAGGTTTGATTTTCTTACGACCAAACGACTGATGATCGGGAGCTGGTCGTGAGGTGTTAATCGCTTCTCGTTACCCCACGTATACTATACGATGCACAACACATGATGAAGGCGAAACTCGGGCCGATCACCAAAATGGTTGCACGACTGAAAAATCGTCTCAAAATGAGCCAAAAATCGCACAGTGTATGCCCAGCTTTAGGGAGATTAGCCTTGATGTAGCCAACAGCCCTCTGTCATTTCTGGTAAGCCAACAAGTCCGACGTTATTCCTGCGACCCCTGTGCTCCAGATCTGTGAGCTTTGTAGCGAGTTGGTCAAGTTGTTTCTTTAGATTGATAGTCAATCGTCTGTCCTCTCGTGCAGCTGCTTGCACTGAATCCACTCGGTCTTGAGTACACTTAGCCACTGTAGCCACTCTCTCGAGTTTGCCGCTAACATCATTTACCACTTCATTGGTCTTTTGAAGCTCTGTGCATAAGTCGTGTAAAGCAGGGACTGAGACAGAGTCCATAGCTTCTCTGACTGCCGAGGCAACTATTGCATTGAGGGACTTTTGTTGTTATTGAAGTGCTAGCTTTAAGCCATTAGCAATAACCTTGTTGAGGTCATCCTTAGTAACGGAGGATTCTTTAAACTTCTTTAAGGGAGAATGAACAATCTCCTTTTTCCATGAGTCTCTGGTTAATGAAGTGTCCATAGTAGGATAGGCCTCAAAATAACTAACTTGTATGACAGGATGCGTGAAAAACTGTGACTATGTGAGCAGAGCTAGAAACTATGCTGGCGAAGGGTCACGTCACAAACTTAATTTCTTAATTGCTGAAAATGCATGACAATTTCTGTCCAGTCATACTTGTCCAATAATTTGAACATCACAATCAAAAAACAGGACATGCTCAGATGAAAATGGTTTTGCAGATTTGCAGTCATCAAGTGAAATTTTTTTAAGGTATGGGTAAAAAATTCCTAGCAGTAACATGCTTGTTGACAATAGATTTTAACCATAAGAAATTTTTTAAAAAGCACTTCGTCATGGTAAAAGTGCTGTATGAATATGTTATATATTCACAATATGTTATTTTGTGAATAAGACTTCTTGTGGAAAGTGCTTTGACTGCATAGAAGGGTGCTATAAAAGTACTAGTCCATTTATGCTTTGTTAAGGTTTTTAACTATATTACATTTATAAATAATGAGTTATGGAAAGTTCAAAAGAATTTTCATTTAAAAAAACCTATTTTTTTTAAGTATTGTAAACTTCATGTAGTTGATGGAGGTGATTTTACAATTGGTCATGCTAATTTTAATTACCTTATTTAGCTGCATAAATATATATAACTGAGAAAACAGTTATATGGCTGGTGTGGTTACACGAGGTCTGCGGTTGTGAGGCCGGTTGGATGTGCTGCCATATTCTCTGAAACGCCTGTGGAGACGGCTTATGGTTGAGAAATGAACATTCAATGCACGGGCGACAGATCTGGTTGACATTCCTGCTGTCAGCATGCCAATTGCACGCTCCCTCATTGCTTGTGGCATCTGTGGCATTTTGCTGTGAGACAAAACTGCACATTCCAGGGTGGCCTTTTGTTGTGGGCAGTCTGAGGTACACCTGTGCACTACTCATGATGTCAGATCAGCATCCTGATGTGGCACACCTGTGAGGTGGGATGGATTATCTCAATATAGCAGATGTGCCCACTACCACACATTTGGACTGATTTGTGACAACTGTTTGGGAGGGATGGTTATATTGTGTATCTGGAATGAATTTTAGGTCTCTACGTCCATCCCATGGGGAATGGGAGCAGTAACAAAGGTGTTGCGTTTATATTTTTGTTGAGTGTATATAATATATATATGGTCGCCCTTAAATATATATAACTGAGAAAACAGTAAAAAATATTTAAGGGCGACCGTGGCTCAGGGGGTTGGGAAGCGCAACTGTAAGGATAGGTTGCCGGTTCGATCCCTGGGCTCTCTGTCCTGGTCGTTGTGTCCTTGGGCAAGACACTTTACCCTACTGGTGTTGGCCAGAGGGGCCGGTGGCGCGATATGGCAGCCTCGCTTCTGTCAGTCTGCCCCAGGGCAGCTGTGGCTACAACTGTAGCTGCCTCCACCAGTGTGTGAATGTGAGAGTGAATGAATAGTGGAATTGTAATACGCTTTGGGTGCCTTGAAAAGCGCTATATAAATCCAATCCATTATTATTATTATTAAAACAGAAGACACTGTGATGAATATTCATATGCTTGTCAGCATCAAAGAGAGACTTCTACTAATTGATTCATTCTACTAAATTATTTTTATGTGAATATACAATAGTAAATACTAATCTATGACAATAAAGAAGGGAAAATGTGAAATGCAGGCATATGAGATGTTTAGAATTTAAACATTACCAGAAACAGTTTAAGAAATTGTTCGTCTTGTTTTTTATGACCATTTTGTTGTCATTAATAGAAGAACAGAAATGAACATTTACATAAATGTCATGACATTTCTATAAATTTGATCTCTTTTCCTCTGTCTAGTATGTAAAATCAGAGAAAAGGTACTCCATTATCTAGTTTGCATTACAATTTAAAATTATATGCCATACATTTGATAATAGGGCAGTAATACCAGTGTTATTAAACTTGACAACAATATTTTGATATGTTTGAAAATTTCATTCATTTTGAGTCCATATATGATTGGATTTAAAAGAGGATGGAATAAAATTGACTGAAACGTCAATGTCAAACGAATAGTTTTTGATAGATCAGAATCCAGTCGAACTATAATTATATCAAGGAAAATAAAACAGGAAAAGTTGATTAACACCAGCAGGTGGGGTAAACATGTCTTTACAGCCTTTTTCCTCACTTCTCTACAACAATGATATGATATTCTAATAATCCTGATGTATGTAAAAAGTATGAAAAGCAAAGGTAGAAGGGCAATGTTTATCAACGTGACCATACCATATATAGATATTGCGACCGAGGGCACACACTGAAGCTTGTAAAGTGAATTGTTACAAAAAATTCCTGTCAGGGTAAAGCTACAGAGTTTGACATTCGAATACAACACACCCAGCACTGAGGTTTCAAAAGCAGGTATAAGCCAAGCTAAAATCAGACATACATAAATAGTTATTCTATTCATAATAACTGGATATTGCAGGGGTTTACATATAGACACATACCTGTCATATGCCATTGCTGCCAACAGTAAAAACTCTGACCCACCTGAGGTGTAATATAAAAATCCTTGGAAAAGACAGAGTGGATATGATATAGTCTGTTTTTCAGACAAAACATCAGATAAGAGCTTTGGATAGATAATCATGCTGTAAAGAACAGAGTTGATTAACAAAGCTGCAATAAAAATATACATTGGCTCATGAAGGTTTTTGTGAGTCCAAATAAGGAAAACTATAGTGGAATTAAAGCAGAGAATCAGAATATATAACGTGGATATAACTACAAAATAAAGATACCTGTATTTGTGCAATTCTGCAAACCCACCAAAAGTTACCAATGTTAGATTTAATTCAACATCCATTGACAAAAACAAAAACGTTACTGAGTATGGAACTATATTACATAAATGGTATTCAAGAATAACAAATGAAAATGCAACTGTTACTGTATTGGAATAATATATTTTCAGCACTACACTAAGAAGGTAAGTGACTGACTATATGGCTTTGTTTTATTAGAAATCTTCCATCCTCTATGGGACTCATTAGGTTCTCCACTAACATGTAAACAACTTCAGGAAATCTGACCTATAAACATCTGATCTGATGTTTATATCACTGTGCAATTCATTGAATTTGCCCATGCATTGTTTTTAAATCATTGAACTAGTATAGGCTTACTATATACGCAAAAAGTTCGAGTGTATGAAAAAAGGCTAAAGAAACCTCTTGAAAAGGAAACATTTTCTTTTTCTGTTTTCCATATGTGAATGGACATATCTCTCTGGGTTTCCGGACAGAGATCTCGGATGTTGTATTGGTATCAGATCATTTCCCCGAGTGCCCCGATTAACATAGAAACCACTGTTGCCGTGACCCTCTACATTTTATCAAGTTATATGACTATATAACACTTTAGTTAATATAAAGCATAGAATTTAGGCACTTCAGGTAACTTCATTCTAACACTTGGGTTTCTGCTGCCTGAGGTATTCACTAAGCACACAGTCTGTCGGGGCATTTCCCTGATGTATTCGTGAATGTATGTTGTCTCATCCTGGACTATGATAATGCATGGTCAGGAGCCTTCTTGTCTTGATGTCACTGGCTTTTGCCAGCCTTTTATGCCAGCAGGATACCTGATCACAGGCAGGGTGTAGGTGTTTATAGCCCAGATCTTGTTCTTATCATTCATATGACTTCTCAGGATGTGCCTGAACCTCTGCAGGTACTTAGTGGTTGCAGCTTTCCGAGTGACCTCTTTGTGGTTCCCATTTGTCTGCGTGATCCCCAGGTACTTGTGGCTGTCCTTGATGCTTGCAATGTTGGCTTTTGGTAGTTCGATCCCCTCAGTTCTGACTACCTTCCCTCCTGTTGTTATAATCCGACTACACTTATCCAATCTGAGTACTGACATGGACTAGAAATAGAGTGCATATTTCTCTTACGGTGTGTTCACACCGAACGCAATAGACGCGACCAGAGCATCAGGTTTACATGTAAAGTCAATGGAGGAACGCCATGAAGCGTGACTGGGGGTCCCGCGAAAATTCAGAATCAGATTTGCATCGTGAAAACGCATGAGTCGCGCGAGTAGCGTGACTGACACGTTTGAAGCACGAATAAAAATACATGCGGCAGTTTGTGTGCTGCATTTTGTGCATTTGCGCGTATCCAGCTTCAAGCCGTGCCACGACAACCAATTAGGAGCCTGGTGACATGATGCTCTGACCGTAGTTCAAAGGGGCAGGTCCAGCCAAAGCCACTTATTCTTCATTCAATATGGAGGAAAGGCTCATCAACGCCGTAGCAAACCACCCGGAGCTGTACGACACCAGCTGTTTTCTCTACCGAGACAGGAATAAAAAAGGCCTAGCTTGGAGGAAGATGTGTGAAGAGATCGGGCAACCTGGTAAGTTCATTCATTTCTCTTTTGAAATTTTTAACTGACCCGTGGAAGCTGCACAAAAGCTAGCAAGCCGCCTACTGTCCTGCTATTTTCCTACTGATGTACAAATACCTTTCTGCTAACGAGATTATGTACTTATTCAGAGGACATCTGCAGGAGAAAGTGGAAGAGCCTCAGGGACACATACTCCAAGTAGAAGAGGATGGAGAAGAAGAAGAGGAGCGGGTCTGCAGCAGGATCGGGATGAGATGGAAGTTCTTTGTGGTCATGGGGTTTCTGGCAGCAGGGGAGTCCCAGTCAGAAGGTATGTTTACAATGAATTAATGTTGGCAGTTAATTTATGCATGTTGTCATATAGGAATATATGTTATTGTTAACATATATGGGCATCAGTTTCCTCATGTGCAAATGGTTACTGGACTTCCTGACCAACCACCCCCAACATGTCCAGCTGGATAACCACTGCTCATCTACAATCACAATGAACACCGGTGTACCACAAGGCTGTGTGATGAGCCTTTTCCTCTACTCCCTCTTCACCCATGACTGGAGACCTGCCGATGGTTCTAACACCATCATTAAGTTTGCAGATGACACCACGGTGATTGGCCTCATCAGTGACAACGATGAGGCCGCCTACAGGGAGGAGGTGGATCATCTGGCTGAATGATGCGACACAAGCAACCTGCTGCTTAACACTGAGAAGACCAAGGAGCTCATCGTGGACTACAGGAGGAATGCTGACCCACATCCACCCATCTACATTAAGGGGATGGCTGTGGAGCGTGTGAGCAGCTTCAAGTTCCTGGGAGTCCACATCACCGAGGATCTCATCTGGACGACTAACTGCTCCAAGCTGGTCAAGAAGGCTCACCAGCGCCTCTTCTTCTTGAGGACTCTGAGGAAGAACCACCTGTCCTCAGACATCCTGGAGAACTTCTATCGCTGCACCATCGAAAGCATCCTGACCAACTGTATAACAGTCTGGTACGGGAACTGCTCTGCCTCGGACCGGAAGGCGTTGCAGAGGGTAGTGAAAACTGCCCAGCGCATCGCCAGAGCACCACTTCCTGCCATAAAGGACATCTACAGGAAGTGGTGTCTGAAAAGGGCTGGGAAAATCATCAGAGACCCCAGTCACCCATCACAAGGACTCTTCACCCTCCTGCCCTCTGGGAGGCGCTACAGGAGCCTCCGGACTAAGACCACCAGGTACCGAAACAGCTTCTTCCCCACAGCTGTCAGACTCCTGAACTCTGCCTCCTGACATCAGGCCCACATTAAACACATGGACTGGACATACACACACCCACAACCACCTACACACACAATGGACAACTGTACCCTCATACACACAATAATAACATGGACTGAACCACCACTCTCAACCACTAGCACTTTATATAGCCTTTGTAGAAATTATCCACATATCTCACTCATCTTAACTGCACTACTGTATAATTCTGTATAAATAATCATTCTGTATAATACGATAATTTTTAATTCTACAACTGCTTATAACTTGCACAGTTCACATTTCTGTATAGCTGTATATCTCATATTTCTGTATAGTTTTTTTTTAAATTTCATATTTGTGTATAGTTTTTTCATATTTATATCCTGTTCATAGCCTGTACTTAGCTTGTACTTAGGGCTAGGCCATATTATACCGTTCACGGTAATACCGATACAATGTTAGGCAACAATAAGAAAATGAAATATCGCGATAGGATATGGGTAAAACTTTCACGGACTGCCGGGGTAGACCATGTGGAGTGAGTAGAGGACCCAAGAGGAGACAGAGGCGAGGACACAAAACTGGACTTGACAAAAAGCGAGCCTTTATTTAGGGCCGAAAACTCATGGAAAAAACAACAACAACAAAGTAACTGAGGGAAAACCTGAACATAAACTGGGAAACTATGACTCTACTGAGATTTAGACTATGACTAAACAACATAAAAACTATGACTTACTATCATTGGGAAACTGTGACAAGGGGTAGGGGAGATAACACAGACGACGCGACACTGAACACAGCAAGACTGAGGACTAAATGAGGTGATCAGAGGAAGTGGAGACATATGAGGACACAGCTGACACACATAACCTAATGACAGGACAGGGGAAGTGAAAACTAAATGCAATGAACAAAGAACAGAGGACTCTTTCAAAATAAAACAGGAAACATGATGAGACAGACCAGACAACATGGGCTTGACAACACGAGACGTGGAACACAAAGGGCAAATGAGACTAAGATCCAGGGGAAGGGGAAATGAGGAGATCCACTAAACAGAACTAAGGCTGAACAACTTAGGGGTTTAAGAGAGGTGGATGAGCTTAACCCAAATAATAAATGACAATACACAATATATAATGAACTCAAAATGCTGGGTCACAGACCCAGCCATGACAAAAACGCGCATGCGCAGTCCCTTAGTTTTCATATGCACATGGCCGAAAAAGCCAAAAGAGGCAACGGAGAATGAGAAGGGGGAAAGTGGATTTTTGAGTGAAACAGATGAACCAGAACTATTTTTTAAAAATGGTGCAACTTCACTTGTGTGGTGTTTGTCCGTCAGATACACAGAAAAGTAAATTTTTTTGTAGAACATGCATCGTTATTGCCGTATTTGTCGGACTAAGGTGCTCGTTAATCTGGGTGTAATCGGGGTTCTAAACCCCGTCCTTTCAGGTCCCAAAGTTAAACGATCACTGCAGCATCACTGACAGTTAAAAACTGTCTAAATTCTTTCGATCAGCATTGCTGCTTTACCAGGTGTAACTATGAAGTTTAACATACAGGCATCCATGAAAACAGAATTTATTACATTTAACGGAGTTAGAAGCTAGCAGGAAATTAGCGGAAGGTAGCTCGTTAGTTTCGCCAGTTACCTAAGCATGATATACCATGTTCTGACTGAGAGAATTCTGAAAAAATTCAAACATTAGCTTTCCTATCACTTCCAACATAAATGAAGACAGGAAAATAAACAGCAGCAGACGTTTGTATGGTTACTGAAGTTGGGCTAACTGGTATATAATGATGTGCTACGTATCGCTAGCGACACAGCTATGTTAGCATAATATAAACAGCGAAGCTGGAGGATGAACGCTAACATTTTTCCACTCGATAAAAGTTAACATGAAGCTTCCTGACGGTTAGAGACACATGCAATTGCATGGCAGGATGCTGTAAACGGACCAACTTCAGTCAGGAGAACAACTGAGATAATCCATCCACAGTACGAGGTTAGTCATTAATATACTGCAACAACATGGGAATGGAGCAGCTGTGATAGAATACAACATTAATGAATCAATGGTACAGAAGTGGAGGAAGCAAGAAGAATGAGTTGAATAAAGTTTGATTTATCTGACTGCTTTGTTTCGCCTAATGTGCCTTATAATCCCGTGTACCTTATGGTCCGAAAAATATGTATTTGACTTTTTTATTTGGCACACTGCAGTTTAAGGTTGCAAAGCGCCTCTTTTGAACTTCAGTGGATATTACATACATGGTTATGCTGAGGATATGTCAGCCCATTTCTACTGGAAATGCCTTTTGGTTAAACTTTCAGCAAGAAATTTGCACTGTTAAATGTTTATATGGTTTTAATGCACATAAAAAACAGCTGCTTATTTAACTGAAAATAAATGGATGGGTTTTTTTTTTGTGCTAGTAAAGTTGTGGAGTTGTATTTTGTCTCGCAGAAATTATATTGTCAGTTATATCAATATCGCAAATTTTCAAATATATATCGTGATATATTTTTTTGGCCATATGAATGAATGAATGAATGAATGAATGAATGAATGTCTTTCATATCACCCTGCTCTACTTGTACTCACTACAGCCTGTACATACTTATAGTTATAGCATATTCATAACATACCTTCATACCGTGTACATTATAACATACCATAATAGACCCATTTCTGTAATATACTTACATATCTATATTTTTGCTAATATATATTTGTAATATATCTATATCATGGCTAAAGCACTTCTGGATGGATGCAAACTGCATTTCGTTGCCTTGTACCTGTAACATGTGCAATGACAATAAAGTTGAATTCTATTCTATTCTAATATTATTTCAAATAATTCTTTTTTAATAACTATTGTATCAGTTCTACTACACAGCAAAATATTAACACACAACTTGACACATTTTTTTCATAGTATACTAATGAAAAAATATACAACTATATAGGAACATAGTGAAGACCAATTATTTAAGACAATAAAGAGAGGTTAGTTTATTTTGGAGGCAAGCTCCATTTATTAAGTAAATTTTAAAAAGGCAGGAATGCACTTTAGAGGTTTGTGGGTTGCTCTTAAAAGAGCCGTTCTGGGGAAGTCACTGGGACGTCAAATAGGATATTCTTTTGGCTGCCAAGACACTGCTCCCTATGCCGAGAAGTGGGCCATGAACTTCTCCCTCACCATCAGGACCTTTCGAGTATCACTAGAAATATTATAAACAGTCATCTCCATACCACAGTTTGCTAACAGTAAACACCGACGACATTCACAGATAGCACACCATATCCATGTTATCAGTGTATAAACTGATAGTTTAACATATATTAGCATAGGTATCAATAAAGGACTACTGTATTAAACACTTTTACCAGGCATATGGACAGGCACTCTGCAGGTGGGATTGAGCACCTGTAGTTGGTGTCCAGGCGGGTGATGCTTGGACTGACGCGGGACAGCAGCTCCTCAAATTGGGCAAGGGTAAGACAGTGGTACCGCTGAAAGCGGCCATCATCCAGACAGAGCTCCTGAAGCAAATGGTGAAACTCACCAAACTGCTCACGCTTCTGGAGGACCTGATGGTCCCAGGTACGGCGAGGACGTCCTTTACGCCGCTGCTCTGCTCTCTACAGTTAATAGAGAAGGGAGACTCTCTCTTCAAACACTAGATCAACAGCTGCCATCTTGCAAATATACCATCTGGCACTACTTCCTCCCACATTTAGAATAGAATAGAATAGAATAGCCTTTATTGTCATTGTACAGAGTACAACGAAATTGGAGTGCCACTCCCTTGGTGCAAGTTTCAATAATAAATATAAATGTAAAATATAAAAAGTACAAAAAAAACAATCGTAAGTACTCAAACAATAGTATGTACAATATATACAGGATAGCAGCATTAATATAATGACAGTATGAATAGCAGCATAATATAATGACAGTGACGGTATGGAATAGGTTCAATTGTTTTTGTGCTTATTTACTACGGTGATAGCTCTGGGAAAGAAGCTATCCCTGAATCTGTTTGTCCTGGTTTTATGTGACCTGTACCGTCGGCCTGACGGTAATAGTTCAAACAGTTGGTTGCTGGGGTGAGAGTGGTCCTTGATGATATTGCCAGCTCTGCTGAGGTACCGAGAGTTTGCAGTGACCTCCAGGCTGGGCAGAGAGCAGCCAGTGATCTTCTGGGCTGTGTTGATGACCCTCTGCAGTACTTTCCTGTCTGCAGCTGAGCACCCTGCATACCATGTTGTTATGCCGTACGTTAGGATGCTCTCTATGGTGGCTCTGTAAAATGTCACCAGCAGCCTCTCCTCCAGGTTGTTCCTCCTGAGCACTCTCAGAAAGTGGAGACGCTGCTGGGCCTTTTTAACCACCGCTGTAGTATTTGCAGTCCAGGAGAGGTCATCAGATATCTGCACGCCCAGAAACCTCATGGAGTGTACCCTCTCCACACAGCTCCCGTGAATGTAAAGTGGGGCCGGGTCTGCTCTGCCCTTCCTGAAGTCCAAGATAAGTTCTTTAGTTTTCGTGGTGTTCAGTTGGAGGTTGTTAACTGAACACCACTCAGTCAGTCTGTTGACCTCATCTCTGTAGTCCGACTCATCCCCCCTTGAGATGAGTCCAACCACTGTGGTGTCATCCGCGAACTTTATGATGGTGTTTGAGAGATGGGTAGGGGAGCAGTCGGATGTGTAGAGCGTAAACAGGAGGGGACTCAAAACACATCCTTGTGGAGACCCGGTGCTGAGTGTGATGGTGCTGGACCGGTGGGGGCCGAGTCTGACAGACTGTGGTCTATTTGTCAGGAAGTCCTTGATCCAGAGGCAGATGGGGGTGGAGAGTCCCAGGTGAGACAGTTTCTGGACCAGGATCTCCGGGATGATGTGATTGAATGCTGAGCTGAAGTCCAGAAAGAGCATTCTCACATAGCTTCCTCGGTGCTCCAGGTGACTCAGCGCAGTGTGGAGCGCTATGGTGATTGCGTCCTCGGTGGAACGATTTGTCCTGTAGGCAAATTGGTGGGGGTCCAGAGTGGGAGGCAGACCGGCCCTGATGTGCTGACAGACCAGTCTCTCAAAGCACTTCATCACTACAGGCGTAAGTGCAACAGGCCTGTAGTCATTTGGGCTGGCCACAGCTGTCTTCTTGGCGATGGGGATGATGGTGGAGGTTTTGAGGCAGGGCGGGACGGTGTTTGATGACAAGGAAAGGTTGAAGATTTTAGTGAAGACTCCAGTCAGTTCGTCAGCACATGCTCTGAGAACCTTTCCATGTATTCCATCAGGACCTGCCGCCTTCCTGGGATTCACTGACCTTAGAACACACCTCACTTGGTGCTCCCTAAGTGTTAGTGTGCCAGTGCTGGGGGCGGGTGGAAGTGGTGTGGCAGCTGAGGGCTTGGTCGTCTCAAAGCGGGCGAAGAAACGGTTTAGATCCTCAGCCAGTGAGGCATCAGTCCTAGATGTTGCCTGGTTATTGCTTCTGTAGTTGGTAATGTGATTGATCCCCTGCCACATTTTTCTGGGGTCGTTGTCAGCAAAGTGATCTTCAATCCTCCTCCTATAGGCAGCCTTAGCTTTCCTGATGCCTCTACTCAGGTCTGCCCTGGCCGCCCTATACGCAGCCCTGTCCCCTGACTTGAAGGCAGTGTTGCGGCTTTTTAGGAGGGATTGCACTTCGCTATTCATCCAGGGTTTTTGATTTGGAAACACCCTGACCCTTTTGTTGACGGTGACATTGTCAACACAGTTCCTGATGTACGAGAGTACAGTGTCCGTGTACTCCTGGAGGTTGTGGCTGGAGAATAAATCCCATACAGTTGTTGAGAAGCAGTCCTGCAGTTGAGAAAGGGCTCCTTCAGGCCAGGTTTTTATTGTCTTTGTCTGGGGCTTTGTTTTTCTCAGCAGGGGGGTGTAGGTGGGGGTGAGGGACATGCAGAGGTGGTCAGATCCAGCCAGGTGGGGGAGGGGTGTCGCTCTGAAAGCATGCCTGATGTTTGAATAGACATGGTCCAAAGTGTGTTCTCCTCTCGTAGCAAAGTCCACGAACTGGACAAATTTAGGAAGCACAGTCTTTAGGCACGCTTTGTTAAAGTCGCCGGCGACAATAAAAACCCAATCGGGGTGGGCAAGCTGTTGTTTGTTTATGGTGTTGAGCAAGAGGCTGAGAGCCGTGCTAACGTTAGCATCCGGCGGTATATAAACAGCTATCACAATAACTACTGTAAACTCCCTCGGGATGTAAAAAGGTCTGCACGAGACTGCCAGAACCTCCAAATCAGGAGAACAGTGTGTGTGAATGATCCTGCTGTTACAACACCACTCGTTATGCACGTAAACACATAGCCCCCCTCCTCTGCTTTTACCTGAGTTGCTGTTTCTGTCATGCCGGTGTAGCGTGCGGCCCGCTAACTCGACTGCAGCGTCGGGAATCAGCGGGTGAAGCCACGTCTCCGTAATAAGAATAATTTCCGCTTCACGCGTGTGAAAATTGCATATTTTTAAGTGCGACCAGTTTGCGTTGGACGCGCTTCGAGGTGCGAATGTGAACGTGACCAGCTTGGGGCTTCTGGCGCTTTTTAGTCGTGTCTATCGCGTTCGGTGTGAACGCACCCTTATACTGCCTTCCCTTCACTGGCTTCCCGTTAATTCCAGAATTGAATTCAAAATCCTACTCCTCATATACAAGGTCTTGAATAATCAGTTCCCATCATGTTTTAATGACTTTATAGTACCATATCACCCCATTAGAGCACTTTGCTCTTGCACTGCAGGCTTCTTTTTCCCAGAGTATTATAAAGTAGAATGGGAGGCAGAGCCTTCTGTTTTCAGGCTCCTCTTCTATGGAACCAGCTTCCAGTTTGGATTTTGGGGACAGACATTATCCCAACTTTTAAGATTAGTCTTAAAACTTTTCTTTTTGCTAAAGCATATAGTTGGGGATGGATCAGGTGACCCTGAATTGTCCCTTGGTTATGCTGGAATAGGTGTAGGCAGCTGGAGGATGATGCATTGAGTATTTCTTGTTCAGTCATTTTTTTCACTCACTGTGTGTAGATAGATAGATCTCTCTGCATTGAATCATTACGTCTTATTAATCTCTGGCTCTCTTCAGCATGGCTTTTGACCTATCTTCCTCATCTCACCCCCACTGGTTGCAACAGGTGGCCGCACCTCTCTGAGCCTAGTTTTGCTGGAGGTTTCTTCATGTTAAAAGGGAGTTTTTCCTTCCCACTGTTGCCAAAGTGCTCGCTTATAGCGGCTCATATGATTGTTGGGTTTCTGTCTTCACACTCAGGCAACGGTCGTTGGGATTTGTATAAAAAACATTGAATTGAAACCAATATGAACTGTTAAAATGTATCCCAGTTTCTGTTCATTCACCCTAGTTATCCAGTTCTTGCTCACCATATGTTTTACACACATATAAATGAACAAAAGATTACTATACATTGTACAATAACTTGTCATTTTATCCAATTTCGACTTTTTTCTATCACTCACATTTACATTAAATCAGAGAATGAACCTGTTGTATATCAAGAAAGTCATTTCCTTTATACACTCACACCCAACAGTCCGGTTTGCTGTCCTCGTGGAGACATCTCATTGACATATTGCTTTCTTTCGCAACTTACCCTAACCCAGTGATTCGCAAACTGTGGTAAGTGTACCAGTGGTGGTACTTGGGCTCCCTCTAGTGGTACCCGGGAAGTCCAGATTTTGTGTGTGTGTGGGTGTGTGTGTGTGTGTGTGTGTCTGTATGTATACATATATATGTATAGATGTAATTGGCATGTGATAGATATATTGATTTGCTGTAGTAAATTACAGATTTTGGTCCCCACAAAGTAAAAACCAGTACACACACACAAACACACACAAAAGGCCAGCAGAATTTGACTCTTTTTACTAAATCATTTTCATAACAGCGATTAATAATCTGTGATAAAGGGAAATGAAGGAAAAACCTGAAATCCAAGCATGTTTAGACTTTAAATATTACCAGCATCAGTCTAAAAAGTTAAATATCTTTGCTTTATGACCATTACATATGTCAGCACTAAGAGAATAGACTTGAACACTTACATAAATGCCATAAATAATAGTGCAGTGATTTCAGTGTTATTTAACTAGACACAATAATATCTTGAGATGTTTAGAAATTTCATTCATTTTGAGTCCATATATAATTGGATTTAAAAGAGGATGAAATAAAATCAACTCAAAGGTCAATATCAAACGGAGAGTTTTTGATAAGTCTGTTTCCAGTCGAACTATAATTATATCAAAGGAAATAAAACAAGAAAAGTGAATTAAAACCAGCAAGTGGGGTAAACATGTCTTTACAGCTTTTTTTCTCACTTCTCTACACCTTTGGTAAGATATTTTAAGAATCTTGATGTATGAAAAAAGTATGAAAAGCAAAGGTAGAAGGGCAATGTTTATCAACATGACCACACCATATATAGATATTGCTACTGACGGCACACACTGAAGCTTGTGAACTGAATTATTACAAAAAATTCCTGTCAGAGTAAAGCTACAGAGTTTGACATTAGAATACAACACACCTAACATCAAGGCTTCAAAAGCAGGTATAAGCCAAGCTAAAATCAGACATACATATATAGTTATTCTATTCATAATAACTGGATATTGCAGGGGTTTACATATAGACACATACCTGTCATATGCCATTGCTGCCAACAGTAAAAATTCTGAACCAACCGAGGTGTAATATGATAAACCTTGGAAAAGACAGAGTGGATATGATATCATCTGTTTTTCAGACAAAACATCAGATAAGAGCTTTGGATAGATAATCATGCTGTAAAGAACAGAGTTGATTAACAAAGCTGCAATAAAAATGTACATTGGCTCGTGAAGGTTTTTGTGAGTCCAAATAAGGAAAACTATAGTGGAATTAAAGCAGAGTATCAGAATATAAAGTGTAAATATGATCACAAAATAAAGATATCTGTATTTGTGCAATTCTGCAAACCCACCTAGAGTTAGCAATGTTACATTTAATTCAATATCCATTTAATGAACAAAAATGTTATTTACTATACAACTAGATGACATAAATGGTATTCATTAAAAATCAAATGAAAAGACAAGTCTTAATGTATTGTAGTAATGCTTTTCCAGCACCGAACTAAGAAGTAATTGGCTCTGTGGCTTTGTTTTATCAGACAATTTCCCATTCTCAATGGGACTCATTAAGTTCTTCAAGAACATGTAAACAACTTCACCAAACTTTATCAGTTGATATTTTTGTCTGTGTGATCTATCATCGTACAGCATACCTCATAGAGAGGTGAGTAGACTTAGTAGTGTAGATAAAATAATAATAAAATATCATTATTATTATTATTATTTGTGTATAACTTTCTATAACCAAAGTGCTTGCTGGTACAGGAGAAGCACTTCTAGTATATATTCTGAGCCCAGGCCATGAAGGACAGGTAATTAGTAAAATCTTAAAATCAATTCTAATGCAATATGTAAATTTTTCTTAGTCTTTAGAAGATGTCTAGCTGCTGTATTTTGCACGATTTACAGTCAATTTAATGCTTTCTGAATGATACCTGTTAGAAGACCATTACATTACTGTATTTTTTGGATTATAAAGGTGCACTTTAAACCCTTGATTATGTTGAATGATGAATTGAAGGCAAAAAAATACTGAATGCAATTCTAACAAGCTTGAAAGTCAATATGTGTTCAACACAGCTTAAACTCTTTTGAGCAAATTTTACTGAATGTCTTTAAATAGTCTTCAGGAATAGTTCTCCAGGCTTCTTGAAGGGTATCCTAAACCATTAATGTTGAGGTCCTGGTGCTGTAGACATCAGTCCATAACTGACAGTGTTCTGCAGTGTTGTTGTTTTTTTCGTTGTTGTTGTTTTTTAATTCCAGGTTATTGAAAGCCATTGCTAATTAGATATTTTCTAAATTATATCACATGGTGGATCAAACTCTGACATAACTTATGAAAGTGACCAACATTATTAGAGACAAGGAAACAGAAGCAGGGCTACAGAGTAGGGCTGAACGATTATGGAAAATAATCTAATTGCGATTTTTTGCCCCAATATTGCGATTGCGATGCGATATGCGATTATTTTTTAAGGTCTTTGTCTTCTGTATTTTAAACAAAGACAAGCAATACATCATATAGTATGGCCAATACTATATTACATTAATTTTAAACTGTTCTTTCCTGGAAGACAGACCTCTGTTATGATGACATGAGGTGATGCATGAATTGATGACTGACATTTTTATTTAACTTCTTCAATCACAACAGTATATTTGAACATACACAATAGTTTATTTTTAGCTTACAAACATCTGAGCATAAAGTGCTGACAAGGAACCCTGGTGTAAACATTAAAATGAAAGTCAGTACAATGTGCAGATTGCAGAAATATACATAAAAAAAATCAGTGGCTTTACCACACTCAGTTTTTCGACATCTGTGAACTACTAGACAGTCATTCAATTAAAAAATAATATTAAATAAATAAAACTATCCATCCATCCATCCATTTTCATCCGCTTTGTCCGGGGCCGGGTCGCGGGGGCAGCAGCCTAAGCAAAGAGGCCCAGACCTCCCTCTCCCCAGCCACCTCCTCCAGCTTATCCGGGGGAATACCAAGGCGTTCCCAGGCCAGCCGAGAGATATAATCTCTCCAGCGTGTCCTGGGTCTGCCCGGGGGCCTCCTCCCGGTGGGACATGCCTGGAACACCTCACCCAGGAGGTGCCCAGGGGGCATCCTTGTCAGATGCCCGAACCACCTCAGCTGGCTCCTTTCGATGTGCAGCAGCTGCTCTACTCTGAGCCCCTCCCGGATGGCCGAACTTCTCACCCTATCTCTAAGGGAGAGGCCAGCCACCCTTCGGAGGAAGCTCATTTCTGCCGCTTGTATCCGCGATCTCGTTCTTTCGGTCACTACCCACAGCTCGTGGCCATAGGTGAGGGTAGGGACGTAGATCGACCGGTAAATTGACCGGTAAATAAAACTAATAAATAAAAAATACACACATCTTACTGATCTCTGCAGTCAGTAACATTACACATAAAGTGCAAACATAATAGCAATTGTATAAACACACACACAAACACGCCTTTAAAGTTTAAAGGCGTGAAATTGGACGGTCTAGTTCTGATTAGCGTCACCGCTGTCTCCGTGGAGTTTAATAAACTCGGCCGTCTGCTTCTTGCTATCTAAAATATAACCAGACACTGGTGTAAATTCTCGACTGTCTCATACTTCTGTTTAATAAGTTTTCTGTTTGACGTTTAGTCAGCTGTGTGAAAACCAAGGAGGAACCCACCCGGGGGATTAATAAAGTTTTATTTTATCTAATCTAATAACTTTAATCTCAGCCAAACCGATTTACTCACGAACAAACAAAACACTGAAAAAAGCCCAACAATAACATTTTTAGGTTGTCTAAGTGACTTATATATTACGTTTAACCCGAGCAGCGAAACTCCGCGGTGATCTGAAAATGATGTGCCGGGAGTTGTGCCGTTCTCGGCCGCATCAGTAACCCTCGAGCTCCCGGCTAGCTGTCGAGCTGGTGGGTAGCAGACGCCTCTGAAAACGTCGAAGCACTTTTGCAAATATGGGATATCTTGATAAACCGAGCAGATATTTGATGTTTACACAACTACTTTCTCGCCTGAAAATATGTTAAAAGTTTATTTTGTGACCCAGAAAGATTAGTATGAGTAATTTTAAAACTTAGTAGCGGCCGCCATTGCTGGAAACTGGAGTTTGGCTGGGCCGCGCTATGAATTCTGGGATATGGTAGTAATTTGGACAGCCTTCGGCGCGTCGCTGTGACGTAATCGGTCTACAAATGCGGCCTCAGGAGGATGCAGCCCATGAATTTGGACATGTCCAGAGTATAATCGCAGCCTTTGCGGTTAGAAAATTGCACTTGATCATGTCGCGATATTATCGCAAATGCGATATATCGTTCAGCCCTACTACAGAGTCAGAATACAAACAGACTAAAGAAGTCTCTCCAGAAAAAAAAGAACCACTGCCCAGTATTTACATCATACCCTGAAGTATACCTTGAAGAACCTGGAGAGGTTAATTCTCAAACATCTCACAACTCTGGTGAGTAAACTGCTGGATCCCCTGCTGGTCACTTACTATCCTAGTATTGGGGTGAATGATGCAGTCATGTACCTCCTGCACAGATCACTGTCACACCTGGAGAGTACTGGAAGCACTGTCAGATTCATGTTTTTTTTTTCTCCCTTCCTAACGGCCACCTCCAGAAATTCTCTGATGATACAGTCATTGATGGATGTCTGAGGGGAATGATCTAGAGTATAGGAAAATCATCACCGACTTCATCATCTGGTGTGAATTCAACCAACCACCATCCATCGCACCAGTGAACATCCATAGTTTGGATATTGATGTGGTCGACACATACAAATTCCTGGGTGATCCAACATATCACCCTAATTTAATTTAGCCTTCTGTTTATTTTACTTTATACCTCATGTATTTATATTTATTCAGTCGGATCTGTTTCCAGCCCTTTTTAAACTACTTTAAACCACTTTGATCTCTAATTTTCACTTGGTGAGGGATTATTATGTTCTTCCTAGTCTGAACTGCTCTCTTCACCTGAGCTGCTATCCTGTTCTGAGTCACTGTCTTCTTTGTTTCTTACAGTCACGTGCAAAATGTCCCTTTTTTCCACACTCCCAGCATGCAGCGCTAAAATTACTGTTTGGTGTGTATCTAAGTCTGCCTTTACCTCTTGCTCTTCCAATATGCATTCCTCTCCCTTTCTTTTGGATTATTCCTGTTCCAGCTTATTGTTTTTCTAAACATTTCTCATCAGGTGTTAATTTTACTTGTTTATTTCCCATTTTCAAAGATTTTGCTGGGCCGTCACTGGCACGCTTGACTTCAGAGTGGTTGCTGATACTCCCTTCTACTTCACTTCTAAAAAATGAAGCGGTATCAGTTTTATGAGATAAAACTCAACCGTTGTCCTTTGTCACCAGTACGTGAGCCTCAAGCAAAGAAAACAAAAAATGGAAGTAGTTCAGCAGCATATTGTGCTGTAAAATCAACTTACTTCCAGACAAATACACATAGACATTTGCGCCCTTCTACAATTTGTTACGAAGTAATTACGACTACCTCTAAAACCTAAGTCTAATTTGGTTCGTTACGGCGTAATTGCGGCTACTTCTAACCTATTTTACGCGTTTCATTAAACCTTTGCGGTGGTTTTATATACCAAAATAATGTTTCTCACCCTCAGATGTCTCACTGGTGGTTCGGATCGTCAGACTGAATCCCACCGCCGTGGACCAGACTATAAACACCTGCCCGCACCCGAATTCACGTCCCAGGGCTTTCTTCCTCGTCTAAGAGGAAAACCTTTTGGTGGCAGTGGTTATTATTATATTCACATGCTTCCATCTTCCATCAGTGGTCAGTGACAACTCGTACTTTTCGACTCTCCTTCTTCTCCCTCCTCGCGCTCACAGAAACATAACAGGTATTGCAGTCCATTCTCCCTGCAGCACAGACTACACTGCCCATGAGGCTACTTTCTTCTGCAACACTCTGCCTATTGCCTTCATAATAAATTATTTTGAATAATAATTTTTAAAAATATTTCTTCAAGTCATTAGGCGGCCGCAAGTACAGGTGACATGGGGCGCGAGATTCAGACACAGGCATTAGAGCCTCTTAATGCGTGCTTTCTTTGGGTTTCCACTGGCGTGGAATTACCAAAAATAGAGAGGGCATAGCCTAATATATGAAACAGGGAAAGACCGCCGTGTAATCCATTTATTTCAATAAGGTAACTGTATTCTGAATACCACCTTTTAAAACGGTAACTGTAATGGAATACAGTTACTCATATTTTGTATCTTAAATATGTAACGCCCGTACAATTATTCCATTACGCCCCATCACTGCCGGCAGGGTGCAGGTGTTGAGTGGCCAGATGTTGTTCTTCCCATTCAACTGACTATTCAAAACTTGCTCTAGCTTGAAGTTGGCCTTTAGTGTTGTTCTGTCATGGTTGGCTGTGTGGCAGGCAGGCAGGAGTGGTGAACCCAAAATGCAGGACTCTTAGGAAACGAGGTTTAAACTGAAAATGCAGCTTTATTGCTGGAACAAAACTTCAACATAAAATAAAACTCACAAAAGCAAACAAAACTCTAACTGAGGTGCAGGAGGCCTGGAAGTCATGAACACACAGCAAGTTGAGGGTATGACAAGACAGGGAGCACAGGAAAACACAGGGCTTAAATACACAGGGGAGTAATTAGGAAATGGACAACAGGAGGGAGACACAGCTGGGAGAAATTAGGCTAACGAGACAGGAGAGAGGTAAAACTAAACACATTGACATGAGACATGAACTTTCAGAATAAAACAGGAAACTAACAGACACAGAGAACCAGACAGGACACTGAACTTGGCAGGCAGACTCACGAGCAGACACAGTGACACCATGGACAGACAGAGGGAACACAGGCAGGCATGAAACAAACACACTAACACATAGCAAACCTAAACAAAAGACAAGGCAGAATAAACAAGAATATAGAAGAATATAAAGAAACACAAAACACCGAGTCCTCAGACTCAGGACCATGACATGTTCGCCACATCCCCACTGAATTGAAGGCTCTTAGCATTCTATGCATTCCATTGAGTCAACGGCTTTCATTTTCATTTTTCTCCTTGTGTGATTAAGTCTTACCTGTAGGCCATTCTGTGGATACAGTGATGTTAAGGATCTCTGCCTGTAAAATCTCCTCAAACACATGCATAGCAAAGTAGAATATTACCAAGCTCTCAGAGCTTCGCGATTAATAATCAATACTCTTTTGATGTATTTGTTTCGCAACTACTTTCTTCTCCTTTCCCCGTTTGCCACTGATGAACTGATAACACTATCGGAGTTATTACTGTACAACTGTGACATTTAAGAAATCAAAATATTCATATTTTCATTCATTCTTGTGTGTGTGTGTGTGTGTGTGTGTGTGTGTGTGTGTGTGTGTGTGTGTGTGTGTACATGCGCACTCGCATATGCCTTAGAAGAATGAAAAAAGGTACTTCAAACTGTATGATGCAATTTACTTCATAATATCAACATGGCCCCTTAAGGCGAATTCATGACTTTAACATTTGGCTACACAAAGCTGCCCCCTGGTGAGTAAGGAGCCGGCTCGCGTTGTTCACTTCAAAGAGTTGGCTCTAAGAGCCATTTTTGTGCCATTTCGTTCGCGACCGACACGTCACTAATTTGTATTCAGCCAATCTTGATATCTGATCACTCAGATCACTGCAGCGTTGACCTGCCCCACACTAAGACTAGGGCCTCAACATAGTCAAAATGAACATACTGTCATGTCTTAATTTCCTTTTATTCATGTTGCCACTTCTCCCTCCTCTGTCTTGCTTTAAGAATATACACTCTGTGGTGTCTAAATTTATTTGGAATGGGAAAAGGCCATCAACATTGCTACAGTTTTACTACTGGTCATTCAAAATCAGGGTGCTTAGGGGGTTGTTACTACCAGAGATGGGCAGTAACGCGTTACTGTAATCCGATAACTTTTTTCAAGTAACGAGTAAAGTAAGGGATTACTATTGCAAAAACGGTAATTAGATTACCGTTACTTTCCCGTAGGAATGCTGCGTTACTGCGTTACTAAAACCGTGATTTTTTTGCGAGAATGTCTCATGACAGTGACGTAAGCGAGTGGACGTTCGTGACAACAGCTGTGTGCAGATCAATGGATAATATATCGAGTGTGGGAGAGAGTATGAGCATGCAGCGTTTAAAGCGTGGAAGTACTGACCTTACTTTAAGTTTGATTCCATAAAAAGTGACAAAAACATTAGTGTCCGTTGTGCGTGGGAAGAAAACTTCTTTTTACAGCGAAAAAAACCTCTAAACTTCCAAGCAAGCACCAAGTGCGCTACGACGTAATGGGAAACTCACAGAGAAACTCGCGGATTCTTCCACTGACCGCTGCGGCACACCTGCACCAGGGTAAACCTCCGCCTACCCTACTCCTGCTTTACAGGTGAAAATAGAGCAACAGGACCACTGAGTCTCTGACTTTATTTATTTTCTGCTGTGTTTTACTTGCATCTATTTGAAAGAGTGAGTGTAAACACACAAAAATATTTTATGTGCTGGAATGTGCAGAAAATAGGTTTAAATATTAAACAAATTTCTTCCAGTCAGAGAATGTTGCATATAATTAAATTTTTGCTTGATGCATAAAGTTAAAAGATTAAAACTAATAAAACAAGTTTTAAAAAGAGACTTTTCCATTTGATTACATTTTGTATGATGGATTATGTAGAAAAAGTAGAATTGGACTGAAAGATCTATCGCTTTATCACCTATTCAGGTTGTAAATCGTGTTTTTAAAAAGTAACTAAGTAATTAATTACTTTTGAAAATAAGTAATCAGTAAAGTAATGGGATTACTGTTTTGGGGAAGTAATCAGTAATTAGTTACTGATTACTTTTTTCAAGTAACATGACCAACACTGGTGAGGAGTAATCCGAAGCGAACACAGCAGCCGCCCTGCACAGCGCTACCCTTCCAGCGCGTCACACAGACCCGCCGTGTTCCCCCGCAGGAAACAAGCATCGAAGGCGTTTGGAAAGGGAGGGGGATAAGTGTGTGTGTGTGTCCATAGTTCGCCCTGCCAGGCTAAGTAAACAGTCTACCAGCCAACCCAGGTGGCCTTGTATGGAGTGGGAAGGAACAGACTAAACACAGTCGTTATCAGGGTGTTTTTGTTCGGCTCCAGCCTTGCAGCTGGCGCCAAAGGGGCTATCCGCATGAAGTGATGGTGCTTTTTACTTTAGTGCGAACAGCTCATATGAATTTCAAAGCAGTTCTACAGTCCAACACTGGTCTCTCAATCTCCCGTTGGAGAGCCGCGAGCTTCGCCATACTTGCGTTCTTTGATGTTGTCATTTCTTGTGCTCATGATGTTGGTTTTGATATCTGTTGAGAGGGAAACATGAAGATGAAACCAGAAGATGTCCTTAAGTTGTCATGTGATGTAAACTGTTTAGAACTCATACATATATACCAACAAGACAGTGTACATCACTGTCACAACAGCATTTGTTGTCATCCAAAGGTTTTATGGTTTTTCCTATAATACCTTGTGGCCACTCTCTAGTCAAAATGCCCTGACCGATTTTTTGTCCCAGTCCAGCTGACCAGGTGGTCAAGGTGCGGCCTCATGGTCTCTTGCTTCTACAGCCGAACAGAGCAGGCGGGCTAAAACTTTGTTATCGGTAAGCTGAAGAAATTAATCTCTAACGAGTTAAAATGCCATCCAAACTGATAATGTTCACAAAGTATAATTTTGTACTTGTCGTAGAGGACAGAGTGAAACCAGAAGGTTTACTGAGCTGTGGCTTCATGTAAATGCTGAGCATCCACTCGACGGCGGTAAGCTAAATGTGGCTAATCAGACACGTGATGTG